>NC_090439.1:872228552-872887925 GCF_031143425.1 Pleurodeles waltl
CGCATCAGCATTGTTTGTTCAGTGGAGTGCAATAAAAAGGTTGTTATTCAGGTACGTAAAATTACCTTCTAAGTAAGATCACAGGATGCAGTAAAATCAGCAGGAACCATTTTAATAAATGTCCTGAAAGATTTAGATTTTAGACCCAAGGAAATATTTTGTGATGTCCCTGAATTCTGCAAATCATGTGCTTCAACAAGAATGGCTGATGTTGTCTTAAAATTTTTTATATCATTGTTTAATATCAGCAAAGCAAAACTGTTACAAACGAAAGTTCTTGAGTTCGGACAGAAACCGGCAACATTGATAATGGTTTTGAAGATACATGTGAAGAAGTGGAAGACGATCCCATGAACTGACAGGCTTATACTGTGCAAATGTACTTTCTTTTCCAAATCATGTTTTATGAATTACATCATGGCAAAAAGAAAACTCGGCTACACATGATGACTGCCAGCTACTCACTTCGATGAATAGGACTGGTGTATCAACAAGTTAAAATGATATAGTACGGAGCAGGAACCTGTTAGCAGTTCATGCTGTAAGATCTTGTGAATCTGGCAGCACACCACTTCCAGGTCACTTTACAAGGAAAGGATTTACAATTGCTGCTCTTGATAATTTTGATTTTGAAGTCCGCTCTTTTTTGTCCGGAATATCCAGAAAACATTATACTGCCATGTTGCTTTTTTTTAAGACTGTACTAATAAAGTAGCTGCTGGAAAACAAGCTGTGTCAGCGGTAGGCAAAAGCAAACAAAGCTGCAAACCTATAACCCAACTGCCCTGCCAATATGTGTAAAATCGCTATAAGCCATCAACACATCCCAGTCTACCAGAAAGTTTTCAAGTGGCTGAGGACATGGATCTTCTTCTACCTGATGCGGCAGTCCGCAAAGCTGCATTTACTGCATTTATCATATCACTCATTCGGTACAGACTGACGGATGAAGAAAAGTCAGTTCCTCCATGAGTTTGAATTCATGCTCTGATCTCCCAGAATACCTCCCCGCTCAAGAAGGTTGGATTTTTACCAGTAATACCATCTTTAGTCACAAACTACTTAACTGTATGCACAGCTCAAAAAAATTTAACAAATGTAAGTGCTCAGCTTGAAGACCAACCTATCCTGCCAATTTTCTGTGATGAAGGTGTTTTTCCGTACTGTAGCTGACATTTGTATGAGCAATCCAGCAGAATTTAATTATCTTTATCCAATGATGGGTGTTTTCCACATGACAAAGGCTGCATTGCATTATGCAGGAAGTTATCTCAGTGGATGTAGCATAGACAATGCGCTTATTGAGGCTGAAATCTTTGGAAGCACAACTGTCCAGTCAATATTGAGTGGAACTCATTACATTTGTTCTTTACAAGGTATGCTCATCATATCTGAGGCTACAGGAACAATGAGTTGGAATGCTTTCTGGAACAAGAATCACAAACTAGGTTTTGCATATCTTGTCTCAGAAGTGAACATGGCACAGGGAGCACTTCACTCAAAACACATAATGCAAAGACAGGCAATACACTCAGTTCAAAATCAGAAAACCAAGTTTGTAGAGTTTGTCAAAGAATGTGAAGAAAAATCCAAACTTTGCAAGTAACGGAGAAATGTTTTACACATGATAACTCTAGTGAAAAACTTGCTACATACTGATCAGGAAGGTGATTGGGAGCTGCATGTAAAGACTCTGGAGTCACTGATTACTGAGTTTTGCAAATTTAAATTGTCTACATTCTGCCTCCTCCTGGGGGTAGACATACTGCCTAGTTAGTACCAGGGGTTGAATCCACCATTCCACTTCATCCCTTTTCTCAGTTTTTCCCCCCCCTGGGTGGAGGAGATTGTCGTGTTCACCACCATGCGGTGGAACAAAGGTGCATCAAACAAGATTTCTATTATTATGTATAAGAAATATGTTTAGAAGGAAACACCTATGCCTGCCATCCACTTATTCCAAATACTAATACAATCCACTGACTTAATGGCCCATAATGTATTAGCTGGGTTATGTTTTTGGTGGCTAAAGATATTTTCATTTCCAGGGTACTGAAGGAATCCTTGTAACCATGTACTCAAATTAAGTGTTTATAAGAAACTTTTGTGACTCACCAAGAACACCGACCTGCCGTTTTCCTATGTTATCTCATTGATACTTTGCGACGTGGTGAGTTCAAGAACTGAGATTTAAGGCTGTTGGTAATAATGAATTAAGGAGTCATTTTGCTCTGCACATTCTTCACTATTTAAATGCTGTCTATCTTGTGCAATTTTCATAGCCTTTTGGAACATTCTTAAACTCAGCTTAAGTAGGCCAAAAAGAACAGATGGGTGTATGGACATGTTCCAGCAATTTGGGTACTCACCTTGGAGACCTTGTTGGAGTTACATTGTTGGTTTACAAATACAGACACTCAGATAAACACCGATTACATTTTGCAGATCCTCCTTACTCTGGAGTTTATCAACTTCACAGTGACGTCGATGGCTGGATTATTCTTACAATTCTGATGTCAACTGGCAGGTTCCCAGATCTCTAACAGAAAGACTGCAGAAGCCTCCAAAACATCAATGACAACCAAACAAATAAGCCCACATTTTAAACTTCAATAGCCAGCTAAGGAACCTATCTGTTATGAAGCTGATTGGACAAGCTTACACTGATCAATGGAAGTACCAATATCTTTTAAGAATGTTGAATGGCTCCAATGCTAGCAGTAAAACGAGAATGATACATTAGTTTAATGCTCGATCTTGGAACACCTGCATCAAGATAAATGAAATCTCAGACTGCATAACCTAAGACGTTTTACAAAATAGGATGCCCCTTGCATGCGGAGAAAAATAGGTTAAGTGAGTGGGCAATACAATGATAAGGTAGAGTATGCCCAACATCTAGATGTTCATGAACAAAACGGAGCCAAAAGCAGTCAAAGATACCCCTGACTATCATTTTAGAAAGCCTGGCCATGCCCAAGTCTCAACCATGCAGAGCAGGAGATGCAGGAAACAACATGCACATAGACAGGTAAAATATTAGCTATCACAAAAAGGGTGAAAGGTGGCAAATGGAGAGGGCTAGAACGAAAATCAAGGTAACCCAATGAACTCAAGCTTCACCATCATACGTAGACAATCACTAACATCTTAAACATTAGAAAAAAAACAGAAATTGTCCACTGGCCATACAGGAGTCCTTATAGCAAAATGTGTTTTTGAATCAAGGGATAAGTTGGTCTACAAATGACGGAAGCGGGCCTGCAATGGAGGTTGGGCCCAGTAAACACAAGTACACTGGCACTTAGAGGAACCGCTGTAGCTGACACCATCCAACTATGAGTAGACAAAGGGTTCTTCCCAACAAATGCGTGCAGTACACCTGAGTAAAACAAGCATATAGACAATAAAAACTGTAAAAGGTCAGTGCCACGTTAGGTAGAATAATACAACTTAGAAAGTAAAACGTCACAAAAATGAAAGCAATCTGATTCCGTGATCAAAGAAGGCCAGGGCTAAACTTCGATTATGCAGGCAAAGTTCCTGAATTTCAGATCAGAAAAAAACACAAAATTTCGCATTGCATAAAATCATGTAATGTGTGGTCTGTGAGAGACTGGTTCGTTCAGAAAATGCCTTGCCAAGAGACGTGTTCTGCTTCAACCAGTTCCTGCTGACATCGCTCCTGACGTTTTTCATGCAAACCATGTTTTACCGGTAAGAAAAAAACAAAACACACAGACACACGTTACAAGCAGGCTGAAAGAGTATTTTCATATATTATTTCTTAAAGTTCACATGAGAAAATTATGCGTTGTCGCCCAACTGTAACCAAATGTTACAACAAAAATGAATTTGAGACTTAAGGTAAAAAAAAAAAACCTAATACAGTTCTTGTGCTTACGTCTTTTCCCGTAAGGACCACCACAGAGTGGCAGTACATTTGTGTTTTTTTGTTTCAAACGAAATGCTTTCAAAAGTAAATGTTCTGATTCCTTGGAGCAGCTAATGTTCTTGATCAAAATTACTTTGACAGCAAGTGTATAACTCTTCAGGACTGCTTTCAAAGACACCCGTCTACAATGTCCAGCTGAATGGGGCACCCCACAACTCCCCTTGAGGTCTACAATGAAATGCTCTGATTCAGCTTATTAGATGATGCCCCATCGAATTAATGTAGTTCTTCTAGAAATATACAGTAATGCACCTTACATTTAAACTTTTTTGGCAGCAGTATCTCTTCACAATATTAAAAAAAGAAATCTCTCCTTTGAAATTCAGCACATATTCTTTACAGCACCTTATTTCTAATTACAAAGAAGAATCGTTTATTTTGTTTCCACGTCTATTTAAAAGTGAGTAGAAAAGAATGCCAACCCACATTTCAAGGCATTTTCTCAGTTGTAACGTTACTAAAATATAACCAGAAAGTAATGATGTCAAATTAACACACTAGAAATGTAAATACAAGATATCGGTGCAGTGGAACAATATTGAATCTTTAACAAATCGTTCTGGTGACATGTTTCTTGCACATGTGATTCTGACTTATACTGGCTGCTTCTCTAAAAATGTTTCACAATTAATGAATTTTCTTTTCTACTGCACACTGTGAATTAAATCACCTCCAGAGGCTACCAATAAAACAAGAGACCCTAGGCACAAAGACACAAGCTGGTTTATCCAAGATCACCTAAACTAGTTTACCCACAATCACTCAATATAGTCAAGAAGGCATCCGGGTATGGAATTCCTATAGCCCGACACCCAGGACATATTGTTTGGGGGTCAAGGACAACAAGTTTTCATGTTTACTTTGTCCTTTGGGCAAGTAGTCCCAACCCCTGCAGCAGGAACCCTTTGACTTCCAGTTTACAGTGCCACATTATAAAGAGGGAAGGGAATTATCCGCAGTTGAAATAATATTTGTGTCCATTTGTTAATGCTGTTCGAACTTGTATTTATGGTTCATTAATGCAAAGCCTTTATTATTAGGCTGAGTGCTCTAAATCAATTTAAGCTTGGACTGTACTACTGACAGTAGTTCCAGTAAGAAAATGTGTACAAACGTTTGCAAAGTTTAAGAATATGAGGCTAGGTGTTATGCTCCCAGGATGCTGTTCGATTAAATGCAAACATTTGCAGGTTGATGGCAAGATTGATGATTATTTGCTTTCAAAATAAAATGTTCACAAACAATGCATGTAGGAAAAAAAAGCGTTTAGCTAAACTACTGAGAATTTCTTAGAAGCATCATTTAGTAAAACGCATTGATGCAAGCTAATATTTCAATTTATAATGAAAAATCGCTGTGAACAGTTTCAACAAGATTATAGGAGGCATGAAAATAAACAAGCATATGCAAAGCAATAGGTCTGACACTGGTGGTTGGTCTTTTGGTTTTGTCAAAGCGTGTCTTGTTTTGACACGGCTTTTGTAAACCTTTATTTTTGTGTGACCTGCTGGGCCCTTAGCATTGTAACAAACATTGGCAAAAAAGCAAAAATAATTTTGTTCTCAAAAAGCACACATTGGACAGTATTTCCTGTCACTGAACAAAACTACTTTGTGTGCGGATATGCTCCTTGTGAAAGAGCAGAATGTTATCACTCACAGTGTAGCTAGCCAATAGTTGGATATATATAGAGAATTTTGATATAAACAGAAGTTCTCGGTTAACGCTAAACCTAATTAGGGGCCCAGTTCTTACAGAATGTCACAAAAGTGCTCCCATGTTTTATATGGCTTAGCATTAATGCATATTTACATATTTAATTACTTCACAAGAATTTACAGAAGTAGATCATGAAGTCATTCATACAATTTCACTCTCCCTAACCACCCATCCATCTTTTTCCCAACCTTGGAAGACGTTTTACTTCTGCCCTTGTCAGGAGCACATTTCCAAACATTCTCAGTATGGGAACATATTAGAGAAGAGCTGGTGAAAACGCTTAAAACATGCAAGTTAGGAGGTTTGCAGACTCAAAGGGGCATTCGAACCCTTGAACTATTGTTTACTGCTTTCTCCAGCCCTAGTATGTAGTTCTGTGAAAAAGGTGGCAAAACAAGGAAGCTGCAAGTATTCTAGCCCTACTATAGTATCAGCCCAGGCGCAATCAGAGAGGCTATTATCACACATCTTATATAATGAGATTGCTGGCATAATTTGTCACCTCACTACATGGCATCAAAAGGACAAGTAGATTATTTTTTAACAGGACGAGTACATTTATGAAGCAACCTGTCCCAAGGACAAGTAGATAGTTTATAAAATTCCACACTCCTGAGGCACGCCAGGATTTAAATACATGTCTACTCATGAATAATTCTGAAAGTTCATCACAAGATCGTATTTCAACCTTTCCACATTTTACCTCATTAAGGCCAATCAGATGAAAATATTGTTGGATATATGCATGTGGAAGTCTACATATTTACAAGAAATTGTAGTCACCTTTATAATTATTTTAAAAACTGCCTTTTATTAGCCAATGTAGTTGTCATGGGTGCTTTTATCTGTATCATTTGGCCTGATTTCCCACTAAAAATGCATCACCAAGTAATTCCTTGAAAATGTTGGAAGCGGCAAGTTGTGCTTCCTTGGCAGCAGACATGGAAGTCGAGGGTGTACATGGTTTGCCTAATAAACATCTGATATCCTTAGGCACACTTAGTAATGTCTTACAGTCGTTATAGAGAATTTTCTTGAGGCAAGGATTCCCTACCATGATAATTTATTGTCGTGATATTCTTAGTCATAATACAGATTGAGACGTTATGTCATAAGGAAGATCATAGGGGTGCCTAGCACTGAGAAAACAGTGAGGATTGTCTAGTGAACATCTGTTCTCATAATGCCCAACACTGATTTGTTGGGGTATAATATCTTTGCAAATGTCAGATGAAGAGTTTTCAGGAAACACCACAAAACCTCTGTGGTGTGAGTTCTTCATTCTCTTATGTATAGGTGGTAGCAGTCACCACCTTACTGGAACCACAATCTTCGAAGCTTGACCAGTAACTGGAGTTTGAAAGATGAAGAACTGCCAGGATTATGAGGAAGTTAAGTTCGACCTTTCCTTGAGGCTGGTAAAGGGTGTGTGTGCTTGAGTAATAGTTTAGGACTGTAAAGACCTTTGTTGACTTGACACATAAAACAAAAACACAAGTTTCTCTTTTATATTTTAGTACTTTTATATTTTAGTACGCAGAAGACGCAGGGCACACAGAATGATGAATAAGTTAAGAAAAAGGCACAATATCACATAACAAACGACACAACACAATGGTGATTGTGTCAGGATTTATATGGAGGGAAGTTGTGTGTTAATCGGGGTAATGCCATTTTTTCTGTTTACTTTTAACGCCTGTTTCGAACTCAAAAGCCAATAAAGTTGCCTACAAAAACACAAGACAAAAGAAAACAACCAAAACACTATTGCATTTTAATTAACTCATGCGAAAATGGAGTAAGTTTACCAAAGCTGCTCCACACTGTCCAACAGCCAACCAATTTAAGTAGATAATAAAGTAGCAACATCCATCTGTTATTAATATGTCTCTGCTATTCACTTTCACCGGGAATTTATTTTAGTTTAGTCATTCATCAAACCATTGATCAAGCCAGCGCCTAAAAAGTAGCAGCCGGGCAATAGCTAAACGGTCAAATGAGAACCCAGCCTTGTCTTCTCCACATCAATTGTAAATGTATCATAACTCAGTACTACCATTTAGTGTTCAATGTCCATAAAAAATCACAGATATTTTTTATCTTACAGAACATGTCGGAGCAGGAAGCCAAAGCGTAATTTGCAAGTATGTGCATTAAACCCGCCAAGATTTCCCCACAAGGGCACCCATATGTCAAAATGTATTTTATCAAACTGACAGACGTAAAATATAAATCTACAGACGCGCAATACTTCAGAAACGATGAGAAATGTCAATTGTTAAGAGAGACAGATAACTGGTGTAAGAAAAACATGCATTGAACCAGAAATGTAAAACCGTTCAAGTTTCACTTTTAAGGTCTAAAAAATAGTTTACATGGGAACAAGGCTTAACTTGTAACACTTGGGAGAATGTGTGCATTTGCAGAAAACGTTTGGAAAATCAAAACGGTTTTCATGTAATGCTGAAAAAAACACGCACATGAGTTAGAAAAGTCTTAGTGAATTGCACAAGCTATTTTGTTCAATATTGCATAGTGCACAGTACATACTCTAGTATGTTCACAGACATTTAAAAACTGTACTACATTTTAAAAAGGAATGAAAAAGAAAGCGATTAAATGACAGGATTTAGGTAATGTTTATTTTTTAATTGAGAAAATAAAAAAAGCTGCGTAATGTGCTGTGCAGTTAACTCATTAACCAGATGTTAAATGTAAGCACATGTACTAATGAACAGTATACACTCCCTATTACCCGAACTCTCAGGATACAGAACAGGACCATGCAGGTATGGCAACTTATGTCCTATTTCACTACAACATATTCAATGTAAAAGTAAAGCCACACATAGGCCCTCATTAGGACCACGGAGGTCCGAGGGCCACCAGGATGAGGTGGCGATCTCACCCCTGCGGGCCCGGCGGTGCAGACCGCCGTATTAGGAGCACAATGGTGTGGCTGACAGCATACAGCCACACTACCACCAGGCCCGCCAATGTGGGCCTCCTCTGGTCCGGCGGGATGTCCCACACCCCCAGCCGTATTACAAGGGTGCTTACCACCAGGTTTTTGTGGCAGTCGCCCCACCATGAAAACCCTGATGGTAACACACCCGGCAATAGAAATAAACATTCCTGTCGTCCCTACACACACATCCACACCTCCACACACCCGTACACACACACAAACACACACACACACACACACACACACACACACACACACACACACACACACACACAGCAGCCCCCCTGCTATCTCCCCATTAAAGTCCACCCACCTAAATGACTGGGCCACACTGCAGCCCACGTCGAGGAGGTCATCAGGGAGGGGGGAGATGTCAGCTGTGACGGCCGTTGCGTACCTTATCATCACCACCAGCAACGATCGTTGTGGGCCCCAGTCTCCCATTGCAACAACGCAATCCTATTGGACATTCCGAACCGCCAAGGGTTCACCGCCATGCAGTGACTGCCGTGCACAAAAGTGCATTGTAATATGGCGGGCAGAGTTGTGATGGTGCTGGTGGTGGGACCGCCTCTCTCACGCCCTCATTCAGCCTGGCGGTGTTCGATTTCGGGATGTTTTACAGTGGTTTTCACTTTATGACTCGTAATGCAGCGGTCACTGTACCGCCACCACTGGCGGCCTGGTGGTGGGTTTTCGCACGGTGGTCCAGCCCAAAAACCGCCAATCTCGTAATGAGGGCCCTAGTGTTTGCAATATATGAAATTAACTTTTGCCATTAACCAAAATTAAATGTGAATTTTACATTTAAGTAGAAATGCTGCATTATATATAATGTATTCCACTCTTTAAACTCCTAGATCATTAGATTTATATTGTCATGTATTCCTTGTGCGAATTATGGATTTATAGCCGAATTAACCGGTCCTTCTGAAAAAAAAGGTTCTTCTTTACATGCTAAACAATGACAAAAAAAAAAAAAAGGCCATGATGCAGCCAGCCATGTCATTTCGTAGGAGGTGCACCACACATAAATGTGGCAACAAAATTACGCAGCAGCTTCTTTTTTTTTTTTCCCTTCGCATTTGCTAATCCGAGTTGGTCCGGCAAACAAAAAGAAAAATCCAACAAAACCATTATTTTCAGCACACCTGGGGGAAGCAATGGAGCAACCTGAGAAGAGTGATTTGGGACGGTGTGGGGAGGTGAAGCAACGGTGACAGAGAAGGAGGACGTTGAAGAGCAAGCAACATGAAAGGTGGGGGGGTGGAAGCATCGTAGAGCAGGGTTGGGAGAATAAACGGTTAGATAGCAATGCGGAGTAGGAGAGGGAGAAGCACTGATGAAAAAGCAACAGTGGAGGACACAAGACTGAGTGCAACATGCAGGGGACGGGCAAAAGAACATTGCCATAATAAGCAACGAGTGCAGGGGAACAATAAATCAATCAGGGAATTTGTAAAGCGTACTACTCACCCGTGAGGGTCTCAAGGCGCTGCACATCAGAGAGACAGCTGGACAATACAGGGAGTGCAGAATTATTAGGCAAGTTGTATTTTTGAGGATTAATTTTATTATTGAACAACAACCATGTTCTCAATTAACCCAAAAAACTCATTAATATCAAAGCTGAATATTTTTGGAAGTAGTTTTTAGTTTGTTTTTAGTTTTAGCTATGTTAGGGGGATATCTGTGTGTGCACGTGACTATTACTGTGCATAATTATTAGGCAACTCAACAAAAAAAAATATATACCCATTTCAATTATTTATTATTACCAGTGAAACCAATATAACATCTCAACATTCACAAATATACATTTCTGACATTCAAAAACAAAACAAAAAAAAATCAGTGACCAATATAGCCACCTTTCTTTGCAAGGACACTCAAAAGCCTGCCATCCATGGATTCTGTCAGTGTTTTGATCTGTTCACCATCAACATTGCGTGCAGCAGCAACCACAGCCTCCCAGACACTGTTCAGAGAGGTGTACTGTTTTCCCTCCTTGTAAATCTCACATTTGATGATGGACCACAGGTTCTCAATGGGGTTCAGATCAGGTGAACAAGGAGGCCATGTCATTAGATTTCCTTCTTTTATACCCTTTCTTGCCAGCCACGCTGTGGAGTACTTGGACGCGTGTGATGGAGCATTGTCCTGCATGAAAATCATGTTTTTCTTGAAGGATGCAGACTTCTTCCTGTACCACTGCTTGAAGAAGGTGTCTTCCAGGAACTGGCAGTAGGACTGGGAGATGAGCTTGACTCCATCCTCAACCCGAAAAGGCCCCACAAGCTCATCTTTGATGATACCAGCCCAAACCAGTACTCCACCTCCACCTTGCTGGCGTCTGAGTCGGACTGGAGCTCTCTGCCCTTTACCAATCCAGCCACGGGCCCATCCATCTGGCCCATCAAGACTCACTCTCATTTCATCAGTCCATAAAACCTTAGAAAAATCAGTCTTGAGATATTTCTTGGCCCAGTCTTGACGTTTCAGCTTGTGTGTCTTGTTCAGTGGTGGTCGTCTTTCAGCCTTTCTTACCTTGGCCATGTCTCTGAGTATTGCACACCTTGTGCTTTTGGGCACTCCAGTGATGTTGCAGCTCTGAAATATGGCCAAACTGGTGGCAAGTGGCATCGTGGCAGCTGCACGCTTGACTTTTCTCAGTTCATGGGCAGTTATTTTGCGCCTTGGTTTTTCCACACGCTTCTTGCGACCCTGTTGACTATTTTGAATGAAACGCTTGATTGTTCGATGATCACGCTTCAGAAGCTTTTCAATTTTAAGAGTGCTGCATCCCTCTGCAAGATATCTCAATATTTTTGACTTTTCTGAGCCTGTCAAGTCCTTCTTTTGACCCATTTTGCCAAAGGAAAGGAAGTTGCCTAATAATTATGCACACCTGATATAGGGTGTTGATGTCATTAGACCACACCCCTTCTCATTACAGAGATGCACATCACCTAATATGCTTAATTGGTAGTAGGCTTTCGAGCCTATACAGCTTGGAGTAAGACAACATGCATAAAGAGGATGATGTGGTCAAAATACTCATTTGCCTAATAATTCTGAGATCCTAAATAGCCCAGGAAGGGGGGACTGGTCACTTAGCAGGAGTATCATCTATCAGGAGGGGGCTGTGACATCACCTACCTGACCTGGCCACTCAGATGCTCCCAGGGGCCTCTGCTCACCTTGGATTCAAGATGACAAAATCAAGTGGCCACCAGGAGGAGCTCAGGGCACAACCCCTAGGGTGGTGATGGACAGGGGAGTAGTCAGTCCCCTTTCATTTGTCCAGTTTCGCGCCAGAGCATGGACCGGGGGTCCCTGTACTGGTGCAAGCTGGTTTATGCAAGGAGGGCACCAAATGTGCCCTTCAAAGCATACCAATGGCTTGGGGAGGCTACCCCTCCCAAGCCATGTAACACCTATTTCAAAGAGAAAGGGTGTTACCTCCCTCTCTTATAGGAAACCCTTTCTTCTTCCTTCCTCTGCTTGAGCTGGTCAAGCAGCAGAAGGGCAGAAACCTGTCTGAGGGGTGGCAGTAGCTCGGGTTTTTTTAAAAACCCCAGAAGACTGGTAGGAACAATGCTAGGTGTCCTCTAAGGAGCACCCAGAGTGCGTGGAATCATACAACCAATACTGGCAACAGTATTGGGGTATGATTCCAACATGTTTGATACTAAACATGTCCATGTTCAGAGTTACCATATAGCTGGACACAGGTAACCTATGTCCAGTACAAGGGTAAAATGGCTTCCCTACACTTACTAAGTCCAGTGCAAAGGAGCTGGAGGTTGAAGGGGCATCTCTGCTCATGCAGGGATGCCCACCCACAAAGGTACCTGTACCCTGCCCTCTGGATTAGGAGGGCCTACCACAGGGGTGGCTTACAGTGACTTGTAGTGAAAGGGTGCATGCACCTTTTCACGCAGGCTGCAATGGCAGGCCTCCAGACACCTTTTGCATGGGCTCCCATGGGTGTCACAATACATGCTGCAGACCATGGGGAACCCCTGGTGCCTCAATTCCCTGGGAACCTAAGTACCATATACTAGGGACTTATATGGGAGCACCAGTATGCCAATTGTGTGATGTGCAAAGTCCTAAGCAACCAAATTTAGAGGGATAGAGCACAATCATTGGGGTCTTGGTCAGCAGGATACCAGTGAAAACAGTCAAAACATACTGACAGCAGGTAAAAAGTGAGGGTAACCATGCCAAAAAGAGGGGACTTACCTACACCTACCACAGTAAAATGAAAAGCAGGTGAGAAGAGCAAAGCCTGAAGAAGACTCCTTAGTTCACTCGAATAAAGTAAATGTTCATTCTATGGTTAGTGCCAAGATAGAACCTCAGAATTTTAAAAGACCAGGTAAAAGTGACAAGTTGTTTGTGCAAATGGGATGAGTGGAGCTGGCATAGATGAGTAAGCGCCAAATGAAAAACAAGACTTCATTTGTTCCGTAGTGCATCTTGAGGCCACTCTTTCTCAATCAGCGATCAAGGTGTCTGAAGTCAGCACATCGGTTAGTAAAATCTTCCTATGATGCACAGATGAAAGGCGAGCTGGAACAAGTATTTTGCCAACCTATGGCAAGAAGCATTTTAATACCCCCTTCTCCGACTGTGTAGCTACATGTGTTGCTTGTAGTGTGTAACTGCCAAGTATTGAGCTGCCTTATATCCAACTTTGGCTCCTTGAGAGATAGCATGTAAATGAAGACTGGGAAGAGCGGAGAGACTTGTCGGATGGGACGATTTAGCACTAGCACTAAGAACCCTGTTTAATAAGCTGTTCCTGCCAGATACCACTGCAGTGGGAGGTCTAAGACTTGTTTTACAGGGAATAAACATATAAATAGTTAGAGATTGCATTATGGAAGGTAACACTGAGGGTGACTGACAAATGGAGAAAGATAAAAGTGAAAGGGTAATTTGTAGCACAGTAGCTGAATGTTGCCCACCACAGTTATCACAGCAGTCATAGTCTCCGTCTCAGAGGAACAGATGACCAGCAAGCGTCTAGGATGCAATTAGTTTAAACAAAATATCAAAGCTAGGAAAATAACCTATCCAGTATTCTGGAAGGCAACAAGACAAGGAATTCGATCTCTAGGTACACAAAACTACAACTTCAGGACAACAGTGAAAACTGAACCTTTGATCAGTGGTACATAACATATGAGAAGAGATTGATCAGAGGATTATCTACTCAGCCTCCACATTCTTTAGCCACAAGGTAGGTCATACCATCTACTGAATTTCAAAAAGGACTCGGACCTAAAAAATAAATAAAGTCACTGGATATGATTTCATTACTCGAGTGTTGGAAGAACGTGTTAGTCTTGGATGGACAGAAATGAGAAGCGACAACAAAAGCTGGAGGACTGAGAGATTGTTAGCAATGTTGCTCTGAAAATCTCTAAAGTTTTATGTTGATGCAGACTGACTGCAATATTTAAAGTCCTTTCAAGTGATTAGCACTTTTCTAAGAAGGCCTGCTACTGATGGGTAAGTAAGCAAAAACTAAATCTATAGAGGAGCAAGATTCGGTAGTAGATGCCTTCACAATTTATGCTTATGGCTGTCTAGGCAATAGGCGGTGCATATTATTAGACACAGGGTCAAGGCAGGTGATAGGAATAGGGATCCCCCAACCCCTCAACTGTAATTTGTCTATGCTTTCGATGTGATTTGCTGCGGAAATTTCAACTGCAATATTATCTCTCATACTGTTTCTAATCTATGTTCTTTTCTAAAGCACTCCTTTAGGACTAGGCTAGAGTCCACCATTATGCTTGACTAAAAGGGCAGCGTAATTTGCAGATTGCAATTCTATGAGTGTCACTCCAGTTGCTGGGAGTTAATTATTTACCTTACCTGTAACTAAAGACCTCCAGGGCTGGTATCTTCCATAGCTTCACATGCTTAGAATAATTCCTAATTTTTCAATTTTTAGGCAGGGAATCCCTGGAATATTTAACAATGCTTTATTGAAGAGATACCTTTAATAGATAGGTTTATGACACCTATCTACTTCATTGTGTGTTGCCAGAAAACAGCCACTGAATGGAAAGACGTGTGTGCCAATCTCAACGGTCATCAAACTTTTTGCAAAAGCATGTAGCTTTATCTCTATAGAGACTTTTTATGAAGAGAGAGGGTTGTATGTGAAACTCCAAAACGTGCCAACAACTGAGAACTGTAATTATGTTTACTTTCCAGCATTAATTCTTTCACTGAGTTAAATGCTTTGAATTAGGTTAGCAAGCAGCACACATAAATAAGGGATGTGGGTTAACCAAACTTATTCCAAAATATCACCTATCTCGACGACCTGTTTCCTGGACTCCCCATCCACGCAGTCCTTTCTGGCTTCATAGTACTTCCTACAAAGTTGCCAGTACCCTAAAATGATTCTTGTGTATAGAGTTGAGCTGTACAGCTATCTGTCTGCTTATGTTTGTAAACTGCACAGACAAATCCTGTCTAACTTGTTTTGTCAGACACCTGTACAAGTTGAAATCCACTTAGTGATGCCTTAGTTTAGGAATAGCTTGTCCTTTATTAGTGAGACCAGAACACAAACACCTGATGCAATTTTCGGGAATCTTTATTTTGTTCAAGAACTGCCAATACAACTCTTAGCTTACAGTTTAGAGTATTTCATTCCCTTGTTGAAGAGGGATCCTAACATGAAAAAAAAATGAAAAATCAGCAACTCCAATGGTGAAACGAAATTCTAATGGAGCTTTCAGGATGATCTTGAGATACGTTGTGAGAATGATCTTGACCTTAAGAAATTAAAAATAAAGTTCCATATAGAAGAATGAATGCATTCCCCGCCAATAATTCTGTTAACAGGAATACTAAGGCTTGAAATTGCATCGCCACTTGCTTCAATAGCACAATCAAGTACTCTTAAATGGGAGCCGTTTTAGCAACTGGAGGAAAGGAGCAAAATAAATGTTATATGCTGATGAAGCAATATTCCACCAAGGCTAAATTGCTGCTGAACTGAAAACATGAGTATCATGTCAGAATTTTATTCATCAGAATTTTGACTTCTGCTTCACTCTAAGAACGAAAATCAGCATGGTCAGCCAAATTACTCTTAGCTACCACACATTAACCTGCACCAGATTTTACAGCATCAAGTAGTGCCTTTTTAAAGTCAATCAAAGAAGGTAAGTGTCCCTGCAAAAGTCACACATAGCAAGGGTTAATTGGTGGTCCATTTCCAAATGTTCAGATCCATCAAAAGGTTTTACATGTTTGTTTATTATCTTAAGGCAGGCTTGAGAGATGGTGGTACTCTGCCTCTGGTCTCATGTGAAGTATGGAGTATGAGACCAGAAAATTGTACAGTGACACTGCTCTCAGAAAATAGGACTTTTAGATTTTCGCTTGATAGGCTGATTTTCGCTCAAGTTACTTTATAAGTGTTCTAATGCCTTGTAACCTTTCCCCAAAATATGACCTTATAATCTTTGCTGTATTAATAGATCTAGACTGGCCTCTCTCACTGCTCCGATACTTTCAGACACAAGTCTATTGGCTACAAAAAAAACAAAAAAAAAAAAAAAAAAAAAAGAACTGGGCTCCTTCCTTCACGCTGATTACTTAACACTCAAAATAGGAGCCGTCGCCAGCAGCTGTTTTCATCACATGCATAAAGGCACCTTTCTTTCATAACTATCTCCAGGACACAGCGCCATTTGTAATCAGAACTATTATCAACCGACTGTTGGATTACTGAGGTTCCCTTCAAGGAGGGCTTCCTGCACACTAGAACCATCACTGCATGTGGCACAGAATGCTATGGTGCAACTAGTCAAGAGGCTCAACAAAAGTGACTGTGCACCTCTACCAGAAGGTCACTTCACTGGCCCCAAATCTGATAAAGCATCTATTAGGAATTGGAATGCATCCTCTTGAAGTGCCTGAATAATCTGGCCCCTAAATTCTTAACAGATTAAATACACATTATGGGGGTCATTCTAACCCTGGCGGTAAAAACCGCCAGGGCGAATGACCGCGGTAGCACCGCCAACAGGCTGGCGGTGCACCGCTGGGCATTCTGACCGCGGCGGTTCAGCCGCGGCCAGAAACGGAAAGTCGGCGGTGTACCGCCGACTTTCCGCTGCCCTTGAGAATCCTGGGGGCCCCTGCAGTGCCCATGCCAATGGCATGGGCACTGCAGGGGCCCCCGTAAGAGGGCCCCAAAAAGAATTTCAGTGTCTGCCTAGCAGACACTGAAATTCGCGACGGGTGCTACTGCACCCGTCGCACTCCAGCAACTCCGCCGGCTCCATTCGGAGCCGGCTTCATCGTTGCTGGGTCTTTCCCGCTGTGCTGGCGGGAGGCCTTTTGGCGGTCGCCAGCCAGCACAGCGGGAAAGCCAGAATGGCCGCCGCGGTGTTGTGACCGCGGTGCGGTCATTTGGCGGTAACCGCATGGCGGGCGGCGACCGCCGCCCGCCGCGGTTAGAATCACCGCCTATGTTCCTACAAGAACCCAAATCAGCCGTGATCGTGATTTCAGACAACTCTTCACTTCAATCTCTCCTCTGACGTGAATACAGCTTTTTCCTCTTTGCAAGTTTTCAAAAGCTTCTAGAACTCCTTTCTACTTTTTCAGACATCACTTTAACATTGTAACAGATGTACATTATCAAGCATATCTTTACCATGTGTATAATACAGCGCGTTGTAGTATACTGTGTATTCTTACCGTGCATTTTTGTTCACAATACATCTTATCTTGTCAATTACAGTAAAGATATGAGTGTCAAATGAAACGAACTAATTAATTCATTAGCAAAAGTATACAGCATCACACATGCATACTACTGTTTTGCTTAGTTTTCACTTAAAACAAAATCTGTACAAATACTTTTTGAACTCTACATTATGAATCTGATGAATAAGTAGTCTATGATCATTGGTAGTTCCATCAGCCTTTGTCTATTTTCACATTTATACGGGACTTTCACGCAATGAATTATGGGTCTGCCGAAAGTTCAAGGTGACCAAATTTTGATACCTATATTCTCATCATGTTGCTACAGAAAATAAAATAAATTACTTTGGCCCAGATGTAGCAAATTCCGGCTTTGCGACTCGCAAATTGCGAGTCTGAGCAACTCGCAATTTGCGAGTCGCAAAGCCGGATGCAGGATGGTGTCCCTGACACCATCTGCGAGTCGCAAAGGGGTCGGTCGCAAAGGCCCACCTCATTAATATTAATGAGGTGGGTCGCAATTTGCGACCCCCTTGCGAGTCGCAGCACTCACAGGGATGGTGGCCTAATGGAGACAGCAGACCACCATGTCTGTGGCTGCTTTTAAATAAAGCAGTTTATTTATTTATTTTTGTAATGCAGCCCGTTTTCCTTAAAGGAAAACGAGATGCATTACACACGAAAAAATGAAACGTGTCAGTTTCATTTTTTCAGAGCAGTTTCAAGGACCACTCCCTGCTCTGAAAAAAAAATTTCAGAGCCATTCACAAAGGGGAAGGGGTCCCCTGGGGACCCCTTCCCTTTTGCGAATGGGTTACTACCAGTGTGACATTGGTGGTAACTGCGTATTGCTTTGCGACCGCGTTCGCGGTCACAAAGCAATTCTGCATCGCGATGCGACTCGCAAATAGAAAGGGGAACACCCCTCCCTATTTGCGACTCACATTTCCCATTTTGCGAGTCGGTAACCAGGTTACGACTCGCAAAATGGGAATGGGCATCGCGATGTGGCTTTTGCACCTCACAAACAGCGATTTTCGCTGTTTGTGAGGCACAGAAGCCTTGCTATATCTTGCCCCTAGTACTTTAAAGAAAATGTGTGTGTGCTCGTGATTTTCATGACTTTTGCTGCATAAAGTCTGTTTGCTCATTTACTCATATTGCTGGTCGGTGACAAAGGCCAGGCCCCAGCTTGTTTGGCAGCAGGCGATTCCAATGATCACATTTGTTTGGAATACCTGTATATTTATCTATGTATGTGTGTATATGTATATTTTATTTAGGTATTACCTCCCTTTATCTCTACCTGTCCCTAAACCCTAAAAACCACATTCTTTTATTGTACACTTTTGTCTCCAGAAAAACATGAGGCTTTATAAAAGCACTTTACCGCATTATAATTTCCAACTGGACTTTGAGTGCAAGTGCCATTGTAAGCTGCCAACACGTACCTCACCTGCCCATATCTTCCCAAACGCGACGAGGAAGGATGCCCAGGCAGAAGATAATCAACACAGCCAATCGCTGTGCACTTTAAAATAAAGTGGCACCAAAATGTGCCATGTTGCATGATCTACCTACCTCTGCGGTGTCTGGATCCTCTGTGTGAGAGCTTAGGTTTGCTTGGCACTAACGTCAGGAGCCAATATGACACAGCTCTTATGAAGTTTAATATTTTATATAGCATAAGAGCTCTGCCAGGATTTGGTAGGCAAGTCAACAAAGCGCCCCAGTGAAGACATGGAGAGGTGCTTATGCTGCCCAGCCCATGGCCTCAACAGAGTGGATTTGGAGTGAGAAGCCTAGTACGCATGTCAGGGTGGCTGAGTCCAGAGCCCAGTCAGTCTGTCATACCCACTTCAATTACACTGTGATGCAGGTTTCCATGGCAACTGCTACACCCACTCCCTTTGTGATGCTATTTGAAAATACGATTGCAACCCAGTCCTGCTGTGGTATGAAACCCCGACAACCATGTGCTTTATATATGCCCAGGTGAATGGAGGATCAAAGCAGTGGGTCAGCATCTTTCCACCCATATGCAGGAACCGCCTCTGCACATCTCCAGCAGCAGGACAGCCTTGCGTTTGTTATATGCTATTAACATTAACAATAGCATTGTCATTTCCCCTCCTGAATCTTCAAGTGGTTGGTTTTTATTTCCAAAGACGTTTTGGTAGTTTCCCAGAAAACAAGTGACTAAAATCTGAAGCTGTCCAAGACCCACTTGTCCACTCGTATGGGCTTCAAAGTCTCTAAGTGAACAGAAAAATCTCTTACCTACTCACAAAGGGTGTTGACGGCAAGGGTAAAGAGTTGAACTCCTGGGGAAAAGCTAAACCGCCTGCTGCTGGATCAAAACTATTAATGTATTTATTGGAAATGTAAGTAGCTATTTCATAATTGCCAGAAGATCATAGTAGTATGAACAGGATGCTCACTAAGTGAGGGCCCAAACTGTGACCATGTGAAGTTCATATTGATTACAAATGACAATGGTTTAGAGCATTTCGCTGTCTCTTGCAATAGGCCTACCCACATATGTGGGGTCCAGTTTTATCTTGTGAGATGTATGAAAGGGAGGTAGGATTTTAACCATTGCTTATGTTATGCAGTATCTAAACATTAGGAAATAAAATTTTCTAGGCATAGTTTGAAATTTAGGAATGAAATGGTAGGATCCATGCAAGCTTTCAAGTTTTCAGAAATGGCTGAAGTAGGGCTGGGTTCCCTAACTAGCCGACAGCCAAGTCCAAATACAACAGGCATCTCCACTCTAAATTTGAGATTTATTTCTTTATCGCCACATCAGCCTAGACATATTCAGGGTGTTGGCCCTTCTTTATTTTAGGAAGTGTGAGAATGCTGTGCAATATTACTTTTGCTGCTGGACACAATTCCATGTGCTTTCTAGTATGTAAATGTGCAGAAATTGCTCTTTGTTGTTTTGATGTAGTTTGAAGTATAGAGCACATTTTGGGTCACAAAACATGGCGAGATCTGTCCACATGTAAGTAAATTGTCACTGGTCTCTTATTTTCAGAAATGCTTGGAGCTGGCAGGGTTTCCCTGTGTGCCAGAAAATCCCTAGTCAAGATACTGAGGCCATGAAGCAGGGGATGTTACAACAAATCTTCTCTTTAATTGTATTCAACTAAATGAAAACGGAGGTGAGTAGAGCGCCCGGCCCTCTTGTACCCCCAGAAAAATCTACTAATTGCCCCATCCAACCGCTTGCTCAAAGCAAATAGTTATAATGAATATCTTCCTAAATTTCTCTCTGTTACATGTACTATTATATTAACTGGAAGACGGATACAACTCCTCATATTATCTATACATCAGACAAGTAACTGCTTGTAATTTAGATGCACAATCCGCTCCACCTCACCTGTAATCCTAACGCCTAAATAAATTGCTTCTGGAATAATCCTCTCCACATTTGCCTCCACTGCAAAATTAAGTATGGCTTGTGATTTTGCTAAGTACAACCCTTATCCAGAGATAGCCCCAAACATCTTAGCCTCTAATGCTATTTGTTCTATGGCTTGCAGTGGATTTGATGAATATGCAGCCACATTGTCTGCATATGCACTAATTTTGATTTCTAACCCACTCAGCACAACCGGTTGGATCAAAGTATTTTTTCCAAGCTGTTTCAGGTAAGGCTGAACATACAAAAAAAATAGTAAAGAGGCTGGTAGACATCACTGCCGCATATCCCTTCATATATTGAACAGTGAAGAGCTGAGTCCATTGAGCACCAACCTAGATATTGTTTTTTTTGTAAAGGCATTTAACACGCTTTACATACATGTCATCAATACCCACAGCTTGCACTGTTGACCATGATTATACCCAGGAGACGCAGTTGAACGTCTTTTCACCATTTAATAGAATCATACAGACTTGTTCTCCCTTGATATCAGCTACATCAAATAATGCAATAGCAGTTTTTAAGTGAGTAATGTGTCATACCCGGGATAAATCCATGTTGTTGTAGAGAAACTACATCCTGTATGCCTACAACAAGCTGGAAAACCAAAATCTCTGCATGTAGCATCAGCATTGAACAGGGAAATGGATCGGTATGACCCACTTTCCTCAGGTGGCTTCTCTTTTTTTTAGGAAAAACTGTAATGGTGGTATAACACCAGGATTCTGGTGTATCACCAACCTGATCGATACTAGAAACCACTAGCATAAATATGTGAACCAGTAATTCTATAAATGTTTTATAGAATTCAACCAGAATAGTTCCATGCCACTTTCCCTGACGGAAAAGACCTAATCGCCTTCTCTTCTAGAAGAGATATATGCTCCTCTAAACACTATATTAGTGGTAAGCTCAGACGAGGTATTCCTGCAGTCTGCAGGTAGCCATCTATTTCACTCCGCTGGAGCATTACTGCACAGCCATATATTTCCTTATAGAGATGTCCAAACTGATCCAATAAAGCTTGCATGTCCAAATGGCGCTTCCCTTCCATATCCCTAATACACAATCAGCCAACGGCTCATTAGAAACATCAGTACCAGGAGCCCAGACCATATCCTGATTCAGTACTTTATTGCATTTACTGAGCTCAACACCTGCGTCACTAATTGCTCATTAACACCCATAGCAGTTGTAGCATTTACAGTCAGAAATAAATAATTAGCATTCTGAGAAAATGCAATGTCACTCTCAACATGAACATTTCTTTCCTAAGGGCTGCCAATTCCTATCGATCTTTGATATCTGCTGACATGCCTGAGCTGCTTGTATAAAGGAATCTGTCATATCCACTAATTCTGATATGAAAACCACAGGCCAAGTGCAGGCTGCAGATGCTTATTGTAGAATTACCTTGAGCGGCACGGCTATCTTCTCAAGCCTCTGCTATATTGTTGCGCTGACAATCATCGTCCTCACCAGGAGGAGAAACAAAATATCCTGCACTGGGGGAGGAGGTCAGGGAGCTGACCAGACCACTCCCACTGCTTTAGCAGAGAAGCCTGAGCCATTGGTGAGATTGAAGGCTAAGAGGAAAGGAGATCCGTGACGGAGTCTGGTCTTACTCAGGCTTCTGTGTAGCCAAGGGTTTCAAGGCCAGACGGCCAATCTGAGATGTTGTGCGAATCTCTGCAACTGTCCCCGTACTGGCCGATTTGCCATTGGCCCGCAGCTGGTGCCTGGCATCCTTCGCAGGCAGCGTGCCACGTGCGTGTCTTAGTAGGTGCCATTCCGCGACCCACACTCCCCGCTGTAAACCTCTTTTTATTATTTTAGTCAAACAGTACACATGATCATAGACATATTGCAGCATTTCACCATTCTTTTTTACACGTAGTCAATATGCATATTTAATACATGAGTAAGGTTATTCTTCACATAGATATAAATGATGTGACAAATGAAACAACCATGGGAACTAAAAAACCTACAGCCCTTCTTGGTATTTCAGCTAACTCTTCAGCTCATGCTAGCAACAGATCTGAGTGCTGTGCAAAGCTCCGGGTCACCTCCTAGCCACATATCTGATAGAGGACTTCTACGTAACCCACGTCTCCTCTCACAACAAAGCGTCTTCCTCCACCATTGACCACTGTTCCTCTCTCACTCGCCACCTTGCATAAGTAGGGCCCATCTTGCGTGTCCTCAGGGAGAACATAATGAAAAGTGCAGCTTCCTTTTCCATACGGCTGCCAGGTCGAATCCATTGGTGGGGTCAAAAAAAGACTTAAGCCTTCTGATACATCCAGGAGGTACCACAACTTCTCTCACAGATACTATAAAGTGGTGCCTTTCTTTTTCACTAACCAGTTTCTGTGATTTCCATATATTTCTAAGCCACAAACACCAGTGTTTTTTTATGTTGTTGCCAAGGCTGGAATGTACGTTTGACAGTGCAGGATCATTTACTGAGCAGACGACAGGCAGGTACATGCAGAGGCTCCACCAGGAGCAGATGTAATTAATAGCTCAGCCCAGGTCTAAGTCAAGGTAACAAAACACCAAACACAAGAATTCCATAACATCATAGAAAAACCTTGGAATTGCTACATCATATCCCCTTTTCTCCACTTGACTAAAAAAAAAAAAAAAAAAACTTAAGGCATGCATATCAGAGTACAGTACAGGATGCTAATCCAGCTGCTGATATAATGCTTTGCTGGCTTTATATAGAGGGCTGAATGTCCTAGTCTCCTCACCCTTTCTTACAAAATTGGCCCATGGGCAGCTTGAATTCGTCCCTACTCTGTCATGACTGGGTACCAGCATAAAACCACGCTCCCTTTAAAACCATGGATGCACCGCTCTCTTTCAGACCAAAACTGTCACGGCAGACATAAAGACAGGAGGCTCCAAAAGCTGCATTGGAGAAGTGAATCTCTGGCTGTAACAAGACTTGAACCACATCTCCTTAGCCTCTGTGGCAGTTACTAAGCCAAGTCGAATTTTCAGGCTGGATAAGTCTATATTGGGCCTCATGCAGTCAGATGAATGCCACACTCAATCCCGCATTAATGGGGTCTGTATCTCTTTATGCCAATCTCCTGCACAAACAAAACTAGCCACCCTACATTTCGTGAAGGTTGCTGCAGGTTTTAGCTTTGAGTCTAAATCTTGCAAAATTAGTGACCCTTGGGTGTACCGCCCCCACAAGACTTAAACCAAGAAGGCTTCGGACAATCTTACCCATTAGTAGTCACCTTTGACTGCTATTGATTATAGTGCATTACCTCAGAATTTCCTAACAGACACAAAGTCACAAAACTGTGAGAACTCCTTTATTTTCTATAGCACATTCAGAACCTATGCCCCTCATTCTTCCTTTTAGTCCTGTCTTTTAACTTCTTTGACCTACCATTTTGTCATTCTCTGGACCTCAAACCAGAATTCTCCCATTGACTTCCGTGTTTGCACACCATCCGGGCGTAACTCCGAACATACTTTTCGTCCACAAATTACCTCATATGGGGTTTTGTCAGTCACCACCGTGACGCTCAGCTCTGTTATGAGAAATGCCACTTTCTTAGAAGCAGACTCTCAGCATCATAGAAGTATTACCCACTGAGTAAAACACAGAGTCTATCCCACTTGGCGTGCCAAAAGCAAAACATTTCAGATCCATACATGAAAAAAACAGCAGGTGGGAGGGTTTCCTTTTGGTAAAATGTACACTTCGCTTGAGTCAGTGTATGCCCAAAATGGAGACAGTTGAAGATACTCTTCCGGTTCTGTGTCAAGGTTCTTCTGAGTTGACAAGCAAGGGTCATGCCATTTAGCGATACAAATGACTACATTTTCTCGTACATCTTCCGCCACACCTCCTTAAATAGAGTGTGAGGTTGCTGCAATCAATCTGTATGTACAGCCTAGGTAAATCCTAGATACAAGGAGGCTGGAAATGTTTTGAGGAGGTTTTATTTATATTTTTAAGTTTTAACACAGTGTTGCTCCATCCCAGTAATGGGTGTTAGTGTGCTTTACAACATAACAAACTAGAAGAACCAGGCCTCTGGACAATAAACTCAAGAAACTACACAAAATGAGAAGTCGTGTTAACAGGAAAGAACAAAACAACTTGTTGATATATGCTGGAAATGGCCCTTTTTGCAGGGTTATCCCCCAAACTTTTTGCCTTCTTCCTCCTATTTTTTTAGGTCTGTTTTTGCTGGTTTATTGTCTCTGCACACTTTACCACTGCTAATCAGTGCTAAAGTGCAAGTGCCCAATATAGAAAGTGTACTGTTGATTGGTTTATCCATGATTGGCATATTTGATTTACTAGTAAAGTGCACTAGATGTGCCCAGGGCCTGTAAATCAAATGCTACTAGTGGGCCTGCAGCACTGGTTGTGCCACCCACATAAGTAGCTCTGTAATCATGTCTCAGACCTGCCACTGCAGTGTCTGTGTGTGCAGTTTTGACTGTAACTTCGACTTAGCAAGTGTACCCACTTGCCAGGCCTAAACCTTCCCTTTTCTTACATGTAAGGCACCCCTAAGGTAGGCCCTAGGTAGCCCCTAGGGCAGGGTGTAGTGTATGGTTAAGGTAGGACATATAGTAATGTGTTTTACATGTCCTGACAGTGAAATATTGCTCAATTCGTTTTTCACTGTTGCAAGGCCTGTCCCTCTCATAGGTTAACATGTGGGGCTACCTTTAAATCTGATTAAAGTGTAGATTCCCTTTGGGAGTGGATGGACATGCGGAGTTTGGGGTCTCTGAGCTCACAATTTAAAAATACATCTGTTAGTAAAGTTGATTTTAAGATTGTGCGTTTGAAAATGCCACTTTTAGAAAGTAGGCATTTTCTTGCTTAATCCGTTCTGTGACTCTGCCTCTTTGTGGATTCCCTGTCTGGGTCAGTTTGACAGTTGGGCTGTTCACACCTCTCTTCTAGACAGTGACACAAAGGGGGCTGGGGTGTAGCCTGCATATCTTGATTAGCCATCTGTGCTGGAGGGGAGGGGAAGAGTGGTCACTCACACCTGAAAGGACTGTGCCTGCCCTCACATAATGCCGTCTCTGACCCCCTGGTGAGTGTCTGGGGCCTGGCCTGGACAAGGAAGGATTTTTGCAAACACTTGAGACTTTGCTTTGAAGTTTTCAAACTTCAAAGGCAGAACTGGGTATAAGAAGCAGACCCAAAACCCCAGATTTTTAGAATCTTTCTAGAATCAAGGGGAACCTCTGCCCAAGAGAAGAGCTGAAGGAGGAGTACTGTCCCTTTGCTGTGTTGCTTTCCTGAACTGACCTGCAGTTGCTGCTTCTGCCTGAAAAGAGTGCAAAGGGTGAACTTTGCTGTGTGTCCTGCTTGAGAAAATTCTCCACGGGTTTGGAGTAGAGCTTGCCTCCTGTTGGAAGTTTCAGGGACACCAAAGACTTCAGTTCCCTCGACCTGCAGCACAGGGAACTGTGTGTTTTGTGCTGTTCAAGAGGAGAAACCACTGCAACGCCACTGGCCTGCACAGTGACCTGCCGACGCCACAAGGAGTCACATTGCCCCGCTTCGCACCGCAACCCTGGTCTCACTGACGGCATCATCGGATGACTTCACCGAGCCGCTGCTCGCACCGCGACCTGTGCGCCCCGCACTCCGGCATCGCCTGCTCACACCATAGCCTGGGCATCCACGACGACGCTCCTGCTGACACCGGCTCCGCTGCCTGCACCGTGGCCTGTGGACACCTCTCGTGAGGTACACGAAGCACCGTCCCATCCCGCACCGCAGCCCCGATCTACCGACGCCAGCACCATCGACTCCTGTGTCGTCCCCAGGCATCCTGCCTGCACCGTGGCCTGTGGACACCGCTCGTAAGGGTCACGAAGCATCGTCCCGCACCGCTGGCTTGGGCCTACCAATGACAGCGCTTCAGCAACGACGACGACGCTGCCTGCACCGTGACCTGTGGACACCGCACGTCGCATCGTCCCACTTCGCACCGCAGCCCCGATGCCATCCACGCCGGCGCATCTGACTTCATCAGCCTGGAGTTCGATCTGCAACGAGTGTGACTTCAAGGGCCCGACGACTCCTGCACCGACTCCGGACCCGACACCGATACGTCAGTGACGCCGCCCTCCGGAGCTCACCGCGAGGATCACGACAACCTGCAAATCCAAGGTACTGTTTGCGGGTCTTCCCGACACTGTAGCTGGCCTGCAACGCTGGAGCCGGCCTGAACTGTTGGTTTTGTTGATCAAGATGCCGTGATAGCCCCAGGTGGAGCTATCGACTTCAAGGAACTGAGGTTTTGAGTAAATCTTGCATAATTCATATTTTTCTTTCTGTATGTTGGATTCTTATCGTATTTGGTCTTGTTTTATATAGATAAATATTGGCTATATTGCTAAAACTGGTGTGGTGTCCTTTTGTAGTGTTTTCACTTATTACTGTGTGTTATGTGCAAATGCTTTACACATTGCTTCTGAGATAAGCCTGACTGCGCGTGCCAAGCTACTAAAGGGGTGAGCAGGGGTTATCTGAGTGGGTATCTCCCTTATCCTGCCTAGGTGAGGGTCCTTACTTGGACAGGGTGCAAACCCACAGCCAACTAGAGACCCCATTTCTAACAATATAATTTCAAAGGTAGTTCAGATCAGCAGGTTGTGTGGAGAAAAGGAAGAAATATTTGTAATATGGTGAAGAGGTTGGTGGAATCCCCTTTTTCCCCCTCTGGTCTGAACAGAATGGTCCGGTGTTGTTAAAATGGACCTTAGCAGCAATGAATATGCCTCTAGGCACTCCCGAACTCAGCAGATAATAGTGGGATTACAACACGTCTCCAGATTCCGAAATCTGCCATTTTGGCACCGGACAACATTTCCTTGTGATCTGGGCCCTGGCTTTTTTTTTTTTTTTTTTTTTTTTTTTTTTACAATCTGTGTCTTCTGAGCAAATTGTGTCTAAGAACCAAGTACTTCATATGAGTGGGATAACACAGAAGTAGAAACAGGAGGCAAAAATGCCAGGAAAGAACAAGTTACTTACCTTCGGTAACGCCTTTTCTGGTGGATACACTAGCTACCTGTGGATTCCTCACCTTATGAATTCTCTCAATGCGCCAGCATTAGACGGAAAGTTTTCTTCCCAGCCCTGCACGTCGACGAGGACGTCACAATTGCTCGACTCCACGGGACTCCGTCTGACGTCATTGTGGCAATAAAAGGCCACTGTGAGGAATCCACAGGTAGCTAGTGTATCCACCAGAAAAGGTGTTGCCAAAGGTAAGTAACTTGTTCTTCTGATTGATACAACTACCTGTGGATTCTTCACCTTATGAATGGAGTCCCAAAGCAGTACTGCACTCGGAGGCGGGTGCCGGAATGGTCACACCAAGAAATCCTGCAGCACAGATCGTGCAAAATGGCCGTCCCTCCTAACTTCAGAGTCCAAGCAATAATACTTAGCGAAAGTGTGGAGGGAAGCCCAAGTTGCAGCCTTACAGATCTCAGCAACTGGGACACCTCTTGCCACGGCTGAAGTGGCAGACTTAGCCCTGGTGGAATGGGCCCTGATACCAACAGGAGGAACCTTCTTTGCCAAAGAATAACAGAGTTTAATGCAAAGAATGACCCACCTGGACAGTGTTCTCTTGTGGACTGCCATTCCTTTCCTCTTCCCCACATAGCCAATGAAGAGTTGATCGTCCACTTAAAACTCTCTGGTCCTTTCAATATAAAAGCTTAAAGCCCTCCTTGGGTCAAGCTGATGCAGTCTCTCCACCTCTTTCGAAGGATGGGGAGGAGGGTAAAAGGATGGGAGTGTTATGGATTGCCCCATATGAAATGGAGTAACTACCTTTGGTAGGAAAGCCGCCCTGGTTCTCTGCACCACCTTGTCTGCATGAAAGGAGGTGAAAGATGGTTTTACACTAATAGCCTGTAGCTCGCTCACACGTCTAGCAGACGTGATGGCTGTGAGGAAAACTGTCTTCATAACCAATAACCTTAATGGGCAAGAATGCAAAGGTGAACCCATCAGAAAAGTGAGGACTAAATTCAAATCCCACTGAGGCATAACAAACGGAGTGGGAGGAAACTTGTTAGATAACCCTTTAAGGAACCTACGAACTACAAAGGACTTTAATAAGGAAGGTTGATTAGGAAGGAAAGAAAAGCCGACAGCGTTGATAAATAGCCTTTCACCGTTGCAACTGCGCAACCCTTCTGTGCCACTGAAAGTGCAAAAAGCAAAATATCAGATAAATGAGCCTTTAAGGGATCAATTTGTGTCTCTCCACACCAAGTAACAAATTTCGGCCATCTACCGGCATAGACAGTCTTGGTGGAGTGTTGCCTGGCTGCTAAAATAACGTCCACCACTTCTGGCGGGAGAGAAAAAGAATTCAGATTGTCCCGTTCAATCTCCAGGCATGTAGGTGCAGGCTCTGGAGGTGGGGGTGTAAAACCTGCCCCTGCGACTGCGAGAGGCGGTCGACCCTGTGAGGGAGTCGGAGCGGATGGCACAGTGAGAGTTGGAGAAGGTCTGTGTACCACACCCTTCTCGGCCAATCCGGAGCTATTAAGATAACTTCGGCCCAGTCCTGGTGAATCTTCCTAAGAGCCTGAGGAATCAAGGGTATGGGGTGAAATGCGTAAAGCAGCTGGCCGTTCCAGGACATCAGAAACGTGTCCCTCCCCAACGCTCGTCGCACTGGATACTGGAGGCTACAGAACAACAGCCAGTGCGCGTTCTCCCGAGTGGCAAACAAGTCTACCTGAGGAAACCCCAACATCTGGAAGATGTAGTGGATCAGGTCTGGATGAAGCCGCCACTCGTGATCGGCCAAGAAAGGCAGACTGAGACTGTCCGCATGCATGTTCAGATCTCTGGCCAGATGGTTTGCCACTAAGCAAATCCGATGGTCCTGAGCCCAGGGCCAGAGCCGCAGAGCCTCTCTGCAGAGAAGGTATGACCCTACACCTCCCTGCTTGTTGATGTACCACATCGCAGTAGTGTTGACCGTCAGGACTTGGACCGACTGACTGTGAAGGGAGGGAAGGAAGGCCTTGAGAGCTAAACGTATCGCCCGCAATTCCAACAGATTGATATGAAACATCTGTTCCACTGGAGACCAATGACCTTTGACCTTTAACTTCCAGGTCCACCAGATGTGCTCCCCACCCTAGAGTGGAAGCATCCGTTATGACCATGGCCACCGGAGGCGGTAGTAAAAACGGTCTTCCTTGTGAAAGATTGACGTCCACAGCCCACCATCGTAGATCTGCCGCAGCATCTCTGGAGATCATTATCAACTCCTCGAGATCCCCTTTGTGTTGAAACCACTGCCTTCCGGAGGCACCACTGAAGAGCTCTCATATGCCAGCATGCATGAGTGACCAACAAAATGCAAGAAGCGAACAGACCGAGCAGACGTAAGACCTTGAGGACTGGAACAACCGCTCCATTTCGAAACATTGGAATCAACGCCTGAATGTCCTGAATCCGCTGAGGCGGAGGAAAGGCCCGATCCAACGTTGTGTCCAGTACTGCCCCTATGAACAGGAGGCGCTGAGAGGGCTTCAGGTGAGATTTGGGCATGTTTATCGAAAAACCCAAATCAAACAATAACCAAGTTATCATCTGCAGGTGATGCAGCACAAGCTCTGGAGACTTGGCTTTGATCAACCCGTCGTCCAGGTAAGGGAATACTGATATTCCCTTCCTCCTGAGATGTGCTGCAACCACCGCCATCACCTTCGTGAAGACTCGAGGTGCTGAAGTAAGACCAAAAGGAAGGACCCTGGTAGTGTTGCGACCCTACCACAAACCAGAGATACTTCCTGTGCGACTTCAGAATAGGGATATGAAAGTAAGCATCCTGGAAGTCGACAGACACCATCCAACCCGCTTTGTTCAATGTCAGAAGCACCTGCTCTACGGTCAGCATTTTGAATTTCTCCTGTTTAAGGAACCAATTGAGAACCCAGGAGTCCGATGTGACTAACTCCCACTCGCGGAGAAAATTAAAGAACCTTCCCCTACAGGAGAAGCGCGAGACACAATGGGCGGAGAACTATGGCTGCTTTCCTTAATGTGTCCCCACTGAGGAAGAGGAGGAGGCAGTGTGCTGCTGGGTGGATACTCTTGTTCTTACCCTACTCTGCCCACTAAAGGACCTATAGGGCAGACTTGAAGGCTGCTGGGCTGCCGACTGAGGTCTCCCACAAAAGGAAGTTCCTCTCCCAAACCCCCTAAACCTTCTGAATGACCTGAATGTGGTAGCAGAAGCCTGCAGGCCCAAGGACTTGGCAGTAGCCCTGCTTTCCTTAAAACGCTCTAAGGCAGAGTCAGCTTTAGCTCCAAACAATTTGTCCCCATCAAAGGGTAGGTCCAAAAGGGTCATCTGGACATCCGTACAGAATCCTGAAGATCTCAACCACATATGCCTCCTGGTGACAACAGAAGTGCCCATCGCTCTGGCCACAGAGTCTGTAGTATCGAGGCCCGACTGGATGACTTGCCTAGCTGCAGCCTGCGCATCCGACAGGAGTCCCTGCAATTTTAGAGGCAGATCAGGTACCACAGGTTTGCGTCTATCGGGGCATGAATCTACCTGCCCAATACGCAAGTCGCATTGGCAGATTTGAGGGCCATGCTGCAGGATGAAAAGGTCCTTTTGGCTGACTGCTCCATCCTCTTGGACTACCTGTCTGAAGGCGTAGCAGGAAAGGAACCTGGAGCCGAACGAGAGGAGCAAGAAGCCTGGACCACCAGACTCTCCGGAGTCGGATGTTGTGACAGGATCCCCGGATCTCCCGGAGCAACCCTGTAACTTCTTGCCACTGATCTGTTGGCAGCTGACGACGTCACAGGCTTCTTCCAGACTTCCACAATGGGCTCTGTAAGAGCATCGTTAAAAGGAAGTAGTGGTTCCGCAGCAGCTGAAGCAGGATGCAGGACCTCAGTCAAGATGTTGGTCTTAACCTCTGCAGTAGGTAGTGGGAGGTCCAGGAGCTCTGCTGCCTTTCTTACCACCAAATGAAGAGAGGCCGCCTCTTTTGTGTATTCTCCTGGAGAGGCTAGATCCAACTCAGGGGAAGTGTCTAAACCACTTGCAGAGTCCAAGCCCTGATAGCCCCCAGGGGCTCAGCAATTTCTCCTTCCTCCAGGAGCTGTCTGTGATATTCCTTCTCCTCTAAGAGCCTCAGTGCCCTTCTCCTAGTTCTTAACCTGGCCTCTAATCTCGGCGTCGACATGGAATTCGCCAACGTCGCCGACATCGGCTTCAAGTTTGGCTGACGACCAGCAGACACACCCCGATCACCGGATTCATTCAGAGCCGGAACCAAATCCATTGGGCCGTGGACTCTTGGGGCTGCTTTACCGGCATCAATCGAACCTGGGGTGACGTCATCGGCTCCACTGGTCTAGCAGATGAAGACATCAGCGTCAAAGGTCTTCCAGGCGATACCATTGTTGCCGGACCAACACCCTCCACAGGAGAAAAGGGCATAAACTGCGCCGGCTTGTATGGAGCCAGAACGCTAAATGTAAAGGCCAAAAGGGCCAGCCGGTGCACCACCAGGAGCCATGGTGTTAAAGATATTAAAGATGGCATTCACAAATGCTGCTGGATCCACTCCCCGAGTGGGGAAGGCAGGATACTGCTGCTCCTCCTGCAGCATCGGTGCTGGATCCGGAACATCCAACTGTGCTCCAGGTGAGAAGCGAGGACTTCCCTTAGGCTCAACCACCTCGAAGACTGACGACGCCTGAGAAGACTGAGGACTCTACTGTGGGGTCACTGTCGGACTCACCTCCCACGACGCCGACTGCATGAAGATCTCAACCGAGAGCGACCTCTATCCGAACGACGCCGGGAATGATGCTGACGCCGTTTCTTGTGCGACTTTGAGGATTTTCCGGAAGAAGACCTCCAATGACTCCTGTCCTTCTTCGCCTTGGCCAAAAATAATTTTGCCTCCCTCTCCTTGAGCACCTTCGGGTTCATCTTCTGGCAGGACCCACACTCCTCTATGTCGTGCTCAGAACTCAAGCACCACAGGCAATCATTGTGTGGATCAGTCACAGAAATGCGACCCCTGCACTCCCGACAAGGTTTAAAACCGGATTTGCAAGAGGAAGAAATTGTAACAACAATCGACACCTTCGACAACAGTAGCCTTTCCAAAGTGCTAGGAGAAAACTGTTAAGCTTCGAAGGCACGGGATCTGACATCAGCGAGGACCTTTTATTGCTACGATGACGTCAGACAGAGTCACGTGGAGTTAGCCAGTTGTGACGTCCTCGACGATGTGCAGAGCTGGGAAGAAAAATTGCCATCGAATGCTGGTGCATTGGCAGAATTCATAAGGTGAGGAATCATAAGGTGAGGACTCCACAGGTAGTTGTATCCATCAGAAGCATTGTTTTCCTCTACAAATAACTATCATCTCGGTAGGTGGGGAAAAACAAAAAGGTAGAAAAATACAAGTAGCATTTTCACTGCAATGTGTCTCACGTTTGCTCGAGTTGGAGCTATTAGCATTGCAAATTCCTGACTGGACTTTTCTTGCCACATTAATTGAAAAAAAAAAGTGAAACAGTTGACATAAGCAAGCCAATTCAAAGCACCATGGCCTAAGTGAGCGCAAAGAGACACAAAAGGAAAAAGAAGTTCGCTCTCAGTCAAACGTGAAGTTATCCATGTAACAGGGTCGATGGACAAGGCGGTAACAAAACTACCCCAAGGAGGGACAAATATAAAGCATTTACCAATGATATCAAAGGATTTTTGAAAGGTAAGCCCATCAACGAGTGATAATGATGGGCTTGTGGTGGGCGTGGTTAAAAGCCCAAAGATAGATTACAACAGGCCAGGGCGCTCGACCTAAAAAATGATATTGGTCGGGAAAAGGACTGTATTCAACCGTTGCTACTCAAGGACTGTTCAAAGACGTTAGCAATGTAACCACAGACCAGCCTGACCTGTTCTTTTGAATAACGCAGAAGGCATTCAGCAGAATTATTTCCCTTTTTTAAGTAGAGATTAGCCCTCTGAGGCAGACATTTAAAAACAGTATAACAGCAACACGTGAGGTAACCGACACCAAACGTCCTTCAAATTATTTCAGTTGCAGTGCGGAATCTTGAAATGATGGTTCTCCTTAACTTTCAAAGTGATTAATCAAAGTCACAGAAAACCAACCATCAACTAACTTGTGTTTCAAATTTCCTCTACGCGCACAAGCCATAAAAGATGAGCTTTTTCTAGCGATAATTGAGACCGCATTTGGAAGCAGAGTTTATGTTGCCCATTTCGGAACAATTATTCTTCAGTTGTTGTCTTTCACAATTGAAGTACATTCTGCTCGCGCTACTTAATTACACATAACAGGGTCATCTTTTCCTCTCACATGCCCCGCTGGTCCCTCTCTAGTATCCGTGAAATAAACATTTTCCTCTCCAAAAAGGCAGAGCGAGAAGAAACTTCATTTGTAGTCGGGGGAGCTCTTCCTACACAATATGCACACCCCAGAAGCAATGTTTCAGCCGCACTTACACTGAGCAGCGGTTCAGCAGTAACACGTGCGGCAAGTGTAAGACCCAATAAGCAAAATAAAATGCAGGGGACAGACGCCATCTTAGTAGAGTGCCAGCCTCCGAGCACGCTTCTTACGGTGCTGGCAGCCCCTACTGTGTTGTCGGACTACCAAAGGTAATACTTGCACAGTTCCTAATAGTGTTTTTTTTTAACCCCTAATTGTTTGAAATCCGACGGTTTGTATTAAGTTTCAGGTCCACAATCTAAAGCAATGACTCGGAAATGAGTATGCGAAAACTGATGGTTTGCAACTTTGCACTCTCGTACATGCAGGAAGTATTTGTCGGGTCGAAACAAAGTGTGAGTTCATTTGCCACTGGATTTATATGACTGTGCAACCACCAGTTTGTTGTAAAAATACTGTGGGGGGAAATGTGGACTGGAAAATAGACCTGTCAAAAAATGTCTACTTCAGAATAGAATGAAAGACAGTTGTGGATTGGCAAAGGTGAGTGTCCTCAGAGCAGGGGCGAAAGGGCATTTACAGTGAGGTGGGAAAAGGTGGTGAGGGACAAGCAAGGGACTTTTATGATTCAGGAAACTGTAGCATTAAGGGGTAATAAAGAACTGGCAGCATTAAGGGGTGATTAGGGGCTTTTAATGTTCAGGGACGGGTAGCTTTAAGAGTGGTCTGAGGTTTTTATGGTTCACAGAATAGTAGTGTTGAGGGGTAGTAAAGGTTTTTTAGGGTTCAGAGAAGGGTAGCAATAACGATAAGTCTTGGGTTTCTAAATTCAGGGAAGAGTAGCGTTAAGGGGTTTTTAGGGTATAAGAAAAGGTGCATAAAGGATAATTCAGGATTCTTATAGTTCCGGAAAGGACAGCATTATGCAATAGTAAGAGGTTGGTAGGATTCACAGATTGGTAGAGTTAAGGGGCAGTAAGCGGTGCTTTTTTGGGGTTCTGGTAAGGGTAACATTAAGTGGTAGTTTGGGGTTGAAAGGGTTGAGGAATGAGAAGTGGCAAGTGGTACTATGGGATTATTAGCATCAGTTAGATAATTTAAAAAAAGGATGTAATAAAAAATACTTTTAGAGTTCAACATTTTTGGAATTGTCACAGTTAATAATGAATGACACTACTTTATTACCTCAACAATTTCAACTCAACTTTAATGTAAAGGTAATATTTTCAAAGCCAACTTTATTACACGCATCCCAACCATCTGCCTTCAAATAATAAGTGCTTCATAAAAACAACACCTCTCTACTTGGATCGCTGAAACAACATGCCTGAAATCATACTTCACAATCTGCTTGTATTACTGTATGAAAGTAAGAGGCCTCTGTGAGTGCTATAACACATCTTCCTGCAGGAACAGGAATGGTACAATATCGAATCATTTTAAAGAATCTACCCACTTTAATATTGCTTCCCTAAAAAAAGCCAACCATAAGTAGAAATATTTAACCTAACCAGCTAGTGAACAGTTTTAAGTGGTCCCTACATTTAATGATAACAAGGAGAAAAGGCAGACATATTTTAAAATATTTATGTGTAACATGCTCAAACAATCTCTCAGGACCGTGATTATATCAGATGGTGGGCTGAAGTAACTCTTAGGCTTTCATTATTAGTGGCCTGTTAAAAATCAGTGTTATTCCCCCACCCTCCCACCCACCCAGAGTTACCATTACAGATGTTTCCGATAATTCATGGGTGGGAAATAGGTTTTTCTAAGGAATATCACATGGGAATCAGTGTTTCCTTGTTGATTGTCGCATGTTTTACTCTGGAGTTTCAGACAGAGATGTTGGCTGCTTTGAGCAGCGAACATCTTTATGTTAAAACTAAAAACACAATTTTGATGGGCTCCCCTTGTCAGGACCATCGCAATTTAGGGGCAGCTCATAACAAGCCTTATGGCAAATGGTTAGTGTGATGCCCTCAGTAGAACGAGTACGCCCCTGCGTGGGTCCTGGGTTCACTGTACTATGGGAATGAAGTTTCAGCATACTGACAAGGCCGACCCTGGTTTAGGCTTGCTTGTGTTCCTGCACAGAGGAGGCCTCGCTGACAGTTCAGGCTAGGCTACTACTATTGGTGGAGGATCAAGACAGATTTGAATATGCTTAGTTCCTGCCGAAGGCAACTTCGCAGTAAAAAAAAAACTACGATTGGATTGTGGCTGAGTTTAACTCCGGTCCATCCCTCATATTTTTGTTTTCCTCAGCATGATGCTTAAGTGTGACTGCTATGGCAAAACGTGGGTCACGCGCTCACTGTGCCACCGGAGCCAAGCTGTACCCTAGTGAGCCCAAATAGGCTGTCTGGGGTTGCATGTATTCCGGCTGAGAGGGTACGTGGCATGGTAGTGAGGGTGGGACTGTTCTTATGGAAGCAGAATCAACGATGATTTGCATATGGCTGGTTCTTGTCTTAAGATGGCAAGGTAAACATAAAATGATGGGACGGGTATGCGGCCAAAGTAATTACTAGTGGCTGAAATTAATGCATGCATTGCATCATCACGTTTTTGTATTGCTCAAGGCATGGCTAAATGCAGGGAGACTGCACACAAAGCGTGACTGAACAGCATCCTCAGCAAGCTTTAAGTGGCACAGGCTAGTCAGAGATGGGTGGACTTACTTTTGTATTTTAAAAAAAAAATGAATTTGCCCTTAGAGACTCTGACACTAAGCCGGTGTTCAACAGAAAACCAAAGTCATTGTTAGTTAAAGTCCAGAAAGAGCAGCCCTCTTCTGCAAGTACTGAGTGAACCAGAAGACAGCAGAAAAGGTTACTTTGTGGTCTACAACTAAACAAGGAATTTGGACCAGGAGTACAGAGTATCACTTGGCCAAAAGTTTAATGGACACTGCAGCTGGAACATCCTCTGCTATGACAAAAGATCTGCGGGATAGATTAGACACAGAAGTACTTTGCTGTAAAAGCAGTTACTTCTACATTTTTACTCAATCTAATGTAGAACATGCTTATGAAGGACACCAGTACATGCAGAAATGGTCACCCTGTTCTGCAATATTGTGAAGAGTGAGAGTAGCTTCACTGTGCATGTATGTGTGCAGATGCGTGGAAGCCCAGTCTAGACATTTACATGGTTGTTCTTCAACAGTTACTTGCATGTACCTAAAAAGGCAGGCAAGTTCTACAGGAATTGCTCAGTTACTTTGTTTCTGTTCTCAGTCTTCCAGTTAGTCAGGTGCCAGGGGGCCTCAAACATGGAAGTTTGACTGTTCTGGACGTAAAACGCTGGAAGTGCAATCATAATACGATCTGCATTTGAAGTGTGAACTTGTGCTTGTGAGAGAGCGTAGCTTATATAATCTATATTAACATGAAATGTTTATGAATTAATGTGTGATAATGCCGCATAGAAACCGAAGTAATGAGTTTTTGCTTAAACGTGCACCTGAAATGTGACCACGGGGAGTGGCCGCCAATGTATACGTGGACTAATAAAAATGACTAATGCTATAATTTACTATGAAGAATAAGTTTTATGCTAATTATTAATGATTGCGTTACTGGATTTGTGCTAAAATCTTTGTAGGCCTTAAATTAGCATGAGCCAGAGCTTAGCTGCTTTGCTCTCATATTAAACGTATTTTTCCTATCTTGCAGTGTGCTGACTCGCAAAAGGACATGACCCCTTGTTTTCTTCAAAACTAGAGGCTGAATGTAACCATAGTAGATCCGTTCCCATGAAATCCCCATTGCTTGTAGAAAATATTAATCAAAATGCAACAGTGTAGATTAATGTATTGTACAAGGTCGTTTAAACCGGTGAAGACAATGGAGCTACTGACCAAAAGATGTGCAAAGAATTACAAAAGGATGAAATCATACCGGACGTGCTACCTCCGAAGACGTCAATCATGTGGTCCAATGAAAAGCTTGTAAAATAATATGGGGTGAAAGATTAATGACATAATCCATCTTTTTATTGGGTAAAGATAGTGGGGTATAACTAAGATCCAATAGAATTTCAGGGGAATGTACAATGAAAAAGGGATATAAACCCATGACACGGGGAGCCATTTAGAATTAGGTAGGGAATGCTATTGATTTTATCCAGAAACTTTGTCACTCTGTTCGGTGACTTGTTGGTTTACTTAAAACCATCCTTGTCCCTAGATTGCCCATTTTACACTTTGCCTCCTTACGAGGGAAGTGCCCTTTTTGCCCTGGAGCTGAATTTTGACTGCTGATGATTAGACTGATGTCCTGGAGACGAAAACTGAACCTGAGTGCTGACCTGAACCTTGGAGGGTAACTATGACAATACATTTGTGATTTGTATGTTTGCTTTTCCTTTCTAGGTACCAACTGCTTACTTTTGACAGAGACCATAGTTAGATGTTTTCCAAATTGGTGTTCTAAATTGTTTTGCATGAAGCCCAACATGCCAATGCTAATTAGCGGTTAGGACAGGTGTTCACCAAATTGACGCAAATAGACAAACGAACAAAACTATGCTTTGTTGAACTGATGCGTTATTGACACTTTGCTAAATTGATCTATGTTTACGGCGTGTTATGTTCTAATGTTTGTGATTCTTGCCTTAATGAAATCTTATCAGAGTTGCCATATCGTGACTATGCTATTGTGCTTCTTGGTTTTGAGATTAACGCATCTGCTTTTAGAATTGTAACTAATAGGGAATACAACTCATAAAATTCTACTTAACTGGTGTGGTTATTCATGACTGCAAGGTCATGGTAGTGTCTTGAAATTGATTAATGTCTTTGACTAAAGTGAAATGTATTGTTGTGATAAATATTGATGACATTATTGACGTATTGATTGACATATTGATTAGCTATCTCGTCCTAAGGTGTCCCTCAACTGGGTCAAAAGATTCATTGGCCTAAAACGAGTCCTGATGTGTAATAAATTATCATAAAGGGACGCCTTAACACTTGCATTTGATTCAATTCAATTACAATGTCCCAACAGTTCATTAAAACCATTTCAATAACCAACCACAGTAAAATAAAAATATTTTATTTTCAAAATGACAACCAGTCCTTAAAAAACATATACCAAGGATGGCAGAGCTTGTGGCAAATGGCATGGCTGCCTCCCTTTGGAGCTCCAATGGCTAGTTAGGATGCTGGCCTATGCCCTGAACACAGACGGTTAGTAACACTGCTGGCTGCCGGCACCATTAAAGAGGCACATAGGACAGGCAGATTATACATCAAATTGACAGGCAACCAAAGCGGAGAAGGCGGTGGCTGAGGAGCAGCCCCGTGGCCTGCAATTACAACAAAATGGCATCTGAAGAAGAGGAGCAGCCCACTGTAGAGCGACACCACTGGAGAGAGCAGAGTGGTGCGTCTTCAGAAGCAGTGGCACAGTATGGAGGCTGAGGAACACTGCGAAGTCCTCAGCCACCAAAGTGGATGCCGGTGGACCAACAGATCACACAAATTTGTGATGGCTAGAGCGGAGTGAGTGGGCATAGCAGAGAAGAGACTGCTGCACACAATTTAGTCATAGGACAGAAAGAGATGACATGCTTTAGAAACCATAATAAATAAATTGTGCAAAATGGAAAAACACAGTCTCTGCTTTGGAAGTGCAGCTTGACAAAAATGGAGCCAAGGATAGCAGGTGTGGATGCAACAGTTAAAAAAAAAAAAAAAAGGAAAACTAAGTGTTTACACTGGATAGCAAGGTGGTCACTTTCAGGCTCATGCAAAAGAGCAAAGAGTCTTTGGAAACCCGATTCTGCTGGACAATCACATGGAAAGGTTGCAAAATAGCACAGAGTGATCAGCATCTGCATACTGGCTTTGCTTGGGTAGCTCCGTACACCACCTTGACTGAAACAGTGCGGCCCTTTTTACAGGAACATCTGGACTTCGTCCATGCTGGAGAAGGTGAGGTGGTATGGAAAGTATGCAGGTTGCCCTCAAGAGGGTCACAGCCAGGGGGCTCCTCTAACAAAGGCACAGGCATTGCACTTCTTTGAGATACAGCACTGTGGACTCCCATCATGGGAGCAGCAGCCAATGCTAGAGACACTCTAAAGATGGAAGACAGGAAAATACTGTTCTTTGCATGTTTTGGGGACCAAAAAAGATAAAAGACATCAGATCCCACCTTTCACAAGGAATTATTGGACTAGGATGTAAAAGCAGCAGCAAGAAATCCAGCAGGACTCAGAATTGTAACAAGAGTATTGAGTCTAGCACCTTCTAAATGATTTGTTAGCTAACCAGTGCTTGATTTGTGCTTATAATTTCCGGTGCTGAGCACCGGCACTTATTTTTGAGGGCCGGCGCATAATTTTCTGCCTCAAACATTAATTGCGAGCAAAAGACATTTGGTAAAGATGGAGGAAGAGAAAAACGAAAAAGCGTTACAAAGGGAGAGAGCAGAAAGCTGCTGAAGACGAGCGAAAGGGACGGGAGTGGCTATAAATTGAATAAAGAGGCCCGAGATGGCTTCAGCGTTACGCTGCCTCAGTATTCCGTGTTCGCACATTTAATTGCAGCGGTCCCGTGTTTAAGTGGAGGGCTTTGAGCACCGGCACCTTTTCATTTCCTAAGTAAGCACTGTAGCTACCTAAAACCTATGGGGGAAATAATTGGTTAGCCCTGGGCCGAAAGATGCCCCTGGTGGAATAGTAGGTGAATAGCAACTTTGTTTTTTTGTCCTTTAAGCTATCTGCTTTTTTTCCGAGGATTAACTTATGCTTTCGCCTAGAGACTTTGTCACCTTTCCCAGTCTTACTGCTTTCAGGGTAACGTAAACATTACATTTGTAAGTTTGTTGTAGCCACACCAGGCAGGCCCCTGGCAATAGGGTTTAGTTGTGATGCTGTTAGGATAGTGTTGTAATCAATTATCTAGGAGTTTTCCACAATACATAACTAACAAGGATTCTACCGCAAAACGTGGCTAATCCTCTGCTTGCTCAGTTGGTAGTGAAAGAGCGTAGAGCTCAATGCTCACCTCTGCATATTTAAAATAATCAAGCCTCTATTAAACATTATTATAGAAAACAGTTATTAAATATTTTTCCTAAAGCGAAAAATTACATACTTGTGGGCCCATGGGGCGGTGCCTGGTAGAGACACAACTGGTATGACTGTTTTGATTGGTATTGACCTCTTCTCTTCCTTATGTTTTGATGCTATTTTCACTGGTTGTTAGTTAACATCAAGTAGGTAGGCGAATGCCCAAGTGTTTCACATATATTTAACACAAGTTATTTTCCTCCTTTTCTCCTTCTGCAGAATTATTACCTAATTCTATTTAGAGATAATCTTTATAATAATGCAAAAAAATATGCTTTCAGAGATGTAAAGAGTTGTCTAACTGACCAATCTGAATAGGTTCCTCACTGCAAATAACTAAACATTTCTGTACGTCAGTCCCCTGTTGAGACCACAACTAATATTGTTTTTATTTATTGGTATTAGTTAAAACTATGTGACTATAATAAAGAGAGTGGGCGAGGAAGAGTGTCTCCATCTATGCCCCTTATGTAGCCAAAAGAAAGTTGAAACCATGTAATTTGGAAGTACCTTAAATGTAGCTTCCTATTTTCATATTAGAACATTGGAAGTTGGCAGCTCCATTGAAAACAATGGAGTGCTGCAGGCTTTTACTGGCCGGTAAAAGCCCGCAGCGCCAACATTCCAATGGGCTTTGTTCACAGCAGCAGCTGTGAACAAAGCCTCACGGAGCCCGAGGGGATTCTAATCCCCTCGGGCTCCGTGAACAATTTGTTTTTTTTAAGAGAACATTCTGCCCTGAGTGGCATAATGTTCTAATAGCCTTAGAACCCGCCATAGCGGGCTCTACCGGCTATTAAAGGCCCTTTCCCTTGTTAAATGCCCTCGCCTTCGGCTCGGGCATTTAACTCGGGAGCGGGCCTTTAATAGCCGGTAGAGCCCGCTACGGCGGGTTCTAAGGCTATAAGAGATGTTACCTTAGCAATTTGATGGTAGAGTCCTTAAGTGGCATAATATGAGGAAAGCAAGGGTTTTTTGTTCTTTTCTAGATTTTGACTACAAAAAGCTTTAGCTGTCTGTTAACCAGTCCTATTATTTGCACTGTACATAAAGTCTGTTTGGCTCATGCCCTCCCTAGATGGATATGATTGCTCTGTTTAACCAGTTGCCTGATCTTGATTCTATGGCTTTACTCCCTTTTCTTTTGTTGATGCCATAAGCATTCCAGTCTCCCACTGTTCTGAATGACTGACTTGAATCCTTCCTTTGCTTGCATTCAGAGAACTACGTTTTTATTGTACTTTCTGCACTTCATGGGAGTACATATGTTGTCATGCTCTCCCCTCCGTGAGCTGCTTCCATTTCCCTTCCCTTTGCTCTTTGAGTTTCTTTCCCTGCCCTGCCCCGCTTGCCCTTTGTTTTCCCTAAACCCCACAACACATTTGTCTTTTTTATTTTAGTTTTAAATTTGACCCATCACCTCTGTTGCCCTCCTTCCCTTACTTCTATTTTTTTTTTTAAGTTGGAGAGCCAGCAACTGCAAACTGCTGCTAGCCACCATTTTCTCAAACTACACTTTTTTTTGCACATGTAGCTCTTTTTTCCAATTTACCATTTTCTGAAGGGCACCTGCCATCACGGAGTGGTAAATTTAAAAAAGACGGCCTCATCATGACACATGCACGCATCATCACACATGCGCACGCATGGATCGTGAATAGGGGTGGGTGAAAAATTCCACTCCCAAGAAGAGTTTGCAGAGTTTTGCCCACTCTGCGTTTTGCTTACTGCACTAAGATCTGGGAAACCTCTGTCAACCACCCCGTGGCAGAGTTTTTTTCTTGTGTGCTGCTCGCCAACATTAAGTTGGCAAGTGCGAGCAAGGATTTGCGCCCCCTAGTGCTATAACACCTACCAGCAAGATTTCTCAACGCATGTGGTCACAGCAGGTCGCGACTGTTGGCGCTGAGAAAGCTGCTGCTTGAGTAGAAAATCTACTCGAGTAGCAGAAAGAAGCAGCACCCTCGTGCGTACGCCGGGTGGTGCCTTTTCCACTGATTTTACAGGCCGGAGGGAGCTCTGGCGCTAAAAATCAGTATGAGCAGCATGATATGCGCAAATTCCAGCTGCTCACAAAACTCTGCGGAGTCCCAGAGTTTTCATGTAACTCTGCAGGATTCCACTGAGTGTAACTCCACGAGTTTCAACCCACCGTGATGTGTGGGAGTAAGTGAGCCATGGTGTTTGGTGGCCATCTAGGAATAAGCCTCCTTTTATAGGAAACCATCCTAAGTTTGCCGTTCATGACTGCATATGCATCTTGAATCAAAAAAGAATTGGCAAAGCCAACAGCTCAGGTATGTAAAGCAGCGACGTATTGGCTTTGCCCATGCTTGTTTTAAAAGCAATATCAGTCTGGTCTTCAGTTCGCAAATAGAGCTGCAGACAGTCTCAGCTCAAGTTGCATAAAAAGTGCTATACAAAGCATATACTCAAACCAAGAACCTGCGAATTAGAAGTGTAAATACAATAGAATCAATATCAATTACATCCTTTCAACGTGAACTTTTATCGCCTCCCTTAAAAACGAAACCCTGTACAACTCTATAGCTGCGCAGTGGTTACAGAAAGGAAGCTGTGCGTACTTGAATGAAATCCATAATTACCTCGTCGCCAAAACACTTGTTAAAAAGCCATTTAACCTTTCGATGGAGCAGTAAATGCAGCTGACAAGGAAGTGGCCGGCTGGCGCGCGAAGTGCCTTGGCGGCAGTGCCAAGCAGCCTACAGCAACAAAAGGTACATGGGAATTTCAGCAAGCATTCCTGAGCAACGCACAGCGGCCTGCGAAAATACCACAAGCCCACTGCGAGGGCCAGCAAAAGCAAGGCAAATGTGCCGGCCTTTCATGCCTGCCGGTATCAATTGTACGGCGGAACGGAAACAAGATGGAAGCCATCAGCGTGTGCCTCAGAGGCTCCGGGGTCGTGTGAGCCTGGGAACGCTAAAGCAACGTCAATGTGTGAGACTCCTTCCAACTCCTGGAACAGCTCTCCGAAGGGCTATTAGTGAAAGGATAGCTCTTCAATGATAACACAGCAGTTCTATGACCCTATGCAGCTGTTCATGCAATCTAGACTGATCTAACCTACTACGCTTGATATGCATTTGTATAATTCTAAGCACGCAGAAGTCTAAATATTCAAACTCACTCATCTAGTAGGAGCACCTGCTAAGAGCACTGAGTGAACATGGGGCCTTCTCCGTCTATGCACCCACAATCCGGAACATTATCCCGAATCCATCATGGCCGCTCCAACCATACTCCAGAGTTCCAATTCAGGGACAGTTGAAGACTCCTCTGTACAAGAGCGGCGCATAGACGATATGAGTTAGGGTCAAGCAGTTGGAGAGTTTATGCACAAACCGGTCTGGGTTACAACTGTGCAAGAGCTTTCATGCTACTGCGGATATACAATTTCCCTATTCCTGTCCGTTGGTTTCGTTACAATGTTACGTGCTGGAGTTGTGTGGTACATTTATGGGCTTATTTTCTTTCTGGCTTTGGGGTTCGTACCATGAACATTCTTCATGCAGTATATTTTATTGCCTTTTGTTTTTCCGTGTGATAAGATGTTTTTGGTTGTGTTATCAGATATGTGTTTTATAGTTTTCATGGTGATCACGTGTATTACTAAAATTTTTGTGCTGGAAGCCTTTTTTTGTTCAGGTCTTCGTATAGTCTACCAAGGTATGTGGGATGGTGGGTGCTATTGGATTTTAATGGTTATTGTGCCACCAAGAGTTATTAATTTATTTCAGAGTATTTTTTAGGAGGCAGAGTTAGAAGTTGTTAGAGCGCTTGTAATAGAGCAGTGCATAGGCGAGTTGTGATTTACAAACAAGGAATTGTCGAGTTTATAGTTACTTTTTTAATGGAGTTCTCTGAGGAATTATTGGGCAATTTCTGTTACTTTGTGGGCTGTTCTTATACACTAATACTCAAAGTACTGCCTGGGGGCGCACACGGCTCTCCTGACTTTTATATATGCGACTCCTGGTCAGCAGCAGCACTAACATTAAAAAGATGTAAAATAAACAGGCAAGCATTTATTTAAAGGTGAATAGAAGTTAAAGAAAGGAAGCAACTAGGCTGTCCTGCACCGCTTAACTTTAGGAAAGTCCTACAATTTTAAAGACTTCTTTCAGTAAATCATAAAAATATGTTAACGTCACTTCAAAATTCAATATGTGTATTTCACTAACATGTAGAACCACTTCACCTTAGTGCATCAGATTATGTTAGTGCATTGAAAAGTATTCTTTTTATTTTACGATTCTTAGAGTGTCCGTTAAAATCACCAGATTCTGCAAAGGACCAATCACGTATCACAATCTGGGCAGGGCACTAACTCGTGGTCCACCTACCTAACTCCTGGATGGGGCTCTAACTCATGGTATGACTTACTCCTCGGTAATAAACTCTTTTATATATGTACCTAGCAGCGCAAGCAGGTACCATAATATGGACCGGGCAGTAACTCATGGTCCGGCTTCCTAGCTCATTGGTAATAAATTATTTTACAGATGCACCTACCTCGGTGCAGAATCTCGTAACCAGTCTCTTCAGTGATACGCATTACAATCTACTGAGCGTTTATGGTGCATCAATGGATACACAAGCCGTTACATTACAGTGTGACTCAATTGCGACTAACTACAGACGTAATCATGAGCATTCTCCTTCTATTATTCATATTAAAGTGTTCACCAAAATGGCATGGGCCATGCCACAAGCAGCAGAAGAATGCTCTAAGGAACCTTTTTTACTGTAGTGGGATCTTCTCAACCTCACGGTGCTACAGGCATCCTTAGGTGTGAGGATGAAGGTGAAATGGGTGTTGGTGGGGCAGCTGGTTGTGTGTCACTGGAACAGTATTACACAGCACACTTTGTCACTGCCCATGCTCACATAACACATTTACAACAAAAGGCACAAAAAGATAAAGACATTTCTGCCGAATTGCAAGAATATTAAAACCCACGTCTCCAGGTAAGTAGCTTTGCTACCTATCCACATCGTCTATTATTAGTGGTGTGGCATGGATGCCATGTGCCTTATTGCAAGCAAGCTCCTCTGGGTAGGTAGTAGAAGAGTTACAATTAGGATACAGAGGGCTTCTCTATTGCACCAATGTTAGTTGCACCAATGTTAGCCATTAGGAAGGTGCAGATATGCGCAGTCTACATTATGTTCGTTCAACCACTCAAGAGCCTCCATGAAGAAGGGGGGCAGACAGAGTACAAGGCCTGCAAACAAGTGGAACGCAACCAGATGCCCATTTTCAGCACAGGCACTAGACATCTCAGCTGTAAATGGTCTAGTGAGTAAGCTACCATCCAAGCTGCCTCTGTATATAGATTGACAACCGCAATTTCAGTCTACTTCAATATATCTAGTAAACCCACTTCCGAACAATATACATTTTTTGCCTCAAGTGTAGATCCAGAAATCAGGAGAAAGAAATCTGAGCCCTGTATTTTTTCTAAGTAATCTAATTTTCAATCCCCTTAATAATGAACTTTTCTAGTGTATTTTCATTTGACACCACAAGCTAATTTTACATGAGTTCTGGTTAATTCTTTCGATGCAGTGGTAGTTTCAAGGGATGTTTTAGGTTTTCGAATCCCAAATGTCAGAGGACAACACAGAAATAATCAGTACAGCAGTTATGTAAATATCGAAACGTAAGAGGATATGACGGCTCTTGATATTCGATCCCACATCAGAGGAACAGCCTACTCTCTACCCTCCTAGGAAACATTTGCTTCTTTCACATGCCTACCATCTCGCGGATCTCTTTTGGGATCTTGGACAATAAAGCATACCAGATCCTGGAAGTGAGATCTTAAACAACAGCACTGAGAATTGGTGTGTGTGTGTGTGTGTGTGTGTGTGTGTGTGTGTGTGTGTGTGTGTGTGTGTGTGTGTGTGTGTGTGTGTGTGTGTGTGTGTGTGTGTGTGTGTGTGTGTGTGTGTGTGTGTGTGTGTGTGTGTGTGTGTGTGTGTGTGTGTGTGTGTGTGTGTGTGTGTGTGTGTGTGTGTGTGTGTGTGTGTGTGTGTGTGTGTGTGTGTGTGTGTGTGTGTGTGTGTGTGTGTGTGTGTGTGTGTGTACACGTACACAGGGCTAGAAAGCACGAGAGATGATAGGTGGAGGTGACTAAATGAACAGGTGCTGGATCATCTTGGCTTGTGCAGAAATAAGGATCACATACCCAAGATGTAATTAAGTTGCAGGATGCCTCTGAATACCTATATTCTGAAGCCACAGCTGGACACATTTCCAAAGGAATATTAGAGGAAACAGGCAGAACCCATCTCGCCTCATTCCATGACATGGTGGAGGAGGCAGTCTTAACACAAAGACAGACATGATGGAAAGCCTTTCGATTCTATGGATCACAGTGTGTGACGTTATACTCGACAAATTCAGTTGGAAGGGACACTTTTCAAGTTAGGTGAACGCGTTATATTGATCTTCAAATACAATAGCACTGGCAGGAGATAGAGCTCACCCTCCTCTCACCTGGATTGCAGTATAAGACCAGTTTGGCCCCTTTCCGTGCTGCTTTATGTTCAAAGGTGTGAGATTCCTATAGCCAGGTGCCCATGAGATGTGTGTATATGTATGCTGTCCATGGACAAGTCATCCAAGTCCAACCCCATCCAGCACAAACCCTTTGGCTGACAATTTACAGTACTACATTACATTATTATTATTATTATTATTATTATTATTAAAAGGGAATTGTCTACTACTAAAGCAAGATTAGTAAATCTAATGGACAACATGAAAATAAATGAGGGGTCCCTTCACAAAGAAAGTCCCAATAACTTATTAACAAGCACACCCAACAAGTGCGAACACCCAGGCTCCCACCAGAGCAGTCGAGCTCTGTGGCTAACCTCCTTCCCGTGTAAAAAAAATTGTAAAGTCAAGCAATACTTATGTGATGGTGACAACAGCTGACATGTTTTTTTCGAAGACAACTTTTTCAAGGCTTACTAGAGTGCTCTTAAAAGTAATAAAGCGATCATAGCAAAAAAGTTTTTTTTTTTTTTTAAATATCTTCCTCGTAGAACAAAATAAACTTATCTAAGTATAAGAAGCAGCCAAAAAAAACTAAATAAGCAAAGTAAGTAGTCATGTAGTAAATTAATTTAAAGAATGGGCTCCGACTTGTAGTGGCATAATCCTGACCAAGTGCTGCTTGTGGGCCGAAGGACTCCGTTTTGTACTGCTGTCATATCCCATCCCTCTGCCTCTCTTCCTAGGCTAGGCATGTGGACCCTTGGCTTCCATCTCTGACTGACCTAATAATGTTTTCCAAGTTTAATCAACTTTTTACCTTTTCCTTATACTTTACCACAAGCAGATCTGTGCTCCTGTAGCCCTTTTACTCCTTGCATGCGAGGGAGGGCCGGGGGCTGTCTGACGCTGCAGTGTGTGTGTGCATCGGATGGCCCTGGCCGTCCTATCACCCACCCATGGGAGAAGTGCTGGCACCCCCCCATCGGACGCCACCCCTAAGTCCCCCAACCAGGGATGGCAGCAGAAGAGCTCCTGCTGCCACCCATTCAAACTCTCCCCATCCCGGGGCGATCTGATGATGTCAGAGCACACCGTACACACTGGCGTCATCAGAGCAGGCCAGCGGAACTGAAAGCCATTTGCTTCCAGTGGCGATCGGAGAAGGAGGTATATTTTTCCACCTAGGAGGGGTGGGGGGGTTTCAAAGAGTTTTTCCTTTCCCTCAGTGTCTCTTTCAAATGTATTCCTGCCACACAATCGCAAATAGGGTTGCAATCGTGCAGCAGGAATACCACTGGGCCACCAGGGAGTTTTCTTGTGTGTGGGTTTGCATGCACCGGGAGCAGCACCTTGGGCAAAGGTTGCTCCTGTTTAGGGGGCCCATACTAAGGCCATTTCTGTACCCCACCTTGGGGGCAGATCGGCCATTTTTAAGGCCGATCTGCCCCCAAGGAGGCAGAACCACTAGACAACAAGGATTACAAATTTTGGCGAGGGGTCGCTCCCTTTAGGGGGCAATTATTTTGGCAGTTTCTGCCTCCCCTGTGGGGTGGGGGGGCGGATCGGCGACATTTTAAAAGTCCATCTGCCCCCAAGGGAGGCAGAAACCACTAGACACTCGGGACATTTTATTCACTATGTTGCTGCTGTTGTTGTGGGGAGCTGCCCCGTGGGCAAAGGTCAATCCCCCTTATGGGTGAATGTTTTGGCCATATTTTTAGGCCCATCTGCACCCCAATTTGGTGTGTGTGGACTGGAGCATTATTTGCTTTGTGATCGTAATGTTTATATCTCCTTTTTTATTCTAGTGCAAAGATGTTAATTCCTTGGCTGTTATCCCTGCCAGCAGTTTCGCCAGCAGTAGATCTGCAGTTTGCGTAGTTGCTTGTGTTTGGTAAGAAAAACTTTTATGTACTGTTTACTTCAATGAGTATCACTGCCATGGGTGAGTTTTTTGTAAATGGTGTAATAATACCAATATATTTAGCTTATGTTTTATTGAGTGTGAAATTATCCTTGGATTTGTGCACTATGTGTATTGTTTTGTCTTATGTGTAAGTTTATTTTGTTTCTCCTTTTTAGTGAGATATTGTTGGAGCTTGCTGTGTCTGTGCATAGTAGCTGCTGGTGAGTCTAGCTGTCTCAGGCAAGTGAATAGTTATTTTTTTAGTATAAAGGTCTTTGTGCTAAAGCCACATTTTGTTTATAACTTATCATACACAGTGTTGGTTGGAGATGATGTATTTGTCAAGTTGCTTTTGTTAGGAAGGATCATGGCTAGCTGCAGGGTGCCCACTCAATAGATTGTTGGTACGCTTTTTTAATCTTCCTCTGACCATGTTTATAGACTGACTCTGCACCTGAGGCAGAAGAGGAAATGTAAGATTCAGGCAGTTAATTTTCCGTCCGAAAGGAATCATCTGATGATGAAGCCACTCTTAGTGAGGATGAAGTGCCTGTTTTAGAAGAGGACACTGATGTGCTGATAGTTCTGCAGCCTGGGGCTGAAAGGCTTCCATTTGGAAGACCTGAACTTTAGAGTTGCCCTGAACATGATGCAGCATGCGTTGCCTGACTTAACTGTTGTGTCGAAGGGTATAGAGCACTGAAAACTTTTTGCCTATAAATTTCTTTGAGTTGTTTTTGGATGATGTATTTTTGGGTGAGACTGTTGAGCAGACTAATTTGTATGCTGAATAGTATTTATGGGACAACAGATTCAGACTTAGGCCTGCTTTAGAGCTTCCCGGTGGACTCCGATAAATATGGAAGAGTTGAAGAAGTTCTTAGGTTTCGGTTTTTTGATGGGCTTGATAAGGAAGCCGTCACTGTCTTCATATTGGTCTAACAGTCCCATGATGGTAACAGCCATATTTCCTGCAATCATGAGTTGTGATTGGTATTTGCTTCTGCTTCGGATGCTGCATTTTGTTGATAATGCTTTAGCACTGTCACAAGATCACCCTGATTGTGACCATCTTTTTAAGATTTGGCCTGTCCTTGATTACTTTGTAGATTGATTTTCAGAGATCTATGTTCCAGGGAAAGAAACAGCTGTGAACGAGTCTTTGGTCCTGTTCAAGACCCGTATGGTTTTTAGGCAGTACATTCCTAGCAAGAAGGCACGTCATGGAATTAAGATGTATATGCTGTCTGAGAGTACTATAGGGTAGGTCTATAATTTCCAGGTCTACACTGGTAGGGGTTCCACTGGTACGGATTCTCCCCCTCCCCCACTTGCAAGTCCACTTTTAGAGTTAGTGAGAAAATTGTGTGGGAACTTGGTAGACAACTTTTTAACAAAGGTCACCATTTGTACCTAGATAATGTCTACACTGGTGTGTAATTTTTCAGGGAATTGTTCAAAGTGGACACTGTTGCTTGTGGCACAGTCCGCTCTAACCGTAAAGGTTATCCAAAGGAGCTTGTGTGTAAAAAACTCGAGAGGGGACAGTGCAGTGCCTTGCGTAGTGATGAACTGCTAGCTGTGAAATTTTCAGACAGGTGGGATGTCCACATGCTCACGACCATCCGTGATGAAAGTAATTCACCTGTGTCTGTTTGTGGTCAGGCTGCTGAAGTGCGCAAACCTGTATGCCTTTTGGACTACAATAAGCACATGGGTGGTGTTGATCAGAGGTTGGAATCTTACACTGCTGTTAGTAAGGCTTACATACGGTATAAGTAGTTGGCTTTCCATTTATTCCACTTAGCAACCTTTAATGCTTTTGTTGTATTCAAATATTGTTCTCCAGGGTCAAAGATGACATTTGTTCAGCTTCAGCAGTCTGTGATAGGCAGTCTTACTGGAGTGGAACAGGCAAGTGTTCCTAAAGTTGGAGTAGTGGAGGATGTGGCTAGATTGAAAGATCGCCACTTTGCTGATCACATGTAAACGATGTAGAGTGTGTATGCGAAGAGGCATGCGAAAGGAGAGTCATATGCACTGCCCTGATTGTCCTCCTAAACCTGGGCTGTGTGTGCTGCCTGCTTCAGAATGTACCACACCAAAAAGAATTCTGGGAGCACCCACAAGCGTTGCTTGGTCTGTATCGTATAATCATTTTTGTTCAGTTTCATGGCTGGCATTAGTGTGATGTATTTAGTTTTTTGACCTATCAATTATTACCAGAGCATTTAATTGTTCTGAAATCTCTTGTTAATAACATTTTATATATTGAACCATCACTCACCCTCATGCCAAATCCAACCAGTGTGTGTGATATCATAAAAATAAATAAACCTGCTCTGCTGTAATCAGGCATTGAAGCACAGGACACGCTAGAGGAGTCTTTTTAACAAAACCTAAGGGTGTTTTGGTCACAATTTGAGTGTTTGAGACATCACAGAAGTAAGAGACTTGGTAGCGTGCTCGCTTCTTGACTAGGAAAGATCTACCAACTCTAGATTTGTTAGAAAACTTGAGACCCAAGGGGAGTACAAGGAGGTGTGCCTCTCGTAGATTCAAACAAGTTTTTTTTAACCACAATGACGGGTAAACTAAAATCACACATTTTCCTTGCATTTCTGTGCCATATCCTTCCAGAAACAGAAATAAACCAATTATTTTCTACCACCCAGCGTTCCATCTGTTCTCCCAATAAAAATGCTACCTCGTTTATGTGGATGGGGCAAGTGCCCGAGACAGGGAGGGGCCCAAAATACAACGTATCTCAAAACGACCTGTTTTTGCAAGAGGGGAACTTGCGTTTTAGGTCCGGGCCTCGGAGGCCATCTAGGGACACCCACCAAACCCAGACATTTTTTAAAACTAGACTCCCGGGAGAGTCCAGGGAGGTGTGGCTTGTATGGATCCCCACATGTTTATTTACCCAGAATCGCCTGCACAACTTAATTTTAGCTAAATAAATAAAAAATCACATTTCTGTGTGGGATCACCATGTCGGCACAAATGTCCTACCACCCAGCATTCCCCTCGGTATTTCAGTAGTTTACGAAGGCACAGTTTTGTAATTCTGTATGGTGAATAAAATATTTTTAGAGGATGAAACCAAATCAGAACACTTCACTTGGTGATGTGCAAATGATAAATATTTTTGCTGAACCCGATTTAGAAACATTGTTTAAGCGCTATCTAGTTTTATCAGTAAAACTGTATGTTAGTGGGAATGTTTGTGGCCATTTCAGTGGAAAATGTGCTGTCTGTAAATGTCTACCACATAATGCTTCTGCAATATATTTATTAAAGTGAGTTTTTAAACGTAAAAAGAGAAATATTCCTGCCCTCACCCCGATGACAATGCTATTAGTGAATTGAGAGGCAAGTCCGGGGGTGATGTGTACCCTTATGTGGCTAGACTTTTACTATGCATGGAGTAAACATTAGGTCTGTTAAACCAAAAATGTTTTTTTGTAGAGCAGAAATGCTGAACTCACATATTTGAAGGTGCTCTCGCATGTGATAATGAAGAGAAAGGAGGTTCAATAAAATGAAATATTTGCTTAGGATCGCACAATTTGACACCAGTTTACGGGTCAAGTACATTACAGTTAGCTGAGTAGATTATTCAAGTTACTAGCTCTGCAGGTCTAGTGAAAGTTTTATGAATTTACAAGACCTGAACATGTGACAAAGGACAGTTGATATAGCCCCACAGCGGGTGCAGACCATGCTGGTCGTTGGGTTAAGCTGGGACAGCGGGAGGTTGGCTTTATGGAGGATGAAGAATAGTAATAATCTAAAGCCATTGTTGCCCAACAGTTTGCTCATGTATTGTACCTGGCTCATTCTTTTTCGGGCAGCGTTTTAAGGAACTTGAACTTCTGGGTGTAACAGATTGTAGCGGGAGTGGGCCTTATAGAACCAACAGATAATTCTCTGCCCATTTCCTATAGTGTATATGTAGACTATACTAGAGTGTGGGTGTCCGGTTCTATGTTAGTGATCGCCCAAGCGGGCTTGGATAACTGTATTTTGTAATGATGATATGTTTATGATTGCGCATTAACATTCAGATCAAACAATAATTTATTTGAATAATAGCTCCTACAAATGATGCTCTAGTTGGACAATTATTAATAAAAGTCTTGCCAGGGGCACAACAACATGTAAATTTTCTTAATGTGAAAGAAGCAGTGAATAAGTGGACCAGAAAATAAGTGTTTTATTTATGACGTCAAAAGTCATAAATAAAACAATTACTAAAATAGAATATTGGTACACATAACAATTTACCTATGTTACAATCCTTTACTGGGCAAGGGATAACCTAGAGGGACCAGTCAAGTAGTAATAAATTAACTACTCTGCAAAGCCCGATACACCCAGAAACAGAGCATAAGGCTGGACAGCGGGGATGAAGGGCAGAACGTGAGAAACTGAAGAAAGAGAGAAAAGACACCTGTCAGTTCATCTGTGGGGCAATAAGGGCAAGTGGGACCGGATGTAAGTGAAAGGTTCTGGAAACACCCAGAGAACACTCAAGTGAGTGCACTAATGGAGCGGGTCTATGATGGAAACCCCGCACTGGCCTCAACTGTGAATGTATGCTTTTAAGATAACGCTAAGCCCTCCCTTGTAGTGCTTACAACAAACAAGCACCTCAAACAAGGAGATGGAGAATATGAGATGACGTGCTGGCATGACAGCCACTAAACACACAAGAATACCATGCTGTTCTGACATGGTGACTGCCTGGGTGCAGCACTGAGAATGCAGAGGCCAGGGCGAGTGTATAGTAGTGAGTGAGGGAGAGCCTCGTGTGAACTGCCGATGTAAGTGGTGGAAAAGCCAAGCGAGGTAAAGATGTCTGTGGCAATATGGTGAGGTGAGCAGGGAGAAACAATCCCCTTTGAACTGCCTGGATGACCGTTTCTAGCCGAGGACATATATTATAGTAGCAATTCACAGCTTCAAAATGGCACTTGAAATAAAAATGTACACGGTCTCCATAGAAATCATGCATCCAAAGAATGTATGCATGCAGACATAAGGAACATTGCAGACAGAGTGCATGAGATAGAAGGGGAATGTGGAGAACCTTCAACAAGAGGTGAAGACAAAGCAAATCCTGATTACGGCAATGATCGAGCTGACCCACAAACAGGAGGAGACAATGGAACATGTAGATGTGTGCTCCAGAAGAAACAACTTGAGATTTCTAGACTTACGGAAATGGTGCAAGGGTCTTCAGAAGAGCTATTTCTGGAGGAGTGGATGCTGAACACATTGAAACCAAGGGTTTGTTTGCCTTCTTCAGGATAGGCACATTAGGTAAGGTATCCTCACCAGCCACCCAACCCAGAGCACTTATTGTCTGACTACTCTGAAAGAGCCATCCTCATCCGCTATACCAGGAAAGAAAGGGACCTCCATCTATTAAATCTTCATTTTTGTGGACTATTCAAAGAGTGCAAGAATTTTTTAAGTATTCCAAACTATGAAACAGAAACTGCAGGCATTGTGTGAAAGCACAAGTTGATTGTTGTTTGGAAGCATAAGTTGATGCCTCAGGATACTCTCCCGAGTGCCAATGCACCCAACAAATCTGGTTACATACTGTGAAACTTAGGAGGCATAGCGCCATTTTTCACCAACCCAAGAGTGTTATGGAATAGCTCAATTTGTAGCACAAAACGCTTCACAAGCCTAAAAGTGTCGAAACCCACAGAAATACAAGGACAGAGCAAAGACACAGTGGATTGAGCACATGGTAATGTAAGGCAAACGGGCAGAATCTTCGTCCAAGATGATGCTACTACAGCAAAAGAACCAGAGCCACTACGCGAACAAAACAACACAGCCTCACGAGTTTCAGAATGAAACAACTGCACAGCACAGACAGGTGTTACCACCGGAGTGTTAGGGAAGAGGAAAATGTATTTGGGCAGCAAGATTGTGATGAACTGATGGCTGACAAGCCTGTGTGGAAGCACCTGCACTCTGGAGCGGTACCTCACCCGACCCCCAACTCAACTTGTTCCTCTCTGCTTATGAAACACCAAAGTTCAGGATAGGGATGGTTAGTGGTTCAGGTGCTGCCAAAGAAAAGGGGGATGGGACAGATTAAAGGTAACAACAGAGCACAGTTTGGGTACTGTAAAGACCTTTAGGGAGACAGTAGGCAAGGTGCCGGCTGCGGGAGTTCATGTTCATCTACGCTCATGACAAGGCTGCGACGATGAAGGGAAGGAGAAGAGGACGGGCGCAAACATATGATATGATAGGGATCAAGGAAATTATTAACATGGAATGCGAGAAGTAACAATACTTACCCTAACAGAGTACATTTGTATTTGCGAAGACATGACATGACATACTATTGTGATGCTGCTGTAAATGCACACAACGCTAGAGGACATTAATGAGGTGGATAAAACAAGTGGTACAGACAACTCTACGTGGTGCAGTTGACCCTGTTTAAGCAGAGGGGGGCGGGGCATGGAACGGGTAGCTGCCGGTGTCTAGTTTAAAATGCACGAGTTGAAAGTGATAGCAGAGGAGAGATATGTGCGAGAAAGATAAGTGTTAGACTATGGCCAAATGAGTGGCATACAAATATGCCTGTCAATGTTTAAGGAACAAATGCTGATGAGAAACAATTTTCCGAGACATCTTTCAGGTACATTGTCCTATACAGAGTGGGGGTAGGAGAGGTGATTTCTTCCAAAAAACAGGTGTTAGAAATGGGGCTTCTGGTTGGCTAGGCTACCCCCTCAGCCAAACAGAATCCACCCACTCTAGTCAGGGCAAGTCAGAAACACCACCTAAATTAACCTGTGATCACCCTCTGGTAGCTTGGCCAAGAGCAGGCAGGTTTAACTTAGAAGGCAATGTGTAAAGTATTTGTGCACTTCCCACGCAGTACCCCACTGTAGGCACGACAAAAAAGACTCTACACAGTGTTAGAAAAATAGAGGATACTTTATGGGTTAAAACTAGATACGGACAATAATAATGAAATCATTTGAATTTAAAAATATGTAGCTGAGTACTGACATAGAGTTACATACATAATACATAGAGTTCGCTCTGCACTCTTGCAGGTTTTGCAATATCTAGAGGCATTTCGGCTCAGGCTAATATGATAATTCCCCGGCTGTGCTCTCCATACTTGAGCAGCCAGGAATGGTGTATTTAATGAAGTCTGGCTCCTTCATGGGTTTCGCAATATGCAGAGGTGCTTTGCCTCAAGTTAATATGGTAATTCCCCAGTCACGCTCTCCTTACTCAAGCGGGAATGGTGTTTTTTATGAAGTCAGGCTCCTTCCCCCTGTGTCGTGGTAAGGAATGCTGGTGCAAGCAAAAGGGCGGAGACAGGAGTCGACAACGGGATCCCCCTGGATGAATCTGGCCCCCAGACTTACCAAGCCAGGTGAGGGACAGGCAGCGTGGGGAGTCCCTGTTGCAGGGCTTGCCACCAACAAGGACAGGGCAGTTTCTCTGGTGTAGGCAGCCACAGGGGCACAACGCCTCCTTGAGAGTGCTCCAGATGCAAGTAGAAACTGAGTAGTTTATACAGCACAGGCCGGCTTTGGGGCACAGCTGCTACTCTGGGAGCCGCTGAAATAGTCTTGAGCGGCAGACTCATCCACAGGAAATGCACCAAGGGGCTCGACAGCCTGGATGACGGCCAATCACAGTGGGTAGAAGTTCGCCGGTTGTGGTCTTTGGGCAGGCAGAGCACACCAGGCAGACACTGGAGTCACTCTGATGTTGCCTTGGGGAATCCTTGCAAGGTACAGGGCAGAGATCAGCTGGCAGCAGGGCAGCACAGCAGGTCAGAGCAGCAGTTCCTTTCTAAAAGTGCCATTTCTAGAATAGTAGTAATAAATCTGACCTTACCAGTAAAGAGGAGTTATTATTACCATTCCAATGGTACTAAACACGACCCAGCTACTCCTCTCAGATCAGGAATTACAACTTAAAGTTATTATAAGGAATTCTTAATGCTAGCCAATGAGAGGGGTAGGCCTCACAGTGATGAAAAAACACTAGAGGGGTTTTTCATTACTGGGACATAAAAACTGAAAGTATATATCCTACCTTTTTACTTACATGGCACCCTGCCCCTTAGGTTCCCTAGGGCCTGCTTGAAGCGTCCTTTATATGTAAGATAAGGGAAGCATAGAGCTTGGCAAGAGGTTTGAGGTATCAAGCTGGGGTGGCAGTGGAACTGCACACACAGGTTCTGCAGTGGCAGGCCTGAGACATGTTTGCAGGGCTACTTAATGGGTGTCTCAATCAGTGCAGCAGGCCACTAGTAGCATTTAATTAACAGGCCATGGGCATGCGATATATCACTCTGTGATGGACGTACAGGTAAATTAAATATGTCAATTGTGGACACACCAATGTTACCTTGTTTTAAGAGAGAAGTACATGCACTTTAGCTCTGGTTAGCAGTGGTAAAGTGTTCAGAGTCCTAAGGCCAATGAAAAGATACAGCAACAAAACAGGGAGGGAAAGGCAAAATGCCTGGGGTAAGACTACCTGAAGGATGCCATGTCTAACAATAGGTTTCTCGGCACTTCATAGTAACTAATTGACCCCACAGAAGATAACCTAGATTTACCCTGAGAAATCCTCAACATGTCCAAGATGTGGTGAATTAATTGCTAATTTTCTTCATATGACGTGGAACTCCACTTAACTGAAGTGTTGTAGCAAATTAATGGGGAGGTTGCTTGAACTCACATTTAAACAATGTAATCTGGGGATAATCCCAGACAGAGAGAAGAACAAAATAGAGAATACATTGTAGCTTTAGGGGCGACCTTAACTAACTTGTAGCCAACTGGTTGAGAACAAGGGAGCTGCAAATGGACGGCTGGTCATGAGTTGCTCAAATGCTCTTACGGTATGGCAGACGACTTAGACATTCCTATCATGGTGGGGAGCTGGAAGAGTTGACAGTTCATTAGAGGACATGCTGAACAACTGCCTGCATCTCCAAAATAAAATCTGCTGGCTTGTCAAATATCAACTGATGCTGGCAAAGAAGCCTGCAGCAGGAGAATCGAGAAACATTAGGCATCTGCTCTGGATATGTGCCGAAATTCAACCTCCCTGGAGCAAGGTCTTTGGAAATAAAAACCAAGTCTCAAGGTCACACTCAAAATGCCACACATGATGGCTCCTCTGGGCATAGGCACAGGGATCCTTAAGGTCCTCCATCCATTGAAGAAATTAATTTGGACACATTTGTTTGAAACCTCTCAGCTAATCCTCCTAACCTGGAGGAATGAGGTGTTGCCAGGCTACAAAATGTGTCTTGACTCCACTCATAATATAAAAATTGTTTCTCAGATTGGTCACGTCGTAAACACACTAACTGGAGAAACAACATTGCTTGTGAGTCTGAAACGTTATCATGGGGCTTATAGTTCTCCTACTCAATGGGATTTGAATAAATTATGGATTCATTCAGCGAAAGCAACAACTGAGTTCATAAGAATCTCATAATGAATATCTAAACTATACCATGAATACTTAAATCTAGAATGTCTTTTAATTGAAACGAATCTATTAATCTAAATGAACATAGTATTATGAGTTTAAGCTTTGAAAAAGCGATCAATTTGTGAAATACAAGTTGCCTCATCCAAAAATGTAAACATTGATGAAAAACAACTAAATAAACATCCAGGGGATAACTGGTGTCCCAAGAACATTTTACGTAGAAATTCAGTAATTAGTGGGGATCAGGTGTGATGGAAGTAATGCACTAATCATCCTTGGGCCTGTTTTTCCCACAATCCATAAATTCTATAACTGAACCCTAAAATGAGAGGATGACCATCTGGGAGTCCCGAGTGCATCTGGGCAAAAGCTGAACAAGTCAGCCCTACCAACTTTTCTTTTTAAAATGTGTATTCAGTTCCAAAATAACCAATAACTTACAATGCATCCACGTTATTGCCTGAGTCGGTACACACACCTTCAATCAACCAAGTATGCTTTTTGTATGTTAACCACTTAACAATATACAAGTCCCATTTAAATAGAGACCAAGTAATCTTCCTAATTCCAGCCCCCATGATTATAACATATTGGTGCACAGCTTCAATTCTTTGAGGATTTTTTTAAGCAGAATATGAGGTCATATGTTCTACTACTGAGCTAAACACAATCCACTCAGTACCTCTTTCCAGCCTGTCTCCAAATCCATGCAATTCTGAGCTCAGGGCCGAGGAACAGAGAACAGAGCACACGCCTCCATAGGTTAAAGAGAAAGAATGGAAGTGATGTGTGCATAAACAGTAGTAGGTTTGCAAAGTTGCCGAATATTGAAGTTTTGTCATAATTAGGGCACCAGGCAACCCTTAGTGTTTTCCAAAAAGGAACCACGGAGCCAGTTTTGTGCGGGTATGTTTGATTTTTTTAATGCTGGGTTTGGGGCGGTCTGCAGCGTTAATCCATGAACAGAAGGAAGCACAGAGAGCCCTCTGGGACGCTTCAACAGCATGCGGGTGAGGCTTGCTTCATAGGATGGGATGAGAAGGCTGAACTAGCAAAAGAAGACCAACTGTGTATGGAGATGCTTTCCTTATTTTTGGAAACCAAAGGGGTATGAAAGGTAATGCAGAGTTTAACAAAGGACCTCATTCTTGAGCCTGCAGGGAAAATGTCCTGGAACTGCCCTCAGTCTTGTTTGCTTTATTAGTACCGACTCAATTGATGTGCGAGGAAATCTGACTAAAAGAGATTGTTCTTTGGCAACAGGTCGCTTCGGAGAGCAGCAGCTGGCTGCAACAAGACAATTCAAAACGAAAACATCAGATAACAGGGTCATTAAAATGTGCTCAGTAACTGAAAAAATGCCGAGCACTTTACTAACTGGTTTGCAAACAAAAACCTCATGTTATCTTTTTCTGCAATCTATTGCCCGAGTCCTCGAAACCCCATAAAAAACAGAAATGGCCAAGAGCATGTTTGTTACAAAACACACAACCCCCAGTTCCTTTGTCCGTGGAAAATCTTTACTTTGGTTATAAATAACATGCGCATAGCGGTTACTGACATCTCCCGGAAAGGAACCCACTTGTTGCCACCGACCAGATCCAACATGCGGAAGTTCAGAAATAGATGTATTTAAACCTGTTGGGAATTAAACCAAAGAAGCATGACGGTCGGTAATAGGCGCGCGCGCACACACACACACACACACACACAAAAACAATTAACCTTTTTTATGAATGCAAAAATACTTTGCCAATTCAGGAAAGTTGGACTGGCACTCAAACAAGAGTTTAATCATAGGGAGAACCTCAAGTGAGTAAGTCCACAGCGGTGTGCAGGGTGGGAATGTCTATGGGCCAGATGTATCAAGCTTTTTTGCATTCGCAAACGGTGCAAATTGCAAAATTCGGCCATTTGCGACTGCAAAAACGCCTTTCACAATGCATGAAAGGCATTCACAGTGCAATTTTAAGGAATCGCTAAAATAGCGATTCCTTAAAACTGCGACCCCATTTAGAACATCGCAAATTGCGATTCTCTAAATTGGAAATCGCAAATAGGGAATTCCTATTTGCGATTTCCAAAGCACATGTATCAAGCATTTCCTAAATGCGAATTGGGCATTTAGGAAATGCAATTACCACAAACTAAAGTTTGGTGGTAACCATGTGCACATTTAAAAAATGCATTATAAATGCATTTTTTAAATTGACATATAGCGCACAAATGCCTCTTAGGCATGTGTGTGCTTCACATGTGTGTAAAAATATTTTGGGGTTGCAGCAGAGGGGGCTTAGGTCCCCAGCAGCCTGGGATTTGCATTTCCTAATTTGCGAATGTGGTCGGATTCTCTATTTGCGATTCGCTAACAGCATTTGCGAATTTTAAGAAATCGCTATTACCGAATCGCAAAAATCATACATACCATTTTGCATTTGCTAAAAAGCGATTTCTTAAAATTCTCTCTTTAAGAAACGCAAAACGTTTTTTTGATACATCTGGCCCTATATGTTTATCAACCATTTTCTCCTATTACCCCGTGAGCAAGGTCAGATATTTACTATTGTCAACTGTGGAGATAAATCCTTTTCCGGGTGGGAAACGAGTACATGAGACTGGCTCTCCTCCAACTGATGCGGGGTGGGTTGTTATTTCTCTACAAAGAAAATATTTTCCCTTTTGGTGAAAAAAGGTTTGCACTTGATCAGCAGTTTATTTTTCCACGTGAAAATAAACACATCTCTATTTTGATGTGAGAAAGTGGAAATTACAAACGTTTGAGGAATACACAAGAAAAACTATGCATATTTCCAGACATAATTCTGCAAACTTTTGTGAATTTTTGAAAGTTGTAAACCTGCACTGATCTGCGATTGGATATTTACGCCTTTCTCTGTGAATCGGGCTAATACCCCACAATGCCAAGTGAATTGGGTGCTCAGCATCTGCCCTCTCTACTTCACATTTGGTTCCTTTTTTCCTGTCAACAGTTGGATCAAGAAAAAGAGAGGGAAAGTGGGTGGGATATGAATAAATTAGCAAAACAGCAGAGACATTAAACGTCTTACGCATGAATAGTTTCCGAATAGGAAAACTGCCATGAGGCTGGCAGCTTACTTCAAGCACTGTCTAGATCAGCAAAGTTCTTTTAAAACACTGTCTGATAAAATTAAGTATCAGCTCTGGAACTCTCATCCAATACATACTACATACAAAGATGGGCCATGCCTGTCTGATTGCCTTGAAAATGAGGCAAATTAGACTATGGCTTTGAAAATCCAATGATGTAGACGTCAGTATATGTGCCTGAACCCCTCAGAAGTAGAGGAAGTCCACGGGTATATACCACTTTCGAAGTTGTAGGACAATACACTGAACCACCGACATCTTCCAAGCCTGTATTCCCAATTGAAAACTACAGTAAATCCTAAACAATCTCATTGAGGAGGAAGAAAACTCTTAACGATTAATGTTTTTCTTTTGGTTTCTTCTTGCCTCCTCTGGCATCCAAGTTGATGCATGCAGGCCGCATCAGGCTTGACTGGCATTTACAGACTCTAGAATGCTCAATTTCACTCAAAATAAGATTGAAGAGTGTTCCTTTGATGAGGTCCTTCGATTACTCCAGCCATTTGCTTTATTTTGGGCTTAAATATTGTTCTCTTATGAGAACCTCAAATCTGTGGCCTTCAGTGAAGTGAAGCCTAAGATGGCCTTCCAAGTTATTGGGATTTTGGCTTGCTACATGAGCAAGCTTTAAGCTCTCTAAGCTGAGGAGCTTTTCCAGAGTGTTTTTCAATGATAAGGGTGGGCTGATGACACCTAAAGTGCTTTATGATTTTATGTTAATGTAAACTTTCTCACAAGCTTTATTTCTGAATTCTCTAGTGGATGTTAATAGTGTTTTCCATAATTCGGATGTAAAGCAACTCCTCAACCAGTTTTTGAGTATGTTGCTGTAACTCTCACAAGAAGCGTTAATGCTCCTTTCACAAGCATAGTGGCTGATTGGAGGCATTTACTATTTGTGTCTGAGTGAACTGTGTTGTGACTGCTTAAAAATTTCAAAGTTTTCATGAGAGATATCTAGGAAACCATATGTCGGTGCCTCTGGTACACTCATATTAAGTATGGCAACTATAGGGTCCATACCAAAGTGAACCTACTCCTGCAGCAGGAGATATCCTTCAAGGAGAAAAGGACCCAGGGAAAAAATCTAGCTCTATGAGTTTCAAATAACAAGTAAGGGTGGGGCAAGCGTTAAGTCACCAGAACTGACAAGTATTTTATAGAGCATAATGACTGCTGTGGCGACACGCAGGCTAGGTGGGAGTCGAACAGTATAAAACACTATCCCAGAGCATATTTTACTATGACTAGTGGTACGTTTGTTCATTGAGATTTTGTTTCACTTTACAGACTGAACCACTTCTAGTTTTACTGTTTGATAGCCATTTGGCTACACTGTGTGGCACAAGCGCTCAGTGTGAATTTCTTCATAAATTGTGTGCTATCTATCTACAAGAAAAGTGAGAATGTCTTCATAAATTGTGTGCTGCCTATCATACAAGAAAAATGCATCTCCTTGAAAGTAAGGATCGCTTCCCATCCAGGCTACAAATTCCTAGCATTTCAATTCATTTGTTGTGGTAAAGCTGGAAAAGATCTATCACAGCTGCAAAGCTGTAACATGCAACAAGCTTAGGTGTGAACGTGCCTTCCAGATCTATCATACCACCTGCGGACCTCCACTCAGGTAACATAATATCTACCCAATCTTTTCTAGAGGTGCAGGGACTCCAGTACCTCATGTGTGGGAACATTTGACTGGAATTTAAACAATGACTGACACGTTTAATGAGAATTATTGCTGGTTCTGATGCCAGCACACAAGAATACTCACTGAGAAAGTTCAGAGTCTACTGATGTTTTCAGCAAACTGTTAATCTACAATACTTTTTGTACATGGGAAGGATTTTGAAAACTTCATGGATTTTAGAAAAGGTTAGTCACAGATTTCTGTGTTACAAATTTTAATTAAAAATGAATTACACAAAAAATCATATTTTTATGTATTGCTTGAAGAGAAATGACAGGTATACATCATATTGTATAGGAAGGACACAGACCAGAATACAAATCTCTGTTATAATACATATTACACACAACCCCTCAAAACAATTTACTATGTGGACAACTGCTATGAATATTCTAAGTGATAAACTGCAGCAAAGAGGCTATGCAAAAACAAATTGTTGTCACATTTCAAAAAGAGGGCACAGTGTACACTGCGAAATGTGGCAGTGGAATCTCAACAGAAAGAAAAAGAGAACAATTAGGATATGTAATCACCTTTTGCCTACAAATCAATGCTCCAAAGAAAATTGCGCAAAATAAATTTGCATATTTTGGATACAATCAACTACCCTTCACCTAATCCGTTCTTTAAGGAAACACTTACCTGAAATCTGGTGAAATGTAGTCTGCCAAAAGAAACACGTCTATCAAAATATTTAACATAGTGTGGATTACACCACACACACAGTATTCCTACAGGTGTGTCAAATGCAGTTACGGTAGTCACTATCAATTATCATGGTTAATTTGCAATTAATTTGAACTTTACCGCATACATCTCTAAAAATACAATTTAGAAGAGGATTCTTTGTATATGCAATCTGTTGTATTTAGGAAAAAAACAACAAGGGAATTCAAGAACGTGACAACACAACACAAATCTGAAATAAGATACACAACGTAAAATGCTCCCCTTGCTTATAATTTTTAAGAAGAAAAAAAATCATAAGGGAGGGAATGAAACTGACAGTCTTGGCACTAGACAAGTAAGTCCCACTAAATGACAACAGTGATGAATAGAAAAAGGAGGGCCTCAATGAAGCACTGGAATTACAAAATATAAAGTACAACCCAGTTAATATTAACCTTTGATCCAACAAGGAAGGACTATGAATCAGTATTTAAGACTTGACACATTAGTGTCCAGCAGAATGTGTGTACATAAAATTAATCACGAGCATACTTTTGTCGAGAATGAAATATATTCAGGACAATTTGATTATTCAATTGTTTACTGGAGTTTTGAGAAAAAACTTCAAAAAACAGGTTTAAGAAATAGGAAGATACAGGAATATCAAAGCTGGGCTTGGATGGCCGTCCTCAAATTATATGCAAATCTGACAGCGGAATTCATCCTGGCACATGCACACACACCATTTCAAATCTATACGCATCAAACACGCCCTCCTAAAATATAAGGATTTGCTGGAAAACATCCCAGAACAATCTCCACTGGAATTTAGAGTCTAATCATCAACACTGAGGAACTATCCAATAAACATAAACATTGACGAACAATATGAAGAACTCATTGCAATCACTTAGGGAAAAGTGGGAGGAATACATGGGATCAGTGGGCGATGATAATTATATCCAAATACTGTAAATATACCCAAGAGAGGTGGCCATTAGATCGAGATTCTGACTTACACCGATAAAAATACTACATCAGTATTTTTTTTATAAATAATTTTTATTGATTTTGCAAGAAAATGAAAACAGTGATACATACATCAAACATGATGCCAACGGGCATCCAACACTGGTCGAACCCATTATCCCAGGCAACACATTATATTGGGGATTGCACATTGTTCAGGAGCCTAGTGCGCCCTCCCATATCCCCCATATCTTATTGTACTTATTCGGACAACCTCTAGCCTCATATACAAGTTTTTCGCTCTGCGCGCACCAATCCACTCCCCGTCTCCATTTAGCCAGTGTTGGGGGACTCTTGGCCTTCCAGTCCGCCACTATATCCCTCTTGGCCACCAGGCATGCCACCCCAAGGAAAATTCGATCTGGTCTCCTTAGCTCGGTGTCGCCCATGATCCCAAGGAGGAGGGACAGAGGCTCTCTCTCTATATCCTCCTGCAAGACCCCAGAGACCTCCTGCAAGACAGCCTCCCAATAGGCTGGGCAGGTCCATACCATGTGGAAGAAGTCAGCTGCAGGGTTCCTGCAGCGGGGGCACTCCGCTGTGGGGCGGAGGCCCGCTCTGTGTAGTTTGGCGGTTGTGAGGTACGCTGTGTGATGATAGTAAGTTTGTATCAGTCGAAGGCGGGTAGCGATCGCTAGGGTGCGGGGGGCCATTAGTGCTTCGCCCCATTCCATCTCCTCCATGGGGCCTACCCACCCCTCCCATCTCTGGCGGAGCCCCCCCAGGGGACCCGAGGTGCTGGTGATTAGGGTGCGATATATCTGAGAAACACCTCCCCTGCCCAGGCCCCCCATCAGTGCCTTGGCCTCCATGGGACTATATTCGGGTATGACATCTCCCACTCGGATGTGTACTACATCAGTGTTATAGTGAGGAAAGACTGGTGCAGTATGGATGTCACCATTAATACACATCATTTACCATGCAGCACCTTTACCATGCATTTTGTGCCACACAGGTAAGTACCACATAACCTATTTAAAGGGTACCTTTATAACCTGGTATTTTACCACACAGGTAAGTTACTTTTTATGACATTATGAAGAAATCACAGTTCCAGAGTCAGGTATGTAGTTCATAAAAGAAATTTATTGATTAAGTGTTGAGTTTGAACTATCAGTATCTTCATGCCCACCAGGGCTTTCTCTAACTAACATTCTAAATGCCCCACAGTGGGGCATTCCAACAGGGCAGGTAGATGTATGGCTCGGGGATTACTGCATAAACATTAAAAAAATATACACACATATATATATATATACATATATATATGTAAAATGTCACTTACCCAGTGTGCATCTGTTCGTGGCATGTAGTGCTGCAGATTCACATGCTCTGCATATCCCGCCATCTAGTGTTGAGCTCGGAGTGTTACAAGTTTTTTTTTTCCGAAGAAGTCTTTTTTCGAGTCACGGGATCGGGTGACTCCTCCTCTCTGTGACAGTGCGCATGGGCAGTGGCTCCTTTGTCAGATTGTTTTCCCGCAGAAGGGTGAAGTAAGGAGTGAAATATTGTGTATGTACAACTATAGATATATACGAAGTAAGAAGTCCATGCAAATATATATATTTAAATATATGTGTATATATATATATAAATAAATAAACATATGTACAATTGAGTACTAAAACGACTACAGGCTCCCGGGGAGGAGGGAGAGCGCATGTGAATCTGCAGCACTACATGCCATGAACAGATGTACACTGGGTAAGTGACATTTTCCGTTCGATGGCATGTGTAGCTGCATGCTGTGCATAGACTGAAAAGCACTTCTCCTCCTAAATAAGCAGTGGTTAGCCTGTAGGAGTTGAAGTGGTTTGAAATAGTATTTTTAACACTGCTTGTCCAACATTTGCTTGTTATCTAGATAAAACATCCACACAGTAATGCTCTGTGAATGTATGTGGTGTGGACCATGTGGCAGCTTTGCATAGACCTGCCATTGGTATATTTCCTAAGAATGCCATAGAAGCACCCTTTTTCCTAGTGGAATGTGTTTTTGGAGTTAGTAATAGTTGCCTTTTTGCCTTAAGGTAACATGTTTGAATACATCTCACAATCCATCAGGATAATCTTTGTTTTGAAATGGGATTACCTTGATGTGGTTGTTGGAGAGCAAAAAAAAGCTGATTAGGTTATCTAAAGTGTTTTGTTCCGTCTATGTAATACATTAGAGCTCTCTTAAGGTCAAGAGTGTGTAGAGCTCTTTCAGCAGCGGAGTCTGGCTGTGGAAAGAAGACTGGCAAATCCACTAACTGATTAATGTGAAAAGGTGAAACCACTTAAGGTAAGAATTTTGGGTTTGTCCTAAGTACTAGTTTTTGTTTGTGTACTTGGAAGAACAGTTCCTCTAGAGTAAATGCTTGAATTTCACTTACTCTTCTTAATGAAGTAATCGCTACTAAGAAAGCAACCTTCCCATGTGAGAAACTGAATAGCACAAGAGTGCATGGGTTTGAATGGTGGGCCCATTAGTCTTGTGAGTACAATATTAAGATTCCATGCAGGAACAGGTGGAGTTCTGGGTGGAATAATGCATTCAAGTCCTTCCATAAATATTTTTATGACAGGAACTCTAAAGTGAGAAGTATGTTGTATGGTTTGTAGATACGCTGATATGGCTGTTAAATGAATTTTAATAGAGGAAAAAGCAAGGTTTGCTTTTTGTAAATAAAGCAAATAGCACACAATTTCTTGTACGGACGCTTTAAGTGGATCTATATTTTCAGGTTGGCAGTAGTAGACAAACCGTTTCCACTTATTTGCATAGCATTGTCTGGTTGTTGGTGTACGTGCTTGTTTTAGAATGTTCATACATTCTAACGGAAGCTGTAAATATCCAAACTCTATGATTTCAGGAGCCAAATCACTAAGTTGAGTACACTGGGATTGGGATGCCTGATTTGACCTTTGTTCTGAGTTAACAGATCTGGTCTGTTTGGATGTTTGTGATGGGGCACTACTGACAGATCCAGAAGTGTTGTATACCAGTGTTGACGTGCCCACATGGGAGCTATGAGTATCATGGTGACAGAGGTGTGACGCATTTTGTTGACTAGAAATGGAATTAATGGGATAGGGGGAAAGGGGTAAGCAAATATCCCTGTCCAGTTGATCCATACAGCATTGCCCTTGAATTGAGGGTGTGGGTGTCTGGATGCGAAGTTTTGGCATTTTGCGTTTTCGCTTGTGGCGAAAAGGTCCATGTTTGGTGTTCCCCACATTTGAAAGTAATATTGAAGTACCTGTGGGTGACTCTCCCACTCGTGTATTTGTTGCTGCGTCCTGCTTAGAAGGTGTAGTAGCTGGTTGTGTATCCCTGGGATATATTCCGCTAGTGAGGGAATCTGATTGTGAATTGCCCATTTCCATATTGTTGGAGCTAGAAGGGACAATTGGGATGAATGTGTCCCCCCTTGTTTTTTCAGATAATACATCGTTGTCATGTTGTCTGTTCTTATTAAGACTGTCTTGTTCATGATCTGAGGTTGGAATGCTCTGATGGCCAAGAACACAGCTAATATTTCCAAGTGGTTTATGTGGTAAGTTGATTGTGTTGAGTCCCATTCCACCTGTATGGTTAGGTTGTTGAGAGGGGCTCCCCAACCTGTCATTGACGCATCTGTTGTGATTCTGGTCTGTGGCACTGGGTCTTGAAAGGACCACCCTTTTGTTAAGTTGTTGTGATTCCACCATTGCAGAGATCTGTAAGTTTGGCGGTCTAACAACATTAGATCCTGTAACTGACCCTGTGCCTGAGAACATTGTTGTGAGAGACACTGTATAGATTTAGAGGTCTGAGATCTAGAATGGATCTGATAGTACCATCTTTTTTGGTTTAAGAAAGTATAGCGAATATACTCCTGTCCCTGCCTGTGAGATGGGAACCATTTCTGCTGCCCCTTTTAGTAATAGAGATTGTACCTCTTGTTTTAGTAGAATAGTGTGTTCTGGAGAGAGCCTGTGAGAATGAGGGGAAATATTTGGTGGGGTAGAGATGAGTTCTAGGCAATAACGATTGCAGATAATTGAGAGTACCCACTGATCTGTGGTGATGTTTTGCCAGTGATAGTGGAATTGTTGCAGTCTTCATCCCACAGGTGACCTGTGCGATTGTGGGATGTTTGGGAAATCATTGTTTTGTGGGTGTGGTAGCACTCTCTGAGGCAGTGATTTTCCTCTGGCTCTGAAGTTTTGTCCTATGTAAGAGCCTCTAAATTACCCTCTTGAATAATACTGCTGTGTCTGTTTTAGATGGGAGGTGGAAGCCTCTGCAGTTTGGGATTTAAACCCTCCCCTAAACTGTTGTTTCCGAAAGGAACCTCGAAAAGGTGTGGTATAAAGGGCTCCCATGGCTTTTGCAGTATCGGAATCCTTTTGGAGTTTTTCAATAGTAGTATCTACTTCTGGTCCGAAGAGATGCTGTTTATCGAAAGGCATGTTAAGCACTGCCTGCTGTATTTCAGGTTTAAAACCAGAGGACCTTAGCCATGCATGTCGTCGGATTGTAGCACTAGTATTAATACTTCTAGCTGCAGTGTCAGCTGCATCTAGGGCAGATCTAATCTGGTTATTTGTAATAGCCTGTCCCTCTTCTACAATTTGCTGCGCTCTCTTTTGGTGTTCCTTGGGTAGATACTGCAAGAATTCTTGCATTTCATCCCAATGTGCTCTGTCATATCTTGCCAACAGGGCCTGGGAATTGGCAATACGCCATTGGTTGGCTGATTGTGTGGATACCCTTTTCCCCAGTATCACATTTTCTACTTTCTTTGTCAGGGGGTGGGCTATCCCCTGAAGACAGAATATTAGCCCATTTCCTGGCTGCACTGACCACAACAGAATCCGGTGGCAGTTGTTGCATAATACAAACTGGGTCTGTTGGTGAAGGCTTATATTTTTATTATCAATTCTTGGGGTTAGAACCCTAGCTTTGACTGGTTCTTTGAATATGTCATCTGCGTGTCTAAGCATACAAGGAAGCATTGGTAAGCACTGGCAGTTTTTATGGGTAGAGGATAGTGTATTAAAAAGGAAATCCTCTTCCAAAAGTTCGGCATGCATTTGGACCCCATGGTATGCAGCTGCCCTAGATATAACTTGGGTGTAAACTGTACTACCCTCTGGTGGTGATGGTTTAGTAGGGTAAAGATCAGGATCATTGGACGGTATAGGATCCGAGTCATACATGCCCCATGGGTCTACTGTGTCTCCCTGTGAACAGGTATGGGAGTGTAATGGTGACTGTAGTGGTGGTGGGGTAGTAGTTGGTGGTGAGAAAGAAAGCTGTGGCGAATGTGGTAGAGAAAACTGGAGAGGTGATGGCTTATCCTTTCGTTTGAACATTTTTGCTGGTGGTGGAGCAGTATCAAGAGTCTCTTGAAATGCTAGCTTTCTCCTAGTCGGTGGAGAAGCAATAATTTTCCCAGTCTCTTTGTGGATATGTATTCTTCTCTGCTTACTGTCCGTAACCTCCAAAATTGGTTGAATATCAGACTCCTCTATTTGATGTTCTGATGTTTTTGTGCCCAGGATTGTTCAGTGGCTGTTTTCGGCATATGTTTCAAACGGGTCGAAAGTCCTGTCTCTTCTGTATAGAAGGTTGTTTTCGGCTCCAAGCGGTTCCGAGCTGTTTCGGTCCCGAAAATATTAGCTGAGGTTTCGGCTCCAAAGCCGGACGCAGTAATTTCAGATCCGAAGATTGTAGGCGTCGGCTCAGTTTGGAGGTGGAGCTTGTTATTTTCTTGCTCAACTCCGGCACCGAAACAGGCGTGACCTGTTGATGGGGTGATTTGGACTTTTTCAGCACCGAACCCAAGGGCCAGTCACCGACTACTTTCTTTCGGGTGGAACCATGGCTTTCCAGTAGTGATGCACCCAAGGCCTTGCTCGATTTTGTTAAAGTGGGTGTAGGGGCAGGTGTACTCACATGCAGTTCCGCTGTGATCGGCTGGCTGTAGTCTTCTGATCCTTGTTCGGAGTCGGAATCTTGGATCGAAACAGCCATCTGTGCCTGCTCCTCCTCTAAGCTGTCGGTGGACTCTGTATATTTCGACGCCATCTCGAGTCTTCTTGTCCTTTGATCACGCAGTGTATTTTTCGACCAATACGAATGGCAAGCTTCACAATCTTCCTCTCGAGGTTCACAAGAAAGGCAAAGATTACATACCAAGTGCTGGACAGTATAAGGGAATATTGCGTAGCATCGAGGACAGAATCGGAATGGAGTCCAATCCATCAGGCTATGGTGTGGTAGGCCCGTACAGGCCCAAGAAGGGTGCAAGCACCTGAAAGGGCGTTTTCTTGATCCCGACGGTACTATTGGATTGGTTGCAGATGTAAACGTGTTCAAAAACAATACCGACGGAATAAGAAAGCAAATACAAAGTTTCTGAATCGAAAGTCTAGGAGCGAGAGGGAACACGTCAGAACCCGACGGCAGAAAGAAAACATTCTAACAAAGGAGCCGATGCCCATGTCAAAGGTCACAGAGTTGAGGAGTCACTCGATCCCGTGACTCGAAAACTCGAAAAAAAGACTTCTTCGAAGAAAAACAACTTGTAACACTCTAAGCTCAATACTAGATGGCGGGATATGCACAGCATGTGTATCTGCAGCTACACATACCATTGAATATATATATATATATATATATATATATATATATATATATATATATGCACATATATATATATATATATACACACACACACACACACTCTGCTCACCATCAAAGGACAGAAAAACAGCACTCCAGTGGACAGATTGCACAAATGTATTTTTCTGTTGTGCAAATCAATGCCAAAAAGACGCATTTCGGCTGAACTAGTGACCTAACAAATGCCCCTGCAGGCCCCCTCAATCTAGTACTCTGGCCTGATGCACCCAAGTGAGCTCGGAGGGTGGGCGCTCCGTGTACTTTGGAGGGGGGCCCCCTCAAGAACTCTGGTGAATAACTATGGACGAGACCCATTTGCAGTACAAATGAAAAATTTGCTAATGGGTTTAAGGGGTAACATCTCGGTAGCAATCCGTCGTACAAGTAAATAAATAACATGATGCCTCTCTCCAGGATCACTAAATCAAAAATCATGATTTTTGATCACTTTGAAGACAGCTTTTCAAGTTTTGCACATTGTCATATTGTTTCCAAAGCTCCAGATTTCAAAAGTGCCTGGCAGTCTACGGCGTATATAGATTCATCACCAACCTTTCTTCTATTTTAAATTCATTTAGCTTCTATGTACTGATCTCAGATTCACTCAGCTACTGACATCTGAACCCAAAGAGGTCGATCTGATCAATCATCCTTCAATCAGTAACAATATTCAAGTAGGGCCTAAAATATAAACGGAAAACATCAAGGCCCAGGTTAACAACAAAACAGAGCCCCTTGTTCACCCAGCACAGACTGGGGTTGTGTGCCTCAATTACCAAAAAAAGCGCTGTAGCCAGCGCATGTGCTAAAAACAGCACAGCACAGTACTGGGAGCAGCATGAACTCTCTTGCCACTTGTGGGTCTATGCAGAAGGCCTCACAGACCCATAACAGGGCCCATAAGGCATCTATGATGGAGGATACATTCACAGATATTGTCGACCTTGTGAGGGTTTTCAGGATCTCGTCAAGGGCCAGAGAGCAGCCAAGAGATGCTGGCAATGCAGTCTAAGTCACGCTTTAGCTGGCTTTGCATGAGTACCCATGGTGCCACAGGATTTCTTTGTCCAGACCTAACCTGTGCCCTCGGGAGGGCAGGGCAAGGGGGTTCAGGCCGCTGTTTAAATGTGCCATTTCCTTTGTTGCCCAAATGCAGCATGTCGCTCATTTGCATGCTTCGGTAATATGCATTATATGCAAAAGACATCATCGTACGGTATGCATAATAAATACATTGACGCAAACAATCAATCATCATTGTTAAAGGCATTCCCTTATTTGCTTGCATTAAGGCCCTTCTTCACTGATCTACCCTCCTAGCAGCACAGTCCTAGCTAATCCACTAGATTTAGCAATAGCTCCCATCCGTGGGAGAGCGCTGCTATGGGTTTATTGCCGGATTCTAGGGACTTTCAACAGATATTCTTCTGCTGATCTTAATATAGAAATTACTGGAAGCCAGGAGAAGGTCTGGACTATGCACAGGATCTTGAATGTGATCTTGTGGGAGGCAACTACAGAACCTTACCATGATAGCCATACAGTTGGCACCCACGAGGATCCAGGAACTTTCCACTCGCTGCAGTTTTTACGTACTTTACATAAGGCCTCTGTAATGAAATCCGTTACACAATGAATAATTATGATTCTTGTGGCCATGGTCGAAATGTGCTTGGGCTGTGCTGGATGAAATTTTTTAATTTCCAAAACTGAAGACAGCATGTTCTGTGCATTGGGTTTATCAGGGGACACTGAGTTTATCGGGGGTGTAGAATATAATATCATATCGTATCATATATTATTATAATATATACACACATTGGGCTGCTTTTGGGCCGCACAAGAATAGGTAGAAGTTTCTAAAATGCAGCAATCTCCCATATGTTATGTTTGTGTTACACTCATTAAACAAACTTGATTGCACTGCGATCTACAGATGGAAGAGAGTTTGTTCTCCAGTCTCTGGATGACATCTCTTTGCATCTGTTCCTCCTTGTAGCGCTGGGAACAGCTTCAACACAAGTATTCATCAAAGGAAGAGCTCATTGCTCATCTCAGTACTATTATTAACAATTTGCTTTGCATTGTTAAATAGTGCCATGACGGCCATGGCAAGGGGCGTGACCCGGACTGGGATTGCACTGCTTGCAGAGCATAAGAGATGTGGTCCTATAGTTATCTGCACTTTCATTTTTCTGTACAGATATTACTCATGCACTCTTTGTCCAATCAGTGTAAAATATGTGATTTACCTTCTGATCTAAAAGGATTTAAACGTGAACACACAAATCTTCTGGTCAGCAGTTAGTTTCCACAGGATTCTAGATACCAGTGCTTTTAGCAGGTTTGCACTTGAACTGAAAACTAAAATGTTGACAAGTGACTCCCCTTCCCAGCTCCCTAGCCTGACCAGTGAACGATACTTTACATTAATGAACGTGACATTCCTGGTCTAACTCGCAACATTTCCTGGAAAAATATACTAAAAGTTTCAATCTACTCCATCATCTGCTAATAAATTGTGGCATTTGACTGTAACATAAACTTTACTGTTTTCACATAGGCTGTGCATGCCTAATTTTTTAATAGGACTGGGGGCGAATGTAGAAATCTTCTTCACAATGAAAAAAACTATTATGCCTACTTCTGTAACCCGCCTCAGCCATACTGTCCTCACTGCACATATGAAAAATGACTTGCGGGTTACTGGAGTAGGCACTTCAGCCATACTGCACAAATTCAACAAGCATTTTCAATGCGATGGGGATCGCATTTGCTCGAGTTGGAGCTATTTGCGTTGTAAACTTTTCTTGCCACACAAATTAAAAGAAAAAAACACAGCGCGATCGGGCTATGTAAAATGCAGCGCAGTCGCGCTGAAATAGAAAACGAAAAAACGGAGCGCGATCGCGCCATGAAAACCCCAGCGCAATCACGCTGCGGGGAAAATGAACAGATAAAGTAGTCCAGAAACCAGGCTCAAAACATCGAGCATCGTATGTTTCTAGTAGTTTACCGGTGCTGTATAGGCAGGCTAAACACCAGGAGAAGGCATGACGTATGCATGCCTTTCACAAATGAAAGCAAGCAGATTTTAAAGAACAAGCCCAGTAACCAATGAAAGAGACTGACGTGATCTGGGCGTGGTTTGAAGCCCAAAGAAAGATTACTTTATTGACGGTCAGACATAAAAAAAGACTTGTGCCTACTCCTGTAACCTGCATCAGCCATACTGTCCTCACTGCACAAATGAAAAGACTTGTGCCTACTCCTGTAACCTGTCTCAGCCATACTGTCCTTACTGCACAAATGAAAAAAGACTTGTGCCTTCTCCTTTAAACCGCTTTGGCCTCTCTGCACAAATGAAACAAACATTTGCTATGCAATAGGTCTTGCATTTGCTTGAGTTCGAGCTATTGACAATGCATATTTATAACTGGACTTTTCTTGCCACATAAAGTGGTCAAAACTACCCCATAATTTCGTCATGTCCTGTCATATAATTCCAGTAGCCCTGCATATAACTATAGCACTTCCATTTTCCTTCTTCCTCTATCTGCACCAAAAATGAAAATGTTCCTATTTAGCATCCTAATTCAAATCTACCATGCTAATTCCAATAGAATACCACTGTCACCACCCACCATCAGAGTTGCTGGATGGCTAAGACAATTCACCAAAAAAAGACACAAGACAGCCACAGAGGAGAAATAAACTAGAAGGGTCACCCAAACATATCAAGAGTGTTCAAACAGTCATAGTGTAATAAGGTTACATACCTTATTGCAACTATATTGTTAGCCCCTAGGTGAAGGTAATGCAGTTTAACCATATATTTTGCCCCCAGAGGGCATAGTGCATTACACATTTTCAAGGTTAGCCAGACTATTGCAATGATATTACAAACAAGGCCCATGAAACATAATTTCTCTCAGCTGTAAAACAATAGTTCCAACCATGAGAGAACTTAAAAAGATAATAAATGGTGAAGGCCTCAAAAAATCTTTAAAATGTTTTTAAACCTGCAGGTCCAGTAGCTTGAATAATCTACTTGACCTAACTGTAATGTACATGATCTAGAAACGGGTCTCAAATTGTGTGTCCTAGGCAAATATTGTATTTTACAGTCACCTTTTTCTTCATTCTCACATATGAGTTCACCATCAAATATGCGAGTTCAGCATTTCTGATGTAAAGAAAATCTTCTTTTGTTTGATTAAATACACTACACATTTGCTCTATGTATAATACATCTATCCCACATATAGGGTACACATGATCTATGCATGACTTGCCTCTCAGTTTACTCATAGCTTTGCCATCAGGCCAGGAGTGTTTCTCAGTTTATGTTTAAACACTCACTGTTAATAAAGATATTCCTAAAGCATGATGTGGTAGCACACTGTCATTTGCAGACAGTACATTTCCAAGAAAAGTCCAAAAACCTTCCCAGTAACTTGCAGCTTTACTGATAAAACTATATAGTGTATTAACAATACTCTGTGAAAATTGGGTTTCAGAAAACATTTACCATTTGCACATCACCAAGTCAAATGTTCTGACTTTTTTTTCATCCTATCACAATATATTTTTCATCACACAGAAGTAGAAAAAATGGTCTTTCTCAGCTACTGGCATATATTCTGAAATGTTTGTAAAGTTGACTTAGTTATATAAATGCTGTGTGTTAGGAAAAACCTGATACAAAAAGTATTTCATTTCACATAGGTCAGACAGTTCACCTTACAAAATTCTGGAACTCTGCAGTCACAAGGAAAAGTATTTGCATTGTAAGAAGACAAACTGACTTTTGACCTCTGTCTCTGAACACTGAGCAAATGTGACAAGAATAAGATTCAAAGGCATCTTTATTGCTAATTTAGTTTCTGACTGAACAGAACACGTTCTTTTCCATTCCCAGAAGGGTGGAGTGGATTCTAAAAAATAGCTCGACCTCATAAAATAAAACTCACCATAGCAGCCCTGTGGTGGCAGGGGTTAATATTTTGGAGTCCCCACTAACATAGTATGGGGACTCAGAGATGATGTTGAAAGAAAGAGCACATTGTGGGGAACATTTTGGTTGCAGTCCCATTGTCCTAGGACCACCGCAGGCTGAGTTATGAGCAGAAAGGTTTTGTAAAAGTTATTGCCTGCAAAGCATTATGGTGTAAGTTTCCTGAGTGCAGTGAATTTTGTAGTATTGGCTCTCCCGCTGTGATGGGAGAGATACGTTTGCTTTGAGGATTTCTGTTTTACCATTCTCAAGTGTTTTAAGGGAAAGGCACAAGAAATTACTCTGATTAGGTAACTATGAACAATGTGACCAGCGCTTCAATAAGCCATTCGAGTTTACTGTTGTGTCTGTTCACGCTGTGAGAGCCATGGCCGGCATGCAACAGAAAGGGTAGACACAAAAGAAGAAAAAAAAATAGTTTGCTCATGCTGAAGTATAGTATATGGGCAATCGTGCAATAATCCATGTAACAGAGGCAGTCTGCAAGGTGTGACAAAAACAGCCTCAAGGCCTGCCAAACGTAAAGCATTTACCAATGACGTCAAGTGATTTTTGAAAGGCAAGCCAAGGAGCGAGTTAACGCGATGAGTGTGATTAAAAGCCCACACCACTTACAACAGGTCAAAGCGCCTGCGTGCTCGATCTAAAAGACTTGTGCCTACTCCAGCAACCTGTCTCAGACATACTGCCCTCACTGCTTGGATGAAAACGGATTTATTTCTACTGTTGCAACTGGCCTCGCTATAGTGTCCTAGTTGCATGAATTGTGATTAAATGTAATTTTAGAAATTCACTAAATTGAACTTGCTTCTTCCGCCCTCAACAAGCACTTACTTGATAGATGAAATCCATTGCTACACACATCTGGTGATTTACTGACAGATTAGTGCACCTCACATGAAAGTTCACTTAGGTCTACCCTTAAAAGTAAACAGCACGCTGTAGGCTTTTGAAGTGTCCCTGTTGTCTACTACCTGGTGGGAGAACTCACAATGGTGTCCACTCCCAAATTAATTCATGTTTACGTGGAGCAGAAGTGCAAAAGTACAGCCTCATGTGCTCATGATAACTGGCCTCAAATCACACTGCCTTTCTGGAACACTCCTCAAATCCTCTCTCTGCTGCTAAATCCCCGGGAACCACGACCTCTTCAGACTGACAATCCCCGAGTACATATGTTATCCATTCACCTACACGGCTAACTGAAAAAAAATCAGATTTTAATTATATGTGCCTTGGATGTCTCTTGGTTTGTGAATCAGCGGTAAGATATATTTACATAACTTACGACTGCCTGCAAATTTAAACCAGTAGGATGTCAATTCAGCAAGTCTTGTGGTAGCTAGAGGAAGTGAGGTGATGCATCCTTTAAGCCTGATGTGCAACTGAAAACAGCTTTATAAACCAGGCTATTCGTGCAGAAATACCAATTCCATTCAGGTTTAACGCCATTCTACAACAAAATTACTGCCTGATGTAGGATCTGTTTTGCGTTCAGCAGGGGGAATAGCTGAATCCTCATATCAGTCCGCGGCACTTAATAATGTTTTGTCAGATTTGTTTAAAAAAAGCCTTTATATCTTATATAAAACTCTCGTCACCTGCTGCAAACCACAAGTCAATCCCTTCCAGGCAAAGCTTGGGGTCATGACAACTCAGACATCAATCAACCTTTAGAACAATAGCACCAACGAAGAAAACAAAACGCATTGAGCTGAAACATGCGTGGAGAAAAGCTGCCATAACTACGGGGAGCCAGTAGAGGGCAGGCGAGAGCCTTGTTGATAGACAACGTCCCTACGGTACTGAATATTGATACTCCACGGATATTAACAAAAAAAGGGACATACTTTTTTTTTCAGCAAAGGCTGACTGTAATGTGTCAAAACTCACAGAGATAACCTTTACAGCATTGCCTGCACTTAGACCACCTCATCATATCCAAACAGTTTAGAGAGAAGTAACCATCAGCAGCAACTATACACACAATGGCAAAGAGACGTAATTCATGTCAAACCTATTTTAATTTGTTTACTTACTTTATATCAGCAGACCTAGCTCCAATTAGTAGAGGGGGCTTCTAACAGTAACACTCAACAGGAAAAAAATCAGTACAGAATGGAATGGCTTGTGAACCCCATTTCAGACTAGATCACACAAACCAGAATGTGATTGGAATGGGATGGGGGAATTATAGAAGGGATGGCGTTACGAACTGGACAACTGTACATTTTTTAAATATTTATGTCATACAAAACTAAAATTTCAGGCCCTGAGAAACAGTGATTTGCCCAAAATCACACGACTATTTTAATCAAGCATTAAAGCTGGGATTAAAACCTAGGTATCATAGTTCCAAAGTAAAAAACAAAAAAAGCTACCAGGCCAAATATCATCCCAAATTAACCAGAAGGTGCATTTGAATGAATAGTGCCAGCTTAGAAGTTGAAAAAACTTACCCTCATAGGATGTATGTCCGCGTACGGGGGCTTGCCTTCCGCCATTTCGATGGATGTGATCCCGAGGGACCAAAGGTCTGCCACACAGTTATAGCCAATTTCTTGAATTACTTCCGGAGCCATCCAAAATGGAGTGCCTATCACAGTGTTGCGTTTGGCCATTGTATCCTGTCAGTACAATGTGTGCAAAAAATATAAAACATAAATGTGGGCAATCAGCTAGGATAGCTTAATTTTTTAACATGACAGAAAAAAAAAGAAATCACACTCAGAAGCAAACTCAGGAGCACACTCAAAGAAAACCAAACTGGTCTGAAAACTCATTGATACACAGCATGCTTGTGACATGAATAGATGTGATTCTGTGTGCGCAGACCACATTGCTACTAACCCCTTCAAGCATGTAGATCACTAATGGCCAGGTGTTAGACCGTCAATGTTTGAGACTCGTAATTTGCGAGTGGCAAACACTAATGTACAACAGTGTCTAAGAAACTGTTTGCGATTCCCAAATAGGTCGCAAGGGAATTGCCTCATTAATATTCATGAGGCAGTAGCAATCTGCGACCAATTGGGAATGACTGGCACTCGCAGGGATGGTGGCCTGCTGGGGTCAGCAGAACACCATATCTGTGGCTGCTTCTTATATAAAGCATTTTTTTTAAATGGAGCCCGGAAAACGGGCTGCATTTCAAAAGTAAATATGAAAAGATTTCTTTTCATTTTTTTTTTTTTCCAGAGTGGGCAGCGGTCCGATGTTGGCACCCCATTTACAAAGGACAAGGGGTCCCTTGGGACCTCTTCCCGTTTGTGAATGGCTTACCACCAATTTGACATTGGTGGTAATCTGGAAATGTTTTGTGACCGTATTCCCAGTTTCAAAACATTCATACATACCAGTGCAACTCGCTATTGGAAGGGATGCCCTTTACATTCCCCCCTCCAAAAAGCAACTCACAAACCCTATTTTGGGAGTCGGTAATAGGTTACTGACTCGCAAAATAGGATTGGTATATAGGACCCTTTGCCAATGGTAAAATGCACCATACATCTGGCCCTAAGACACCTGGCACTTTGCGATTTAACAGTGTGCATGATAAAATGCAAATTTTACATAGTTCATTGAGAGCTTGTTTTGGATATGGTGTTAGCAACTGAACCACATACGCTATTAACTCAAGCATGACAGTACATGGAAAGGACTGCTTTAATTAGAAGATGACTGGAAGTTTTTACTAACGAATAGTCAGTAATGACTACACATTAGTAGTATATGCGCTCACCAAAAACACTGTGGCACAACTTTATGGGCATAAGGGCATGGTAATAAGCTCCAATGAAGTTCTTTAAAGAATTTATTGATGGATGCAAATGTGGTGCGATGCTACCTGACAACACTTCGATAAAGGCTCACAAAACGATGAAAAAGGTATAGAGGAGTTGTTCAACCATGCTGCAAGAGAGTGCAATAGATACTTTGGGGTCAATTGTCCACGGATCTGAAATATTACTAAGTACTTACTATTAATACTCTCGTCATATGTAAACCAAACTGTTCAAATGTCTCATTATTAATAATAAATTTAAACTCCAGTCTTCTCAAGGAAAGTAACCTACAGTCACTTCTCAGGTCTTTCGCCACGGTCAATATCACAAAAATAATAGCAGCTTTATCTTTCCATCAATCATTCTAGAAAAAAAGACTCCCTACAGGATACACTCTACTTTATTCCTTACAGCTTGAGTGAGTGGCAAAACTTATTTCTTTACAGGACAAATTGTTAACCAACCGCAACTTTTTCAGCACGGGCAAACCAAAACGTAAACTGTTAAGTAAGATTTGTATACAATGGCTTTAGTAGTTTGCATTGTTGTTTTTGGTGGACGCCAGGGGGGGCGCTTGATCTGCGTGGATCATGTCACGGCCGCTGAGTTGGGCTGCACAAGGGCCTGGGAGAAGGTCCCCTTCTCCAGGTGGCCCCACGGCTGAATAAGTTGGGGTCTTGTAAGGAACGCATTGCTGCCAGAGATATCCGTGGGGTGACCTGCGGGGGGCCCGCGCAGCGGTGTGGCTTGGCTGGGTGCCGCCTCAAGGGGCCACTGGGTCTTGTGGTCTCCTGGAGAGCTGCCCTCTATAGTACACACCCTCTTCAGGGACACACGGTGATTCGGTCCCCTGGCCACCCCCGTGACTGTGAACTTCCCTCCAATCGCCTGGAGTGGCTGGACTTAACGCGGATTGGCTGCTAGTGCTGGGGGCCTGGGTGTTGGGGCTGTATCGTGGCCCAGGCCAGCGGCGAAGTGGAAGTGGGGCCGTCCCGGATTGTGGGGTGCCATTGAGAGGCCCGGACTGGAACTGATGTGGGCCTTGGGCCCACACAACTGGAGATAATTGCGCCCAGCTTGTGCCTCTGCTGGGGCTCCCTTGCCAAGACCCGCATTCTATTGAACCCTAGATTGAGACGGGTCCAGGTCCTATGGTCCGGGAGGTACCTATGTCCTGAAGGGGACACGCTGGGACCGGAGGGAGAGATCAAGCTGTGTTCTATCGCGGCCCTGGCCTCCTGATCCTGCTTTTAAGTGAGACTGTTCTTGAGAGGGGACGTGCAGACTAAGGATCTCAGAAATGGGCCAGGACAAAAACACCCAAACTAAAGCTGCACAAACTGAAATACAAAACACCCAGGGACTCCTGTACCGGCCAGGCATCCGGGGTAACGGGGGAGGTCAACGTAAACGTAACCCTCCGCCCCCGCCACCTCCAGACATGGCAACGCTCCTGAAAGCAATCCACAACTGCAGGGAAGTGGTTGAGTCAAAGTAGGGGGTCAGAGTAGACCTATCCCTGGTGCGTCATGATCTACAGCGAGTGGTTGAGAGGGTGATGGAGACTAGAATTTCTACATTGGAGGATGTAGTGTCTGCACTTCAAACTCGGATTACCCAGCTCACTTCAAAGGTGTCCGGACTGGAGGAGAGGGCAGACAATGCCGAAAACAGGTTGTAAAGAAATAATCTTCGCCTGGCGGGGCTGCTGGAAAAAATCACAGGAGGCAGAATAGAGGACCTCATGGTACCTGGTTATGATCATGGGTGCGGAAGAGATGGATGCTGCCATCTCTGAACTTAATGGGGGTAGAACCGCCGGGCCTGACGGCTACCCATAACTGGCCGCTGACAGCAGAAGAGGTGGATGCTGCCATCTCTGAACTTAATGGGAGTAGAACCGTTGGGCCTGAAGGCTGCCCAATTGAGTACTACAAAAAGTTCCGCTCCTTGTTGGTACCTCATCTCCTGAATCTTTACGATGTGGCTACATGCCCGGTAGGAGCACGCGTCACTGTATTCAGCAAGTTCAGGAGGCCTTATCCCACGGCTCCTGGGCCGGTAACCCCCTGGCCCTTCTCCTCATAGATTTTTGTAAGGCATTCAATACAGTCTTGTGGGACTATATGGAGGTAATTCTGGCACGCATGAGGTTGGGACCCTTGGTCCGCCGGATGATCCTTCTCTTGTATTAACACCCCACGGCCCAGGTTCGGGTGAAAGGGGTGCTCTCCCAGACATTTCCAATCTGTCAGGGAACGCGGCAGGGTTGTCCCCTGTCCCCACTGCTCTTCGCGATGGCGATTGAGCCTCTGGCGTGTTTGCTGCAGAGCAATACCCAAATATGGGGCTGGAGATGGGGAGAGGGAATTGAGGACAGAGTGGCGCTGTATGCAGACAATGTGCTGGTGTTTCTTAGTGATCCGCCCACCTCGGGACCCAGATGCATGGAATTGCTGGAATGATTTGGGAAAGTGTCTGGGCTCTGTGTCAACGCCCAAAAGTCTGCCTAGGTGGAGGTCGGCGGATGAGGAGGATAGATTGTGGTGTCCCCAGGTCCCCTTGTGGAGAAACGTATTTAAATACTTGGGAGTCCACGTTTTCCTTCTGCCTGACTTGGCGTGGGTGCTAAACTCCGGGAACTTGACGGCGCGTCTGGACAGGGACGTGCAGATCTCCCTCTCAACCCCTTGGGGCACACTGCCCTCCTTAAAATGATGGGGCTACCTCGATACCTAAACGCCCTTGCACATTACCCTTACCAAATACTAAAGGTGTGGTTCCCTACTCTCACTTCTAAATTTACAAATTTCATTTGGAATGGAGGGTGGCAAAAGGTGGCTTTTCATACCGTGCGGAAGTCCCCATATGAGGGGGGCCTGGGTGTCCCAGATTTATATTTTTACTATTTAGCTGCACAGGTGGTGCCCATAAATGATTGGTTTGCCAGGGTTGGAATGACCTGGCATATCGACTTGAATTCCGGGAGGTGGGCTTTGGAGGCCTATTGGATATGCTTAATGTCAGCGGGATTCCAGTCCAGACTGCGTCTTGCACCCGGGTGGCGGTGAATTGTTGGAGGGCGTCCCTAAAACTTATAAAATGGGACCGACTTCTTACTCAAATGACCCCACTGTGGCACGGAGACTGGCTTCATCAACTCACCGCACTAAAGGGCTTTCAACAGTGGGATTTAATAGGGGTTACTTACTTAGGGGATGTATATATAGGAGATAATCTTATGTCATTCTAGGACATGAGAGAACAATATGGGCTGCACCAGATACAGTTCTTCTGATACCTGCAGTTGCGCCACGATTTGGGTGCCCATGTTTCAACTCACACCCAGCTCCCCGACCACAACCCGCTCAAGGCCAAATTGTTAACTGGGAGCCTCGAGAAGAAAGCAGTGTCCCAAATTTACAAATCGCTGCTCACAGGTGGGTTAGAACATCTGCACAGAAGATGGGTGCACTGGGTAGGGGAACTGGACAAGAACGACTGGCGGGAGGCATTGTTGGCCCCCCCATGAGTTAGCCATATCGGCTAGGCTGCGAATGGTGCAGTTCAACTACCTCCACGCTTCTTATCTGTCCCCCGCAATAATGTCTAGGATGTCCGGTGTGGCGGCGGTGGCATGTGCTAAGCGTGGTCTCCCGGGGAGTGATTTCCTCCATATGACTTGGAATTGTCCCGAATACAACCCTTTGGGAGGGGTTTGGTATGGAAATGGCAGAGGTCCTGGGGCATCCAATAGACTTAAGCTCCAGGGTTGCGCTGCTGGGGCTTTTGGAAGAATTGGGGGGTCCATGGGCTGACCGGACATTTATAGGCGTTGCACGCCTGGTTGCCAAGAGAAATATTGCTCATTGGATGGAAGCTTCCCAGGGATCCTTCGCTGGCGGGGTGGAAGGTGGGGGTGGATTGGTGTGCGCATCAGGAAAAAACTATCTATGAGGCTCGAGGGTGTCCGGAAAAAACATGACAAAATGTGGGGGAAATTGTGGGCATATAATGGTGTTTTGTTGTAACGTACTGCCAAGCACTGGTTGTCCAGCAACGGACTGTGTCCTATGCCTTGTACTGACATTATTGTCGTTGTCGGAGCTTATTGTATGTGCACTGTTTTCAACTTACTGAAAATATTACAAATTTGGTTCTAAAAAAAAAAAAACTTTTTCACTAATGGGAAGGCACTGATTTGTTAATAGCTACACTTTCCACTAAAACATATTGCTGGCAGCAAATTTTGCTGTGTTTAAATGTTCACTTAAAGACAGATAATGTGTATTTTCCCTCAGTGAGGTTGACAATCAGTCTGCACCCAGGATTTTGCAGCTTGGGATGGGAACTTCCAAGGCAAAGAAGTAAATTTTGGAGTCCCAAACCCCAAAATGTATTGCTTTTTTGTGTCACGCAGAAAATGTGCCTGTCATACAAATACTGCTTGGTCCATCACTGCTGGACACTGCCAAGTCACAGTCCCGGCTAAGTGTCCAGTACATCGCGCCTCGGAACAGGAGGATGTCTGGTGCCAGAGTGCTGAGTTAAATTTGAAAACACTGTTCTCTCTGGCATCTGAAAACCTCTATTCCAAAGTGCACAGGGCAGCAGGAGGGTGCATGGGGAGGGCACAGGAGACTCGAGGGCCATGAGTGAGATAGGTGAGTGGAGGAGGAGAGGCAAGGGTGAGAGGGGTTTCAGCCACAGCAGGAGTCACAACAGAGAGAAGCACAGGTGGTGGGGAATGAGGGAATGAAAGCTTTAGAAAGGTCAGAGGTTGTGGTGGGCACAAACCAAAGAGCACAGGAGATGCAGGGGGTCCTGGCAGATATCCTGGGGGCGAGGCCACAGATTGCTAGCACAGGAGGAGGGCCCTGTGTATTTGTAGCTGATAACAGGAAGGCCACAGAGGAGCTTAACACCTCTGCAGTCAGAGGAAGTTGATCCCTCTGCTGTCAGCTGGCCTGTCGCTCACCCTCCTTTTATTGGCTTTGAGGCAGGGCACAGACAATAAAAGGAGGATCTGCCTTATTTATTCTTTTTAAAAAAATACTTTTTAATTTTTACAGGAACTTTTGAAAAAATAAGAGGACATTTATAAAAAAAAGTGCAGATTTCACATCTGTTTGGCCTAGCGCTATATCCGGAGAGGGAGGGGGAGAGTCTAGACATTAATGTAAGCCCATTGAGAGTACCACAGTTTACTGGTGGCAAGATGTCACAAAAAAGCGTTGATGCTGAGGGGGAACCCAAACTTTAGCCCTGTTTGTGAGGGTGACTTTCATTCCAGGTTAGTTGTGGATTGGCAGTGTTGGCAACATAATCAATAGTCGGTAATAGGCTGTTTTATTTTTACCCTTATGGAGGGGGGAATTTCTTCAGGTAAAGTTTGCACCTATCTGGGACCCCTGGACTCCATTATGTCTGGGACATATGCGGTGTATGACTTAACCGAGTTGTACATTAATGTGTGTGGGTGTGGTGGGTTTCATATGTGCCTGGTCAAGTGAAGGGTGGGATTCACTGGTTTCTGCATGTATGTGTGCCTCAAGATGGTGTACTACTTACTTTGTGTAATGCTGGCCATGGTCTGCCCCAAACCCAGGAACTTGCATATATACAATCTTATGTGCCCCTGCCAGAATAATTTGTTTCTGTGGGTGGAGTGAGGCAGCCCACCACCACATTCAATTATCCCAAGTTTCTTTGCCAGGATGAAACGGGTCCCTTCCCCATTCAATGTGTGAAATCTGCATTGTTGTAGAAAATAGCCTGCAGTCTGGACCCGCTACACATATATAACTAAACCAGCATAATTTAGGCTCAAGGTGAGTAGCTGACACACATGGCCTTCACACAGGCTTATCAAGCTGGGGCCATAACCCACAACCTCCCGGGATCGGAGGGGACCCTCAAGATTTGAAAATTGCACATCTCATTATTGGGAATCCCAGGCAATCAGGAAAGGATAAATTCAGGTCCTAGTGAAAAGTAGAGGATTGAACGTTTCGTCTTGACATCCAAGGAGGTCCTATACACCACTTTATGAGTGAAGACAATGGAAGAACGGGATTAGAACCTCTGCAGGTAGCTTCTCTTCTCAAGACAGAGCAGAAGTCCAGTCAAGACTGTGTAGTCGGTGCTGCTGACCTGTGTACAGAAGACCTACCTGCATGAGAACCTAACCAGCAAAGAACTATGTTTAACAGTTCTCACGATGACTGCCATGGAGACACAAGATTGGCCCGGACTACTGCCCAGGAAGACAGACTTGAAGCACAGCATCATGGGCGTCTATGAGAGGACTCATGGCCTGCAGACTGATAGGCAGGAAAGCATGCTTCACTCTCACCTCCCCTTACCCTTAAGAATTCAATATTGCCACTTCTAGCCCTGGATGTCCTGAAAAAAGCTCCACTTCACTCCTGGCTTGGGGTGGCTACAGGAGATCTCCCTAAATCTTTCTAGCCAAAGTGATTCTGAAAATATTGTGATCATAGTCAACCGGTCAGGAACCCAGTGTTAGTCTATTTGCCAACTGGGTATGGGCCTCTTTCAGTGCCTTTTGTGGGTACCTCCTAGCCAATGGCACTGGAAAACCTTTACAATGACTAGTGGGTTCTGACATACAGGCCCCCTCACCACGGCCTTCAGAGATGTTTTAAGGCAGGGGAAAAATGGGCTCTGGGCCAGGGCCCCAGCCTTTCAAGGGGACCACTGTTAGAGCCAGCTCTGTTCTGCAGAGAGTCTTGCCTTGATAATCTAGAATAATTCTCAAACAGATTGTTTTAAATACGGATTTCCTTTAATTTATTTTTAATGTGGGTGATGCCAGAGAGTCTATTATAGACATTTTATAGGAAAATGTTGAGTTTATGTTTCATGCAACATCCATTAAATGTTTCTTTTAGATCAAAACAAGACTTGATATTAGAGAAAGGGGAGGGTGTCACAGAGATTATTTGCAGTAATATTAGTGAGCTGCTGCTGTGTTACACTACTGAAAATACATATCACTATCCCTGAATATTAGACGTACACACGTTTAGAATTTGGATGAGTGTACATGTGCACAGACAGTAATATGACCAAAGAGGGCAGGTAAGAGTTGAAATTGGATCATAAATTCAAAGCTGTTAGGAACAGGGGCCCTCAAAATAGAATCAGCCTAGGGCCCCCAAAATCTTTAAAATGTCCCCAATGTACAGTAACATTTATAAAGGTTTCATAATCTACTATAGTGCATTTCCCATTTATCACTAGTGCGAGATGCATGACAGTGATGTCTGAACAAAAGGGCACAGGACACATGGCAGCGGTAGCCAAATCTATGCATGGTCTGCTGCCAGCCCTTCCGCAAAACAATTCTTCTACTGCATTACTGTACCTTTCCTACTAGTCACAACAGAGAATTAGACAAACGCCTGCATAGCGATTCCATAGAGGCTCATTCGGAGCTTCATCCACTTGAGACAGGTGCCCACTAGCTACTGCAGGCACCAAAAGCCACAGGAAGTGACAGTGGCCATCTTGTAATGAGATACTTTAGCTTAATTGCTGCATAGCGATTCCATGGAAGCTCATTCAGAGCTCCATCCACTTGAGGTAGTTGTCCACTATCTACTGCAGACACCAAAAGCCACAGGAAGTGTCAGTGGCCATCTTGTAATGCGATGCTTTAGCTTCATTGCGCACCGTTTCAGGAGACATGTGGCATAAAGAAACTTGCATGTATGAATGAGGTAAGTGCAGTGTGTTATAAGATGCTACCCTAGCAGAAAGAACAAAAACAGGAATGAGGCATAGGGCCCATAAGCACCTAGCCTCTTCTATAGGCCACATAACACCTAGAAGAAGGAAATGGACAGCACACGCAGCTGTTATCTCTAAACCCATTTCTATGGTCCCATATACTGCATGACAGTTGCAGTTATTTCACCTCTGCGCTGAGTCACTACAGTGCATACAATCCAGTGAATTCCACTCCAACGTACACAGACTGGTGGCAAGTCATGGCCAGCTCACGTCAGCTGAACTTAATCCGTTGATCCACATAGATGCCGGGATCCAGTCCACAAGCAAATATTGTGCACACGCCCAGTACCTATCTTTACCAATTGTGCATGCAGCCGACCTGCATGGTACGTAGGGGCAGCTGCACAAATGTCACGTGCACAGTGTGCACTGCAGATATGGGGGAAGCTCCTTTGAGAAACTGCCCAGCACTTTAAGACATACACAATAATCAATTGCCAGTGGACCAGTGGGCAGGAGGGAATCCCAAAATAAAGGAAATCTTGTATTCTAGGTCTGGTTTTCACAATTTCCTGATTTCGCACTCTATTCATATATGCATCAGGAACCTGGCCACCCTATAGAGCCAGATTCAGTGACATGTCAACATAAGGATACCACAAATAACTGCTTTACATAATTTTCAAGACCTAGAGCTGCAAAAAAGTGTTTGAAAGGGAAATCAAATAAAATTTAGGTGGAGAACTAGTGAACTGTGATTTGCTCTTGCAACCCACCGGCTGTGGAAGCACTTCGACACAAAGGGCCTGATTCTAACTTTGGAGGACGGTGTTAAACCGTCCCAAAAGTGGCGGATGAACGAGTTACTTACCTTCGGTAACGACTTTTCTGGTGGATACATTAGCTACCTGTGGATTCCTCACCTCATGAATACTCCCATGGCGCCAGCATTCTACGGAAATCTTCTTACTAGTCTCTGCACGTCGACGAGGACGTCACTGTCTCGCACGCGACGCCGTCTGACGTCATACAGGCAATAAGAGGTCCTCGACGACGTGCGGACGTCAGTACCAATCATTTTTTACGTGCATGAGAACAACCAGGCAATGCAATGAAAGAACAAAGCAACATCCATTATAATGTAAAAATACACCACATTGTATGAATAACTGTAAATCTTTTTATGTACATATATATATATATATATATATATAAAACTCTCTCTTTTAAAATATATACACACACCAAGTATATACATAAAGATATATAGACATATACCTACATATATATAAATATATTATATATATACATCTATTGCACCCTCAAAGACCAAGAGGAGCACACTCAAGGATTACTTGGCAAGACCATAAAGGCAACGGGGAGGCGGGTGGGACCGTGAGGAATCCACAGGTAGCTAATGTATCCACCAGAAAAGTCGTTACCGAAGGTAAGTAACTCGTTCTTCTGATGGATACAACTACCTGTGGATTCCTCACCTCATGAATAGAGTCCCAAAGCAGTACCACGCCCGGCGGTGGGTGCCTAAATGGTCAAACCAAGAAATCCTGCAGCACTGACCGTGCAAAATGGCCGTCCCTTCTAACCTCAGAATCTAAACAGTAATGTTTTGCAAAAGTGTGAAGGGACGACCAAGTTGCGGCCTTGCAGATGTCGACCACAGGAACACCTCTGGCTAAGGCCGAAGTGGCCGACTTAGCTCTGGTGGAATGAGCTCTAATGCCCTCAGGAGGATCCTTCTTTGCCAAAGAGTAACATATTTTAATGCAAAGAACAACCCACCTGGATAGTGTTCTCTTGTGGACTGCCTTTCCTCTCCTCTTGCCCACGTATCCAATAAACAGCTGATCCTCCAGCCTGAAATCCTTTGTTCTATCGATAAAGAAGCTCAACGCTCTCTTTGGGTCCAGACGGTGCAGTCTTTCTTCCTCTTTGGAAGGATGAGGCGGAGGATAGAACGTGGACAAAGTAATTGCCTGAGCCAAATGGAAGGGTGAAACAACCTTCGGGAGGAAAGCAGCCTTGGTCCTCAACACCACCTTATCCCCATAAAAAGTTGTATAAGGGGGTTTTACTGATAAGGCCTGCAACTCACTCACTCTCCTTGCTGATGTTATAGCCATCAGGAAGACTGTTTTTAAAACCAAATACCTCAAGGGGCAAGAATGCATAGGTTCAAAAGGGGACCCCATAAGGAAAGTCAGGACTAAGGACAAATCCCATTGCGGCATAACGAATGGCTTTGGAGGATATTGATTTAGAAGACCTTTCAAGAATCTGATAACAATAGGGGATTTAAATAAAGATGGTTGGTCTGGAAGACATATGAAGGCTGACAAGGCCGATAAATAACCTTTAATGGTAGCCACTGCACAGCCTTTCTGCGCCAGAGATAGAGCAAAAGACAAAACGTCCGATAGATGAGCATGTAAAGGATCAATCTGCCTCTCTCCACACCACGCAACAAATTTAGACCACCTATTAGCGTAGATAGATTTAGTGGAGTGTCGCCTGGCCGCTAATATAACATCCACTACCTCAGGCGGGAGAGAGAAGGAACTCAGGTTGCCCCGTTCAATCTCCAGGCATGTAGGTGCAGACTCTGGAGGTTGGGGTGTAGAACCTGCCCCTGCGACTGTGAGAGGAGGTCTGCCCTGAAAGGGAGACGGAGCGGCGGGCACGTTGAGAGTTGGAGAAGGTCGGAGTACCACACCCTCCTTGGCCAATCCGGAGCTATTAAGATTACTAGAGCCCGGTCTTGGCGAATCTTCCTCAATACTCGAGGAATCAAGGGTATGGGAGGAAACGCGTAAAGCAACTGGCCGCACCAGGTCATTTGAAACGCGTCCCCCAACGCTTCCTGCATCGGATACTGAAGGCTGCAGAACAACGGACAATGCGCGTTCTCTCGAGTGGCGAACAGATCTACCCGAGGAAACCCCCACTTGTGGAAGATTAAACGGACTTGATCTGGATGGAGACGCCACTCGTGGTCTGCCGAGAAGTGGCGACTGAGACTGTCCGCACGCACGTTCAAGACTCCGGCCAGATGGTTTGCTATCAAGCAAATCCGATGGTCCTTTGCCCAGGACCATAGTCGAAGAGCTTCTCTGCAGAGAAGGTACGACCCCACTCCTCCCTGCTTGTTTATGTACCACATCGTGGTAGTATTGTCCGTTAGGACCTGTACCGACTGACCACGAAGGGAAGGGAGGAAGGCCTTGAGAGCCAGACGTACAGCCCGTAACTCTAACAGATTGATGTGAAAAATCTGTTCCTCTGGAGACCAAAGACCTTTGATCTCCAGATCCCCCAGATGAGCTCCCCACCCTAGAGTGGAAGCATCCGTTATGACTGTGGCCACTGGTGGCGACTGCTGGAACGGCTTTCCTTGTGAAAGATTGTTGCCTGCAATCCACCACTTCAAATCCACAGCAGCATCTCTGGAGATCTTGACAGTACCCTCTAGATCCCCTCTGTGTTGAGACCACTGCCTTCGGAGGCACCACTGAAGAGCCCTCATGTGCCAGCGAGCATGCATGACCAACAGAATGCAGGAGGCAAAAAGACCGAGCAGACGAAGGACCTTGAGGACTGGAACTACCGCTCCATTTCGAAACATTGGAACCAAATCCTGAATATCTTGAATCCGCTGAGGCGGAGGAAAGGCCAGACCCAATGTTGTATCCAGTACTGCCCCTATGAACAGGAGGCGCTGAGAGGGCTCCAGGTGAGATTTGGGCTCGTTCACCGAAAAGCCCAGGTCGAACAACAACTGGGTTGTTGACTGCAGATGACGCAACACAAGCTCCGGGGACTTGGCTTTGATCAACCAATCGTCCAAGTAAGGGAATACTGCTATCCCCTTCCTTCTGAGCTCTGCCGCAACCACCGACATCACCTTCGTGAAGACTCGAGGTGCTGAAGTAAGACCAAACGGAAGGACCGCAAACTGGTAGTGTTGCGATCCCACCACAAACCGGAGATACTTCCTGTGTGACTTGAGTATCGGGATATGAAAGTAAGCATCCTGCAAGTCGACAGACACCATCCAGTCTTCCATGTTCAACGCCAAAAGCACCTGTGCTAGGGTCAGCATCTTGAACTTTTCCTGCTTGAGGAACCAATTCAAGATCCTCAGGTCCAGAATTGGTCTCAAACGACCATCCTTCTTGGGAATCAGGAAATACCTTGAGTAAACTCCTTGACCCCTTTCCTGCTCCGGGACCAACTCCACCGCGCCCTTTAAAAGGAGGACTTCTACCTCCTGTTCTAGCAACAGGAGGTGTTCTTGTGAACAATACGAAGGGCGGGGCGGGATGAGGGGCGGAAACTCCCGAAAGGGAAGGGTGTAGCCTTTTCCCACAACACTGAGAACCCAAGTGTCCGACGTAACAGTCTCCCATTTGGTGAGAAAATGCTGTAATCTTCCCCCTACAGGAGAGGAGTGAGTGGGAAATGGTGGAAGCCTAAGGCTGCTTCCCCTGCTGCACCCCGCCAGAGGATGAGGAAGAGGCAGAGTGCTGCTGAGAGGCTCCCCTGGTGCGGACCCTACCCCTCCCCCTAAAAGATCTATAGGGGTGGGAAGAGGCAGGTTGCTGATATCTTCCCCGAAAGGAAGAGGAGGAAGAGCCACGCCCAAATCCACGAAACCTCCTGAAGAATCTGGAAGAGGCCGTGGAAGAAGGAGCTTGGAGTCCCAACGACTTAGCCGTGGCCCTGCTCTCCTTAAAACGTTCCAAGGCCGAATCAGCCTTAGCCCCAAACAGTTTGTCCCCATCAAACGGGAGATCCAACAATGTGGACTGTACATCTGCCGAAAAGCCCGAGTTACGGAGCCAGGCCTGTCTCCTTTCCACCACAGTTGTGCCCATTGCTCTGGCTACCGAGTCGGTGGTATCCAGTCCCGTCTGGATAATTTGGGTCGCAGCAGCCTGGGCATCAGAGACAAGATCCAAAAGACCCTGGGGAAGCTCTGTAAACGAAGAGGAGATGTCATCCATCAGAGCATGAATATACCTCCCCAGGATACAGGTCGCATTAGTGGCCTTTAACGCCAGACTGCAGGACGAAAAAATCTTCTTGGACTGCGCCTCTAGCTTTTTTGAGTCTCTGTCCCCAGGCACCGTCGGGAAAGAACCAGGCGCTGACTTGGACGAACAGGAGGCCTGCACTACCAAGCTCTCCGGCGTAGGGTGCCTAGATAGGAAACCAGGATCAGTTGGAGCCGTCCGATACCTCCTGGCCACGGCTCTGTGAACTGCTGGGGAAGATGCCGGCCTCTTCCACACCTCTAAAACCGGATCCAGCAGAGCGTCATTAAAAGGTAACAGAGGCTCCGCCGCGGCTGAGGCCGGATGCAACACCTCCGTCAAAAGGTTTTGTTTTGCCTCCACCACCGGCAAAGGCAGGTCCAAAAAACTAGCTGCCTTCCGTACCACTGTATGAAAGGAAGCAGCTTCCTCAGTATATTCCCCCGGGGACGAAAGGTCCCACTCAGGGGAAGTGTCCAGCCCACTGGCCGACTCCAGTCCACGCAGCCCATCACCCGAGTCCTCTAGCTCTCCTTCCTCTAGGGCTCGTTGGTACTCCTGCTCTTCTAGTACCCGGAGAGCACGTCTCCTCGAATGAAGTCGTTGTTCAATACGCGGAGTCGACAATGCCTCCGCCGAAGTCGAAGATCGGCGCCGATCTTCAGAAGCCACCGACGCCGCGTCCGGCGCCACATGTAACTTCGGCGCCGACGAAAGAGCAGCTGAAGCAGATGGACCCACCGGAGTCACAGGCCGAAATCCCGACGTCGACGGGATGGAAATCCCCGGGGCCAATCCTTCAGAAGCCACCGGAGCGGCCACCGGCGCCGACACTGGCGCCGAGCCCACGTTCCCAAACGGGAGAAAGGGCATAAAGGGTGCCGGCCGAAGAGGCGCAGGATCACCCAAAGAAAAGGCCAAAGGCCCAGCCGGAGCACCCCCTGGAGCCATCTGTTGGAAGATGGCATACATCGCATTCAAGAATGCGGAACTATCGGCTCCAGGGGTGGGAAAAGCCGGATACTGGGGTGCCTGTCTCGGAGGCGACCCCGACTCCGGCCTCGGCGTCTGCGCCGGAGAAAACACTTGAGGCTCCAATACCTCAATCACCGACGCCTGTCCAGGCGAAGTTGGTGACGCCGGAGAGGGCAACGGCGTCGAAGGATGCGGCGTCACCGTGGGGCTGACCTCCCATGTCTTTCGGCGCCGATCCGGAGACCTGGAACGAGCCTCCCTTGAATGACGCCGAGATTCTCTACGGCGCCGGGAGTCTCGATGACGCCGATGTTTTGGAGAAGACTTCTTGTGATGCTTCTCCTTTGACTTGGCCATAAACAGCTTCGCCTCACGTTCTTTAAGGGCCTTCGGATTCATGTGCTGACATGAATCACAAGTCGAGACGTCGTGGTCGGAGCTCAAACACCAAAGGCAATCGGAATGAGGATCCGTCACCGACATCTTGCCTCCACACTCACGACAAGGCTTAAATCCAGACTTTCTCTGCGACATTATTTCCACGGAGAAAGAGTACGCAGCAAGATATACACTGTAACCGCAAGAGTAACAGTTGCTCCCTCGAAGATAACCGTTTCGAATGCACGGAAAAAAGGGAACTGACGTCCGCACGTCGTCGAGGACCTCTTATTGCCTGTATGACGTCAGACGGCGTCGCGTGCGAGACAGTGACGTCCTCGTCGACGTGCAGAGACTAGTAAGAAGATTTCCGTAGAATGCTGGCGCCATGGGAGTATTCATGAGGTGAGGAATCCACAGGTAGTTGTATCCATCAGAAATACCACCTACCGTATTACGAGTCCATTATATCCTATGGAACTCGTAATACGGTAGGTGGTATATCCGCCACTTTTGGGACGGTTTAACACCGTCCTCCAAAGTTAGAATCAGGCCCAAAGTCTAGCCGCAACCAGAGTAGCCTTCAATATGTGCACCTTAATCCCAAGGAAGCAGCACTTTGTTTTAAGTCAAGCAGGCCGTTTCTCTGGTGCCTCTAGTCCGAATTAGGCAGCTCTACTGCTGTTGACTTGCAGCTGTGGCTTACCGTCAGCTGTCCAGCTACACCGAAGTCAGCCAGCTTAGCATGCCCCTCTGTGTTGAGTAGGATGTTTCCTGCCTTGATATCCCTGTGAATCTTCCTCATAAAGTGCAAATACTCAAGTCCTTTTAGTGTAGATTTAAGAATGGTTGCAATTTCGTCTTCTGTTAACTAAAAAAAAAAAAAAACACAAACATTTGGCAAGAATGAACACGAACAAATATGTGAAGTTATTACATATGCATGGAACCAAATTAGCATTAACAAATTAGCATTGTTGTTGATATTTTCTTATAATTTCAGAAAAAGAGAACTGGCAAGTCACTGCATGCGAATCAGCAATTACATTCCTTTAAATGGAACACTGCATACAAATCATAGGGAACATTAGAGTGAAGGTGACTAAATTCTACGTCATACTGTGTGGTATATGCCAACCACACACAAGGTTTATCAATCAATCAATCAGTCGCATTTATAAAGCGCGCTACTCACCCGTAAGGGTCTCAAGGCGCTGTGGGGGGGGGGGTTCAATGCTCGAAGAGCCAGGTCTTGAGCTGCCGTCTGAAGTGAAGGTGGTCTTGTATGGCGCGAAGGTGGCTGGGAAGGGAGTTCCAGGTCTTCGCTGCTAGGTAAGAGAAGGACCTGCCTCCGGCAGTGGCTTTGCGAATGCGAATGCGTTTATGAAGAAACCAAAGTTCAGGCCACACTTCAAACAATATATATGTTTCTTGAAACCATGAAAAGTGCCGACTCGCGTCAGAGCAGGTGAGCTGCAGTGAGGGAGGCAGGGCCACTCTAAAGGATACAACTACACAACAGAAACGATGCAAGTGATAATACACTTAAAAACATATTTGGAAGCTGATCATTCTATAAAACGATGTAATAAAGAACTGCAAACGTGTTAAGCTTGGACTATGTCTAACAAAGGGCAGTAAAAAGAATGTTGCCACCATTAGAGCTTTGATAATGTTCTCTTTGATGAATCGCAATAAATTCTCTATGTTATAAAATGCTTTAAATATTTTTAATTTTCATCAATTGACGATGGACTTTTTACGTGTTTCAACTTCTTCGGTTCACAGTATACATTCGGAGACGTCATCAGCAATATTCTCTCTGTAGGGCTAGTCAGCCCTGGTATATTCATTCTCTTTTTACAGAAGCATCATTTAAGGGCGCACACCCTCCAATGTTCTGCACAGTTTCTAGGCTTTTCAACGTCTGCTTCTCTTATCCTACCCAACGCAGCGGAATAGATAATGGTGCACCAGATTTGCTCTCATGCTCTTTCATGAACATGAGACATGGCCCTATGGGTAGCTCCTGTATTTGGGTACTCTCCACGCACCCTATAGACACGCAGCCCATACGGGCGATCTGACAATTCTAATATTAGAACTGCCCATTCTATCAAGTCTTCCGTTAAGGTCTCAACCTGTACTGTAGGCTTAATTTACCCATCCTCTGCCTCGGTCCATTCAATTGTCCCTCTACCATGCCAACTGTCACGGCCCCCCTGCGGCTTCAAACAGTGTACAGCAATGCACTGGTTAACAAGTACTGCCTTCAATTCAGCAAATGTATATCTCATGTTTTCACTTTTCTTTGGTGTGAGGCCAACCAAGCTGGGATTGTTTGAAATGGATGAAATATGTGTAGGAAATCCGCCTTTTCTGTGTGGTTATCCTAGAATATTTTTAAAATAAATATTAAGGAAAATTAACTTTTTAGAAAGTTAAACTCTAACTGCCTGTACTGTCAGAAGGCCAATTAATATAAGACTCTCCCAGCCTGTGTTCAGTCTTGAATAAGTGTGAATGGGAGTGAAATGGCTCCCAGGAGCAAAACATAGGCTCACTTGAATGGACAGAGATGACTCCTCCCTGGGAACTTTTACCCCATTTGTTAGGGTATACCCAGGAGTCATTCCCACCCGCTAGCTAGTTCCAGCAATAAATATGGAACCTACATGCATCCGCTTCAGATCCCTCTCTGGGCCTCAAGAAGATCAAAACAGGTCTCAAGAGTATTCCTGAAGGACTGAACCAGCTCCCTCTACTACTAGGCACAAAGAAGTGGACTCCAAAGGTTATAAGGATGATCCTCCTCTACAAGCTTCAATGAGACAACAAGCTATAAGAGACCTTTTTCTAGATGTACCCAGCTGAGCAGAGGCAATTGGACCTGGACTGGAACCTGCTGATGGGCCTCTGCCTAACACTCTGTGAGTCTGTAAGTGCCTCCCATGAGGTCCTGGGGGACTTCAGAAGTGTAATCCAGTAGTGGATTAGGACTTAAAGGACTAAAGTCAGAAGGTAAAACGTTTGACCAGGATGAACTTGGTTGGTGTATCCAACCCATGCTCCATCATGGTCAGCATCGAATTGGGCCTAGGGGCCGGTTCACAGCAACCATTGATCATCATTGGCACTTCATGATTCTTGGCGCTATGCCTACGTAAAACATTAAAAATTCATATCTCGGGTTCCTCTTATTGGACTCTTGTCATTTTGGAGTCATTGTATTTTTCTCTGTTTTCAAATTTGGTTAAAGATTTTTATTGTTTTGTATTCTGACTTTATTACTGTTTTGGTACTGCATAAATATTTTCCACATTGCTCTAACCCCTTCTGTGCCCAGGACGTAATGGTTACGTCCTGAGGCACAGTGCTGCTGTGCCCAGGACGTAACCATTACGTCCTGTGCACAGAGCCCAGAGGGAGCGCTAGCGCTCCCTCTGTGGGGTTCCCCCCCACCCCTCCAAGTCAGGGATGGAAGGGGAAGCCCTTCCCCTCCCACCCGACCCCCCCAACCCCCCTGCTGAAAGAGAAATGCTTTGCATTTCTCTTTCAGTCCCATAGGGGAGGCCCCGAGAGGCTTCAAAGGGAAGGAAATGTATTTCCTTCCCTTTGAAGTCTCTCACAGGGTTTCCAAAACCCGATTGCTTGCAATCCGGCTTTTGAAACCCCACTAGACACCAGGGATTTTTTTTTTTCTTTTCATGAAACTGTCAAAAGGGAGCGACCCCTTGGACAAGGGTCGCTCCCAGGGGCGGCATTTTTTTGGGGAAGGCCTTTTCTGCCCCCCCTGGGGGCAGATCGGCCTATTATTAGGCCGATCTGCCCCCAGGGGGGACAGAAACGTCTAGGCACCAGGGATCATTTCTTTTTTTTTTCTTTTTGTTATGTTTTCTTTTTTTTTTAGGTGGGGAGCGACCCCTTAGGCAAGGGTCGCTCCCCTAGGGGGCAATATATATTTAGGCCATTTCTCCCCCATTGGGGGCAGATTGGCCTATTTTGATGAGGCCAATCTGCACCCCAAGGGGGGCAGAAACCATTAGACACCAGGGAGTTTTTTTTTTTGCGTGAATTTCATGCAAGGGGAGCGACCTCTTAGGCAAGGGTCGCTCCCTGGGGTGGGGGGGGATTATTTTAGGCCATTTCTGCCCCCCTGGGGGGTAGATCAGCCTATTTTGATTAGGCTGATCTGGGCAGAAACCACTAGGCACCAGGGATTTTTGTTTTTTTTGTTTTACAGATGGGGAGCGACCCCTTGGACAAGGGTCGCTCCCCTGGAGGGGCAAATTGTATTTAGGCCATTTCTGCCCGCTTTGGGGGCAGATCGGCCGATTTTAGGTCAATCTGCCCCCAAGGGGGGCAGAAACCACTAGGCACCAGGGATCTTTTTTTTGCGCCGTCACGCAAGGGAAGCGACCTTGTAGGCACCTATTGGTATTAGGCCGATCTGCCCCCAGGGGGGGCAGAAACCTCTAGGCGCCAGGGCAAAAAAAAAATTTGTGTTTTTTTTTTGTTTGTTTGTTTTTTTAGAGATGGGGAGCGACCCATCAGGCAAGGGTCGCTCCCCTGGGGGGCAAATTGTATTTAGACCATTTCTGCCTCCCTTGGGGGCAGATTGGTCGATTTTAGGTCAATCTGCCCCCAAGGGGGCAGAAACCACTAGGCACCGGGGATTTGTTTTTTGGCGCCAATGTCACGCAGGGGGTGCGACCCCGTAGGCAAGGGTCGCTCCCGGGGGGAGGGGTGCGGGTTGGGGGGGCAAATTCATTTTAGGCCATTTCTGCCCCCCCCTGAGCCTATTATTAGGCCGATCTGCCCCCGGGGGGGGGCAGAAACCTCTAGGCGCCAGGGCAATTTTTTTTTTTGTGGTTTTTTTTTGTTTGTTTGTTTGTTTTTTAGAGATGGGGAGCGACCCATCAGGCAAGGGTCGCTCCCCTGGGGGGCAAATTGTATTTAGAACATTTCTGCCCCCCTTGGGGGCAGATTAATCGATTTTAGGTCAATCTGCAAGGGGGCAGAAACCACTAGGCACCGGGGATTTGTTTTTAGGCGCCAATGTCACGTAGGGGGAGCGACCCCGTAGGCAAGGGTCGCTCCCGGGGGGGGGTTCGGGGGGCACATTTATTTTAGGCCATTTCTGCCCCCCGTGGGGGCAGAAACTTCTAGGCACCAGGGCAATTTTGTTTTTTTGTTTGTTTGTTTTTTTAGAGATGGGGAGCGACCCATCGGGCAAGGGTCGCTCCCCTGGGGGGCACATTGTATTTAGACCATTTCTGCCCCCCTTGGGGGCAGATTGGTCGATTTTAGGTCAATCTGCCCCCAAGGGGGCAGAAACCACTAGGCACCGGGGATTTGTTTTTAGGCGCCAATGTCACGTAGGGGGACCGACCCCGAAGGCAAGGGTCGCTCCCGGGCAGGGGGGGTTTGGGGAGGGTGGGGGGTCAAATTTATTTTAGGGCATTTCTGCCCCCCCTGGGGCCGGCAGAGCTAGAGGCCAAAATCCACAGGTAGGCACTTTGCAAAAAACACCTCTGTTTTCTGTGAAACAATATGTTGTGTCCACGTTCTGTTTTGGGCCATTTCCTTTCGTGGCGCTAGGCCTACCCACACAAGTGAGGTACCATTTTTATCGAGAGACTTAAGGGAACGCTGGGTGGAAGGAAATTTGTGGCTCCTCTCAGATTCCAGAACTTTCTGTCACCGAAATGAGAGGAAAAACTGTTTTTTGGCCAAATTTTGATGTGTGCAAAGGATTCTGGGTAACAGAACCTGGTCAGAGCCCCGCAAGTCACCCCATCTTGGATTCCCCTAGGTCTCTAGTTTTCAAAAATGCGCTTGTTTGCTAGGTTTCCCAAGGTGCCGGCTGAGCTAGAGGCCAAAATCCACAGGTAGGCACTGTTTTCTATGAAAAAATGTGATGTGTCCATGTTGTGTTTTGGGCCATTTCCTGTCGCGAGCGCTAGGCCTACCCACACAAGTGAGGTATCATTTTTATCGGGAGACTTGGGGGAACGCTGGGTGGAAGGAAATTTGTGGCTCCTTTCAGATTCCAGAACTATCTGCCACAGTCATGTGAGGAACATGTGTTTTTTTTAGCCAAATTTTGAGGTTTGCAAAGGATTCTGGGTAACAGAACCTGGTCCGAGCCACACAAGTCACCCCATCTTGGATTCCCCTAGGTCTCTAGTTTTCAGAAATGCACAGGTTTGGTAGGTTTCCCTAGGTGCCGGCTGAGCTAGAGGCCAAAATCTACAGGTAGGCACTTTGCAAAAAACACCTCTGTTTTCTTTCAAAAATTTGGATGTGTCCACGTTGCGCTTTGGGGCGTTTCCTGTCGCGGGCGCTAGGCCTACCCACACAAGTGAGGTATCATTTTTATCGGGAGACTTGGGGGAACGCTGGGTGGAAGGAAATTTGTGGCTCCTCTCAGATTCCAGAACTTTCTGCCACAGAAATGTGAGGAACATGTGTTTTTTTAGCCAAATTTTGAGGTTTGCAAAGGATTCTGGGTAACAGAACCTGGTCTGAGCCACACAAGTCACCCCATCTTGGTTTCCCCTAGGTCTCTAGTTTTCAGAAATGCACAGGTTTGGTAGGTTTCCCTAGGTGCCAGCTGAGCTAGACGCCAAAATCTACAGGTAGGCACTTTGCAAAAAACACCTCTGTTTTCTTTAAAAAATTTGGATGTGTCCACGTTGCGCTGTGGGGCGTTTCCTGTCGCGGGCGCTAGGCCTACCCACACAAGTGAGGTATCATTTTTATCGGGAGACTTGGGGGAACATAGAATATCAAAACAAGTGTTATTGCCCCTTGTCTTTCTCGACATTTTTCCCTTCCAAATGTAAGACAGTGTGTAAAAAAGACGTCTATTTGAGAAATGCCCTGTAATTCACATGCTAGTATGGGCAGCCCGGAATTCAGAGATGTGCAAATAACCACTGCTTCTCAACACCTTATCCTGTGCCCATTTTGGAAATACAAAGGTTTTCTTGATAGCTATTTTTTACTCTTTATATTTCAGCAAATGAATTGCTGTATACCCGGCATAGAATGAAAACCCACTGCAGGGTGCAGGTCATTTATTGGCTCTGGGTACCTAGAGTTCTTGATGAACCTACAAGCCCTATATATCCCCGCAACCAGAAGAGTCCAACAGAGGTAACAGTATATTGCTTTCGAAAATCTGACATTGCAGGAAAAAGTTACAGAGTAAAACGTAGAGAAAAATTTATGTTTTTTTCACCTCAATTTCAATATTTTTCTTTTTCAGTTGTTATTTTCTGTAGGAAACCCTTGTAGGATCTACACAAATTACCCCTTGCTGAATTCAGAATTTTGTCTACTTTTCAGAAATGTTGCGGTTTCTGGGATCCAGCGTTGGTTTCATGCCCATTTCTGTCACTGACTGGAAGGAGGCTGAAAGCACAAAAAATCGTAAAAATGGGGTATGTCCCAGTAAAATGCCAAAATTGTGTTGAAAAATTGAGTTTTCTGATTCAAGTCTGCCTGTTCCTGAAAGCTGGGAAGCTGGTGATTTTAGCACCGCAAACCCTTTGTTGATGCCCTTTTCAAGGAAAAAACCACAAGCCTTCTTCTGCAGCCACTTTTTCCCATTTTTTGAAAAAAACGAAATTTTCACTGTATTTTGGCTAATTTCTTGGCCTCCTTCTGGGGAACCCACAAAGTCTGGGTACCTCTAGAATCCCTAGGATGTTGGAAAAAAAGGACGCAAATTTGGCGTGGGTAGCTTATGTGAACAAAAAGTTATGAGGGCCTAAGCGTGAACTGCTCCAAATAGCCAAAAAAGGCTCGGCACAGGAGGGGGAAAAGGCCTGGCAGCGAAGGGGCTAAGTTAAGCCTGTCTGTTCTGTGCAATAGCTACTAAGGTGTTGAGCTCAGATAATTTAGTGACTTTGAGAGTTCACTCTGACAAAGGGTTGTGGTTATTTTTGAAGGTGGGTAGTCACCCACCCCAAATAATAATCCAGTTTGTACATTGTTGTTCAGGGGTGGGATCCAGGACTTAAGTTGTGCTTACTAAGTTAGAATAAAAAAAATCCTTTTTAAAGTGACATTAAAAATCTATGTTTAAATTCTCCTTTTATGTTTAATGGGCCACTTTCGATTTTTTTTCTAAATTCATTCTTTCCTATAACTTTTTGCACCTGTAATTTTTGAAAGAATGTAAGTGGAACTGAGCAGCATGGAGAGCCTCAGCATGGCAGATCTGAGTAGCATGTCCAAAGAAAGAGGGCTAAAGCTGGTGAAGACACCCAAGAAGGAAAACTATCAGAATGGCCTTAGTGCCTGGGAGTAAGTACACATATTGCAGTTCACTCCACATGAGCGAGTGGGCCAGGGAAAAGAGGAGGTGGAGGAAGGAAACAAAATTGACATTGAAGATGATCCAGAGTCAGAGGAGGATGAGCCAGCAGGGGATAGATCACCTGCAGTATTCCGAGCAGAGAGCAGTGTGTCCTGCCACAGCTTAACTAAAAGAGCTGGAGGACAGGTAAGCAGAGAGGGCCATTAAATTGCAGCTGGCTACCCTTGTCCTTGAGAAAAAGCTGGCACTCGCTGTGGAAGAGAATTAGGCAGCCTTGGTTCCTAAGGAGAAAAAAGTCCCCCATGAAAGACGCCCTTATCACCAAGTTTAGTCTGACCGTTGAGGATTATCACCTGAAGTTAAGGGAAAGTCAGAGGGAGTACACTAGCCATAGGCAGTGATTGTGGATTCTTCTAGCAAAGCACTGGATGGTTGGATGGAGAGCAGAAAAGTAAATGATTATGATGAACAGTACATTCTGGTTATGAAGGAACACATTTAAGTGACTGTGTTATGGACTTGGACCAACACCGCATAGACACCAAGCTCACTGTACCCAGAGAGCTTGGGAAGGAAGTTCATCTCTGGATTAGCAGCACCAGTGTGTCGGATGAAGGTACATGGAAGTGACCACAAGAAGGGTGGATCAGGTTCACCTCCACAGACAAAGGGAAAGGCCAGGATAATCCACAGAGACTACCCCCAAAGGGCCCCAAAAGAGTTTGGAGGGGAAGACTCAAATTCCTCTTCAGAGCACATAAGGAGAGTAGGGGTTGCTGGGCAGAAGGCCAGGGCACCCGTTCCTTCGCCCCAGTGTTATGGATGTCTCCAGTCAGGGCATAGGAAGGGGGGCTCTGAATGTCCCAGGAAGGAACCCACAGAGGGGACCTCCACAAGGGGGGGACAATGCAGCCCTCGGGGAGGTTATTCTAAGGAGGAGAGGGTAGAGCATGCTCCAGTATCCTTTGGGTGAAGGTGGGCCTAGAAGGAATGCTGGTAGCCATCACGTCCAGGAGGTCACAGTGAATGCAGTTCCTGTCACTACTCTGCGGTGTTCTTCTGCCAGACATACTATGGTGGTAACAAGACTGGTTCCTCAGAACAATGTCTGCCAAAACTAATCTGTGGGGTGACAAGGCCCATGGGCAGGATGTTTTCCGTCCTATGACCACAGTATCCTTAGACTGGAAAGGGGTACTTGCCCAGAGGAGGATCATTGTCAGTTGCCAGATGCTCACTGGCGGCATCCATGGCAATGAGTTCCCACTGGCAAAAAAGAGCTGGGAGGGACGGTCATCAGGGCACCCCAACAACACAATGTTTATTTTGTGGTAATGTTTCCAAACATTCGTACAGTGGGGCACAGACAAAGAGTAAGGGGTGGGAGGTGAATGCCATCTACAGTGAGAGAATCGGTGGGTCAGGGGTTACCTACTCTGAGAGGAGAGCACCACAAGACTGACCCTGATGAGACCACTTCTGACCTGAGGGTGCTGCCTGAACTACCACAAGGACATCACAGGTGGCTCTGCTTGTTGGAAAGGCCCCAATCTGCTCATGGCCATACGAAACAGTGTTTATTCAAAAATAGAGCACAAGAGCACTGTATGGATGCACAAAACCATACATGTTTCCTCAGACAAAAATGCAGAGAACCCATAAACCCTAATGACCTTAAAAACACTCTGTATCCTCATAAAACACAGCATATGCCCTCACACATTAGACATCACGATTGTCCTTTTAAACAAAATATACCACCTTCAAGTCCTGGGTATTGTATTTATAACTGAACGGTGGAGAAAGGGTCTGTTCTCAAATACTGGAAGCAGAATCTGCCCCAACCCATTGGACATTCTGTCTGTTCTCACACACGAGGATGTCACACACTTCTTTAAGAGCTTGCCACTGCACACTTACCTGTCAGACACAGCTTATACTTTTACAAATAACGTACAGCGCTCCACTTAAACATCAAGAAATACATAGGAAATCACACAGCTACCACTGCCACTGTTGTCACATATGCTCCACTTTCTACTGTAATGCAACAGATTCAGCACCTGCCCCACACACAAGTAACTAACAGTGCCTCGAACAAGAACACAATAGTGTAATTCACATATGACACCGCATTTATGCAGACAAACATGGCAACATACCTGGCCCATCACACTTGCATATTAGGAGCATCACTACGCTCCAAAAAAATTATAAAACTTGCCATAGAGAACCACATCCAAGTATAAAAAGAAGCATACAATACTATGGCTGCACACACAATAATTCTGTTATTCACACACAAAACACACACACACACACTGTATTAATCACCAAATCACCATGCCTCATCATTCATACATGCCATCATATTAAGAAAATATCTAATTTTGTGTCCTCAAACACTAACAGAATAAACCTCCTTTCATACTCTCACTCACTTCAGACAATATGAGCATCATAACATATTTTGCAGCACACCAGCTTTGGCACTTAGATGTGCTCTCGGGATCCAATGTTATGAGTCATTGACTTGAGACTTCTGGGTCCTCCAAGTGGATCTATGTATGAGGGAGGTAGTTTAGTTATCATTAATCAAGCAATGGTCTTCTTTTCTTCGGATTTCGGTGCGCTAAAAGAAACTCCTTGGGTTCTTCAACCAAGACCAACCAGTGCAACCCCAGTATGTACTCGTTTTTTTTATTTATGATTGCAGGTAGAATAACATTTGTTGTACACTTCACTATTGGCCGTCTCCCCCCCCCCCCCCCCCCCCCCTTCTCGAGATACTAGTTATTTCAAACTGAAGCACCAGTATCTGATGTGCACTATATTTACGTGCAGTTGTAGGCAGAGTAGGAATCATGACAAATTCATCTGTAGTACATGCTGTTGGTCCACCAAAGACTGAAGCAATAGAATAGACTATTAAATCCTCTGTTGCACTTTGATTGGCTGACCACTGTTCTTACCCTGATTGTATTTCACACGGTTGATTGGTAACTGCGGTTGTAGTTTTTGCGGCTTGGTGAAAGTAAATACGTATGCATAATGTATGTTTTGTGCATGGTGCAGGAAGGCGCTCTCCACACTGTGTTCAAGTGTAGCTCCTCTGCTGAGGACTCTGTTGATGACCCCAAGTGAACAGTAAACCCCCATCAGGAAAGCCAATGAACCGGCAACCTCTACGAACTCGAGTGAGAAGGGACATTCAGGAATTTTTATTTAGAGGTTTAATGTACCAAGAAGTGTCAGTGATCCAGACTCCCTCTCCTGCCAGAGTGAAGACTAAGTAGATTCTGTCTCATGTTCTTGCCAATTGCTGTCTGAATGATAGGGAGTAAATATAATATCAAAAGCGGTAGAGAAGCCCTAAACAGAACGACGTAGAAACTGAACTGGGACTACAAACTAGGGCACTCAGTGCTAGGAAAGGCTGCAGCAAGATGGACCCCAAGGCAGTGGTGGCATCCAGGCCCTCCTCGATGAATGTGGTTATCCTCAAGGATGGCATATGGTACTGTATCAAAGAGGCACATCTGTGTACAGACACGCCTGCAAAACACCACACTGAATCTCTTGATCAGCCCCTCCAAATAAGACTGAAGGTCAAAGCACACATTAGTGTTGGGGCTTCTATTTAAAAGCGCAGCTACCAAGGGGAGACCTGTGAAAGGGTCGGTAGAAATATAATTTAGATGTGTTTGTGCCCTTCCAGCAAGCCTCTTAACTGCACCCTTCTCTGCACTGTAATGCCCTGCCTGTGATGCCGTACCAGCGTCTCCCCTTTCTAGGAGCAAGACTTTGCTGCTTTGTAGTTAGCTATGCCCCACAAGATTCATGATGACATCAACGAGCATCTGTTGGGACACCAAGACATACCTAGTGCAACCAGGCTAGCTTCTGAATAAAATGGGATATCTTGCTTTCTGAAAACAACTGACTTATTTTGGGACATAATTAATGCAGCTCTATAATATTTCAAGATTTGATTGCCAATTCATGCTGATGGGGGACATGCATAGGTGAAATTCGGCTTCATCTCCTTGAATGCAGAGGGAACTTTCTTACTGTAGTAACTGTTATTTCTTAATTTGTGAGGAAGCATTTCATGATTTACATTTTACGTTTTTTTATGAATTAACAGCATCTACAAATAACTGCTATAAAATAGATGTGGCCAAGATCCGAGTAGGGCGAGTAACGGCGATGCTATTAGGGCTCAGATTGTGAGACTTTCATTTCCTCCCCTTAGCCTTACAAAGTCGAGACATTGTGTTAATTGATCTGAGAAGCAGCAGGGCGAGGACGTGAACGTCGACAGAAGATAGAAGAAAGGGCATATGCACTATATGTGTTTAAAAGGTACTCAGGCCAAGTCATACTGTATGATTATTAATAATGATTCAGGCCATGTCATACTGTATGCACATTATTAATGATCCAGGTCATATCATACTGTATGCACATTATTAATGATCCAGGTCATATCATACTGTATGCACATTATTAATGATCCAGGCCATGTCATACTGTTTGCACATTATTAATGATTCAGGCGATGTCATACTGTATGCACATTATTAAAGTGCCTGTAAAAGCAACATTTGACTTTTCTAATAAAAAAAACTTGCACGGAAAAGTGAAAAAGGCATTGTTCGATTCGATTACTTAAACATTTTCTTGATATGCGAACAGCCTCGAACACCCCTTGAGGGAGTCTGCCTCGTGCATCAGACCATGAAGTTTTGCAGTAATTCATAACTGTGCCTTCATAACTACCATTAGAGCCTTTGGCTTCATAGCCAATTTCTTTGGAAAGTTATGCTGTGAAACGCACCACCTGATCCAATTTTTCAAACCACCCCCTACTTCACACACCCCTGTGGTCATCCTTGGGGGGGGGGGGGGGAAGCTCGTTTAATATGAGCAATTTAGATATGATTTTTAAGTTCAGACCAGCCATCAATGGTACTTTGCAGAGTTAAACCTCCTTCAGCAATAAAATAATATTTTTCCACACTAGAACCCCTCAAGTGTAAATATGAGGATGTTAGCATGCCAAAACCAGCATAAAGAATAAAAAAAAACACATATCTGAAATGCTTTTCATTAAGGAGATATTTTACTTAATTACATTAAGGAGTGCACTGTTCCAGCATAACTCACAGATTAAAAAAGCATCTTATCTGCGATGTAGGAATGCCACACACATGATACAAGTTTTAGGGACTAGTTGCCAATTTACAAAATAAACCTGGCAAACTATCAAAGGATAAACCTGAAAAGGAGTCAAAGTACAAGACTAAATAAAGTAAGGTGAGCTGTCAAAGGAATGCACACTCCTCCAAGATTTGTCGAATAAGTGGTTTTAAAATAAAGGAAAGGTCTCAGGAACACGCACTCACAAGATTTCTACATGCGAGAATCAACAGTACATTTACCAAGGTGGCCATTTCAAAGAGAACAGATACAATGAACAGTCCATATAGTTTAATGAAAATGCATTTAATTCAAGCACCATATGGTTACTGGGGTTGTATTTCATTACTACATAACCGGACTTCGTTCTTGTTAAGAATAGTGAGGTACGAACAACCATGACAAAGAAAATATTTCTGCTAGCACGCATGCCATGCTACATACCAATGTTGTATAAGTGATCTCGTCACACAAACTAAAATATAGTCAGAGCCTACAAAGTACCTATGTAGTTCCCAATACTGGAAACTCAAACAGGCATCGCCACAGTATGCAAATACGAATAATATGTTTCATACTGAACATTATCTCAGAAGAAAAGTAAAATGAGTGAAGTTACAATCTAAAATCCCGAGGAGGTCCGAACCAGTGGTTTTACAAGCTGCTCCGTCATTAAGATCAGGCACTAATTATACCATCTCATCACTTAGAAATATCATGCATCATGCCCGCTGTAGCCTCCATACCACACCCAGTGGCTTCCTGCTCGAGCGTTTTTCACTGGTCACCAGGGCTAGAGAGGATGTCTTCTCCTTTTATACAAACAGATCTATCACAGCATTTGTGAGAACCCTACGGTGGAAGGATAGGGCAAGCACGGTTGTATGGAACAGCAGGTTGGTACGGAGCAGCACAAGAGGTGAGGCTGTCTCTCATGTCCTCACTGCCTCTGGGATGCTCATACAGGCCCCTCTCCCCCATGCCACCATTTTGTGCCTCTGCATTCAGGACCATACTTCATAGAAGCTGACTCTAGTGTGGCTGGGAAGGGTCTATGGCACACTTCTGTCCCTGAATAATCATCTTCTACAGGCCCCTTTTTCCTTAATGGTGGTCAAGTCGAGGACACTGGTACTAGGAGAGCTAAGAAGGCTATGCTCTTTTTTCTAATACCGCAATTACAATCAACTACAAACTTATACCCCATATGGTTTTCATCAGTCTAGGGAAATGTTGGATTGTCCTTTGCAATAAATCAATCCTTAATCGCATCCTCATCCACTGTGACAACAGTTACTTCCTCTGACTCACTGAGGCCTGAATCACACTTACATATGTGACCTCTCTGGTCTCTCTGCATACTTCATAACCTAACTTTTTTCACTCCCTGTCTATCATATTATAGAACAGAAGTCCCATCTTGGTCCTCGTTGTTTTTATCTCCTTCTTCTCCTTCATTCAGAAAACCAATCCTTTCATGCATAGCTGCAGCTTCGTCTACCTCTTCTTCAGTGAAGCCTGCTAGTCAGTAGGATTGTGTTTTCTTTGTGCAAAATCCAGCTCATTTTTATTTCGATGTACTATTCCTACAAAGCATATATTTGAGGCAATCGCGTTCCCCTACTGACCACGTCTTCCTCACTGTTCGGAACCTTTTTTTCTCCAATTCGTATCTACTTTCACGCAACGCAACATTTGCAGCAATATTTCTGATTTTGTCATGACCAGAGTCGAGAATTTTGCTGTTCTTTCTTCACTTTATTAACACTGCAGCCACTAGAAACAGTAACATCCAATAAACTACCTTTCCCATGAAAGCCAGGGAATGTAGACATAAAAACATCCAAAATAACATCCAATCAGTATTCAGTTCATCATTATATAGTCCCTTGTCAGTGCTAATTCCCCTTCTTTCTTCGCTGCTCCACAGCCATCAGGCCAGGTCTCGAGTCTTTACTCTGGACTAAATCAAGTAATGGTTATCGGAATTCTTATTATGGTAATGCTTATAATTTCTGATTGTCCATAATAACCTTCCCGTCTCATTCACGGGAATGTTTACAGCTCCTTAGAGAAGTCTGGTCAGCGGTGCTCCCGCCAGCTGCCAGCCAGAGGGCGTGCCGTGCTCCTCTGGGGCTCTGCGATCATCGCGGGTGCCCCGTCTGAACTTGAAAGCAATGTGCCATCATAGTTTATTTTATATCAAGTTGTCATGTTTTTCTAGTGCCTTGCACTATTTCCCCTCATGAGAATGTTTACAGTCCCTACGAGAGCTGCCCTTAGCGGGTGTGGCACACAGTGCTTTCCGCTGGCCGCTAGAAGGCGATGGGTGCTTTATGTGAGGGGGCCCCTCTGGGGCTCTGTGATCGGCGATGTGCTTCCATCGCACTGACAGTCCATCGCGGAGACTCCTGAATCCCCGTCGGGCCTGGAGTGGGACGCTGGGTGTTTAAAGGTTCTGTACCATGCATAAGTGCTCCCAGCACCGTGCAGGCGAAGCGCGCATAATGAAGGGTCTGTATGGATTCTACTGTTTAGCTCTTTTAAGTGCATAGTGGGGACAAGCACCCAAGTCCTGCGCAGGTATTGTAAGGGCACATAAGTGCCCCAGGGAGTCCCCCTTGGTTTATACCATGGGTACTCACAAACTTTTTCTCGGGGGCCAAAATTGCAGTATGGTTTGCGGCCGAGGGCCGCACTGAAGTGACAGCGGGGGGCGGGGCTTAGAGGGGGCGGGGCTTAGAGGGGGAACAACCACCCCACCCCCTTTTTCAAAACAATGCCCCTACCCCAGTAACACACACAGCGCGCACACATACAGCGCCATCTGCTCTCACCCCTACCCCAGTAACACACACAGCGCGCACACATACAGCGCCATCTGCTCTCACCCCTACCCCAGTAACACACACAGCGCGCACACACACAGCGCCATCTGCTCCCACCCCTACCCCAGTAACACACACAGCGCCATCTGCTCTCACCCCTACCCCAGTAACACACACTGCGCCATCTTCACACAGCGCCATCTGCTCCCACCCCTACCCCAGTAACACACACAGCGACATCTGCACACAGCGCCATCTGCTCTCACCCCTACCCCAGTAACACACACGGCGCCATCTGCACACAGCGCCATCTGCTCCCACCCCTACCCCAGTAACACACAGCGCCATCTGCACACAGCGCCATCTGCTCTCACCCCTACCCCAGTAACACACACTGCGCCATCTGCACACAGCGCCATCTGCTCCCACCCCTACCCCAGTAACACACACAGCGCCATCTGCACACAGTGCCATCTGCTCTCACCCCTACCCCAGTAACACACACAGCGCCATCTCCTCTCACCCCTACCCCAGTAACACACACAGCGCCATCTGCTCTCACCCCACCCCAGTAACACACACACACAGCGCACACACACAGCGCCATCTGCTCTCACCCCTACCCCAGTAACACACACAGCACGCACACACACAGCGCCATCTGCTCTCACCCCTACCCCAGTAACACACACAGCGCGCACACATACAGCGCCATCTGCTCTCACCCCTACCCCAGTAACACACACACACAGCGCCATCTGCTCTCACCCCTACCCCAGTAACACACACACACAGCGCAATCTGCTCTCACGCCTACCCCAGTAACACACACTACATTAAAAACAAATAAATAAATAACCAAAGAGCCTTACCTGACTCAAAGCACTGTAAAGATGCCACAAATGTGGAACAGCAGGCAGGCAGGCGGGCAGCAGACGTGGAGCCGGTGACAGGAAGCAGACGACCAAAGCCCCATAAAAGTTAGTTGCAAGCGCTGACTTTTATGGGGCTTTGGCTTCCAGGATCGTCAGGGCAACGCCATAAACAATGGCCGCCGTATGTAAACATAGAGGAGGGCCGCGGGAGCATGCTCCCACGGCCCTCTTCTATGTTTACATACTGCTGCCATTATGATGTGGCGTTTGGTGTGCGTCTCGCGGGCCGCCAAGCTAGGTCCGTGGGGCCGCTGGCGGCCCGCGGGCTGTACTTTGAGTACCGTTGGTTTATACGAACACTGCTGTGACTGCGCCTGGTAACCCGAACGCCCAAAAACCTCCTGCCATGCAGGGTGAAGAAGCCTACTATATGGAGGAAGAGCAGGCCCAGTATTTCCCTCTGGAAAATGAATTCTGAGATGCAGTGGTTGAATCCATCCAGAAGGACGTGTCCAAAGCCATGGGGCCCTTTGAGAGGAAATTGCAATAGTTGGCTGCGGCCTGCCCTCTGCTCCTCTGAGAGGGAAGGCATTGGCCCCCCTCTGGCCACACAATCTCGTGGGTTGCCACTTTCTCAGCCTGGCAAGGACAAGGTGATGCACAAACACGACTTGGATACCTATGTCTTTGACAGGCTTAAGCGGGCCTTCCTGGCCACGGATGCCCCACACTCTGGTAATCCCACACTCCTGATCCCTTCACGGAGACAAGACAAGCATACCCCCTTCCTATACAGATCCCGATGGAGACGACTCCCTGACAGGGTCTGAGGTGGAGGGTGAGCAATCCAGGCCTTAGCGCCCCTCCTCCAATGGTTCGCTCCGGCCTCCAACACCTCTGCTATGCCTGACGGTGATAGGCGAGACCCTGACAATTAAATGCACCCCTGGTCAATACAACCTCGGCCCTCCGAGGAGAGCCCGGCTGCCAAGGAGGCTTCCTAGACAACATCTAGCCAAGGAGGTCCGGAATTGCCTCCGGGCATAATGCCCTCTCTGTTCTTTGGAAGGCAAGGTTGCCCTCATCGCGAGCTTGATTCTAAAATGGCGACATTCCTCTCTAAATACATGAGACCCCAAAAATGGTATTATTTAGTCCAGGAGGGCCTGCCGGGACAAACTCCTAGATGTGACAGGGCCCCTCACCCAAACGCTAGACATGGCGGAAGAAGCTAAGGCACCAGATGTACTCTCAGGCTGGACACTGGGAGCCACTGTATTACTGGGTAATGCGAACTGCCCTCTATCTACAGAGTGCCACAGGTCTTTTTTGATTAAGGTCGATCCCAAGCTGGGAGACCTGGCATACTCAGGGGCGGTGACCCAGGGGCTCTACCAAACACATTTTCAAACCTAGGGCTTTTTAAGGGGTTGGTTGTGGTAGGGGGCACACGGCTGGTTGCGCTGCAACACAGCCCTCCTTCCAGGGTCAGGGCAGACGTACACAGTGGCAAGATTACAATCGGTTTGGCTGTTTCATCCCCTCCAAGTCTGGACCCCCGCCTCCGTGGCCCCACAAGTGCGTGAAGAGGGTAGTTCACCCACAGACGTTCGAACGGAGAGCTCAACTTTTTCCTCTCAAGTGCCCGTTAGGGGCAGGCTGGCCCAACTTTCAGACAAGTGGTGGAGGATTACCTCAGATGCATGTGTGCTTCTGACTATGGGAGGGTTTCATATATATTTTTATGGCTTCACTTCTCAGCCTCACCGTCAACACTTTGTTTTTTCCCAGCAAGATACCGCCCTCAGACTCTGACATCACACAGTTGCTGGAAAAACAGACCATCATCCCCGCCCACCTTCATCCCTGTGGGCTTCTGAGCAACTTTTCTTGGTGGAGAAGCACAACGGGGGTCACCACCTGGTGATCAATCTCAAAGAATTCAATGGGTGGTTGGTCTATCGCCACTTTAAGATGGAGGGGATCCATCTACTATGGGATCTGTTGCATTCTTGCAATTGGATTGTGCGCCTCAATCTCAAGGACGCAAACTTCTTGATTCTAATTTTTTCTCCTCAGCACAGGTTTCTACGGTTTCAATGGCGAGGTCAGGTGTTCGAATTTACTGATCTTCCTTTCAGTCTGTCTTCAGCCCCTTGGTGCTTCATCAATGTACTGGATGATGGTGATGGAGCACTTGGAGGCCCAGGAGTTCGTCTGATCATACCTGAACGACATCCTGGATGGAGTAATGCCCTTGGCATCTCTCAGAACAGCTCCAACTGGCGGTGTCTCTCCTCATGTCCCTGGGCTTCATCACCAATTCAGAGAAGCCTCTGCTCATGCCGACGCAGTCACTTGCCTTCCTGGGGTTTGTCATAAAGTCAGTGGAATCTTCTCTTAGCCTTCCTTCTGGGAACTTGACAAGAACAGGCAGATGCTTCACAAAACCTTGGTGAAACCTAAGACGTCACTATGCTAGAAAGCACGTAGAGTGAGCCTCCTCTAATCTTCTATCCAGGTGATATTTCTAGGGTACCTGCAATACCGTGCCTTGCAGCGCCTGCAGGCCTTCCATCTCAGACGCGGCCTGTCTAATGTGGAACTGGTGTCACTCACTCTGAAAGCTAAGGAGGAGATGCAGTGGGGGCTATCCCACTTGGACTCATGGAATGGGAGGGCAATTTTCAGCTCCAGTCCAGACCTTATCATCAAGTTGGACAACAGTATGACGGGCTGTGGTGCCTGCTGTGGAGAGTTATCCACAGGTGGAAGTTGGTCTTCTCAGGAAAGAACTCTCTACATCAACTGCCTGGAGCTACTCGCAGGCCAATTTGGACCAAAGACAAAATATAATGTTGCATCCTCTTGAAGATGCACAATGTGTCCGTTGTGCGCAACATCAACCACCTCGGAGAAACAAAGTCAAAAGCTCTTTCAGATCTTGCCGGGAACGTCTGGGAATGCTAACTTGTCTACAAGGTTTCTTTGACAGAGGAGCATCTTCTGGGCTCTTCCACTATTGTAGCGGACTGGAACTTCAGGCATCTTCAGGATGCAAGCACATGGAAACTCAATCCCAGGATATTCCGGCCCCTGGCCTGCCTCACCTGTGTCATCGACTGGACCGGTTCTTCAGCTGGAGGCTGGACCCGCTGGCAGAAGCAAATGATTCATTTCCACAGGATTGCTGTCTCCATGATCACTCGATCACCGGCGTAGGTCTGGAAGCAATTGGCGACCCTGATGACCTCTCTTTGGAACTCTCAAGCATGGTATCCAGTTCTGATGGAACTTTCTTGAGATTCTCAAATCCTTCTATCCCTGAATCCCGATCTCCTGTGGGACCCTCCATGGAATCTCCACAACCTAGTGATGGAACAGTCTCTTCGCCTCATGGTGTGGCAGATTACCGGAAATGATAGCAAGTCCTGGGACTTTCACAACAAGCTCAAGCTCTCCTCGGAAAGGCATGGTAGTCTTCCACAGTATGCCGCTACAAGTCTGCCTGGTTCAAATGGTCTAGTTGGTGCATGCAATGCATGCTGGAAATGGCAGCGGAAGTCATGGCTTACAGGTTGGTAAATTCATTTTGTCTGGAGATGTCAGCCGGTCATTACCCCATTGAAGGTCTTAAGGTGGGGCGTACATCCTTTGGTATGGAAGTTGCTAAGGGGTATTCGACCTTCGATCCCACCAGAACCCAGGTATTCCTCTCTATAGGATGTTAATATATTGCTTAATCTTCTTCTGTCACGGCAAAGTAATAAGTATCTCTCAAGGAAGGAGATTTCTGGTACATTGGCCATGCTCCCACGCTTAGTCTCATGTTGTAGAGTTTCGGATGCCCGGGCTCTAGAGATTACAAGTAGAGTTGTTACCCCAGACAGGGTTATTTTTCATATTTCTCAACTCACAAAGACACACACCAGGATAATTAATTATCCTTCTTTTCTTGATACTGTCAAATTTTGTGTCGCCAGATGCATTAAGGCATATGAGGCAATGACAGATGAGCTGAGACCCCCTGGAGAATAACAGGTCCTTATTTCCCCCAGGAAGCCTTTCAAGGCAGCTTCTTCTCCAAAGCCCACTGGGTCAGGAGGGTAATGCAGGAAGCAGGCATTGACAACTGCCTTTTTGGAATGCATTCTGTGAGAGGTGTCAAGGCTTCTAACGCCTTTGGGTTGGGTACCTGTTTGGAGGATATTACCAATGTCGCAGACTTGTCTTCCGATTCCACCTTTAAGACTTTCTACTCCAAGTCAGTAATTGAAATGGCTCCATTGGGGGTGAGTAAGCTTTGAACTTGCATAATCCTCACCTCCAGTCCTGACACACAATACAAAAATTCCTAGCTAGTGTAAAGGAAAGTTTTTAATTCTATTAAGGACAAAAAGGTGAGGATTATTCCCATACAATAATCGGAGACCAGTATATGCCACCAAAAGTTTTAATAAGTCTGAGGTGAGATGTTTTCATTCCGGTTGAGTAATGACTTCTGTATACATTGTTCTGCATTATTCATGGCTGCTCACTAAGCTATGACGTGTTCTTTAAATGATTGTGTGATGCTGTCAATATTTGGTGGTTCTCTTATTTATACACTGTTTGTCTCTGCAGATACTGATAAATCTACATAAGAGTAGGATGTTAATGTTCCTTGTGGATGCTGAGTTAATAAAGCGAAGAAGGAACAGCATAACCTTCGCCTCTCTGTCCTTAATGGAAGTGAAAATGTTGCTTTATGATAGCTAGGAAATTTTGTACTCTCATCAATTTGATGAATTCTGCTTTCATATAGCTCAACCGTTTTTTTATTGTTTAACAATGAATCAGAGGTCAAATTCTTTGTTGCTATTTTAGGTTCTTAACTTAATGCAAGACTTAATTAATAACTTCCAGGGTTCCTTCAAAAATGCCGTAAACCCTTAAAAAAATTATACACAAACTTTACCTTACAATTTGCTTCAGAAAAATAAGTAATAATGATAAAACTAACAAGGCATTTATCTAAATTCATCAAATATATAACCAGAATATTTGTAATATTTGTATGATAACAAATATCTATAAATGTAATATATTGACCAAAGTTAATATAATCAGTTATCAACATAACATAATTTGCCAGACCCTTATTTACAGATTCTAAAATATTAATTTGTTATCAGAAGCTAACATGATTCGACACACAAATAGTGGCTCAAAACTTTAACCTGAGACCTGAAGATACTGAAACATAACAATCCAGTACTACGTCATACTTTTGTGGATAAGAATGCAGTAAAATCTTAACATCTGGTTTGATATAGCAAACACCACAGACACACCTTCTGGTGGTAGTACCCGTAACAAAAAAACAAACAGCCTTCGGTATAGTGCACACTCCACGTCTTAATAATGCTGGTCTTATTAACCAGTAACAAGAGTCAGCCAAGCCAAAATACATACACACAAAAAGTATTCTTTTTTAAAATAACGTCCCTATACTGTAGCCACAGTCAAAACCAACTAAAGACAAATCCCTCTGGCAAAGTAAATTAGGGGATACTGTATTATCATAAAACTGCAAGCAGAGACACCTGATACAATGATGTCTCAGCTTTTGCACCATACATACAGATACAGAGCAATAAGAAGTTCTTGAGAAATATCATCCATCTTATATCCCTAAACCAAATCCCAGAGAAAGGAAAGGAAATCCTAATTCTCCCCTATTCACAGAACTCACCTCAGCAATTGGTCACCAGAAGCCACAAATATCTCATCCTGTGTATTTAGGAATTGTGTGCCCCTAAAAAATGAATGCAATACTCAGCTCTCAGACATTCCTCCCACCACTGCGTACATCGCAAATCATTTGTACTGAGTCAATATCTCATATTTGAAGATTCTATCTAACAAAACTAAACAGAACACTAATTCTGTGCATACCTGGTGATTTTTTAAACCTGATAATCCTCAAAATAATGAAACTAGAGTTCATCTTAAACTCATGCTCAGTTACCTTCTTTAGTACTCCACCAATCTCTGATCAGTAGAACTACCAATTATGGTACTGAAACAACTTAAGGAGCAGGTTGGCCAATGTACCTTGAAATTCTAAATAACATCCAAATCAAGGCTCTGTTGCCATACCTGTTTTCATTGGTGATGTCCATTTCAATTTCACGCTGTCAATATTATGCCTAAATATGATAGTAACAATTTATAAACTGCAGCTCTATTCACACTACCCACTACCCAATTCCCATATTAACTGGATTGCAACATTTTTCGTTTCACATTTCAGTCTAGATTTATTTCTTTCAATAAGTTAGGTAACTGGATACATCAGAATTAATGGAGGTTAGTTCTTGCTTTAGTATTTCCCAGAAAAAATTAATAGCGACATTATGAGCAAACATCAATAATCGGGTGCTCTGATTAAGTGCTGTTGTACTATATACAGAGAAACAAGATGACACAATGATTGTACCACGTTACAGAGTTCAACTGTGAATACAACTCTACGGACTATTAATCAAAGCTTGACAAACAAACCATGTGGATTTTCCTTTATTGTTTTGTCCTGTCCTAATATACATGTAAATGAAACAGTGAATTATAACTACTGGAGAAAAGATTGAAACATCTCGGAATCCACTGAGTAAACTGGGATACTTTTCATGGGAACTAATGTAATAAAGGAAAATGAAGCAATATAAATTTAGAAGTTAATCAAATGAACTCTGAAGCACAAATGAAAAGTTAACAAATGTTATTCCAATTTGTTTAAAGACAACAGGATTGTGCCTCATGCATTCAGTGTAATTTGAAAATAGGTCTTTAATAATACTTTGAAGAACAAGTGGTTTAGTGTTGAAATAAGGTGGTTCCCAAAAACCTTTTGAAAATACTCAAGCATTTATTATACATATATAACATGTGCCAATTCCTCAATTGCATATATCATCACTTCAGCATTAAACTTTATCAACCTCATCCTCAGGGAGCATATTGCTAAAAAAACACAGGCAAGTCTGGTACCAGCTGTTTCTTCTAGAGAAAGAGAAACTATTTCTGCTATAAAACGACTTCAGAATTGCTGTTCAAGCTACCATACACATGCATTAGCATTTTGTTAACACCCTCCTTCACGACCTCCTAGACTCCACAATGGCACCCCTTGAGGGCATCCACCATTCTGCAGCATGTCACATCCAGGGCCTTAAGAAAAATGATAACATCACACCCATACTAATGGAATTCCACTGGCTCTCCCTGTAGACCAGTACCATAATACAACCAGCTGCATCATTTACAAAGCCATCACTACGGCCTTCCTGCTTTTTATTCAGACAAGCTCACCACCTAAGGTGGTTCCCTGCACATCTGAAGCCAGGACACCATTAGACTGCAGAACAGGAAGTGTAAAAAAGAAAAAAAACAAGGCAGCAGGCTTTTTCCTTCTATGCACTCGGGTCTGGAATAACATCATCATATCCTTCAGGACCAGCCTAACGCTGTTCAAATTTAGGAAAGAAGTGAAGAATCACCTCTTTAAAGTGCACTATATCACAATGCATTAACCATCTACAAACAAACTACCTCTCCCATCACTCGTTGACATTATGTTTGTCTTTGACCCTGTAAAGTCTCAGCTTCCTTTTGGCTAGGTTCACACAATAGAAACACCACATACACAAACAGTCATCTCTTAACAGTTGTATTCAGTGGTTTAAATCTCCTACTTTATTAGAAAATACTTGATTATCACAAAAATATGTTCCTGTTTTGTGTGGAATTCGGGGGGGGGGGGGGTGCAATATGACAACTGTAAAAAGGAAGATATTGATCTAAAGTGATTCCAAGGTTTATAACAGCTGCTTATAATTGATCCTGTAATAAACTGATACCAATATTTTTACCAAAGACAGGCTATTAAGACATCAAAATTAAATCAGAATCAATGATGTATATGTTCCAAATTTAGCACCTTAAAGTAGATTTGCACGTTCTTAAGCAGTTGTTCCAAAATAAAGTTACTCTAATAATGAAAATTGTATTTTAGAATTAGGGCTTGTTAAATTTTGACTACTATGTGGAGTCTTACCACACAAAATAATGGACATAAAAATATCCTAAATTTTATTGAAAATTTCAGTAAGCACACGTTGCTAAGTGTTCACAAAAAGCTAGTAGATTATGGCATTTCTTATGCACTTTCTACATTTTTTATTGAACGTGCTCATCATACACAATAAACAAATAATAGAAGCTGACTTCACAAGTATTATTGCGTTATGCAGGATACATGTTGCAACGTTTTTTTTATATGAGAACCCACACGGGAGGAGGGCGCTTTTACGGCCCATAGCAGGGGAGTCCATGAAGTCCTGTGAGATCATGCTGGCTGTTATCTGAATCCTCCCCTCTCCCGCCCTGCACAAGCCCCATCAATATCCTGTGAAGGCACTCCATGCCCCCCATATTTCCTCCTATTCTCACCCTACACCAAGCACCAGACCCTCCTACCACTGACCCTTCAAAGACCAACCCGGAGCAACTCAGCGGAATCCTCCTCAACATCAGCTCCCTCCATAAGCATGCAGACCTACTAGACTCCACCCGCCCAGATATTGCCTTTCTCACCTAATCATGGACAAACCCAGCATCTGCCCCTGAAATCTACATCGCCATCCCCAGGGACTACAAACTGTTCTGCAAAGACCGGCCTTCCCACCCAGGTGGCAGCCTGGCCAACATACACAAATACACTCTCTGCCTGACAACCAATGCAGAAGAACACTCCTCCCTCATGAAGCACCTCCATTTCCACATACACACCACCCCCAAGTCAACCTTCTGCAGCACCCTCATCTACAGCCACCCAGCCCCCGACCAGCCTTCAGCACCTCCATCATCAACGTCATTTCTCGGCACGCTCTCGCCTCCTCAAACTACTTTCTCCTTGGCGACCTCAACTACCATACTGACAACGGCAACAACACCAACACTGCTTCCCTACTCAATAACTTGGCCACAATAGGACTGAAGCAACTGGTTACCTCGCTGGACACACACTCAATGTCACCTTTTCCACCAGGAACAACATCACAGTCTACAACACCTCCTCACTTCCCTGGACTGACCACCACTGCATCCACCACCTCACTGACTATCCACTGCCGCACGCTCCAAGCAGAAGATGTAACAAGATCACCGAGGAACAGTTCACCAACACCCTCAGCAAGTCTTACCCGCCCTCACCACAGACACTAACATCTCAGCACGGAATTTCCACCAATGGATCTCCGAATGCGCCAACATCCTAGCACCTCTCTGTAAGACCACGGCTAAACACCAATTCAAGAAGGCCAGCTGGTTCTCCCCTGCACGCCAGGACTCCAGGTGCACCTGCAGACAACTAGAGAAAAGATGGAGAAACAGCAAGTCCCCAGAAGATTTCCAGGCCTTCAAAGTTGCCACCAAATCCCACCACCACCCCATAAGAGTCACCAGGAAATCCGCCCTGCAGGACCGTATCAACTACACCGCTCGCAACACCAAAGAGCTCTTTTGCCGTGGTCAAAGAGTTTCCCAAAACGCAATCGGAAATGGCAACAATCCCTCCAGCTCAAGACCTCTGCGACCGACTAGCCAACTTCTTCCCCCAGAAAATCAAAGACATATTCAGCAGCTTCAGATCCCAAGACCCTCCGAGCCCTCCAACAACCCCCCAGCTTCGACCCACTGGACCATCACAGATCCTGCACTGCTGACCCACTCTGGTGGATGAGACCCACACCATCATGAGCAGCATCCACACTGGAGCTCCTATGGACTCCTGTCCTCACCATGTTTTCAAAGCCAACACCTCCATCGCATCCGGACTCCGCCACACACTCAACTGTTCCATAGAGACAGACTCCTTCCCAGAGGACTGGAAGCACGCCGAGATCCGCCCCCTGGACCTTAAGAATTATCGCCCCATCTCTTTGCTGCCTTTCTCAGCCAAGGTCATTGAAAAGGCCATCAACACTCGGCTCCGTAAGCACCTCGAGGACAAAATCCTTGACATTTCCAATCAGGTTTCAGGAGCAACCACAGCACAGAGACCGCCCTCCTCGCTGCCACAGATGACATCCGCTCGCTCCTCGACTGCAGCCATACAGCAGCCCTCATCCTACTGGACCTATCGGCCACCTTCAACATGGTGTCGAATCTTACCCTCTGCTCCAGACTCCACGCAGCTGGTATCCACGGAAAGGCCCTTCAATGGGTACACTCCTTCTGGTCTGGCAGACTCCCACCTTACCTGTCAGAACCTAAGGAGATCAGTTGCATAGTTCCACAGGGCTCCTCCCTGAGCCCCACACTCTTCAACATCTACATGGCCCGCTCACATCCATCATCAGGAACCAAGGGCTGAACATCATCTCCTACGCAGACAATACCCAGCTGATCATCTCACTGACAGAAAACACCACAACTGCCAAGAAGAATTTCCACAACAGAATGGAAGCCGTCGCCACGTGGATGAAGGACAGCTGCCTCAAGCTCAACTCTGACAAGACCTAGATCCTCATCCTGGGACCCTCAACATCAGTCTGGGATGACTCCTGGTGGCCATCCACCCTCACCACTCCCTCCCCCTAGAAACCACACATGCAATCTCTTCTTGATCCTGGACTCCATGGATCTTTCACCATGACCCTCCAAGTCAACTCAGTCACCCTCTACGCCGGCACCACCCAGAAGCACCTGAAGAAACTACAGCACATCCAAAACAAATCCACCAGACTCATACTGGACATTCCCTGCCTCTAACACATCTCCAATCACCTTAGAGACCTCCACTGGCTTCCCATCGAGAAAATAATTAACTTCATACTCCTTGTCCATACATACAAGGCCCTCCACCACCTAGGACCCGCCTACCTGAACCACTGCATCACCTTCTACTTCCTCTCCAGACCTCTCTGATCAACATTCACGAGCCAGTACACCCCGCATACAGAAGACCTCGGCGGGTGGAAGATCCTTTGCCTACCTTGCGGAAAAGAGCTGGAACATCCTGCCCCTGCACTTCAGTCACCATCACTACCTCAATTCAGGAAGGACCTTAAAACCTGACTCTTCAAATGAAGCTCCGAGGACAAACACCCTCAGCGCCTTGAGACCCTTACGGGTCAGTAGCTGCGTTCTATAAAACTTGATTGATTTCTTGGGACAACCTCTGCTTTGATATACCATCTTCTTGGCTCTTTGACACCAGTCAAAGCCCGATTCCCATTCTGCAAGTGAGAAGGAAGCTGACTTCCCCACGGCCGTGCAATGTTTCGTTTGGCAACCCCAAGCGCCAACCAGTGTTTCTGATTCTTGGTCCAGGAGCCTTCTTCTGTAATCGTTAGTAGGAGCCATTTAGCGCTCATGGGCATCTCTACTGATAGCGCTCAAGACATGACTGTTGTGATCTTTCTCCAATAGTCCTGAATAAACAGGCAGTCCCAGAGGATATGGAAGAAGGTACCGTCTTGTCCACATCCCCCCAAGACTCAGCAGCGAGCCTGCTCTGCCTATTTTGTGTAAGAGGGTTCTCGAGTGGTAAGATCTGTGTAGGATTTTGAGCGGCACCAGCTGGAACTTAACCCTAATTCCTAACTCTTGGGGGCTTTGTGTTGCTTCAGCCCAGTCATCATCCTCTATATCTCCCAGGTCCAATGACTAGGAGGCTCTCAGCGGCCCCAGTGAATCAGGGGAGTTGCTGACTAACGTTTGGTATATTACTGAGATGCCTTTCCCCTCCTATGGGTTCCGTTAACTAATCGATCTTCCATAGGAGCTGACTCTGGTAGTTGTGTCCCTCTTGGGATGTGTCTGCAGAGGGTGTGTTGAAGATGGAGGTATCTGTAGTGTTCAGTGATTGCTAGTTCATATTCCTGTTGAAGGGTCTTAAATTGAACTAGCTCCTGGCCTGCCAAACATCACCCAAATACTCAATGCCTATGAGTTCCCACCTCGAGAATCCTGTTAGGTTCCCCACCTTCCAGAACAAGTCCCAACCCCACAATGGTGTCATAGAGGTAAGTTTGCCCTTCCATCCCAGGTAGGCTGTGGCCTCTCTCTATGCCCGTTCTACTGCCTGCGTGTGGTGCGGGAGATTGCGTTCCACTTTTCTGCGGTATATGATCGACTCGTGCCCTCTGTGTCCCATGGCTTCTCAGTCAGCACGATATGCTGGCTCTTGTCGAATGCCCACTCGTTTATCACCAGGAGCTGTGCTGCCCAATAGTACAGTCTAATATTAGAGACTGCCAGGCCCCAATTGTATAACCCCTGCTGCAACTTCGCTAGTGCAATTCGCAGAGGCCCACCATCCCAGAGCAAAAGCTTAACCTCAGCCTCTATCTTCCGGCATAAATCTGGGGGAATTCTGAAAGGCGTGTTTTGTAACGCATATAGGAAGCGTGGGAGGGCCATTATCTTAGACAATGCCACTCTGCCCATTAAGGAGGGGGGGAGCTTTCGCCAGTGCTCCACATCGAGTCACAGGTGATTAAGCTGTGGCAAACATTTCTGCAGAGAAACTCTTGCAGATCCCGGGTGGTATAGATTCCCAGATATGTGAATCCTCCTGTCTCTATCGGTGCCACACAGTCTGAGGGAAGTCGCGGCACTCCTCCTGCCAAAGTAAAGACTACCGACTTGGTCCAGTTAATACTATATCCTGAGTGGTTACCAAAAATATGGAAGCTCTGCACCAGCCGGGCCATGGAGCAGGGTATGGGAGCTGTGTTAGATATAGTAATGTGTTAACCAGAAAGGGAGCACCCTGCCTCACACTCCAGCATGGAGTCAGCCCCAGTGCATCATGGTAAATGCAGTACAAGTTCGTTTTTTATCCATAAAGTAAACTAAAGTTTTTCACCTTAGTAGGTGCAGCAGGTGCTGTAAATCTCTGGACATGTGTTTCTGGGTAGGCCCTTCATCAGCAGAGAGCAGCTTTGTCTGTGGGGTTGCTGGAAATGCTGCCAAAAGTCCTCTGAGGTTTCTGTACCAGTCACTGGCACGCAGGTGCTTCAACCAGAGCTTGTCAGCTCTTTGGCTCAAGGGAGCCTTCTTAAACAGGAAAACCAGAAAGGGAGAACATTATCTCACACTCCAGCATGCAGTCAGCCCCAGTAATATGTTGTCTGTGAATAGAGAGATACGCGCCTCCCAATCACCCTCTGACCTTAAGCCCCATACCAACGGGTCTAGACGAATCCATGCCGCTAACGGCTGAAGCATCAGAGCAAAGATCATAGGAGAGAGGGGGCACTGCTATCTAGTCCCCTTGTGGAGAGGAAAGGCCAGAGATGTTGCCCCATTGACTCTAACCCGTGCCAGGAGCCTGTGATATAAGAGTCTGACCTATTGACAGAACTTGGGCCCAAAGCTGAGCCCAGCAATGATGTAGGGCCATTCTATACTATTGAATGCCATTTTAGCGTCCAGCGACAGCAGTGCTGCCTGATTCGCTTAGGGGGAAGCGGTTGCATAGAGTACTCAGAGTACTCCACATAGGCACCTAAGATTTAGATGTGTGCTCCTTTGGGGCATAAAGCCCAATGGTCTGGGTGGACTACAGAGCTGATAAATCTACATAATATATTTGCCAGTATCTTAGCCAGTACATTGGCCTCCAGATTTAACAAGGATATAGGCCTAAATGGGCTTCAATATGTCGGGGGTTTGCCTTTCTAAAGTATAACTAATATTGTGGCCATCCTTCGATCCATTGGCAGGCAGCCCTCCCTCAATGTATACTCAAACATGTCCAGTATGGGTTTAGCTACTTTACTAGCCTTCCTTTTGTATAGTTCAGCAGGTATCCCGTTTTGGCCCGCTGCCTTACACAATTGTAGGCTCTTGATAGCTTCCGTGACTTCCGCAATGGTTAGCTCCCCATCTAGCACCTCCCTCTCATCTCATGTTATGGTCAGGAAGGTTAGGTCCCTTAAGAGGTCTGCGCAGTCTTTCTCTGATGCCCCCTCTGCAGACCAATACAGGTTTTTGTACTATGTCGCAAAACTATCGTTAATGGTCTGCAGCTCATTGGCCTGGTTCAGGATGGCTGGGACCCAGGAGCGCTCCTCATCTCTCTTTTCCAACCAAGCTAACAATTTGGTGGCCTTGTCCCCCACATCATACAAGCGTCACCAAGGCGTAGCTATGCACCCGGTTTTGACCCCTGGTTGCCCTGGAAATAGAGCTCAGCGTCCTTTCTGAGCATACCTTTTGTTTCCGTGTCGCACAGGTACCAGGGGTCGATCCTTGGGGGGTAAGAGGAGCAAGGTTAGGTCCCGGGAAGGCCCCCGCAGTTGGATCTCCACCAGAGAGTGATCAGAAATACCTCTGGCTAAGTGTGCCGCTGCTTGGAAGGTATACTGAAATCAAGATATCCAGCAGGGATAAATATGTAACCAAATATCTAAGTGAAAACCTCAATTTTTCACTGAAACGTAATTTCTTTATTACAATTAAATCAATACAATCATAGTGTCAACAAAATACCTATTCACCTAAAGAACTAATGAACAAAATATATGGCAAAAACACAAATTATCTAATTATATACAAGTACTACACATAGACAAAACAAATCAACCAACGATTCCTTTAGGGCACCGTAGTACATAAAACATAGGCTGCTTGGCCATCCAGTGGCAAGCAGTCACATTAGAAGGTAGTGACAGTTGTACAGGGAAAGTATCTTCCATCAGTGAGTGAAGTCAATCACTGGAATAAGTGTCCGATACAGTCCAAAAATTATTAAATCCAATAGTTCAGAAATTCCAACACTCACTCCTTTGAGATTACAGTTGACGCGTTTCGGCCATAACAAATCCGGCCTCCTCAGGACAATGGAAACAGTGCCTTAAGGCAGGTGGATGCATAAGCTGCAGTAGCGCTGTATAAGTAGTAACATAGCGCAGCTAGACTAATACTTAAAAGGAGCAAGACCAGCCAACTACATTCCCGGCATGGAGCTTTTCAAGACGCTGTGCTAACAAAGAGCGCATTTAAATAAACCTGCTTGGAAGGTAGCCACATGTGCGTGTTGCGTTAAGATATAATCCAGATCGGAGAGGCTCGCATGCGGCGACGAGAAATTGAGTTCCCTCCATAAGTCCGTCATCCCCATTGCTGCCACAAACGCCTGCATTCCTCTACGACAGTCTCTCATGCTGCTCTCGCCCATCCAATCTAGTTGGGGGTCCATTACTGCAATCATGTCTCCTCCCAATATTAAGAGTCCCTGGGGCATCTGCAAAAAGCAGATCGTTGACTTCGGGTAGTGTGGCACTGTGTAGCTTAGGTGGGATATAGACAACATATGTTTAAGTGAATGCCCTCCAACGTGCCCACAAGGGCCACGTTTCAGCCCTGTGGGTCATACCAAGTGCTCTGGAAAATAAACTGCACCAATCTCCTAATGAGGATCCCAGTCCCGTGCGCATCTGTAGTATATCCATAGTGTTCCACAAATGTATATTCAAAGCTATAAAGGGCATTGTGTAGGTTTCCCCCGGAGGTGTGTTTCCTGAAGCAGATCCGGGGCACATCTGCGCAGGTATTGCATCACAAGGGTGCACTTAATTTTGCTGCTCAGGGCGTTTACGTTCCATGACCATACCGTGAGTCAGAGTTGTGACATTCGTGACTATGTGTAGTGTGGTTGGTATTGATGTTATTAGTATATGGTGTGCCCCTCCCTGTTTCCAACAACCCTGTGTATCCACCAGGCTTTCAGGGCCATGCATGTTAAGAAGAGTAAACCCAACCGTGTAACAGAACTTTAACTTTCGAAATCCCAACTCCCCCTCACCCTGCTACCCTGCACCTTAGGCTCTGAACTGCCCACCACCCCCAATTTGCAGAGTGCCTGTTGCCCAAACATGCTAGATAGGGTTGGCTAACTCCATCACAATAGGCCAAACTGCGTTAGTCGTGCCTCTTCCCTTTCTCATCTATGTATAATATCCACTTTATTCGCCGTGCTCCTGGGCTAGCAGTTGCTCCTCCTGTGGCCCAAGCCAAACAGAGAGCCAGGATGCGGCAAGTTTAATTTAGTTTCTGTCCACGGAGGCCGCAGCCCCCCTTACTGGTCTCATTTCCAACCCCCATCGCTGGCACCTACGCGAGCCCTCCCCTCGGTGGGTTGGGGTCCACCGGAACTCACTCCACCCGGCCTGTCGGAGTTCCCTTGTGTGGTCGGTCCACCCTCCACTCCAACTGTTTTGCCACTGTCTGTTCTGCCTTGAGGCTGATACCCGCTGTTCTCTGCCTTCGGTGGCCAGAGGCACGCCACCCCTCTAGCCAGTTCCATGCCTCCTCCTGGACAGAGAAGAGCCATAATTTCCCATCGGCTATCACACGTAGTTTTCCAGAATACAGCATCATATATCGGAGTTCTTTACACGGAGTGATTTCTTTACCTCCTCAAAGCTTCGTCACTGTCACTGTACCTGAAAGATTAAGTCTGGGGAAAAAGCAGATGGAGGCATTCTCAAACTTCAAGTTGCCCTGGGACCCGGCAGCTTGGAGGATAACGTCTTTATTCTTGTAGTTAAAGATCCTAGCAATTATAGTCTGTGGCAGGGCACCTGATTTTAGCGGTGGTATCGGCGCATTATGGGCTCGGTCAACTGAGAAGAACTTAGAGAGGTGCTTATGCCGAAGGGGGGTAAGAATCAAGTCCTCCAGAAATAAGTCAACGCTGGGGCCCTCTGCCACTTCGGGGACCCCCACCACTCTGAGGTTATTTCTGCGAGCTCTGCCCTCCTGATCTTCCAGTCTGGTTACCATGTGCGCTTGTTGCTGTGCAAGCTGCTGGACCTGTTCCTCCAATTTCTTAGACTTGCAGCATATTTATGTGTGATTCGGCTTCCGTTACCTTTTCAGAGGTTGACCTCCATGGTCACTGTGTAAATTTTCAGGTCTATGATGTGTTTTAGGTCCGTGATTGCAGCCACAATGGTGCCAAGGGAGGGTTCCTCTGCATCTGATGCTTGTGTCGTCTGGCTCGCCTTCGTCGCAGGCAGTTTCGGAGAGAGGCATACTTGTCCCTCTTGTTGGTTTGGGTGAGCGTGTGGCCTTTTGTCCTAACCATGTTGACTCGGGGACCCTCATTGTGGCCCTCCCGGGCCGTGCCCCTGCTGTTGTAATCGGCTGCAGGGGCTGGCACAAAGCTCAGTTCAGGCTGTATCAGTCGTGGCTCGCAGGTTTTTGCAAGAAAGGGGCGTGCGGGGGGTATTCTTAATATAAAAATAATACGTTTTTTAAAACTCACCTGAGCGTCGCGCCACCGCTCCTTTTAGCATGCACAGGCTCCCAGCCTTCCATGCGGCCAATCCTGGCACTGCTCAGAGCAGCCTTAGGATTGGCTGGAGTGCCCAGCCAGGGCGCTCCTAGGCAGACTGGGAGTCTGTGCTTTTTCTCTCCAGCCTGGCAACACAGTGCCGGGCTGGAGAGATCAGAGTGCGCATGGGTGTTTGTCCGAGATTACCGGCCAAACACACAGGCGCACTGAGGGAAGTGTACAGTGCACTCCCTTCATCCAGGTTATCATCCATGGCCTCGTCCCTTTAACAAGGAAAGGGTAATAAATATATTTTATTACCCTTTTGTTAATAAAGATTAACAGCAGCTGCTGCTGGCAGTGGGGCAACACTCCTCCGTTATAGAGGAGGAGCCACCGCTAGCCTGTATCTGGAATTGCAGTTCCTCACCTGTCCACTTGTGGTTTCAGAGCAGCCTCTCCCCTCTGGGCTGCCCCATTCAGCTTCCTCTCACCCCTCTACCCTACGCCCCCTTCAGCATCTCAAGTGCCGATCAAACGCCCAAGCCATCCCTGGAGTCTGGGAGGGGGGTGGGGAGGAGAACCAGAGCCCGATGGGCTTCTCCAAGCGTCCGTCCCACACCTTGTGCTATATTTGGGGGTCACCTCACTGCACGCTGCCCAGCGTCGTCAAGGCCATCAAGGCCACGTCTGAAGGTCGGAGGCCGGGGACCCTGGGCGTCACTCTCAGGCTTTTATTGGGCTATCCAGGCAGGGGCACACATTCCCGTCTGTTTAATCTGCAGGTCCCAGGCGACAACAGGCCTCCAACTCGGCCAAACTGTCGGGCCAGAGCGCCTCACGACAGTAGCCCGCTGGGCACACGCGGGGTATCTGCAGCTGGCCTAGGCTATCCCTCTGCTGTCACTTATTACAGCCAGTGCAGCCCCACCAAGAGGTCGCAGTGTCCGACCGTTTCAGGTTTCTGGGCCAGAGGATGGCAGGGAAGGGGCAATGGCAGACAGCCCCCCTTCAGTATTGTTCTCCCACTCTTGTGTAGGGCCGCGGGCTCCCACCAGCGGTGCGGGATCGTCTCTGCTCTAACGTCTGGCCCTCCAGGCAACAGCCTCGACGGGCCTCGGAGGGAGCTTATCGAGGGATGCCTCGGTCCAAGGCGGTGTCTAGAGTGCTTCGGCGCTCGGTTGGGGTGAAAACACTGGAGGATGCTGGACAGAGCTTAGAGATGAGGCCTCCGACTGCTTAGAGCCTCGCTAGTGTGCAGCCATCTTGGTGGCTGCAAAGCTGCGCCCGTCCTTTTTCACTGTCCTGACTCGATTTAAACCATTAGTTTCTCCAAGCCGTCAGTTATAACTCTCTTACATGTTTAGCACTTTCATCTCCTCTAGCATTTTTGTTTACTCTATCAAGTTTAACACAATCCACCAGCTCTGTCACTGTTAGATCTCTGCTTTATGGAAACATATATTCCATTTCTAATGATTTTTGCTTACTGTGGGTTATCCTTCATTTGATAATAAACATCTGTTGCCTAAACAGTCTACTACCCTACCATTCAACTAAGAGTCTGCTAATCCCATTTGGAAATCTGATTTCCCCCAGATATATATGTTGATTAGTTACTTTTAAAATGTATAATAGAAATAAATGTGCTAATAAAATGTATTTGTTAACTTTAAAACATGTATATTACTAATTTGAACTCAAGGTGAAATTGTAGTACAATTTAAATAAAAAAAACAGGTGAACTTGACAAAAAAAACCTAAGGTTACAGGACGATATAGGTAGGAAATAGCATTACAATTCCATAGAAATTCACTGAAAAAAACAAAGGCTATAGGGACATTATAGATAGCAAACAGAATTCAAATAACCTTAGAAATTCACTGAAAAAACAAAGATTACAGGAACGTTATAGGTAAGCTCAGATTTACCACTCACAAAACCATAATAATTCAGCAGTTATAGTTATCCAAGCAAACTATAACTTACACCCCTGTAATGCACTGCTTATGACCTCACATATTAACTCACTCATGTGCTGGTCAGTGACATGACTGATGACCACTGATGACATCATCTTGCAAAATAAACCAAAAAAATTAAGACAACACGGGTGAAGGACATACTGCAGAGAACTCACTAAAAGCTTATCAACTACTACACTCACTTATCACGTAAGAGACAGTTCTCAGCAGATAGTCCTGTCTCTTCTGAACCACTACTCCAAATTCTAATTACCAAAGTAAAATGTTTAACCGTATAGGCTAGTCTATTGCAAACCACAACAACACCATTTGTGAAATGCCAGATTTACACAAGCCACTGCAACATAAATAAAAGAGGTCTTAGCAGACAGGTCAATGTGTTGCAAACCACTAGTTAAATTATTCTTCATCCTGGATAAAGGTGTGAGCAGAGGGGTCAGTATGTTGTAAATGTCACATTCTGATCCATCACCCTAGAGAAAGGTCTAAGTGAACATCTTAGTTCAATCTACTACTGCAGTCATTCATCACAAAGGAGAGAGGTCTAAGGAAACTGGTCAGTATGACATAAAACAGAACTATACTGAGACATCCCTGTGGTTTGAAGTCTCAATGAACAGCTTAGACTTTTGCAAAGCACTACTATACACATACATCAGCAGGGGACATGTCAGTGTAGAGGCTAGTTCATTGATAAATGGTACACTCACTTAAAAATTGGGATTAAAGATCAGATGACATATGTTAGAAATAGCATCACTCAGTATTACAAAAAGAATAGTAATTTAACTTATGCAATAGCTTACTATACATCTTTAAGTCTCAGACACATTTATTAAACACTCACTGGATGATGTCATTAGAGATTTCATTCCAGATGTCATAAGTGATGTCACTGACTATGTCATGAATGATGTAATATGTGAAGTCATAAGGAGTGCATTGCGGGGGGTGTAAATTCTAGCTAGGTCATATTACTATAACTGCTGAATTTCTATGGTTTTTCATGGGTATAATCCGAGTCTCACTATAACGTCCCTGAAACCTTTATTTTTTTTCAGTGATAGATAGATAGATAGATAGATAGATAGATAGATAGACAGACAGACAGACAGACAGACAGACAGACAGACAGACAGACAGACAGACAGAGAGATAGATCGATCCTGTTTTCAGCTTTTGGCCCTGAAAACAAGGGGAAAAAGATAAAACAATCCTTAACAACTATTACACATACTCTTATCATTCACAAAATTTCTTTTATACAGCGCTCTACTGCTACATTGGCTTCTTGTCACATATTACAGGGTAAAATATAAAACCAAACTTTGGAAGAGTTAAGCTAGAAGAGCTCAAGTGAAGGCTGAACTAGTTCTCCTACCCAATGTGTTTTAGAAAACTAACTGTTTTGAGTTGCTTACAATAACAAAGGAACCTTGCTTGGTCCCTCGAAGAGGAGGGCACACTATTACTGCAATGAAGGACGCAACAGATGGGCAGAAAGATGCCGTCCAAATTTTCTTATGAAAACTGTAATACTGGCATAAACTGTATTTTGAGTTACAAAAAAACACTTTCAATTTAAGTGGCTGATCTATGGAAGCTAATGAAGGTATTTGGGGGCGGAGGTAAGAATATGCCATAATCTTGAGAAGAACATAGGAATTTTGAATTTGCTGTGATCATGCATGATTCACACAAACCGTCAATCCTGAATCGCAGTGTTGTTGTTGCATCAGTGTTCTTACCTGTTATGCCAAGAACAGAAATAATTTATTTTTTAGTATCTGGGGGTCTAGAGACAAGATTTAAATTAAATGAAATTTCAATTTGTGGAGCAACGCTGAGCTCCATATCCATCCAGAACACCAGCTGGCCAGAAATCACTGGTTCACCACTTTCTGAATCACCCAACATCAAAATCTCGAATTTTAGCTACATTTGAAAGGAAACTAGATTAAGTCCTGTTTCATCTAAAAGTTTATATGGGGAGATAAAAGATAAGCGGTACTGAGTTATCTCAACAGACCCCTTTATAGATGCCCCCTTGTGATCGCTCAAGCCCCCCGAAGACAGATGAGGAACAATGTGGAACTCCCTGGCATCGGACCTGTGGTCCAAGTCACCTTAGCATTAGTATCAGTGTATTCATGTGTGCCTCCACACACCAGGGATGATTTTCTCTACCAGATGCAATTATAGGCCGCTCCTAGGAGGGAATGATAGGGGAGGGTGGGAGGAGCAAGACTGTTATGCTCAATATAGCAGTTGTTAGGTACCAAAAAGAAAGTATTTTGCTACCAACATAGCTGCAATGATTCATGTATCATTTTATACTATAAGATAATATACAAGTCACAGTGTACCCACTTTGTCATATGCCCTCTCCTGAATTTGATGATCTGACTAGCGATCAATCATCTGTTCTTGTTTGATCAAAAATTTATAAAAACGTGGTTTCAATAGATTAGAATTTGGAAATCTCAAGGGAAAAACCAAATTACACACCCCTTAGACAGATGATCTGATCTCTCTCTCTCCATAAGCACCACACTATGAAGTGTGCATCTTGACATTATCGTTCAAATCAAGAGCTTGCTAATTTAAGGTCCCCTAAAACCCACCCTTTTTGGAAAGCAACCCCAAGCAATCCACAGTTTAAATGTTGTTCCCCAAAATAATATTATCTACTCCTTTGTCCCCAACGTTGGTGTGCTCACAGGCTATTTACAGCAAGATTTATATCTTTAATGGGCAACTCATACTGCACTTCAAAATCTGTTATGAATTATTAAATTAAAGTATTGATTGAATCGACTTAAGTGTTCAGGAGTACTTTTATCAGGCATTATTACTGCTTGATATACATTCTTTCAGGCTACATTTTTGCCTCAATATCTTTTACTGAAATTGAGTCTTAATGTTACACTTTATTTATTTAGCTCGTAATTTCTAATGCAGGAAAAACACACCATGAAAGGTGCCATTAGAAAAGCAGCACATAAGTCCGTTATTCGAATACACTCTGTCTGCACAGTCCGATCATCAGCCCTACCTGCTTATGGGCCACCCAAAGTCAAAACCATTTTCTGCAAGGCGTCATTAGTCCGCCCACAGTCACTGTGTCAGTCTTACACACAGATGTTCTTTTGGCTCGCCGTGCAGTACAAGTCAAGAGCATCCAATTAGATTTTAACTGGCTTCACTGCAATTAACATTTAGCCGCGCTGAATGAGTCAAGAGTCGTGTTTTTCGGTAAAAATGCAAGGGTGACCTCTGGAAATGCGGAGCAATATAATTATACAATGTGACTGATCTCATAATCCCAGCAAAACTGCAAAAGCGATCATGAAAAACTAATTACCCCCTTTTAACAAACTCAAATTCAAGGTATAACATTCAAATTAGAAGGAAATCTGTAGCACACGCTCCCAGCGCAAAAGAAACGTCCCTTCGGGATAATGTTATGTTTCCACAATCAAACCAAACCCCATTTGTGGTTAACCAAAATCAATTCAAAGTATTCAAGTTCTCTCTCACTGAGCTCATGTTAATCCAACTTTCAAAACGACTAACAGCACAAAGACGCAGAGAAACCAACTACTAAGGAACTTTTAAACGATGAGATTGATCCCCCGGATCATTTTTTATGGTCTCGAAAGTCCATTGCTAACAGAAAACACACTTACATATAAAAATGGTCACTCTCTAACTGACCCAATAACTCCACAGCTCTAGGAAGTTCATCACTCTGACTGATCTGCTAGTCAAATTAACCACCCTCTCGTCCGGACTACACACCCTCTTCCTTGTAAGGGTTGGGCATAATGTGCATAAACTTGCTGTAGCGTAATTACTGCAAATTACTTCGGATTAAGCAGAATTACACAAGGAGCATAATTACAGCAAAATTACGGAAGAATATGCAGAATTACACAAGCAGCATAACATAGCATTCAGTGCTATTTTCTTAGCGTAAAATTCATCCTTGTGTCTAAAATGGACCAGAGGATGCATTTTGCGCAAACAAAATAGCACTACATGCTATAAAACACAAATAGCTGCGGCTCACTAAATTTGTTGTTTCATTTTTTGCCCTGCAATAGGATTTTTGTGCCACACTACTCATAATTATGCAAACACATGTAATCTTGCGATTTTATATAATTTTGAGTCAAAAGTAATCCGAAATTCTTCAAATGACGCCAACATAATTAACATTTCACTCAGGCCTATTGTAATCTTTTCTCTTTACTTCTATTTCCCCCTGACGTTAGTTTCCCTTTCTCTTCTACCAGTCTTCTGTTGGCCCAGCACGTTTTTTTACCTTCCATCTTTTCACTGCCCCACCCCCTGCTTTTCCTTCTCCCCAACTCCATAATTTAGTTTAAACCTTTTTAGTGTCCTTGTACTGTCTATGCTACTGCAGTTATTTGTGAGACCTTGTGTCGCATTAAAGATTAACCGTAAAGTGCATATGTACCTTGAATGACCATGAGCTACGAAAATCTGTGAAATAAATAAATGTACTCTTTCCAGACTGACCAGGGATTCTACTGCTTACAATCACACATAAACTCTGACTCCTGATAGTGTCACAGCCAATCACCCTTCCATTTTCAATTCCCGACCTAGCACGTGATATCTGCCCTGTCAGAGGACCATAACGGGGTTCATCATTTCTGGACCACTACTGCCAACTCCAAGAATGATCACTACAATGCAGCCTATTGCTGACTGTTCCGCAAAATCCATTTCTTAATATCAGACGAGCTGGCATCACAGAGTACACCACTGCCAGTGTAACCAACTAGCTAAAGTGATCCAAAACTAAAGGCCAACAAAGTGACCTACCCCTTGATCATACGTAAATGGCTACCGCGGCTGCCGAGATAAGTACGCATTAAATGTTGAATATTCCATGTAGCCCACCACGAAGTGCTTCACCAACACAAAACTATGGACTTTCAAATAGGGTGCATAATCACTTGGTGTTGTACCTCCTCACACTTCCACAAAGCTCATCACAATTAACCACACTTGATATTGTAATTGTGTCCAACAGAGATGAGCATCTCTACCGAATCTGCATGTAACTTACTGCACCCATCGGTGACTTCACCTGTTGACCCAAATATTTTGTCCAGCATTTTCTACCAAAACTGTAGGATGGAGGAGGGTGTGATGGAAGGGGCATGACAAATCAAAAACATAAGCTGGTTCAGCTTTTTGCCTTGAAAAGGAGCTTGCAAATGCTGCAGTACTCCAATGTGGCCGGGGTGAAGCAAAATTAGTGGTGGGCATGCCACTGCTGGGATGCAGCTGGCCCAGGAGATGGAATGCATCCGTCTGCACTGTACCAGGTGAAGCCTGTCCCGGCGAACTGGTCTGTTGGGCCAAAGGCCCCAACTATTTATTTATAAGGCCCACTACAATCACCTGCATTGCCCAGCGCTATTCACCCCAGGGCCTATGTCCGGCAGTAGAACTTAACACAGCAGAGTGCAACTGATAAAAGGAAACAACTGATGCACCCGCTAGCCTGTGAGAGGACTACAGATGGTGGGCATGGGTCTGCATGGCAACCAAACTGGTAGATGGGGCTGCCAAGCTGTGGGCTCTCAACTATCTATACAATGATCTGCTGAGCTCCCATGGGTGACTGCCACTCCTGTGGTCATCTGCTGAGCTTGATCCTGACTCTCTAATAGCCCCGCTCTCTATTGTGGGGCTGTTATAAATGGACAGAAAGACTGGTTTACTTCTAAGTCAGCTGAGTAAAGAGACTCACGCTCTGCTTCAACAATATGTTTGAGACCGGCAGGTGGGTGTCTTCCCCTTGTAGGAGGCTAGCCTGGTTTTTAGTGGATACCTTGGGTACTTACACCTTATACCAGGTCCAGTTATCCCTTATTAGTGAAGTAGTAGTGTTCTAGCAGTTTAGGCTGATAGAGGTAGATATAGCAGAGCAGCTTAGGCTGAACTAGGAGACATGCAAAGCTCATGCGATACCACTTATAGTTACACAGTACTTATACACAAGTAAAGACAATACTCAGTGTTAACCAAATACCCAAAAATAAAGGTATTTATTTGGGTGACACAGTACCAAAAATATCTTAGAGACAATACTCCTTCTGGAGTTTAGTATTATACACAATATATACACTAGACACCAAAATTAGACAAGTAAATAGTCATAGAACAATGCAAACAGTAGGAAATCCTATAGAATGCAATGGGAGAAAACAGGTCTAGGGAAACACAAACAATATACTAAAAAGGTGGAATGTGAATCACGAATTCCCCCCTAGACAAGTGTAGTGTGTGCAGAATCGCTGGGAGAGTAAGAATACAGTAAAAGTAAGAAAAATTACCCCACCCCAGAGCCCAGAAAAGCAGGAGTAAAGTACTGCAAGTTTCCTTAGGACACACTACACCTTGTTTTTGGGATTTTGCAGCAGCCAACCAAGTCTGCAAAGAACAACTGCTGGATTTTTGGACCTGAAGACCTGCAAATAAAGGGGACCAAGTCCAGAAGTCGAAAGAAGTTCCAGGAAGAACAAAAGCCCCTGCCATCCCAGAAGAGTGTGCAAAAGAAGAGTCCCCGGTTAGTCGAAGACTGCAGAAATGCACCCTAGGAAGATGCCAGCGGGTTTCTGCGTGATGCAAAAGATGTCCCACAGTTGCAGATGAGATTTCGTGTTGGAAGGCACCAACAAGCCTTGGCTACGACAAAAGTGTGTTTTTCATCAAAATGGTGCTAGATGGACCCAGGAGGGACCTGGGGCCCTCAACTCTGTGTGAGGAGGAAGAGGGGGCTCTCAGCACTTTAGAGAGCCCTCAGGATGCAAGCCAGCACCCCCAGAAGCCGCAGGATTTGGGTTCAAAGGAGGTGCAAAACGCGGTTGATGCAGCACAACAAAAGAAGGTCCCACGCCGCCGGAGAACAACTCAGCGAGTTGAGTGTGGCAGGGTGGAGTGCAGGGGACCTGAGCCAGGCTGTGCATGAAGGAATTTTGCAAAGAGTGCACAGAGGCCTCAGCAGCTGAAGAAGACACAGTACACAGGGGTACCGTCGTTCTCGGGGAAGGCAAGGTCTTACCTCCTCCAAATTGCGTCAGCAGGACCTCCGGATTGTCTATGTCGATGATGTCCACCCTCTGTGTCCTTCGGAGCACGCTCGTCGTTGTGAGAGGAGTCCCAGGGTACAGGTCGTCATCTTGGAAGGTGCCTGCTTGGAGCAGGGGAGTGAATCCGTCACTCCACGGGAGATTTCTTTGGTTCTTCTGGTGCAGGATGAAGACAGGGAGTCCCCAGAGCATGCACACCGTGGAAACTGTTGCAGTTGCTGACTTGGAGCTGAGGTTGCTGAAGAAAAGTGTCTCTTGTAGACACTTTGTTGCAGTCACAGCCTTTCTTGGAGCAGGCTGCGGTTGATCTGAGGTCAGAAGAGTCTGAAGTTGTTGCAGAGGATTCCTGAAGGAAACTTGCAAGCAGAATCTGCAGAGAACCCACAGGAGAGACCCTAAATAGCCCTGAGAGAGGGATTGACTACCTTATCAGGTATGGACCTATCAGGAGGGGTCTCTAATGTCATCTGGTGGCACTGGCCACTCAGAGGCCTCCAGAGGTCCCCCACACCTTGCAAAGTAAGGTAGATAAAGTCTAGGACACACTGGAGGAGCTCTGGGCACCACCCCTGGGGTGGTGAAGGACAGGGGAGTGGTCACTCCCCTTTCCTTTGTCCAGTTTCCCGCCAGAGCAGGGGAGAAGGGGTCCCTGAACTGGTGTAGACTGGTTTATGCAAGAAGGGCACCATCTGTGCCCTTCAAAGCATTTCAAGAGGCTGGGGGAGGCTACCCCTCCCCAGCCTTTAACACCTATTTCCAAAGGGAGAGGGTGTAACATCCTGCTCTCAGAGGAAATGCTTTGTTCTGCCTTCCTGAGACTGGGCTGCCCATACCCCAGGAGGGCAGAACCCTGTCTGTGAGGTGGCAGCAGCTGTAGCTGCAGTGCAAGCCTCAGAGAGCTGGTTTGGCAATACTGGGGGTCCATGGTGGAGCCCCCAGGATGCATGGAATTGGCTCCCCAATACCAAATTTGGAATGGGGGGACAATTCCATGATCTTAGACATGTTACATGGCCATATTCGGAGTTACCATTGTGAAGCTACATATAGGTGTTGACCTATATGTAGTGCAAGCGTGTAATGGCGTCCCCGCACTCACAAAGTCCGGGGAAATGGCCCTGAATTATGTGGGGGCACCTTTGCTAGTGCAAGGGTGCCCTCACACTTAGTAACTTTGCACCTAACCTTCAGCAAGTGAAGGTTAGACATATAGGTGACTTATAAGTTACTTAAGTGCAGTGAAAATGGCTGTGAAATAACATGTGTGTTATTTTACGCAGGCGGCACTGGCAGTCCTGTGTAAGGGTTTGTCTGAGCTCCCTATGAGTGGCAAAAGAAATGCTGCAGCCCATATGGATCTCCTGGAACTCCAATGCCCTGGGTACCTAGGTACCATACACTAGGAACTTATAAGGGGGTCCAGTATGACAACTGAAATTGGTAAATGTAGTCACTGGCCTACAGTGACAAATTTAAAACCAGAGAGAGCATAAGCACTGAGGTTCTGATTAGCAGAGCCTCAGTGACACAGTTAGGCACTACAAAGGCATACACATTAGTCCACAAACTATGAGCACTGGGGTCCTGGCTACCAGGATGCCAGTGACACAGAAAAAACACACTGACACACACACTCACAAACAGGCCAAAAGTGGGGGTAACCGTGCTAGCTAGAGGCTACTTTCCTATACCCCTCTACTGATGTATGAAAGCATAAAAGCGTATTGGTGATTTCATATGTGTGACAAGCCCTTGCCTCCATCTATATGGCCATTAGGATACGGTCTGGAATGCGGATGAGCAGATGTCCTGCTTATGCCTACCCCCTGAACTATCCCGGTGTATGGCACGCTCAGTCAATTGCTTCTAGAAATGACTCTTGCACTTTCCCGCTGTACCCGACAGAAACAATGATGCATGTGAGAGCTGATTGAGCCCACAAATTAAATAAAGAACAGACAGGAGGCTCGCCCCAGCCGAAAACATGATGACCTAACAGGTTGGTGTTCTCCCACAATTAATGTGTGGAAGAACACTACATTTATTAATCGATGGTGAAACAAGATGTGGGGGCTGGGGACTCTCTCATTAATCTCCTCCCCCCAAGATCAACCTCTCTGAGGTCACATGGGACTAACTGTTTAGCCTAGCCTATTAGCATATACCAAGAAGTGACTACACCTGCATACAGAAAGGCCTCCCCACTGCATCAGCTGTTAAACTTAGCTACAAATAGCTTGAGAGACAATCAGAATTGCAGGTGAGAACACCTGCTCATGCCTACTCTGTTTTAATAGTGTTGGGATGCTACATTAGATAATCAGAGTGTGTAAGGCGGGTCGGGGACCTAGTCGCTAAAGCATCAACCTAATACAGAAAACTGGTCAGCCTGGACAAGATAATGTACAAAACATCCTCAAACCTGATGTCATTTGAACAACATTTGGCAACACGGAGAAAGTGCTCCCTGATTACACAATCTGCTGTAACAGATAAAGAGGTGTCTGGACACTTATTTGCTGACCCCAGAAGGCAAAAATCATTGCAACAGAAAACTGATACAAACCAGTAGAAGTGATCTCAATTACTCAGGACCCATGGCCAAATCAAAAGGCAGCAATACAATGCTGCAGATTAGTCAGCTGATGGAAGATACTTGAACTGAATCCTGCATGATCGCACGAGAGGTACAGTGCAAGCAAGCTCTTCGAGATGAAGGTGGGTGCTCTCCAGACAATTAAATAGAATCTTGAACAATTGCAAGCTTGGATATGCACTAGACACAAAAACAGATGCAGTGGTTCCAGATCTGCAGCTATTAAGGGAAATACCAATAGAAACTAAAGGGAAGAGCACACCACAATAGGAGTGCACCGCAAGGCCTCCTCTCTTAAACCTAAGACTTCAACAGGCATGCTCAAGGAATGAGTCTGATTTCTGGAGGGGCACACTGAGGATGCAGAAGGCTGTTGGTTTGCCAGAGAGCACAGACTGCCTCAAATGTTACAACCTATATTTAAACCTGGCTCCAAAATCAAGTAGCCCCTCAGAATCTGTCTCCCTTTGTATGGTGGAAAGAGATCAGAATGCCAGCACGATGACCCTTCAAATCTCCTCCCTCACTGAAGACCACAACAAGGCTCACAATTTTTTTTTTTTTTATCAAACTTGAAAGGCTTAAAAAACAGGAGTTAGGCAGATGGTGGGAAGCTACCACACTAAAGCGATACATTGAACTTAAACAGGCACCTAGGGGACTGCGAGTCATCATTTTTCCATCTTTTGATGACCTTGATCCAGATCTTCTGGGGGAATGGGAACACCTCATCTCCTCTACGTCCATAGGCATAATAGCTACAGGTATTTCTAACATTTGGATACCTTTGCATCCCATCACTTTTAACTTGGAATGTTTATGTTTAACATGATTTACTTTAGTTTACTCTGTTTTCCCCCCATTTCTTTTAGACAACTCAGAGTTTTTTTGGACTTACTACTATTTCTGAGATCTTTCAGACTTACCTTGTTGTCACCAATACGTCAGATTGGGTATGTTCTGAGACCATTAGTCTCCTTAATTGTCTGACTTTAGGTTTTTACTTATGTCTAAACCTTCTTGCTACTTTTTCTCAGTTTTATCACTTGGCTTTCAGTCACTTTAACTGAGTTCTTTTCCACTTCACTACACTTGGATACTCCAATTTCCCACACCATTTAATACAGGGTTAATTATAAGATTTCTGCCGTTTTTCTGCACTTTTTTAAACATGGGTGTTTTAGGTACACACAGGTGCTTTTCTGGAATTTCTTAGCCATGTCCATGGTATATATATTTGCTTGCTTGATTTCTTTGATCTTGTCACCTACGCGCACCAATTATTGTATACGATAGCATCCGTTTGTCACATACAATTGTTTTATGTATGTAAATCTGCTATTGATACATCAAGTACATATATATGTTTCTCTACAGCCTTGAAAAAGTCACCAGTGTGACGAAACACGTGTTGGCTGTGTTTGGAATGATGCTCTTTGCTTATTGAATACAACTTCGCTCACAATAAAGGAACTCGCTTCTCAAGACAAGATCTGAATACCGATGTGCCTGATTTCTTCATCTACCTTTATTTAAACATTACAAAATGCTATGACTCTTTTCGTTCTACTATTGCATATTGTGTGCTGTGATCTGTTTTCGCTTACTATTACTTGTGTATAAGTTTACACAGTGTTTGTGTCCAGGGGTAGTAGGGCACTTGATCACGTGCACCATATTCTGTTCCTCAAATATTTCACATTACTGTACATTCCCCTTTGAGTGCGGCCAATCTTCACCCTTACTACCCGTTATATCTAATGTTTTGGCCTTGTTTGGCATTTTGTGGTGGGCTGCACCTGGGGTTACATTTACTCACTGATAAGTACTTTTATACTTCTTTTTTAGGGACATGGCTTCCTTTGAGGACAACCGTGACACTCTAGCCGCTGAACTGTTCGCAAGGAAACCTACTTCCTCCTCTACTGCCACCACTTCGACCAACAAGGAGGGTCTAAGACAAAAATTTATCAAACTTGAAAGGCTTAAAAAACATGAGTTAGCCAGATGGTGGGATGCTACCACACTAAAGCGATACATTGAACTTAAACAGGTACCTAGGGGACTGCGAGTCATCATTTTTCCATCTTTTGATGACCTTGATCCAGATCTTCTGGGGGAATGGGAACACCTCATCTCCTCTACGTCCATAGGCATAATAGCTACAGGTATTTCTAACATTTGGATACCTTTGCATCCCATCACTTTTAACTTGGAACGTTCATGTTTAACATGATTTACTTTAGTTTACTCTGTTTTCCCCCCATTTCTTTTAGACAACTGAGCGTTTTTTTGGACTTACTACTATTTTTGAGATCTTTCAGACTTATCTTGTTGTCACCAATACGTCAGATTGGGTATCTTCTGAGACCATTAGTCTCCTTAATTGTCTGACTTTAGGTTTTTACTTATGTCTAACCCTTCTTGCTACTTTTTCTCAGTTTTATCACTTGGCTTTCAGTCACTTTAACTGAGCTCTTTTCCACTTCACTACACTTGGATACTCCAATTTCCCACACCATTTAATACAGGGTTAACTTATAAGATTTCTGCCGTTTTTCTGCACTTTTTTAAACTTGGGTGTTTTAGGTACACACAGGTGCTTTTCTGGAATTTCTTAGCCATGTCCATGGTATATATATTTGCTTGCTTGATTTCTTTGATCTTGTCACCTACGCGCACCAATTATTGTATACGATAGCATCCGTTTGTCACATACAATTGTTTTATGTATGTAAATCTGCTATTGATACATCAAGTACATATATATATGTTTCTCTACAGCCTTGAAAAAGTCACCAGTGTGACAAAACACGTGTTGGCTGTGTTTGGAATGATGCTCTTTGCTTATTGAATACAACTTCGCTCACAATAAAGGAACTCGCTTCTCAAGACAAGATCTGAATACCGATGTGCCTGATTGCTTCATCTACCTTTATTTAAACATTACAAAATGCTATGACTCTTTTTGTTCTACTATTCCATATTGTGTGCTGTGATCTGTTTTCGCTTAAGGCTCACAGTGGCACTGATTTTAAATTAAATTCAATTAGCGGGCTGAAGACACCATACTGCAGCCTGCCGGAGGAAGAGGATGTAATGAAATTGAGGCACCACAGGTAATGATCTGCCTGAATTACAAACTGGTGGCGCAGTATGACAGAGCCTCCTTCATGAATGTGAAAGGGAAGCTACGTGAGTTGGAGCTGAAGTATGTGCTCCTCTTCCCAGCAACACTGAAAATGGCCACGAATCAGCACACACACACACTTTTTAAGGAACTGGAAGATGCCTGGCTATAAATAGAACAATTTGAATCTACTGAATACACCAGCATGGACAACATGAACACTAGTCAAGCACTCAAGAGCCCGCAGCACTATAAGTACTATTGGTGGCATGCTGAAAGCATGGCAGTCCATAGGCACCCGCAAAGTCCCGTTATATGCTCCGGCGATCCCCTTTGAACACCACCCTCATCTCTCGGTCACTCTAGAAGCAAAAGCTTTATTTAGCTTTATTTTGAGATGCAGGACTGCGAACATTTGGGGACTTATTCCCCGCCAACAACTTTGTCTCATTTTCAGATCTGCCACAAAAGAGTTGTGAGTCCCCCTCATGAAATTTACATATCTGCAATTACAAACAGCACTGAGAGAATAGTTTCCATGCTTTCCTCATGTCCCCTCCTATTTCTGTGGATCTTCAGGCACTACTCACCAGACCTGCACACACTGGCTTAATTATTACTCTATATAATACTACAAGGGGAGACACGCTGTACCAGAATCCAGCCCTAGGGATAGATGGAACAGAGTACTTGACACTCCAGTGACCTTCTGGAATGGTCATTCTGCTGTGCCCTGACAGGTAGACTCACTGCTGATGGTAATTAGCGTGTAATTTATTTTAACTTCTTGCATCAAATATACAACACACCGATGCAGATGGCTAGATTCGGGCTACGGCAGGATGATAGCTGTTATAGATGTCATGCAGCAGATTTTTTGCACCTTGCGTGGAGTTGTCCCAGAATATATGCATTCTGGGTGACTGTTGCAGGCATCCTCTCTACTGTCTTTGGTGAACCAGCTTTATGTGATCCACATATTTGTCATTTAGGCTATGTCAAATCGCTTCAACCAGCAAATTGTAAATTGGCAGAGGTGGCTCTCCTACTGGCCAAGCGTAGGGTAGCCAGCTGCTGTGAGGGTAGGTCTTCACAGATCAAGAAACAATGGTAGCAGCATATGGCTTACAGCAGAGAACAGTTGGAAAAGTATGAGGAGGAGCTGCCTGGAGTGGTAAATGGCTTTTGTCATTTTACAGCTCAGCGAGGATGACACTATGTCAATCCTATGCTTAAAGATTTTGCTGTACAAATGGCAAAAGACTTTGTCACTATCTAGCTCGGCAAGGATAGCACTGTGCTGATCCTATGCTTAAAAACTTTGCTAGATAAGCAGGGTGCTCCTTACTAGAGCAGCTCTCCACCTAAATTTGGGAACTTCCCAGAGTTCTTCCTTGTTTTTTGCATATATATATATATATATATATATATATATATATATACACACACACACATCGCTGACTGCATATCTGACTGTTAACATCTATGGCTTACCAAGCGCGATGATGGTTGACAGCGTGTTCATAGAATGTATATGCATGGAAGTAACTGTTGTGTGGACAGGAGATTGTACGGTTTTATTGTTACTGTTTTGAAGTAAATACCAATAAAAATAATATATATATCTATAACAAGTAAATAAACGTGGCACCCCTGGGGTCTGTCAAATAAAATGTCATCTATTTATTTCCTCGGAGGGCATCAAATATCGCATATATCACAACGCGTTTCAACATTACGTCTTTATCAAGTGATTACATCTGTCCCACAAATTTACTCCCCACATCAGATTTTATAGACCGCATAATTAACTCAACGTCAGTTCAGCTGATGAGGGAAACTTCCCCCTTAACTAAAGCACGTGATTAAGATTAGGTCAATATTCACGCTTGCCATTATCGCAGCAATAATAAACATTTTAACATTTTAACATTTAAACAATAGTCAAGACACTTCCTTTTTAGGGTCGAGCCTGCGTTGCATGCGCTCGCGTATCGCAGAGAGCCGCTTTAGTTGTTAGAAAAGGGCTCGGAGCCCTGTTGACATCACGTCAGTGTGTTTCATTGGTTTGTGGGCTTGCCTAGTAAAATCTGCTTGTTTTCATTAGTGGAAGGCATGTACACGTCATGCCTTTTCCGGTGGTTAGCCCTCTCAAGCGCACTACCAACAATGGTTCAAGTATAAAAATGTGCGGGCCCGGAGTCTGGAACCCATTTGCCAGAGTGTTGGGGCGAGCTCCCGGCGGGGGCGGGGCTTGAGTTCCTCGACAGCCCTGAGACCAGCTTGGAGCGGGCGCCCTTCGGGAGAGTGCCCGACCGGAGCTGCTGCGGATAGCGGCGTCCCGCAGAGAGCCCCGAGGCGCCTCGGGATCCCAGCCGGAGGCGCCCGGGCAGATCAGGAGTGGGCGCGGCCCGACCCTCTGGAGTTCCTGCGGCACATCGTGAGCGAAACCGAGGGCCCGGGGGACGCAGCTGGTGTGGGCTTGTGCCCCCCCCCACGTAGGGAGAAGAGGCGGAACCCACATCATATTGGGTGGGGGAGCTGACAACTCCCCAGGAGGACGTGGAATAACCGAGGCCTTGCCGGGGACCAGAGGACCTGGGTTTGGAATCATTGAACCACAGAAAAGTCCGGAGGGCACCGAGGAGTCTCCCGGGCACCGGTAAGAGCACCAGGGGTGCCTGCATCATGCAGCGAGGCAAATCCAGACCCGGGGAGTGGCCACCTGAGGAGTGAAGAATGGAGGGCATTCCTGACAGCCCAAAGTAACAAGAAGGTGAGCGGGGCCCCCAAATTGTTGATCTGGGGGGGGGGGGGGGGGGGGGGGCAGGTACGCTTGCGCCGTACTCCGGAGTGAGTTGGTGGGGGGTACTTGAGCCATCCCGTGGGGAGCTACCCAGTGCAAGAAGATAGAAGAGGGGGCTGGGACCCCACCTCAGAGCCCAGACAGGGATTTCATCCATGCCCAGGGTCCCCGGAGGCCAGTGATTAAGTGTAAAAATATCCTGTGACTGCTCTGAGACTCACTGTGAGCAATTTGTTGGCCAGAACGGGCCTGACGGTAGAGGCTACAGGAAGCACCGCGATTGTAAGAATAATCTGAACCACGCATCGTCTCCGGAAGAGCGGCCCCTCACACACTCAATGTCCCCCAAGAACAGACACAGGTCCAGAACCATGGACAATACAACACCCTCCGAGCGCAGAGGAGGAGATTTACGGGACCTGTCGCAACTTAACGTACAGGACACACTAAACAAAATATTAGGGGCCATCGAAGACACAAAGACAACACTGCAGCACGACATCAATCAGGTGGCGATTGAACTTGGGCTCCTGAGGGCGGACCACCATAAACTGTCGGACAGAGTTAAAGAGACGGAGAATTCGCTGGCAGAGATAGCACCAAAACAAAAAGACCTACAGGCCGAGGTGACAAGCCTCGCGGGCAGAGTAGCACGCCTAGAACAAAGAGCAGAAGATGTAGAAGGGAGAAACCGGCAGAACAATGTGCGAGTGGTGGGACTCCCAGAGGGGGCCGAAGGAGCTAATATGGTGGATTTCCTCGAGAAATGGTTGAGCACAGTTGTGGCGCCGGATCGCTTAACCCCTTACTTTACACTGGAACGAGCTCACCATTGAGGCCTCTCGCGCCGGGCCGACCGCCCCGAGTGGTGATCACTAGATTGCTACACTACAGGGACAGAGACATTCTCCTGCAGAGGGCAAGGGAGGTGGGCCCATTCAAGGTAGCTAATGGCGAGGCGACACTATACCCGGATTTCACACTGGAGGTCCAAAATAAACGTGCCTCATACATGGCAGTTAAGAGGGCCCTAAGAGAGGAAGGGATCCAGTACTCTTTGCTTTATCCAGCCAGACCGAAAGTGATGTGTGACAGCAAAACCACATTTTTCCAATCCCCCGAAGAGGCGTGGGAGTGGCTAGAGGCCCGTGGGACTCAACTGGGTCGACAGGCGAGCGGGGATCAAATGAGAGCGGATCACATCGGGGCCCTGGTGGACGGCGCGCCCGGGGCCGCCCTCGCCTGGCGCCGACCCAGAAACAAAAGGAAAAAAGCAAGAAAGCAGCGTTGGAGGCAGCTTCCCGTATGAGCGGAGAGGTGTCCCCCCTGGAAGGTTCTGGAGGTGAATCGGATGACACTGGGAGGTCCTCAGCCTGGGGCACAGGCTGCTCGGGGCGGGCCCCGGAAGTAACCCCGCGGTCAGCAGACAACCTTTAATGTCTAAACTTACGAGTGAACCCTGAGGCAGTGAGAAATAATCATACAAGAGGCCCCTCTGAGCATGGCCTACCCCCCAATTGGAATCTCGCTTGATCAATCAGACTGGCGAGAACTGTAGTTAAAAGTTTGAATAAGATGCACTGTTGCACAGGTTCATGGGCTACCTGCTGTTCGAGAGGGGCCCTGGGGAGGGGGAGTTGGGAAATGCAATTCTTAGTTAGGTTGGCACTGTGGGAGATGGAGTTAAATCATATCAGAAACCCAAGGGATCACAATGGGGGACCGTCATCTGGGGTAGAATGGGATAGACACTAATGGCCAGACACACCACATGGCTGAATACAACCTACTAACATGGAATGTCAGGGGGATGGGCACCCCGGACAAACGGCATAGAATATTATCATACCTAAAGAGGAGAGGCATACAAATTGCAATGCTGCAGGAAACCCACTTAGCAGCGGGAGAAGCGGAAAAACTAAGGCGTAGATGGAGGGGGTGGGTGTTCGCTACGGAATATTCAGCATACGCAAGGAAAGCAATGATATGGGTACGAGCAGTGGTCCCCCTTGAGGTAGGTTCATCCAATATAGACCGCGAGGTAAGGTTCGTATCCTAGAAGGGAAGTTTCATGGCATTCCGATAGTCCTGAGCTGTATATATGCTCCCAATCAGGATCGGGCCCCTTTTATGTCACGGTTATCGAGTCACCTCACTCGTTAGCAGAGGGGTGAGCATCTGGTTGGGGGAGATTTCAATAGCGTACTAGACGTGGACTTGGACACATCCACACCTCCGCTACAAGGTGCAGTGTCAACTAAGATAGCTAGCAAACATAGAGAGTGGTTGGATTCTTGGGGCCTTATAGATATTTGGCGAGAACAACATTTGAAGGACAAAGATTACTCGTATTACTCCGGTCTGCATCGGGTCCATACTAGAACTGACACAGTGGTATGTACCGCAGCACTAGCACGGGGTGTGATCCACTCGGAATATCTAGGACGCACTCTATCTGATCATAACCCCTTACTATTAACATGGAGGGCGACTGAAGATAGGCGTCCTATCCCGTCATGTAGATTGGCCCCTGGGGCTCTTGAGGACCAGGCGTATAGAGAAGCCCTGAGACTACACTTAATCGACCATATTAAGCTCAATGGGGGATCTGCCTCCTCTAGAGCCAGGGAATGGGAAACACTTAAAGTGGTGACAAGGGGTTACTGTCTGGGTCAGTCGATCAGGGTGCGCCGCTCACTCGAAAGAGAATTAACTAACCTAGAAAAGAAAATACATGAGGGGGAATTGAAACAGGGAGAAGAAGCACAAGAGAGCGAGGAATACCGCCAGACAAAAAAAGACCACTCCCAGCTCGAAGAACAACTTAGATGCCACAATATGCAAAAATATTTCGCCTCATTACAGTCGGAGGAGGGCAGATCAGGGAAAATACTAGTGTGGTTGGTGAGGCCCGGGGGAGGAGGAGAGCCCATTACGAATGTGCTGGACAAGGAAGGAGAATGCAGAATTAGGCCGGACCACATAAACAAAGAATTCAAGGAATATTACGCCCAACTGTATGGGAAGCCCGTAGAAATCGAAGTAGCGGCATTCTATGACTACCTACAACAGATCCCACTGAAGTCCCTGGCGTCCGAAGAGAGGGATGGCTTGGGGGGGCGGTTACCCTAGAGAAGGTCAGAGAGGCTATAAGACAACTAGCCTCTGGGAAGACCCCGGGGACGGACGGCCTCCCTATAGACTTCTATAAAAAATTTGAGACACAACTCGCCCCCCAGTTAGTGGACATGTATGCGGAAGCACTACAACATGGGGTGCTCCCGTGTTTCCTGAGTGAGGCCTTGGTGGTTCCACTCCCCAAAACAAAATCCAAAGAGGCATCGGTGACTGACTTCCGCCCCCTGTCTATGCTAAATAGCGACTTTAAAATACTCAGTAGGGTAATGGCCAATCGTCTGCTTGTCCATATACCGACACTCGTACACGAGGACCAAAATGGCTTTGTCCCGAATCGTAACACCTACCTAAACCTAAGACGTCTCTTTACTATTTTACACATGCCCAATGAAGTGAAGCCCCCAGCGGGAGTGCTACTATCGGTAGACTTCGAAAAGGCCTTTGACTCAATCAGATGGGATTACCTGAGAGCAGTGATGCTGCGAATGGAAATGGGTGAGAGTTGGGTAAAATGGGTGGATTTGTTGTATGCATCCCCACTGGCGATGGTAAAGACGGGCAGGACAATATCTGACACCTATCCAGTTTACAGGGGAACTAGACAAGGATGCCCCCGTCCCCGCTCTTATTTGCACTGGCCATTGAGCCCCTGGCCGCCCGGATGCGCAAGGATGGAGTGGGTCTAGGAGTGGAGTGGGGACACGTTGAGCACGTCATATCGCTATACGCGGATGATGTGCTCATATATATATATATATATCAGGGACGGGGAGGCCGGTTTCCCATGGGCTTTGAGGAATTTGGAAGACTTTGGGACACTGTCAGGACTCCGCCTCAACCGAGGCAAAACATTCATGTTCCCCATAATGCCGAACTATGAACGCCCTGTATCTGGGTATATAGGTATTCCATGACATGGCAGACCTTCGGGAGGGTAACCTAGATAGAGCACTCCGCTCCTTGCGAGCTTCTGTTGGGTTCTGGCGATCCCTGAAACTAACGATTATGGCCAGGATAGCGCTGTTAAAAATTATCATGCTCCCCGCTTCCTTTACTTCTTTGCTAATCTACCCCTGCAGATCCCCTCGGCATGGTTCCGCAAGTTGAATACCCTACTCAGAGAGCTAATATGGGACAACGGCCGCAATCGCACATCGCTCTCAACTCTCTGCAGACCATCCCACCTAGGTGGACTGGGTGCCCCAGATTTCCAATCCTACTATCTGGCGTCCCAATTACAATGGGCAGCCGGGTGGTTCGTCGGTAGGGGACAGTTAGACAGGTGCACCACCCATGAAGTAATAGATATAAATCGGATCATTGCACGTATGATAAACAGGAAGATCATCCTCCGGACGGATGGCCTGATGACAAGAGTAGCGATGTCGTGCTGGAAGAGATGCACAAAGAGTGTCGGTGTTGGCTCGCCGTACTCCCCAGCGTTACCATTATCGGTTCTCGCCCTCGAACCAGGCGGGAACATTCCGGGGAGCTCGGGACTGGGACTATGGAAGAGGGCGGGAGTGGAGACAATAGGGGGACTGTTCCGTGAAGGGGTGCTGAAGTCCTTCAATGATCTGATAGACGGAGGGGTCCCCCGGGGACAGTTCTTACTATACCGTAAACTAGAACACACCCTGAAAAGGCACTGGGACACGATTAACGGCGAGCCCACTACTCATAAGGTATTACATCTCCTGCTGACTGCGGGCGAGGAGGCCCACTTAATTACTAAACTGTATCGGGTCCAAATTGAGGATGGGTTGGACCCGCTTGGCCAACTGAGGGAGAGATGGGGGAAGGACGATAGGTAGAGATCTCTCAGACACAGAGTGGAACAGGACATTGGCCTACCCCCGGAGGGTCTCCCGCAACACACGGTTGCGATATATCCAATATAATTACCTCCATAGGACGTACCTCACACCACATCGACTAATGCTAATGTACGATGGAACCCCTAGAGTATGCCCGAGATGCGAAGTCGCTGACGCTGACTATGACCACATGGTATGGGGCTGCCAGGAGATTCAGCTGGGCTGGGGGGCAGTAATGGCTGACCTATCGAGATTATTGGAGATATCCCTGTCCCCGACCCCCGCTCTATGCCTGCTGGGCCTCGGGAGGGGACAACCACGGGGGAAGGTGGGAGGACGGTTTCTGGACTTGGCTCTAGTTCTTTACAGGAGACTGATCGCAAAAGGGAGGAAGACCCCGGGACGTCCCCTGCTGACCGAGTGGAAACGAGATGTGTCGAAATGGTCCAGAGCTGAACTGCAGGCTCTGAAGAGTGAAGAGGCGAGAGGCCTGCGCCAAAACCCAATAGCGCCAGAATGGGAGGTCATAGTGACAAGCTGGGATGACATAATGAGGGAGACGGGAACACCCACGGGGGAGCCAGCAAATTAGAGGTCTCAGTAATTAGGAAGAAGGGAGGGTAGACCTCAGGTCTACTCGGGAGTGTCCTATTAGTGGATCAGCAGGACAGAGGGTGGATCCAGTGTAGTAATAACAGCCGGACTGAACCGAGGGCCCTGGGAAGCAGACATACACGGGGTACGAAAGGCAGCTCGTCCAACAGGGCATGAAGGGAGTAAGAGCAGTGCAACATCCCACTCACAGGTGAAACCCAAGCATGACAAACTCCAGCGAATGTAGTTACTTACTCTACACGGTGCCAGCAAGTTTAAGTTTAATGTTTAACTTTGGTTTAACACAATTTAAGCCAGCCCTGTAGTCACAAAATAAAAATCATTACACGACACCCACACTTGGGGGGAAAGTAGAGAGATGAGTCTGAAGCACTAATTCTGAAGTAGCCCTACTGAGAGTCACAGATGGTATTAATAACGTGGTTATACTTTCGAAATGGTAAAAATCATCTGTGCTGATAACAAAGATAACTGTGAATAAGGCGAGAACTCAGGTACGTTATAAACTGTTATATATTTGTAAGGCAGTAATTGTTAACAATAAAAATATATTAAAAAAAAAAAAAAAAAACAATATAAGGCTAGGTATAATTATTCCAGAATGCTCTCTGGTTTGATGTAATTATTTACAGAAGCTTGTAAGCAAGATTGATGATTCTTAGCTATCAAAGTAAAATGTTCACAAAAAATGCAACTATGAAAAACAAATATTTTGCTAAACAACAGTGATAGTTTAGGTACTATTTATTTGATGCATCACTTAGTAAAATGTGTTGATGCTAGTATTTCCAAAAATATACACATAATGAAAAAATCGGCGAAATTAGTTTCAACAAGATTGTGGGAAACATGAAAATAAACAAGCACTGGTAAAGCTGACAGGTCTGACATTGCTGATCAGCCCTTTGGTTTTGTCAATGTATGTCTTGTTTTGATATGGGTTTTGTAAAACTTTATTGTTGTGGGAGCTGCCGGCCCCTCACCATAATAACAAACATTGGCAAAAAGCTAATACATTTTTAGTCTCAAAAGAACACATTGCCGCAGTCGTTCCTGACACAGAACAAAACTTTTTTATGTGGCAATAGGCCCCTTGTGAAACAGCAGAATGCTGTCACAGTGAAGCCAGCCAATAAGTAGAGAAACAGCATTTAATAAAAACAAAAGGTTTTGGATGACCAACTAGGGGCACAATTCTTAAAGACAGTCACAAAGTGCACCCATGGTATACGTCCTTGCATTAGTGCATATTTTCCGCTTTCATGAATTTGCAAGAATTTACAGAAGTAGGATAGGAAATCTTACTACTAGAAGATATTTGTAAACTGCATTCAAGCACGCCGTAGAAAATATTTGCAAACTGCATTTTATCACACGCACAGATGCATCTGTAAAGTTGCTCACGCCAACATCTTTTGGGAGTTAACAAGTTCACTTTCCTTACAACACCTTTTCCCCAACCCTGGAGGAAGTTTTACTTTTGCCCTTGTTAGGAGTACATTTCCAACCTTTCTCATTAAGGGTAAAGATTAGAGAAGAGATTATGAAAACCCGTAGAATATGCAAGTTAGTAGGTCTGCACAGACTCAAGTGGGCTTTCTAACCATGAAACTATCGCTTACCCTCATCTCAAACCATAGTATGTAGATATGCTGAAAGGTGGCAAAATAAGGGCATGGCTACTACATGGCGCCAAAGGACAAGTGGATTTGTTTTTACAGGTCAAGTAGATTTATTACGCAGCCTGGCCTATTATACAAGTAGATATTTTCAAAAATTCCACACCCTGGTCTCCACATACTTGGTGACTGGTATGGAACCAAACATAGAACAACATCAGTCCAACCCCTCAACACGTTCCTGGTTACTTACCTTGGTGAAATTTCAGATTTTCAAGAAGCATTATGTTTGTAGTTCATTGAGCAAATGGTATTCTTTAATGAGTTGGGAAGTTGTACTGGAAGCCGCTGGTTGGTACTGGGCAAGCTAGCAATTATGTATGGGTGTAGACACAGGAGCAGTTTAGACCACAACAGTTTGTTAGACATCCCATCATAATACACAATGTGTAGACAGAATAAATGTATAGTTGTAATCTGAAACAACCAGGGAATATGAATGGCAGGTAAGAGGTGCAAAATAAATTCTAACGGCAGGCCCGTATTGTGTTTCTCCAGGCAAACCCACTTGATTAGCATAGAAAGTACTAGACGGCAGTGACGATGGAGGGGCCAAATATTCTCCACTACATACTCTGCCTGTGACATGGGTACCAGTAAATAGTCCAACATAATTCCAGGCCATGTCAGCTCACTGTTTTCCAGCATTCAAGTACATCATGTAGTTATGGCATGCTCTATACTCCAGTTCATATGAGGGGCACCACAGTCCACCAAAGCTGAGGTCTTTGTTTTGCTCATTTAAGCAACTTGGAATTGCTCTGGAGCCACCTGTGAGGGAGAAACTGAGAACCAAATCTTGCCTCTTTGGTGGATTCTCCATGCCCCATGTTAACTCCTCAGTTGTGCCCTATAATCCTTCCCACTTGTTAGTAAGAGTAGAAACAGAGGTTCAGATACTCCCTCTGTTCTGCTTCTCGTCATCTCTCTCAGGAGATCTGCTTTTATAGCAGCACGTTAATCCTGGAATCACTGTCTGAAATTTCTCTGTGTGCCGTACTCCAGGAGCCCCACTGGCCTTTGATTCTCACCTTCCAATTAGGAACTAGGAGGTAACTCCTCTTGTGTTTCTACCCAAGCAAGGGCACTTCTTTCTCTCAGAACCAATTCCTAGAGAATCTCACCTGGACGCTCCCCTCCAAGCCCACACCCTTTGTTAGAGCGACTTTCCAACCTGAAGAACAATGAGATGCTATATCTGCATCCTTCACTGGACCTGAGAACCCGAGGTCCTCCAGAAGACTCACGCTTTGCAAATGCTTCTTCTCTCCCGCCCAGCTCATGTCTACTGAATAACCCGTGCCAGCCCTCCACTGTTTCAAGACCCTGACACTGTTGGCTGATAGTGGGTGGAGATGGTGCCTTCTCTCCTTGGACCAGCTCCTGCCACAGGCTGACTCCAGACCATAGCAGTGCTTCTTGTCTTTGCTACTGTCGCAGGCTTCAGGACATGGCAGCATCTCTTCTCCTAGCTCCCACTCCACCTTCACAGGGGTCCAGCCTTCACAGTGCCTTAATATGGTTCTGACTAGGAGTTCCTTTTGTAGGTGACTCTATACAGTTAGACCCTCACTTGTGAAAGGTAGATTAGTTGACATGCCTGTGGTACTCAGTAGTATACATATACCCCCCACATATAACAGCAATCCTTTCTGAATATGCTTTTTCAGAAACTAGCGAACTAGGCTGGGAAATCATGGATTTTAGGAGAAGCCAAAGACCCTGAACACTGGCTATGTCATTTGTTACTGCTAGACTTGTGGCTTAAACTAAACCCTGGAATGTGATGCTATTTATGATTCTCAGTCTCACATAGTTTGTACGTCTGTATCATATCTTATGTACAAGTGATCTACAGTATAATATGTTCAGTGCTGCATACATTAGTAACACAAAATCTGACCATGACATTGTGTATTAAATAGGACAAAACCGACAGACGCCAGATCCCACTTGGAGGCTTCAACTCACCATGCTTGAGGATGCAGGCTTTAAAGAAACAGTACAGGAACAACCGATGGGGCAAATTAATAGAGCCATGTATTCAGCTCCTGAAGCACCACCAAGGGAAAGCTTTGGCCTGTTCCTGGTGAATGTAACACTGCCCTAGCTGTTCATTACTCAGTCAGAGGAGATGGAATCTCCCATTACTAAACAGGAAATCTGAGATGCAAGGGAGAAAAGCCTGGGCACAGACAGGCTCCCTAGGGAGTTCAATCAAACCTACTGTTCCCAAGTAGTTAGAACTGTCCCATTAAAATAAAAGTTTATTCCCACGTTGAATGAAGCATTTACAGCTTTGGTACCCAAATCAGAAAGGGACTGTTTGGATGCTTCCTACTACAGGCCCCTGTCGATTTTAAATACAGAGTATAAAATTCTCTGTTAAATTCTTGTGACTAGACTTCTACCAAATCTCTCAACAATAACACGTGGGGACCAAACTGGATTTGTTCCAGAATCAATATGTTCTCAAATGCCAGATGATTACTGGTATTCTAAAAGTGGCCTTTCATAACTGACCACATTCTGCATGTCTTGTTTAGCTCTACAAAGAGAACTTGATACTTGACACTTTTTCCTCACACCATGTGTGTAATGACCTGGAAAAATCTGGGTCCTGCAGGGCAATAATACAGTGGGTTTAATTACTCTATGCTAAAACCCACAGCAAGAGTTCTCATTGGTAGATTTGTTTCAGAGGCATATTTAGTTGGCTGGGGTACAAGACAACACTGGACCCTAACAAAATGATTTCCCACGTCCCAAGCAATATGTAGAGTTTTAAATATGTTCTCAATTCATACCAATCACACTTTCACCCTGTTCGCTGCTATGAACCTGACATCCTCGCAGTGTGGATAACCTACAGGATGGATAACCTGGCAGGGTCTCAAAAGCTACACACTCCCAATCAATGAGTTTAAGACCTTTCTAAGTCCTTTCACAGTGTAAGTGACAAAGGCAACCCAGACAGGTTTCACAATGTAACTAATGTATCAGACCCTGCAGAGACTACCTTTCAGCAAATATGTCCTTTATTCTCCGCCAACTACCCAGTTGCCTAATCCTTTGTTCCTGATGTTTAGCATTTATCTTCATAACACATTTATGCCTCTGGAGAACATTTGAAATTCAGTTGTACTGTCTTGCGTCTGGTCGTTCTGATGGGTATTCCAAACTCAAGAATTCCATTAATTGTTTTTTTTTTGTTTTGTTTTTATAACATGTTTTTATTGATTTTTCCAAGAAAACAAAACATTGTGCTACACACGTGTTATCAATGACAGGATATTGATGGTTTAAGTAATACTTGTAGATTTGCACAAATTAAAATAAACAAACAACTAAGAACACCTAGTACACTTCCAGGTCCGGACAATTTAATCAGTATGTTTAAGTTATTGCCTACGCCGACGACTAGCGCATTCTAGTGTGGAGGGGTCCCGCAGTCGCCCAGGGTGGGGTCTTATCTTCTGCGTGGGTGGGTGGGGGGGGGGGGGGGAGAGGCGGCGGATGCGCGAACTGTTGGAGTGCCAGTGTCTAGTGGTTGGGCGTATTGGCCCGTGGGCGCTGCCTAAGGTATGTACTCGTGGGGTTTTAGTGTATTGTCGGTGGGGGTGAGGTGTTGTTAATGGGGGTGTATGCATCCCCTAACGGAGTGCTGCATTGTGGGCGAGTCCGTGCATGTGGCCGCCTAGGTATTCACAGCAATTCACAGTTCACGGGGGTCTCTCGTCGTTTTTTGCCTCTAGCTTAGACACAAACGTGTTCCAAATTTCGCAACCCGCGTGACGCAATCCCCCTCGCGCCAGGATCGTTAGCACCTGGTACTCAGCACGGGCCCATAGCAGTGTGAGGGTGAGCCAGGCTTTCAAGTCGGGTGCGTTGGGGGCTTTCCAGTTCATGGCTATTAGTCTTTTGTACATTACATAAGCCAGATCCACAAACCTGTGTATGTGTTTGTGTTTTTTCGCCCTTGTCCTGAGGCCAAGTAGGCAGGACTTGGGACTCACGTCCAGGTCAAGACCCGTCATTTCTACTAATGTTTTAACCACCCCAGCCCATTCTTTTTGTATCTGTGGGCATTCCCAGACCATGTGGTAGAACTGTGCCACTGGTGTTTTGCATCTGGGGCAGACAGGGTCCGTCCCAGGGAACATGCGTTTGATCCTGGCCGGTGCTAAATATGTTTGGTGTATGTAGTTAAACTGTGTGTATCAGAATCTGGGGTTCCTTGAGACCTTGCGAGTGTGGCTCATGGCTTTTTGCCATTCTGCCCCAGAGATCGGGGCAGGCAGTACGGCATTCCACCTCTCCCAGGCTTTTAGCAAATTGGGCTCCGGGGGCTTATTCAGGAGTTTATACGTGTTTGAGACTGCTTTTGCTTGGGTGTCGCAGCTCAGCATATGGTGCAGTGTAGGAGAGGTGTCTGGTTCTAGTTCTCCAGCTGCCCATGGTTTTCTGATTGCGTGACATATAGCATGATAGGCCAGGAATTGTCCCGGGCCCACTGCTGTGAGGGCTTGCATGAAGTCGAAAGACATTCATTTCCCCTCCTCAAAGCAGTCTCCCACTGTATGTATGCCCGCGTCTGTCCAGGTTGCAGGCGAATATGATCCAGCCTCAGCCCACCCGGGAAGCCGTTCTAGCAGGAGAAGCGGTGAGTAGGGAAGTTCTTTTGCGTTTCTTTGGATATACCTCTTCCAACATGCGTGAGCTGCCACCATCAATGGATTTCCGCGTGCCCTCTGATTTGCTTATTTGTGAGCCATACGAGCAGGGGGACTCCCTGAAGTCTGGACTTGAGCCAAATGGATTCCGCCGAACTGGGCCTGTGGATCCAGTTCAGTATCCACTGTAACTGCGCAGACGCGAAATAAAGCTCAAAGTTTGGGGCGCCCAGCCCTCCTGCTGCTACCGGGTGGTGTAGCGTGGTGAGTGCGACCCGCTTTCTGCCCTCTCCCCACACAAGTTGCAGTAGGATAACGTTCAGACTGTTGAAGAAACTTTGGGGAATAATAAGTGGCAGGGCCGCGAAGTGATATAACAATCTGGGTAGTATCAGCATGTTTGCTAAGGCCACCTTGCCCAGTGGTGAGAGTGGTAATTTATTTCAGAATCGCATTGAGCCTTTCATGGAGGTCACCGCTCTCCCCAAATTACCATCCCTGAGGTTCTCTGTTCTGTGGTAAATGTTAACCCCTAAGTATTTAAATGTATCGAAGAACCATTTTAGGCGGCCTGGTGGGGCATTCTCACGTTTCGTTGAGGGCCAGTTGGTTAGTGGGAATATACAGGATTTTCCCCAGTTAACTATTAGGCCAGAGATCCCTCCAAATTCAGATAGTAGCGACATCACCGAGGATAACACCTCTTCCCCTCTTCGTATGTATATCAAGGCATCGTCTGCATATTGCGATATGGCGTGGTGGGTCCCGCCCCTGACTACCCCCCACCTTTCTTTTTTTGCACGAATGCGTGCGGCCAGCGGTTCCATTGCCAAGGCGAACAACAGGGGGGACAGGGGGCATCCCTGTCTTGTGCCCCTATTAAACGGGAAGCTCCCTGATATGACCCCACTTGTTTTCACCCTAGCCTGTGGATCAGTATACAATATACATACCCAGCATGTGTATTTTGGGCCAATACCCATGTGCTGCATAGTGGCAAACAAAAAGTCCCATTCTAGTCTATCAAACGCTTTCTCAATATCGAGTGAGATCACCGCTTCCTCAGGTGCGTTCGGGAGAGTGTCGCCCATTACGCTCAGCAGCCTCCGGATATTAAGAAAAGTGTTGCGTTTTGGGATAGTAGTGATAAAGGTCGGTAGAATTTAACGTCTGTGGGGTCGCGTCCTTGTTTGGCGAGGACCACTATCATTGCCTCCCTCAGTGTGGGGGGAAGGGTCCCGCTGGCCCATACCTCTTCGAATACTTTCATGAGGTGTGTATTAAGGTGTGTCGCAAAGGTGGAGTAGTATTCTGAAGGAAGGCCGTCTGCACCTGGTGCTTTATTCCTAGGTAATTGCTCAAGGGCCATACTGAGTTCTCCTAGTGCCAGGGGGGCCTCTAGTGTCTATCTGTCTGTGTAAGTTGGGGCAGGGGTGAGTCCGCCAGAAAAGACCTAAGTTGTTGGGTGGTGCATGATGTACGTTTGGCGTATAATTTTGTATAATATTCCCTGAACGCGTCATTTATTTCTTCCTGCGTGATTGCCAGTGTACCTGCGCCTGGCTCTATTGCCCCGATAGGGGGGCGCTGCCGGTCTTCGCGCAGGAGCCACGCGAGTAGCCTACCCGATCTGTCGCCTTCCATTTGAAGTCGGGTCAAGTGCTATTTGTAATCATGAACGCGGAGTGTGGTGTCGGCGGCGGCGTATTCTGTGCGTGCATCCTTTAATGTCGTGTATGGTGTTTCGTTGCGAGCTACTGCGTTTTCTAGTGTTCTTAGTTTTTTTTCAATTTGCTGACCTCTGCGTGGAGTGTACGTCTCACCCCCCATGTAGTTGAGATACAGTGGCCGCGGACAACTACTTTATGCGCGTCCCACTCCACCGCTCTTAGGTTTGTGGTGCCAGCGTTTAATTCCCAGTACTGTTTTAGCGCTGTATTCAATGTGTCTGTGAATGCTGGGTCATGGAGGGCTTCCACCTGAAGTCTCCATGTTGGGATCACTTGGCGCTTCCTGCCCCAGCCCAAAGTTACTATGAGCGGCGAGTGGTCCGATAGTGTTTTAGCTAGGTATTCTGTCCTGCTGGCGATTGTGCAGATTTCCTGAGTGCCCCACAGTGTGTCTATCCTGGTGTGTACTTTATGTGGTATTGAATAGAATGAGTATTCCCTTTGTAGTGGATGCTTCACGAGCCATATGTTATGGAGGCCCATATCGCTGGCCCATGCTTGCAGTGGGCGTCTGGTGTGTCTATTGGCTATCGTTTGTGTGGGGGGGGTTTGACCTGTCCAGCGCTGGGTCCGGTATACAATTAAAGTCCCCACCCCATAAGGCGGGTGCTTCAGGGTTCACCAGTAATGCTGGGGTAAGCGTACTCAGGAACACAGGTAACGCGTTGTTGGGGGCATATAACCCTATTAGTGATAGTTGTTTGCCGTCTAGTCTACCCTCCACTACCACATACCTGCCTCCCTGGTCTATCCTGTGCGATGTTTGGAGGAAGGGGACGCTCCCTGCTATCCATATAAGAACCCCTCTCGCGAAGGTTGAGTAAGATGTGCCTATTATCTGTCCCCCCCATTTACTCCGCAGTTCTTGCAGGTCTGGCTCCCGCAGGTGAGTCTCTTGTAGGATTGCGATGTGTATGCTCTGGTGTTTAAGTCGTGCGTGCACCCGGGACCTTTTGCTCAGGGTCCCCAGTCCCCTGACATTCCAGGTGACTATATCATATTTGTGCGTGCTATGAGCTATAGGTTGGGCCATGTTTTATTTTGTGATGGTGCATCTGGCACTCTTCCTGCCAGTGGGACCCAGTCAGATCCCCCCACCCCACCGGCAGTCGGCCACCCCACTCTTGGCAATATTCCCTGTGTTGTGGACGGACCTGTAGTGTACAAACTAACTATTACCCTCTTTCCCTCCCCAACTGGATCCCTTCCCCAACTGTGAACTAGCGACAAACTGCACACCCCGTTGGGGTGCGAACAAAACTGTGTCCATGTGGATATCTGTGGGGGAGCAATTTTACTATCCGGATGCGGCTCGTTATGGGGCTCGCATCCTTCTGCAGACCCGGTCTGCAGATGATTTGGGGCGCTCCCGGGAGTGAGCTGATCCCCCCCCACCTAGTTTGCTATCGCCGCCAGCCGCGCGCAGTTTGGGTGTGGAAGCAGTTTTCAAGAATAAAGAAAAGATACATAAGTTCAGGTGTGGTAATCGCCCACTTACAGTGGGGTACGCTAAGTTCCGTTCTGTTCCTCAGTTGCGGCGGCCGGTTCCGGCGGGGGTTGGGTCAGCGATACTCGTTCAGAGTGCATCTGCGGTCCTGGGGGTAAGCTCGGGTCCCTTTAGCACATCTGTTAACGTGGAGTCTGAGCTGATTGAGTCCGACTCCGAGCCTTCCTCCGGGTGCGTCCTGAGAGTCTCAAAGGAGTTCTGTGTCAGTAGGGGGGTTTCTTTCAGGACCTTAACTCTCTCTTCTGCGGCCTGTTTCTCCGTGGGTTGACTCCTGGTGCGCCTCTTGGAGCGTTTCCGCGATGAGGTCAATGACCAGTCCTCGTCGGTGCCATCCGCCTCTCGGGGGTGGGCGAGCCCCTTGGCATAGATCCACGTCCAAGCGTCTTCCGGTGAGGTGAACACGTGGGTGCGTTCGTCTGTTGATACTCTTAGTTTGACAGGGAATAGTAGTGCATACTTTATGCCATGTTCTCGGAGGCGCTGCTTTATTTTGACATAGGAGTTGCATTGTTTTTGCACCTCTTGAGTGAAGTCTGGATAGGCATTGACAACTGAGTCCTCATACTTAAATGGGCCTTTGTTGCGAAACTGCTGGAGTATAGCATCATGGTCTCTGAAGTTCAGGAACCTGGCTATTAACGGTCTTGGGGGTTGGCCAGGGAACGGGGGCCGCCCAGGGATCCTGTGCGCTCTTTCTACGGAAAAGAACTTTGATGGGGCTCCATTCAGAACCTCTTTGATTAGCCAGTGTTCCAGCAAGAGTTCCGAATTTTGATCCAGTGATTTTTCAAGGAATCCCAGAAACCGTACGTTGTTACGGTGGGATCTGCCCTCTGCCTCTTCTGCTCTTCTCAGCAGTGTCTTTACTTCTGCGTCCAGGCGGTGAATTTGTTTTTGATTTTCCGCTACTGTGGGGGCCAGTTCACTTAGCGCCTCTTCCGTTGACTTCACCTTTTCGGATAATTTGCGATGGTCTACTCTGAGGATGTTCAGATCTTGCGACACCGTGTCTATCCTGCTCTCCAATGAGGATTTAGTGTCCATGATTGCCTGTAGCACTTTCTCGAATTGTGAGGAGTGGGCCTGGAGTTTGCTTTCCAATGACTGCAGGGTAGGTATGAGTTGTTGATCGCCGGTTGCTGGTCCGTGCGTGTTCCGGTCTTGGCTTTTCGCCGATTTGGACTTCCCGGCCATTCTTCCTTATTTGTAAATGTCCTTTGGGTGGATGTACTGCTCCACCGGGTGCAGCCAGGCGGATGACTTCGCTGGTGGCGCGCCCACGCCTCTCTGTTGTGTATCCTCGTTTCGCGAGCACCCACGCGGTCACCCATGTTCCCCGGGCTGGTCAGGCGGGGGGGGCTGCACGACCTTGCGGGCCACCACCGATATGCACTCCACGTTCTAAGATTTCGGCCCTCCTATTGGTCTCTTGAGGTAGGTTCTGACTCGGATGGGCGGGGGCTCCTCGCCGCTGGGTCCGCCGAACAGCGTGGGCAGGAGATAAAAGGGGGGCAAGACCCTCGTGCCCCTACCGATTCCCCCTTTGACGACAGCTCCTAGGCCCTGGATCCTCTGATGAGATGGGGGGGAAGGATCCCTCCCGCAGGCGAGCGTTGAGCGAGCTCCCAGCGCTCGTTGATTCACCGCAGGGGTCAGACGCACTCGCGGTGAGGCGGCACTGCACGCCGTCCGCCCGGTCCAGGCCTGGTCCGACCGCACGCGTGTCCCGCAAGCCCCGGTAGCGAGTGCTTCTTGCGGCCCCCGGGTCTTCTCTGGGGGGGCGTGCCTCGCTAGTGGATGTTGAAGGGGGGGCACTTCCAGAGGGCCCAGGCAGCCAGGCATCAGCCTCCGCCGCCCCCCCATCCAAGCTGGGGGGACCTATGGTGAGGAGGGGTGGTGGGGGGTGGAGGGGGTCGAGAAGGGGAAGCAGGGCCCAGGTATGGGGTCACTACTCCCCAATACGAGCCCCTCCCGCCGCCGCGCACCCACCTTATTGTTGGGCACTCCGGCCGGAGCTTGGAGCACCCTGGCTGTTCCTCGCCTCCCGGAGGTGGCAGTCGCTCCGACAAGTCCTCTTGTCCGCGCCACACAGCACCTCCCTCCTGGTACAGATGCAGCGCGGTCCTGGATTCCTGGCAACGGGGCTCCGGAGGCCAGGCGCCCGGCAGACCAGGTCCTCGCCACGCCTCAGAAAAAATGGTCGACTTCGATCGGCCCCGTTGATATGGAACGGGATTCCTCGGCGCGGATCCCGTCTCCGCTTCTAGTAAATGGCGCCCCGGGAGCGCCCTGCAGGTATTTGTTAGGCGAACCCGAGACGGAGCGCTTGATTAAGCGTCCTTCCCGGTCGCCATCTTGGCTCCGCCCCCCAAGAATTCCATTAATGATGTTAAAATCTGAGTGTTTTCGGCTGGCTACTACTGACTTAAGGTCCACATGCACTTTGTTCAATCTTCAACCAAACTGCTCTCAGCTTAACATTGCAAATAAGTGAAGGATTTTTGCACTATTCGTAAGCTAGTCTGTCTCTTTTAAAGGCTTTTGCACTCAGAGTCTGAGTTTTTTATTTCATTAAACTCAATTTCCTTCACAATCTCAAAACCAGTAAGGTCTCTGTAGTGGATTCCTTAATAGAATATGCCTATGCAATTCATTCCTTTGTACTGCCAAAATTAATTAACAAACTTCAAAAGCATTAATTAATGCTTTAATACACGATTATAGCTGCAGAGCCTTAGTAGGCAGATCCGATTGGGGCCAGAGGCTTTGGCGAATGATGGCGGCTCTCCTGAGGCTCTTGGTGTCCAAACGTATGCAGGTACAGGAGTAATGCGTTCCCTGGTTGGTTTGTGACGAGGCACGACAAAGCACAGACACTAGCTGTCTCTTTGAGGGCTGTTGTGGTGGCTTTCTGACCGTGAACGCACACATGGAGAAGTGGACAAGGGGAGCTTCGAGCACTGGGTGGTGGAGCGGGCTCCCTCAGTTTATCCGGCTTCCCGAGGTAAGGGAGCATTGGCCATGAGGAGCCGTGGCAGGGGGATCCTTACAGGGAATAAGAAGATTTTGGGGTATGCCCCTGGGAGGCTTTAGGAATTAGATCAGACTCTTAAAGATGCAGCAACTGCACTCTAAGGTATCAGGATGAGGAAGGGGAACTGTTCATAGCTCGCCAACAGCAAGACTTCAACGGCATGTTGCTCGGGGACAGCTAGCTGTGATGGCCTGAAGGAATGTGGGACAGAGAGACGCTGCTACAGGAAAAATGGCAGAGAAAAGTTTGTCACCCAGCCAAGAGGATCAGCAATTGGGCATGGCGGATACCAATCTCTCTATCAATGCCCTCAATGCCAGCCCTGTGCCGGTAGTTCACCTCAATCATGCGCAGGTAAATGGTTGTAACAAAGGGCCCCTGGTACAGTCTCTGGTATGTGAGGATACCCAGCCAGGACTTATTGCGAGGGTTAACCCCAATACTAATACTGCTGCTAAAATTAAGGATTATCCCATGTTTCATAAGTCATTGTCTAGCTGGCTTGATAAGGAGGGAAAATTGATGCAGAATAAAATAAGGGGGAGCCAAACAAAACTATCATGGACTTACATGTGGACAGTGCGTTTATGAGCGAAACACCTGTTTGTGTATTGGAAAACATAGCCCTGCTAAGTCAAACAAAAATTGCAGAGCCAAGAGATAGTTTACAGAAGGCAATTCATCAAGTATTAAAGAAAGTTATGGTTGGGCCTCCTCAATGCAACCAGAGACCTTAAAAACTTTGTTCAAGACAATTTTTCTGGAGATTAGAGAGCTGAAGCAACAAGTTCATGAGATAAATTATCAAAAATTTAGCACAGTCTGTCACAAATACAACAGAGATTGGTGGAGACAGAGAATCCCCGACTTAGAGGATAAGTTGCTGTCTCTGGGTAAAGAGGTTTTAATTGGGCAAAGGAAGACACAACAACTAGAAAAAATACTAGATGAAATGGAAAATATGCAAAACACTCTTAACTCAGATTCACTGCATCCCAAAAGGAAGAAAGTTACAGGGGGAGCCCAGAACGTAGAGCAATTCGTGAACATATTCTACCAGCTGCACCAGTCAATTTGACGATCTTGAGGGCACATAGGATTCCTGATCATCTGTCAGCACATATGAAATATCCTCAAACTATTACAGTTAATTTTGCGGACTATAGGCTAAAAGAACAGATATTGACAGCAGCAAAATATTTCAAGGGATGATTCAGGAATTTAAATCAATAGAGACTCAAGCATCTTTGGTACGGTAGTTGAAGCTTAAGGTCCATGCTGATGGACAATTTCATACGATTATTGCAGTGGAGGAGGTGCAGGCCCTCCTTGCAAAAACGTCTAAAAAGTTGTCAATATCAAATGTGTAATTACATCTTGATTTTGAGTTTCACTTGTCAGTTTGAACATATTTGCACATTATAGGAGGAACATGGGAGGCACACAAGGGAAGCAGAGTGCAAAGAGATGGCACCTTTTGAGGTTTGGGTCACCTTGGGAGGGTGGTGGGTAATTCCCATAAATAAGGACGGGGGGTCAAGGGGAATGGCTTGCAGGAAAAAAAGAGCAGAATGTGGGGACAGGTTTTTTTTCTTTTATCATGACTATCAAATCAGAGGCAGGTAGAAATGTGATTTTAAAAGGGAAAGCGTGCCTATTGAGGTGGATAAGATCCACCTGCGGACACGCAGTGTCCGACTATACAGATTAACAAATGGACCAACAAATGAAAATTATTACATATAATGTGTATGGACTGTTAAATAAGCAGAAGGTCGGGCTTTATTGAAGTGACTTTCCTCGTTCAATTCTGAGGTGAATTATCTTCAAGGAGCAGATTTTAAAAGAAACTGATACTACATATTCCAGAAAAATATTCATTGGCATTCTATGCCTCGGCAAGTGTGGCAATGCGGGATAGCCATATTGCTTTCCAGTTTGAGAGATGAAGTTGGTTTCAATGGACTATAAGTCCACGTGGATCTGGGTCAAAGCAAGTGTGCTAGGCGAGGTATTGAATGCTTTCAATAATAATGGCCCCATATCTGACAATTCTGAGGCTTTAGAACAAGTTAATAACTTGGCATTACAGACCGAGGCATCACTGGTAATGGGGGATTTTAATTTTATTCAAAATTTGAGCCATGACACATCCAATAGGGATAGGAGACAAATGAAACCAAAAACTGCCAAACTCCTTAGTATAATCAAGCAGCATCTTGTGCTGGAGGATCCCGGGCGGGCAGCATATCCCAAATTAACCCAATATAGTTATTATTATAAAAGATTTCAGTTGGGTTTGTGTTTAGATTTTAGTTACTTGTGGCTCAATCTTTAAGAAAGGGCATTGTCAGTAGTCTTGTTAAGCATAATTTTAGAAGCAAAACAGAGGGCAAAGTCAGGATGGTAATTCAACAGGGCTCTGCTATTGGACCAAACTTGGGTTAAGGACACTAGCCTATTTATTCACTAATTTTTTTGAAATAAATATTAATTCTGCTCCTCTTTTTGAGGTCTGGGAAGCTTTTAAAGCGACATTTAGGGGGCAGGTTATCTCCTACAAAGCCAAATTAAATTTTAGAAGCAAATCAGAGGCCAAGGTCATGATGGCAATTCGACAGGGCTCGGCTCCTGGAGCAAGCGTGGGTTATAGGGACACTAAACAAAGTATTCTCACATTTTCTGCAATAAATATTGATCCTGCTCCTCTTTTTTGGTCTGGGAAGCTTTTAAAGCCACAGTCAGGGGGAAGGATATCTACTGCAAAGCCAAATTATGCCAGGCTAGGCAGATAGGATACAGGAGCTTCAGACAGTGATAGAAGATGCCCGTAACCACTTATTGGGATCAATGGGGAGTTTCCCTCCTTAAATAAATTGTCAGACTCTCCAAGATCAGTTATCCAGGGCAGAAGAACTACTAAGGGATTTTCTTTCTTGTAGAGGAAATTACGGGTGGCAGAGCACACCAAAAGAAGCTTTATGAGGAGAGCCAACAGCTGGGGAAATTCCTGGCTTGGTCAACTAAGACTCAGAGAAATAAACAATTAGTTAATAAAATTTGAAATCCCAGAACAGGAGTATTGGAGACGGAAAATATAGAAATGTCTGGGAGCTTTTAAAATCATTATAGGTCTATTTATGAAGCAGAGCTGGTTACGGAGCTCGATTTATAATAGTATTTTAATGGGCTGCAGCTTTGACAAAATCTCAGATCTTTAAAAAGGTGTTGTAGGGAGCTGGCCTGGTGTGTGGTGAACAACTATGGTGTTATCACCTTATACCAGGTGTCCCCTATTAGTGAAGTGTAGACAGTTCCTAGAAAGCCAGGGCTCTCTGGAGGTAGCTGTGGATGAGCAGCCAAGACTTATCTAGGAGACATGTAAAACTTATGCAATACCATTATAGTCACACAGCACTATCACACATGAAAAAACCACAGTGTTACACAAATGAAGGTGCTTTATTATAGTAACACAAATACTAGAATACTGAATATGCAATCCCCCAACTGGAGTTAAGTAAACACCTATTATATACACATTAGTAATCAGTAAATAGCATACAAAGCAATAGGCATTGGTAAAAGCAAAAAGAGAGGGCCCTAGGGGAAGGCCAAAGCATGTACTAAAAAAGTGGAATGTGAAAGTCAGTCCCCCACCCAAGGAAGTGGAATCAGTAGAAGGGAGCTGGAGGAACTATGACCCCAAGAGGTGAGTACCAGAGAGATCCCCAGTGACCGAAAGAGCAGAGGTAAGCACCTGGTTTCCCCCCAAAACCAACAGGAGGACTTTGGAAAAGGATTGTGCAAGACCCAACCAAAACTGGAAGAACCCAAAAGTGGATCCTGACAGAAAAGGACCTGCAGAGGATGAGAATTAAGTCCAGGTCGAGTTGGAGTGTCCAGTTGTGGCAGGACCCATTACCCACCCTTCTATGGATGTAGGACCAGTCGACGGTTGATGAAGAAGGTCAGCAGTGCACCTCAGGAGCTGAAGAGGAGTCCCAGAAGTAATGTTCCATGTCAGCGGTCGAGATGCAGTTGGTTAGTGGTGCTAGAAAACCACCAACAAGCGCTGGCTAATGCAAGAGACAGAGAAGAAGGTTTGCAAGGATGAAGAGGACCAGAAAGGTTCAGGGGACTCGACCCAAGGAGGGGAGTTTGGGGTGACCCTCAGCAGCTCGGAGAGTCACAAGAAGAGGAGGCAGGCCCCACAGGCAATCCACTGGCAGCAGGCACAGGAGTTGCAGTGACGCCCACTTAGCACACCTAGAGAGGAATCCCACGTCGCTGGAGCAGCAGGCAGGAGACTGCTTTGCAGGAGGGAGTGCTAGGAGCCGGGGCTACATGGAGCATGAAGATCCCTTGGAGGAGGAATAAACAAGCCTTGGTAGCTGCAAGAGTCGTGGTGCATAGGGGTACTGTCCTGCAAGGAGAGGCAAGGGCTTACTGTCCCCCAAGTTGGACATATGGTAGAGAGGACCAAGGGGACCAATCCAGACCACCACCTGTGATGCAGGATCCACGCAGCTCCGGAGGAGTGAAGATCCACGCAGCCAGTCATCATTGCAGTTGGTACCTGTGGATGCAAGGGAGTGACTCCTTCACTCCAAGGGTGATTCCCTCTTAATTCTTGTGCAGGCTGAAGACTCGCCGCTCTCAGAGTATGCAAAGCTGGGGAAATGTTGCAGTTGCTTGAAGGAGCCAGAGAAACAATGTTGCCGAGTGGAGTCATCGCTGTAGTTGCAGATTGTCGGTTCCTGGAGGGTGCAGTTGCAGTCCCAGTGGCCAGAAGATGAAGTAAACGATGCAGAGAAGTCCTGCTGGAATCATGCACATCGAATCTGAGGACCCACCCAAGAGGGAGACCCTAAATAGCCCAGAAAGGGGGACTGGTCACCTAGCAGGGTGACCACCAACCAGGAGGGGGGTTGTGATGTCACCTACCTGACCTGGCCACTCAGATTCTCCCAGGGGCCTCAGCCCGCCTTGGATTCAAGATGGCAGAATTAAGTGGCCACCTGGACGAGCTGTGGGAACCACCCCTAGGGTGGTGATGGACAGGGGAGTGGTCACTTCCCTTCTTTTGTCAAATTTCGTGCCAGAGCAGGACCTGGGAGTACCTGGACTGGTACAAACTGGTTTATGCAAGGAAGACACCAAATGTGCCCTTCAAAGCATACGGGTGGCATGGGAGGCTACCCCTCCCTCTCCCATAGGAACTCCTTTGTTCTGCCTTCTTCTGCCTGAGCTTGGTCAAGCAGCAGGAGGGTGAAACCTGTCTGAGGGGTGGCAGCAGTGTGGGCTGCCTGGAAAACTCCAGGAGACTGGTAGGAGCAATGCTGGGGGTACTCTAAGGAGCCAGTAGAGTGTATGGAATCATACAACCAATACTGGCAACAGTATTGGGGTATGATCCCGACATGTTTGATATCAAACATGCCCAGGTTCGGAGTTACCATTATGTAGCTGGACAGGACACAGTACCTGTGTTCAGTACAAGGGTAAAATGGCTTCCCCGCACTTACGAAGTCCAGTGTAATGGAGCTGGAGATCATAAGGGCACCTCTGCTCAAGCAGGAGTGCCCTCACACACAGGTACCTGCACCCTGCTCTCTGGGCTACGAGGGCCTACCATAGGAGTGACTTACAGTGACCTGGTGCAGTGGTCTGTAGTGAATGGGTGCAAGCACCTTTTCACGCAGGCTGTAATGGCTGGCCTGAAGACACATTTTGCATGGGCTCCCATGGGTGGCACAATACATGCTGCAGCCCATGGGGAACCCCTGGTGCCCCAATGCCCTGGGTACCCAAGTGCCACATACTAGGGACTTATATGGGGGCACCAGTATGCCAACTGTGGGGTGTGCAAAGACCTAAGCAACCACATTTAGAGGGAAAGAGCACAATCACTGGGGTCCTGGTTAGCAGGATTCCAATGAAAACAGTCAAAACAGACTGACAGCAGGCAAAGAAATGGAGGTAACCATGCCAAAAAAAGGGTACTGTCCGACAGGTATTTTAAATAGTAAAATAGATTATATTATAACAGCCTTAAAGAGTATCGCCAGTGCCAAGGCGAGTAGAGGTAATGGGACCCCTACAGAAGTGTATACAATCTTTTTAGAGGAAATCCTCCCATTTCTTCTAGCCCTCTTCAATAGTATAAAAGCAGGCGCTGAAATACCCCAAAATTTAAAAGAATCAGTTGTGGTCAGCTTCATTAAGGAAGGTAAAGATCCCACAAATCCCAATTCTTACTGCCCCATAAGTCTACTGAATGTGGACTATAAATTATTCATGAAGATCTGGGAACATTGGCTTGCTTCATGCACACAATCATTAATTCATCCTGATCAAAGTGGCTTTCTGTCCAGAAGGTCGATGGCAACTAATACAGATGAACTGACTATTTTTCAGTCAATAAAGAGAAAGTGGCTATCCTTATAATGGTTGCAGAAAAGGGGTTTGACCTGGTTAATTTGTCAGCCCTTTATTGTTGTTTTGTTTTTGTTTTTTAATCCTTGGTATATTCGGCATCCCCCTATTAATTATAGATATGATCAAGTGGCTTTATCAGCGGACCAAGGCTAAGATTATTATCAATACGCAGGAGGCAGGGTTGTAAAGATAAATAGCGGCACAGGTCATGGTTGCCGCCTTTAACCGCTCCTTTTTTTTTTTTTTTTTTAATAGAACCCTTGGCCTCTAGGATTCGTAATAATCGAGCCATTTAGCCACCTACTGAGGAAATGGCTAAAATGAAGCTATTTGCCAATGATACAATTGTATATTTAAGGGCTGACAGTCGTAATATCTTGAATGCTATGAATGAAATTGACAATTTTGAGCGAAAAGGTGGCTATAATGTTAATCAGGCCAAGACTGAACTTTTATTATTTAACTCACCTTGTTTTGAGCTTCCACCTATTCTGCGGAGGATCCCACAGCATCCCGTGAGCTACTTAGGGATTTTTGTAAAAATTATTTTACACAATTATTTCCCTTAAATTACGGTGCAAATCTTGCAAAAACAAAAGAGTTACTGGAAAGGTGGGCATTACTGCCTTTCTCCCTAGTTTGCAGAGTTGCATTGATTAAAATGTCTCTTCTCCCATTGTTTTTATTTCTCTTTTTAAATCTTGCCTTAAAAATCCCGAGTGCGTATTTTAAAGAACAAGAAGTTATAATAAGATGTTCTGTTTGGGCAAAGAAACAACCCTGGGTCGAGTTTACAGCTTTACAGAATGCAGGGAGGCCTCTCCTTACTACATTTCAGAACATATTATCAGGCTGCCGTATTAGATCTGTTGGTTCTGTTGTTAGCAGGTACCTCAGTCCATGACAATTTTCTATTTGATTGTCTGGCAGTGGCAAGTCAAGTACATTTGCCTATTTTTCTTTGAACCGTCAGGACTGTGAAGTCTGGGGGGTGGCAGTATCTAAAAAGGCGGAACTTTTACAATGGGCCGAACTTCATTACATGGGAATTATTACTCCAACAATTTGGCAATTAGAATATGTTTTTATGGCTTAGTTTCATTCAGATGACCAGTTTTTAAAAAAATATTTATTTAGTAGTGAAGGAGGAGTCTCGTAATATGGTTTCTCGTATATATATATATATATATATATATATATATATATATATATATATATATAGGGTGGGAGGAGTAGGTAATTGGTACCAATTGTTACGCCAACAGAATAGTAAGGTTATACTTCCAGATCTCTTGCTCAAAGTCCATCAGTCAACTAATTGTAGATATAATATTAAAGAGCGGCAGCGCTTCTCCAACGTAGGGTATCAATCGCTCTGAGCTGACAACTTTAAGAGATTGTTATTTCTATCCAGATGGTCAGCACAGTATGATTCCTTTGCATCCAGATCAGTGCTTTAGATGCATGGCAGCCGATGTGGGGTGGGGAGGTGGGTAAGGTCCATATTTTTTCATGAGTGCCCAATGCTACAACGTTTTTGGGAAGAGGTGCTCCAGGCAATTAGTCAATTTTTGGGTGCGATAGTTTCTCCTTCGTTGATGCTGGTACTTTTTGGTTTATCCTATGAAGTCTACCATTTACATAAACAACAATATTTTATCTCAATAGCACCTACGGTGGCGCGCTCTTTGACCCTTCGAAATTGGAAAACAGATGTGGTCCCTGCATACTCTCATTGGCACAACAAAATGATTAGGACTCGGACATTTCAAGAGGCCTATGCTAAGCGGGTGGTGGCCCTTCGGAGGGGTGGCTTGAGAAGGTCTATGATGTTTTTGTATGTGAAGAGTTGCTTCCTCAGATCTTTTACATTATTGTGATTTATAATTTACGAAGTGGCCTGCTGAACTGCAACTGATTTTTTGATCGAGGTAGTACTCGGGGAAATTGTCCAGCTCAATGTATTTGGCTGCTAACTACTTGTGCACTTCAAACATCTGTTGCTATACACACGGATCAGGTACTGGATGATTTGAAGTAGTCAGGTATTGGATTGTACGAAATACTTGGTTGTTTTTCTTTTTTTCCCAGCACTTTAACATCTTGTTGCTATGTTCATTTAGTAGGTTGCACTCGGGGAAATTGTTTTTGCACAGTGCATCTGGCTACTATATGCTTTGCACTTTAGGCATTTGCTGCTACATATGGTTTAGGTCCTGGATGCACTGAAGTTGCTCAGAACTGGGCCACACGAGGCACTTTGTAGTTTTTTTTATTCATCATTTTAGTATGTTGCTGCTGCTAAGTTCATCTAAAACCTAAATAGAGTTTAGTTTTGCTAAATATATACATATATATTTGTAATACCCGTAGGGATGATATTCCTGTTAAGAAACACTATTGATGAATTGATTTTGTGTTTTATATATGATGTATGTTTTCTACATCCCACTCAAAAAAAATATTTTTTTAAAAAGAGAGAGGAGAAGTAGCATGGTTCTCTTATTTTTTTAAGCAGTACATGACTCCCAAGAGGCTGTTTGCTCTGCAGTGTGCAGTATATAAGGACATCAAAAGCTGGGGCAGCAGTTATTTCCATTCTTTACTATGCTTACATGCAGAATGTGAGACTCAGAAATGCTTATTCACAGGCTTCATGTTTTAAAAACGCACCAATTACACTATTCTGTGGCCTCTGCCATTTGCATCACATCCCTGAAACCAGGAGGTTCCTTCATTAGTCCCCTATGGTCACTTCACCAGCACACTGGCATTAAACATCAGTCAATGAGCAAGCGTAGCGTTTACTCGCAAGCAGGCCCGAATATCCCTTCAGCTCACAAGTGCAAATGTACCAGTCTGTCAAGGTTCAGGCGTGTACTAAAGAAACACACATATTTTAACTTGCAGTGATTGCTACAAGGTACATATAGACACTGTTCAGGTATGAAGGAAGGTTATTTCTTAAAGCAAAAAGGTACATTTGAGTCAGACTTTGAAACTGAAGGGCAAGTATGAGTTCAAAACTTGAGTCTTCACATTAATCTTATTATCAGGATTTCTTGTATATTATTAAAAAATATCAGGGAACAAGCTGATGACTCCTAGCTAGTTTCCAGCAAACGAGATGAGGAAGACTGAATTGGATCAGCTAGATTGTTGTTTGAGGGCAACCAGAGATGGTAAGATAGTTCCACATAGATTGCCCTGAGATCTGCTGTTGTTCAGTGAACAATGAACAATCTCAAATCGTAAATTGTAATGAACTCTGTCACAAAGTACTTAAAGTAAGGATGCATCCAGTTTGCAGATCCCTCTTTTGCAACAGTTGCCAAGAGGCTGGAAATGCATTTTGGGGTGTCCATTACAAGAAACAAAAGGTGCCACTGTTTGACGGCTCGCTGAGTGGAGAAGATGAACAATCTTGCACAACATTTGGAGATAAGACGATCAAGAGCCATCAACCCCAGTAACTTGTCTGGAAAAACAAATGGAATCACCAAAAACCACTCCAAGATTTTGGGCAGTTGCCTAAGGAACATGAGGGTGCCTAATTCAGTAGGCTACTAAAATAAAGGCCAGACCAAAGGGAGGGCCTCCAAAAATCAGCACCTCCATTTTAACACTGGTTAGTTTTCATCAAATTAAAATTCATCAAATCAACAACATCTGTCATACATGCTTTACACTCAAATTGACCGTTCCCCAAGTCATCCTTAAATGAAACAATCTCTGTGTATCATCAGTGTTAGAAAAACAGACCTGAAAAAATAGGAGGAAGAAAGCAAAAAGTTTGGGGATAACCCTGCAAAAAGGGCCATTTCCAACAATCAGCAGAAGACATCACAGAAAACCAAGAAGAGACATAATGAGAGATGCAGATTAAACATGGGCGGTTGGAGGATCCTGTGGAACTGCACAGTCAACAGGCTTGAAAGAAGAATGGAGGTTGGAGGGGGACTAGGTGACTTAAGAGCTGTCCAACTAAAAGAAGTTTCTCCAGGATAGTCCGCTACCACAAATGCCACCTTGTGACAGAAGAAGGGTCAAAACCTCATGAATACAGTGTCAAATGAAGCAGACCTAAAAGGATGAAAGCATCTCTTCTGCCTTGATATGAAATGGAACAAAGATCTGCTACTGCAAGCGGTGTTGTTTCAGTACTATTTTATTGTTTTCAATAAAAGAAGACAGCTGAGGGTTAATCTATTTTTCCATAATTTTGGAAACCAAAGAGATGAGCAAAGAACTGCTTAGGGCACTGGAGTCTGTGAAAGATTGTTTTTGGCAGGCAGAATGAAATTGGTGATGGCAACCGGGGTGTGCTCCGAAAATGGAGCACTATGAAACTGAAGGCAGACTGAATGTTTTCAATTTTATGAGAAAAAGGTCTAAAAGAGAATCAAAAGTGTTCTTGGAAAGTTGAAACACTGTGGAGCAAGGCTAAGGGTCTACAAGGTCAATAGTTATTTTGAACAATTCAATCAAGAGTTGTGACCTGAGTAAACTCAGTGCTTCTTCTTGAAAAGTGTGCCATACCCTTTTACAGTCAGATTTACCACTGTTAATGTAATGTGTTCTCCATATTTTTCAAAAGGCCTTGCAAGAACTTACAGTAGAGGCCAGCGCATCAAAGCACCAACATGAAAATGGTGCAACCCTTACATTTTAACAAATTAAATGGGTCAAGATCATCAAACATTCAAGCAAATCATGATACTAGGTGTTGACATTAAAACTGCCCTCCCCCATAGTAACTGAAGATAAATGGGAAGATAGAGTAGTAATGAGGTTAAAGGGCTTAGCTTTGGGCCATGGTCTGAAGTGCACCTAGAGACAATTGTCTATCGCCCCGCTGCCAGCATTAAGCCAAGAAAGAGATTGATGAGCCTTCATAAGAGGAAAAGACAGAATGCCAAGGAGATTGATGAACCTTTATAGGAGGAAAAGTCAGGATTCAGAATACGGCCACAATGTGTGTATGCAAATTAACAACATATTTGAGGTTTGAGGCTTAATAAAGAGCAAGAACCCAACAGCAGGGACTACTCAGGCTTGGGTGGCATATCATTCCAGACATTTACATAGCCTAGAAGTGTGAAGTTAGAAAAGCACAGTACGACTGGAGAGATGAAATAGGTCACTCCAGTAGCAAAATGAGTGGGGGGCGAAAGGAAAGAGTGCCTGCTAAAGATTAAGACTGGCGGGCACGTATGGAAAATGTACTAAGAGGCCAGCTCAGGAGTAATCTGAGTTACTGGAATGAAGCCATGATGGCTAATTGCTAAGCTTGCATCTGGTATATTTAGAGAATAATGACAAAAAATGCTGATGTCTGTAAATACTGCTGATGAAATGTTGGGACATAGGACTCCTTGAGTCATGATTCCATTAGAAAAAACATGTCAAGATTAAGTTATGTAATAAAAAATTATATTTCAAATTTATGTTGAGGTAAGGAACAAGTGTTGAGGAGAAAGCAAAATAATACTGAAGGCCTTCCATCGAACGTGGACAGCGTCTTAGTCAAACAGAAACTGAACAAAGGCAATATAGGGGAGAAAACGGCCTAAACGTTCAGTACACTGGTCATCGGGCACCAGGTCAGAAGGTAAATAAAACATTGTTTCTAAAGATATTCTGATATAGGTTAATGAAGACTTGTCAGCACAGTGTATAAACTCCCAGCGCAAATAATGAATATCTCTTTGTATCTTTCCAGGTGTAAATAAATGCTTGTTGCAGAACTCCGTGTCAAACACGTAAAAGATAAAGTTATGCTGATGGCATAGTGCCAGTGTGACTGGTTAGGACTACATCTAACCTTTTGATGGTGTGGCTCTATAGAAAATGAACAACACACATTGAAGCAAGCTTTCCTATAACCTGAGCAAGAGGAGTGCAGGAACAGCACTGCTAGCTCTTACTAACTAGAGCACCACATGAACAAAATAGAGACTGGGGTTCTTGAGGACAAAATTCTAAGTGTATTGAGCGCTGCAATGACTTGATAGTCTTGCCCTGACAATCGTAATAAGGACGGACAGGAACCGAAAGGATAAATGATGAAGGTCAGCAACAGTGAAAATAAGACTAGGGAAGCCATTTGCAGATACACATCAAGCATTGGCAAAGCCAACAGGTCTAGTCTCTGCAGCCTGTCATTTTTGTAGACGTGTGCCCGGCGCACGTACGTGCCTACAAAATGAGTGGGTGAATTTTTTTGCTTTTTATTTATTGATCCAAGTTGGAATGGTAAATTTAAAAAAGGCAGCATGTGGGAAGGGGAAGCAATAAAGAGTGGGGGGAAGCCACATGGGGGCGGAGGGAGAAGAACATAACACAGGTGAGACAGAGCAATATGTAACACAGGAGAGCAGAAGCACACAGGCGAGAGAGAGCTTAATATGGAAAAGGGGAGAAGGACATGGGCAAGAAAGTAAAGTAGGGAGAAAGCAAATAAGGACAAGCACAATACAGAGGGGTGTGGAGGAGGACCACACAGGGAGAGCAGCATGAGGGCGGCAGCGGGGCACAGAGAAGTATGAGAGCAAGATAGCTAGTAACCACATGCAATCTTATTGAGTGCTTTACCAAAAGGAAAATAGGAGTCACTGAAAAGTAAGCAGTTAAAGAACACCAGCAGTAGGGCCATTCTCCAGGGGAGGGTCAAACACAAGAAGAGGAAGGAAAGCACCCACAACCTGTCTTCGAAGAAGGATTGAATGCATTCATAGGTTGCTTTATTAAAAGTAAGCCATGTAATGAGATAAACACTCTGTTTTCTTATTCCCACTGCACAGCAATTAAAATGTACAAGGCAATTAAATATGAAGTTTATACAAATTAACCTTCCAAGCAAGCACTCATCCTAGGATTCAGAGCAACACCCTACAACAGACTTTCTTCACAAGGCTGACATATTGATTTCCACAGAATAGGCTGATGAGTCAATAAATAGCTACAGACAATGTGTAGATGTATCTTAATCATTCATATGAATTAGCTTTACTAGATACCTAGTAGCATAGTTTAAGGCGAGACAAGTTACTCCAAAGTAAACAAATGCAAACATAGGCCACAACTTTCCATGAAAACAACAATCAAGTAATGAGTTGAAAATGGCTGTTAAAAACTGACGAGTTTCTACAGGAATTAAGAGCCAAATTTAGTGAAAGGGTGGTGGTGATGATGGTGAGGCTAGTGAGGATGGAGGTGGTCAAGGTGGTAGCAGTTAGGGATGTGGTGATGATAGTTTGAGAGGTGGTGGTGGTTAAGGAAGGGTGGAAGTGGGAGGTAGGATGGTGGTGGTTGTGATGGCTAGGTGGGGCAGTGGTGGTCATTAGGGAAGGGTGGAGGTTAGGTTAGGATGGTAGTTATGGTTAAGGTGGTGGTAGGGTTGTGGTAGGTTGTTTAGATTGGTCGTTGTAAGGTTGTACTATGGTGGTGGGGTGGCGGGGTAGTGGTAGTTACATCTACTATGGTGGTGGTAGGCTGGTGGTTAGGGTAGTATTTGGTGGTGTGAGGGTGGAAGTTTTAGGGTAGTGGTGGTGAAGGTGGTGGTGGTTAGGGTGATGGTGGGAAGGGTAGGGTGGTGTTGATAAGGATGGTAGTTAGGGTTGTGGTGGTAGACACTGTATAGAAAGGTCATGGTTAAGGTGGTTGTCATGGTTAGGGTGACAGTGGTTAGAGGAGGGCGGTGTAAGTGATGGTTACAGTTGGTGGGTTGGTTAGGGTGGTGGTGGCGGTTAGGGTGGTGGCAGAGCAGTGGTAGTAGGTGCTAGTGGTGGGGTGGTGGTAGTATAAGGTGGTTGTAGTAAGGGCTGCTGGGGAGTGGTGGTAGGGTGGAGAAGGTTGTGGTAGGTGTAGGTGGTGTTTGCGTCTGGTGTGCCTGTGATTGTCTGAGTGGGTGTGTGAGAGAGTTTGTTAGTGTGATACCCTATTTCCCCATATAAATATAATACCAGTAATATTTTTCCAAAAGCCTACATCATCATTTTAAAGAGCCAAAAGGAAATAGTGAGAAAAGGCAGTCTAAGTGACTGGATAATTTGCAGATGAGCGATGAGACTTGGAGCACCATGAGCACCTGTTAATGGCAGACGTGCTATACAGAAGAATACTTCATAATAAAAACTAATTATATTGAGACAAATCCATAACTGCTCCATCTCCTAAACACACTTTTGTCACCAAAAAGGGTCTTTGTCTTTATTCACTTCAGTGAGTCCATGGAGCTTTTGTCTCATACCACATTTGTCCCACCAGCCCAACCCTCAGCATACATCAACATGCTTGCAACATGCATAAACAGAATGTTGCATTGAGGAACTTGCAGTCTTGCTTGTATTTTTTCAGAAATCAGTTCCAAATTCGCTGAGACAAAGTGGTGCTTGTTAAAAAGGTAGTTATGTCCTGAAGGACCACACTTGTTATCTCCCCATTTTGCAGCTGCAGGCAGGGTAAATAAATGCCTTACGCATTGTGAAATTACACGTATAGGTTAGTCGTTGGTGAGTCAGTGGGCTACTTTAAGGCTGTCCTGGGTGCCTCTGGGGCACACAGTCACCGTAAATGTTCCTCCACTGTCTGACCCCAACACTGACAAAAATTACTTTATCTGCAAGCTTGGCTGCCAAAAACCTCACATGATGTGCTTGTTTAATGTAAAAAAGGATTTGTCTCAATAGGGTCAACTCCGTGACTTTTCCCCACAAACTGATAGGATGGGAGGGTGAGTGCAAGCAACAACGCGGGACTGGAGGTGGGGAAGACAGCCTGCAAACACATGCACTCTTATGGGATGCTGCAACTAAATTTTAAAAAGTATCTCAGAAAGTGACCGAGGACACCGGGCACTGCAAGAAAGAAGTATTTGGTATATGCAAACACATGAAGCGGAGGTGAGACTAGCACACACCGACGTAAGAAGTAAGAAAATCAGAATGACAATTAAGCCAACCAATGGTAAGTAATGGGTGGCCTCCAACCCCCTTTTAAGTAAACAAAATGTCTCACAAGCGATGGCGCATGCAAAGTCTGAAGTGACATCTAAAAAAGATGCAAAGTCCCTTGGTGAGAACACAAATGAAATGAAGCAAGCTCCGAAACAGGTTTTAAATCACATGGAGATAGGAGGAAATAAAGAACTTAGGAATGGACGGAAGATATCCTTCCTCCCGACTTCTAGATCAATTTTCTGACACATTCTCCATGTTTTCAACAAACAGAGTCCAATTAATTGGTAATTGGAAAGGACAGGACACAGGCCTATGCAGAGGTAAACACAGTTAAGCGGGTTGTTTCACATATTCAGAATTAACCAGTGCACAGCTGAAGGCAAAGCCTCTAACAATGAAAAGATCTAACTTTAACTTCAAGGATATTTCTGTCCCTGCTTGTTTCCATGGCATTCGCCTGGAAGAGTGCCAAGTCACAGAGGTCAAACACAGAAATACATCCTGATTTCAAGTCGGCACACGAACAGAAAATACATTATTACAACAAGTATGTTCCATGCCAGTTAAAAAAAGTACATTACTTTATAAACAGTTCACATGTTGAAAATATGCAATGAAATTATTTGTTTGTGATACATCAAATATAAATAAATATTTGCGATGTGGCTTGGGTTTGCTCAGTGTCAGCGGCAAGAAGAAAGCCCACAAGAAATGTTACATTTCTAAAATACTTGCAGGTAACATGTCACTCAACGCCACGAAATACTATATTTTTCATTCAAAGGCATTTTTGAGACACCCGTCTCTTATCGGGGCTTTAGAAATATGCAAATAAACGTCGTTTACTTTCACCAGTATTCTGTACAAAAAGCATCTAAATAAAGACCGAAATAACCTTCTTATTGTAGAGGTTAAAACAAAGGGAAAGGGAGCGCTACACTAAATAGAGTAAAATCAAAATCAAGGCATACTTGAATGTTATCACTACAACAATACATTTTACTGGAAAACTGTAGCAAGGCAACGCAATTATTCACAAATACAATTATACAAAAGCTACAAAATAATTGTGGGTCAACATCCTTCGAAAACTACATCACACACAGAATAATAGACACCGTCTTCTTTCTAATAGTTAAATATTAAATTGCTTTCACAGAGAAGGGCCACGAGGGAGTCGCACAATGCGTTCTGTCTGTCTGAAACGAAGATTTATCCAAGTTCCTCTGACTTTCAACAGTGGGGCTCTCATTTTGCACATGCTTGTAAACACTTACCGTTTTATTCCTCAACCGAATTATGTCAGAGACCGATCCTGCTCCACAATATTCCATAACAATCCATAGGTCAGTGTTCTTAAAGTAGCTTCCATAATATTTGACAACATAGGGGCTATAAATAGAGACAAAGAAGGATACCTTAACACCAACATTTAGATAAATATAACACTGCAATGCTACATCAAAGGAACTGAAATGCACCCATCTTCACCTAATTTAGCAGAATAACACTCTTATACTATTACTCAAAGGAATGCTCTTTCCTGACAATAGCTCCTGCAAACCCTGCTCTGTGCACCGGTTTACCCAGCTATGATTATATGTGCTCCCTTTACCAAGCTTTGTTCATTTTATAATTTGTGCTTTTCTGGAGGTAGTAATGTAGATGTTAAGATGATCTCTGAGAAACACACGTGTAAACTGCCAGATAACCCACTCCCCCTGAACTGTTTAATGGGATTTTCCAAGACAAATAACATTCAACATTTGATAGAAACCAATTTAGATTGCATTTTTATAAAACTGGCTTTATTTTATTACTTTTTATTTAAACCTGAGAGGTCACATAATTCTTATTTTTCCTTCTTTCTATCCCTGCACTACTGTTCCCTTTGTGTATTTCTTCCTGATGAGGGGAGACAAACCTCCACAAATTGGGGGTTCACCATACTCCCGTCCACAGGTTCACCTACACATCCACTCCCCTCTCTTTGCTTCTTTTTAACCAACTGAGTTTTTTTCTTACCTGCTTTATGTTACCAGTTGTTCCCTTCTGTGTTTCAATTTCTTTTTTATGGGTTGAGGTACAAATTTAAACAGAACTTTCCCAACCCTAAAATTTTAAAGACCTATCTTGTTTATCTCATCTCTCCGCATACATTTTTCAATGTTCTGGTTTATCTTATTTTGTATTTTCATAATTGTTTCTTTATATTACAGCACATTGTACAATTGAAAGATTTATGCAAATTCTGTCTCCTCATTAGATACCAATTTAAAAGGAAAAAATCTATTCACATCTTTTCTAGAAAGGATATGAGGCGAGGATTGTACTTTATTTTTCATTAATTTTAACTTAGCAGCCATTAATAACAACCATACAACTAAAAGTACACTATCCTGAACCAGGAAGTTATCACACATTCCAAGAAAACACACGACTATCAATAACCAATTATATCATAACCATAGCGATATAGTTCTAACAGGTATCCACTGCTGTTCACTAGACTGCGATGAGTGATCTTGTATACTTTGTATTTATGTGTAGTATTTCAGAGTTCTGAAAGGCATATAGAATGGCTCGTACGCCACAGATGTGCTTTTGTATAGGTTAATTCTGTCATTTAGTACTTTATGTTGCTGTCAACCATCTACGCCTGTATCCACCTTTCAACACATTATTGGGCCTGTGTACCCTGGATGAGGACAGAGCACCTGCTTCCCACACAGCGACTATAGCCTTATAAAATCTGCTCTGTGGAGCCACCACCTCTTTTATTAAGCTTCAGGCTCCTATCCAAGGAAGCTGGACCACAGATCCTTGGGTTACACACAGGGCCCAGAAGCAGTCATCTTTCTGCTCCCATCTGAAGAGAGTATGGGAAGGCAAGGACTGTCAATGTGCTGCAGGGCACATTGAGGTCTGGTTCTGCCACAGTCTGTCTTCCAAAGGAATTTATTTTGAGGCGTATGAGGGTAATCTTTCAGTAGGCTAGTCTCAGGAGCAACTGTGTTGCTTTGCAAGCAGTGGTTCCTCATATATGAGTGCGTGTGAGAGGTGAGGCCTAAGCTGTGTCCACACAATACAGTTTCCTGCAGATGCACAAAACAGACATCGCATTCATTATGAATGTTTTTCCACAAAATGTGCAGTAACAGATAAAGTGTATAGTGCTCTTGGTATTCCATTATAGCGCAATATGGATTTGAGGTCTCCCTCAGAATGGGCGAGATATTGTAGAAATGTACATAATTTTATCTTTTAAGAGGGCCTACTATGCAACTGATCAATCAGTAAATACAGGGTGGCAGCCCTCGGGTAAGAGAATGGAAAAACATATTTTATGTCAACTTTCTCACACAGGTTGCCACAGAATATGAGCAAAAAGAAGCCAAATAAGTGGTAGTCAAGGGCAAGAAAAACACCCAGCTGCAGGAGAGTTCTAATGACAAAAGCAGCTACGCTGCCTATCTGTATGCCCTGGAGTGCCTCAAAAGAATGATTATGTTTAATGCAGAAGGTGAAGATCCATCCACTTACAGTAGAGACAGTTCTAAGGGATGAAACGTGCAGACTCAACACCAAACAAGGAAGAGACGCCATGAGTCAGAGCCAGCAGACCAGACTTTAAAGGACGACATTATAAAATTGTTTTTTTTAACCCTGACCAGATCTGCTCAGTGGGTTCTCTCTGAGAAAGTGACCCTAGTTTAACAGCAGTAAGGCAGAATACTACAGATGCTTTGTAGAGGGCAGGTAGCAGGCGCGGCCAGTCCTTCAGGGTGAAGGGGCCACGCCCCCCACCTTTTGCCCCTCATGAAGAGTGTCTGTCAGGCTGAACAAAGGTCAGCCTGACAGACACTCTTCATTTTCAGCTCAGACAGCCAGGAGTGAGACATGCGCGAATTGCGCCGACTCCTGGCTGCCTGAGCTGAACTTAGCTGTGACCTCCTCAGTCCAGCACTTATGGGCGTGACCTCCTCGGCTCAGCAAAGATGCCTCGAGGCCCTCCCCTGGGTGACGAGGAAAGCGTCACCCATTGACACTCGCCCTGGGCGCTTCAGGTTTAAGCCCTGAAGTGCCCAGGGCGAGTGTCAATCAGTGACACTTCATCACAGAGTGGGGTGGGGTCAGCAGTCTCACTGACCCCATCTCACTCTGTGACGAGGCTGGGACTGCTGACTTCCCTCATTGGCTGACCTAACCCTCCTGGGACCTCGAGGCAGCAGTCCCAACCCTCCTGGGACCTCGAGGCTGAAGGTAAGTGTGTGTGCGTGTGTGTGATGTTTTAAAATGAATGTTTGATGCGTGCATGCATGTTTGAATGTTATGAGTGTTAATGGATGTGCGTGCGTGTGAAAGAATGAGTGTGTATGTGATGCTTTAAAATTAATGTTTGGTGCGTGCGTGCATGTTTGAATGTTATGAGTGTTAATGGATGTGCGTGCGAGCGTGTGAAAGAATGAGTGTGTGTGTGATGTTTTAAAATGAATGTTTGGTGTGTGCGTGCATGTTTGAATGGTATGAGTGTTGTTAATGGAAGTGCGTGCGTGCGTGCGTGCGTATGTGAAAGAATGAGTGTGTGTGAACTTTTAAAATGAATGTTTGGTGTGTGCGTGCATGTTTGAATGTTATGAGTGTTGTTAATGGATGTGCGTGCATGTCTGTGTGTGAAAGAATGAGAGAGTGTGTGTGTGTGTGCTTCCTGTCCGCCCCCCTCCCTCCTAAAACTGCCGGCCGCCACTGGCAAGTAGACTCAGTCTACTTAAAACAGTAAAGTCCAACGGAAAATTCTGAGGTAACCCAAAAAGGGCATAGAGAGGCCCTAATGGGCATGGAAGAACAAATTACTAGATCTAGCGAGCCTGCAAACAAAAATAATTGGCATGGCGATATTGGTTAAAGAGAAGGGACCTGTTATGAACCCAGAGGTCCTCATGGAGTAGATTCGTCAGGCAATCTCCATGTTAGGCAATGCAAATTCTTTCAATAGTGGTGGAGAGAAAGAGTTCACTGTTGCTCAGAATACGTCCCAAGTTAGCAGAACTGCTCAACTGAAGACGGACCCTTGGTAGTGGGATGACCCTTTGGAGAGCCATTTCAGAAAATGCATAGTCACCCATGAAAAAGACTGCCAGCTTCACGACTGCTGAGCTGCAAAAGATGGCCAAGGTCTCCAGAAGTCCCAGCACTTCTGAACTCGGAAGCTATTTCCAAGAACAGTAAAGATTAAGCCACGTATACCTGTCCAGACGGAGATATAGATTTGCTGCTACCACAGACACCCCATATTGGGGAGGAGGGGCAAACAAATCATCAGAAAGTTATACAGGTGAGCCTTAACCACTTTTCACAAGTAGTAGTGGGAGGCAGAGTTTGATCTTTTTTGCTTAACAAGCAAAGGAGGTGGGGGCTTTGCAGATAGTGAAAGGGCTTAACTTTGGTGTTTTTCATAATGCCGGTTCAGCAGGTGAGGCTCAAGATATTTTTCTCTCTGCAAGAGCTGACAGTAGCAGGGAGCCGGAACTCAAAGGCAACACTTGTCAATTCACCCTGCACCCTTTCATATTTCTAAACAATATTTTTCTCATAAAAAAAAAGGACAAGCTATTCAAACCAGTGATTGAACTGTAAAAATTCAACAACAAAGGGTTGTTTTTTTCACGGTGGAGAGCTTCCATTTTTATAAAAGGTCTATTATGAGAAAATGAATATACGGTCAGATTAATTTCCAAGGATGCATACCTCAGAATATTAATATTCAGCCCGTAAAGAAGGTTCCTACGATTTCAATTGCAAGAACAGGTTTTCAAATTCATGTAATTACAATTCAGTCTTTCCTCCGGCCCATGGTGCATAACCAAGTTCATTAAGCGAGTCCTAGAGTGTTAGTGCGCCACAGCATGATAGTTGTTGTCCATTGAGATGTTCTGATGCCCATGGCTCAGGATCCAATAACAATGAAAGAACAATTGAGGATGGCAGTAAAACACGATCAGAATTTAGGGTGACTGATAAATAAAAAGATGATGGATTTCACTCCAAAGAGAAAAATGAAGTTTCTAGGACTCATGGTGCATTTGGTGTCCATGACACTGCATCAACAGTGCACTATTGCCAACAGAAAGAATGAGTTGTGCATGGACTTACAAGAACATACAATTTAATTCCGCTGCACTGTCTGGCATGGGTCTACTGACATCATCAATACTGTCAATTTCTCCTGTCACACAAGAAGGCCTGGAGCAGAAAGGCCATCTTCAGGAAAAGGAAAGGTGTGGGTGGTGGTGGTGGTCTGGAGAAGAGTTGAGTGTCCATATCAACTGTCTGGAACTGAAAGTAAGTTCTTTCATGATCATGTGCATGTCAAAGGACAAGGCAAGGTATTCTATCCTCTGCAGAGGGACAACATATCTGTAGTCAGTGGACGTTGAAAGTCTAACAAATTGTAACACTAGATACCTAGGTGGCTGTGTTATAGTGGTGGACGTTTTTTCAAGCAATGATGTCTACAGATGGAACCCATGTCAGGGGCATCTGTTTGCATCTTGGCTAATTGCTCGCCTTTCTATTTGCAGATCACAAGTATGGTTTCTAGCTGGAACCAACTGCATATGTTGTTCAAACTTACATATATGATTCATTAATGCATTAATGCAAAGTCAGGAAAATGCAGTGACCTGTGAGCTCACCTTACATTACCGACCGTGGTTCTAGCTTAAGAAGTATGCATGTATTTTTAAAATGTAACAATCTGAAGCCAAGCCATCTTGTAACTCTCCAAGAATGCCCCCCAATTATCTGTGAACATACATATAAGCATGAAAGCAAGCTTCATGATTGCGGCTTTCCAAACTAAAATGGACAGAAAAAAGGTTCAACTTGAAAATACACGTTTGATTTGTGCTAATATTAAAAAATATTAATAATGGTTAATGAGAGTAAAACCATTATTTAATAATGGTGAATCAGCGTAAAACCATTATGGGGCACTTTATAACATGAGACTAAATTAGGGACTAAGGGCCACATTTTCCCATAGACACAGAATGGGTAAAACCCTTTGCTACATCTGGCCCTAAATGTATAAAGAAAGTCACAAAACTACAGATATAGGTCATTTAATTTGTGAAGATTTACAACTTACAGGAATTCATAAGAGTTTACTTAAAGTAGGCCTGTAAACCATACTCCTAACAGACTTTTATGAATTCCATGTTTGCATGAGAACATATATATATATATATATACAGATATATCTGCATAACCAAGAATTAACTGAGTAAATGGAAATTCACTTTCCCTACAACCCTCCCCTCCATGTTGGGAAAAAATTAACTCCCTCATCAAGAGTACATTTGCTAATGAGAGAAGAAACTGGAGATTCTGTGGGTATCAAACCTTTAAACGATATTCAGATATGGCTTATGTGCTAGTAAGATTATAAACAGTACAATCCTTGACTGCAGTCCCCAAAAAGAAGTTTAAAAAATGTGAAAGCCATTGTGAATTAAGGACCCAAAGGCAAGGAATATCCTTCCTTAGGTCAGAAGTTACATGGACATTGGGGCGGTAGTGATGCCTCATAATGCATTATAAAAGGTGCATTAGATGTACATTTTGGTTTTAGATATTGTTTGTAAATGCTCTAGTACTGATGCAGTTCTAAAACATGATCAAGTGTGTGTAAGAAATTGGATCATTAATTGGGTTGGACGACTGCCCGCCTCAAGAAATAATCACAACCCTTGTCAGGTTAATCCCTCCAAGTCACTCAACTAACCTGTGCTCAACCCTCTGGTGCGCAGCCCCTGGTATGGCACAGGGTAAAATGGCTTAAATTAGGGAAATGCGTACAGTATCTATGCACTTCCATAGCAGTAATAAAGTCAAAATGCAAAACAATTAAAATCATAAACCGAATTAGAAAAATAGTCGGTGAATGCCTTCAGCCATGCTAGTCTTGGGCGCTGAGGGCTCGAGAATTGTGGGGAGTGGACTATGGTAATCCTACTGTCCTCCCCCCCATCGAACGCTAAACTCCAGTGTGGAGCAGGTACTGTACCCACAACAAACCCTGAGACAGAAGTCAGGTAGGACGAAAGCAGGATCCTTCAACAGCCAGACAGGAGATCCACAAGAATTGTCTTGGCCTTGTGTTCTCTGCCTTTCAAGTGCACCCCCAAATGTTATATGTGAATGCAGCAGACCTGTCAGGTAGGATTTGACACTGTAGTGTCAGAAAGGATGCCCACAGCCCCCAACCTGTATATTCTGTGGAGTATGAGGAGTAATTTCTGCCCATTCAGACCAGATTATTCTTTGTTCCTGGGAGGCACTACACACCTAATTCACACATATTAAAGCTTAATCACTCGCTAGGAGAAGCTGGAGAGCTAATGCATGCTAGCTTCCAGAAACTTCAGGCAGGGAAAAGGTGACTTCCTAAAAGTTTCCCTTTACTTATTTCTTTATTAAAAATCTGACATCACCATTGAATTGAATTGAATTGTTAGTAATTATTAAAAATAGTTGTTTGTTTTATTTATCTAGCTGGTCCCATTTCCAAAATACAGTATTAATATTTTAAACTGTGTTTTGGATGTCTACATAGGATAGCTAGACCTGCCACAGTGAAAACAGATGTTAGGGCCTTGTGAGTGTAGGGACACAGCTGTATTATTTTCCACCTATTCCATGCCCCGTGCATTGTGGGCCACAAGCCCTACAAAGCGGTGAATTATTATTATTTAAATCTGACAGGCATAACTGCAGTTGTTAAACTGCTACAGGCAGGCTACAATGCTCAGTCTTAAAGGATGTTTGCACTGCCACTGTAGTGGATGGCACAATAGGTGCTGCAGGCTTCCAGTGGCACTTAACATCCAGGCACTGGGTACATTTTGTACCATATATTAGGAACTTACTTATAGGCAATTTAAATATACAAATTAGGAGTAAGACAATCCATCCATGTTCAAAGGGAGAACAAACATACTCTTTTCTACTGGCAGGCAGGAGTAAAGTGCACAGTCAGGGATCAAAGCAGTAACAAAACTAGGGTGCAGCAAAGGCAAAAAAATCCAGACTGATCATGCAGAAAATGCATATTTCCTACTGTGTGGTAGCTCATTTGTGTATGAACAGTGCAAAAACTAAAATAGAAAAAGACATGTGAAGTCAGAATAAGTGAGGAGAGTGATTTGAGGGTTAAAGGATGCTATATGAAAGGGTACAAAGATTACTCTGGGACTGTTTTGTTACCATTAGATGGTTAGGGTCACCTGAATTGTCATGTAATATCTTTTAACTCTCTAACTATGGGAACTGTAGTTCCATTAATATTGTGGTTTTCTATGAAAAAGAGTTAAAGTAATTCAAGCAAAAACAAAATCCTTCCCTCAATGTCATTAATATAATTTAAAATAAAATTCATGATAGCTCCAATTTTTCTTATTTATTTCCCATCAAATTCACTTCATCGGTAAGGCCAATATAAGAAAGCATAATTAAAAATCGATTAATATCCGAAGCTACTCTTAATTGGCTAAAAATAGCACGATGCACTCACAAAATCCACAAAATAAATAAAGACTTTGAGTAACACTCTAATTCCTGCTTTGTCCCATGAAATGTAGGAGAGAGGAGATCAGCTGTGAAACGTTAAAGCGAAGACGGATGGAAGACTATGGCACGCTCCGCCAGTAGGAAGTAGGAATGTACTTGTGCAGAAAACGCACTGACAAAGCGCTGAGCTGCAAGCATACAATTACTAACATGTGCATGCGGGCCCTATTTCTAAACATTTTTGTGCACATAGGTCCTCCTTAGGTACACAGAAAACATGTAATTAAATGTAATTACAGATTGCAAAGCCCTTCCTTTGTTCACAACAACAGGAATGGTTTGATTTTAAAAGGTTGATAAAAACCAACAAACCTGCATGTCACTTAACAATATTTTGCAGGCAATTTACCACCATGAATAATCCTGTAAATTGTCTCCGTGCAAAGAGAAGAGTTAAATATAGCACTGGGGTATGAATAGGGAAAGGACACCCCACAATTAAAAGGCATTTAATGGAAGGGGTTTCTCCAAGGGGAAATAACATCTCCAAGCGGAAAACCATTAAAGGCCAGATGTACGACCGCAAGTTTTGTGACTCAAAAATTGCGACTCGTAGGCGAATACCAAATTGCGAGTCACAAACAAAAACATTTGTTTCATTTTTTCCAGAATAGGCGGTGGTCCGTGGGACCACTACCGCCTCTGAAAAAATATTTTTGCATCAGAAAATACGCCGGTGCGGACCCCTTTCCAATTACGAATATGTTACCACCAATTTGAAGCTGGTGGTAACTGCGATTGTTTTGCAATAGCAATTGCAGTCACAAAACAATTATACATCCCCTTGCGACTCGCTATTTGGAAGGGACGCCCTCGGCACACACCTTCCAAATAGCCATTTGCAGATCTATTTTACGGTTCGGTACATAGATTACAGAATCGCAAAATAGAGTTTGTACATAGCAAAATGCTTTTTTCTTGTCGCAAAAGGCCTGAGTTTGTGACTCAGTCCTTTTGCGGCAAGAATAAAGCTATGCATATCTGGACCTAAATTAGAAAGTGCAAATGCAATTAGACATCCACTTCACAATGCAGAAATTATTTAGCACGAGTACTGCTCTCCTGGTAATATGTGAAATGGGGAGAATCCCAGGAGTACTCTTGTAATTCTTCCAGAATTCCTACAAAGCAAGAAATCTACTCCATACCTAGGCACAATCTTAGGGGTTCGTATATTTGACTTTTTTCACAGAACATTTGTGAGTTGGGTCCTCAGTGCGAAAAGGTAGTGAAATATAGGCAGTGAAGGCAGCAGTTGGGCAACTGAGGACAGCACATCAAAATAGGTTTTCGGAGTTTCATACATTACGGAAGAGATTCATAGATTAGAGGAGAAAGGAGTATGAATGTGGGGTTTTATGAGGGAGAAGGTACAAAAGTGATGTCATGACAATAGGCATGTTGGAATGGGAGATACAAAATTAGAACACAAGGAATGGGGGTTTAAACCAACCAAGTAACTGGGTACAGAGGGAAATGTAGAACACCAAAGAGGAAGATTGTGGAGGTTGCTGTGGAGCAAGCATCACATTTATGATCTGATTTTTTGTTTAATTAAAATTTTACAAATAAAGGCACAGCACATTCGATTCAGCTTCAGCATAAAGACAAATCATAAGCAAATATATCACATCATCACAAGTTTTAAAAATTTATTGAAACAATTCCAAGAACTTTATACCTATGTTCAGCTTTGTTTGGGTGAGAGATTTACAGAACAAAGGCTTGTACAGAGTACCAAACCAATGCCATAACCTCTTAAAATGCACCTCTACAGCAGGGCATAAGGGAAAATCGATGGGATACCACTCAGTAACAGAGACAGATGTCCAAGAAACTCAACCCAAGATAGGTAGGGAAACTATGCAGTCAAGCCAGTCAATATGTGGTATTTTAACATAAAAAAAATTCCATTACAAATCCAATGATAAGGAGCAAGAAGGATCAATTTGGGCTTTTTGATTTATATGCTCCCCGATTAAATGGGTGACACTCTTGGATTTCTGAATATGATAACCTAAAATGCACTAATTCTGAAAGTGAGATAAATAGTTTTAAGGTGGACTTCTAATCTTCTGCATCAAGATAACATTCTTCCATTTTGAGCATTATCTTAAATGTCAGGCTGTTCACAAGCTTAGACAAGAACCAAAACTCAGCATTTTCTGTTATCTGATTACTCGTTCAGCCACTCCACGTGACACAGTACTAAAAAGTGCAGGGAAAACATTTATATCTTGGAAATCTAGGTCATCTACAGTTGCCCTTATGGGTCCATTTACTAGCACTTTACGTGTTTTCTACATATTAGAATTCTAGCCAAAAGAAATATGCTGAGCGGCTAAGTCGGTACCCCAGTCCTTCTGAGGGTGTGGAAATTATATTGAGTGGTATCAGACACATGTTGGTTTCTGTCAGGGTTAAGAAATGTTAATGTTTATTTGTTCGATGGACAGCTAAACATTAAATTAGTATAAGTAAGGACAGACGGTGGCAGTCTGGTTCTCATAGTCAATCAAGAAACCAGACTGAGGGCCTAAACCCCACTGAGAAAAAGAAAGTTTTGAGGGCTAAACCCTATCATTAGTCTGTAGCCGTGTTTTGGCTGGGGAAGAATCTGGAGGTCACCCCAGCTAAAACACTACTTCTTCCTGGGGAAGAGAGCCTGAGAGAGGGCTTGGAGCTTCCACTGGACTACTATTAGATGTTGCAGGGAGGATATAGTTACAACAGCTCATCTTTGCATTTCTCCTGAGCCCAACACACACTGCATTGATAGGGCCTGCAGAAGTCACATCAAAGGAAACAAAACTCTGTGAAGGACATCTCTAGCACCGCCTGTAAGAGGATTGAGGGTGGGAGCAGATGCAGGCTTCATGGGAGCTGCTAAGTTCTCTGGCCTAAGCTGTTTGCTCTCCCCTGACTATGCTTTGCTTTTTGTCCCGTCTGCTGCTATTTTCTCATACTGCTGCTTTTATCAGTGCACTTACTCAGGGTTATTTGCCCCTGGGCATTTGATGCCTGTCCCTCATGGACTTCCTGTTGCACTATGGAAGAGTAAAATGCCAGTGCAGGATCTACTTTGTTTACCAGATATTCGGAAGGGCGTTGATGCTGCACGAAAGTTGGCCCTCAAAAAACATGTCTGAAAGCACCTTTGAAAGAATTGATAATGTGGAGGAATGAGACCAGCTCGAGTGAAGGAGCCCTAAACCAACAGGGTGACATGACTAAAACAACTAGCGTGTGGTCCAAACCTTTCAATTCACCTGTTTCAGTGAGAGTAACAATGTCCTATTCTTTCTGTGATAGACAGCACAGAGCTTGAGTGGGATCCCTCACTCTTTAACATATCCCCATTTGGACAAGCCAGTCCATCTTAGGAACAGAACCTAATGCAACGCTTCCTCTAACATTCACTGCACTCACTGATTTAGGAAGCAAAATCTATGATCTGAGTGGATGGTTAGATGGAAGTTAGGCATGCTGGAGATATGCATTTGTTGCAGAGTGTGCATGTGCACAGGCTCTTTGTGTAGGTCTGTGCATTTTTTAGGTGTGCATATCAAATGTGTGTTTTTGTAGGTGGACCTATGTGTTTTTGACTTTGCAATTTATGGACGTTTTTGAGGCGAGAGGGAGCAAGAGCAAGAAAGAGAGATAGAGAAGGAGGGCAAGAGTGTTTGAAACTGTCTGTGGAGGTGGGTGGGTGTTTTTGAAGGTTTGTGTGTTTCTCTGTGCAGGTGGGAGTCAGATTCTGCAGGTTGGTGTGGGTGTGTGACTGTGCACGGGGAGGTGTTTGTTGCAGATATGGGTTTGTGAGTGTCTGGTCTGTGCCAGAGAGGTAAGTTTTCTGGATGTTTGCCTGTAGCTGCGTGTGGGTATGTGCGTCTCTCCAAGTCTGTGCAGGTGATTCTTTGAAGTGATGTGTATGCCTGTGCAGGGTTTCTGTGTAACTGTAAAGGGTATCAGTATGGCTGTTGAAGGGATTGTTGCAGGGCTGTGTATATGTCGCAGGAGGGAGGTCTGTGCCAGGATGTATACATCACTGGTGTAGGGGTGGGTGGTAAAAGTGGATTTTTGTACAGGACGAGTATTTATGTAGCATTATGTCCCTTGGACAAGTAGACTACAGATACAAATTCAGTATACCTACCTCTTACACCTGATAGCAACATTCAACACAATCAATGAATGAATCCTCATCTAAAGTGTGAAGGGGCAAGGAGTAATCTAATCAAGCATAATGAAATTGTTTCTTCAACCTTTGGCTTCTTCAAGTGAATGATTCATAGTTGATATTATGAATTATGATAATGCCACACATCAAAATAGAGTTAGGATCACTTTCTCTTTGTTTGTCAGGACTTGCTTTTGATCAAGGCATTATAGCATTGGATAAATCACAATCTACAGACACTTATCCTCCACATCAACATTCTGATGAGGGTTTCCCTCAAAAAAGTATACATCTGACCTTCTGTAATTGGCTCCCTCCAAGACGTACTGAGGTAGCTAAGAAGTTGGGAATATGTATAGATATAGAACCATCTATCTTTATCAATCACAATTTCATGTTATATTGCATGAGTGATGTCAAAGTTGGATTACGACAGCTCCATTTAGCAGGCCTTTCAGTTTGTCTCTTGAACAGAGTTCAAAGACTCTGAAATCTGGTGGACAGACCAGTTACGTGAATGGTCAGACTTCTGTCACCAAGAGAATTATTTGGTAATCACCAGGCAGTTGACAGAAGCCAGGAAGATCTAACTTATAGGGAACACGCTGCAAGGGCTTTTAATATACATTGCCCAATAAAGTCCACGTCGAACACCTTAAGTTTCTTTGTCCATAGCAACACTGGATTTGTCTTTGCAGAAGTATCATACTTAAATCCCCCTTAGCACTGGAATTTCATATCCACAATAGAAGTTCCATGTTGAGAGAAAGAATAAAGGTCTGGTGTTCAGGTGTGGCAATTAATGGCGTGCATTGTGTTTGGTGTATTTTAATCCAGAGTTTCTGCACCATCCAACAAAGATGTGAAGGCTATAAAATACCAGTGAAATCCATATGATCTAAGACCACTATAGACCAAATTATATAACATATGTCCCTAGCAAATAACCAGAGCAAAAATAAAATGTCTTGACTTGCTGGTATAGGTTATGTTTTTAGGCTAGTAAGAAAGTGCAAATGTTTCTCTTAGATTTGTCATTTAATTTAACAATGTACTGGATTAGTAAAAGGAAGTGTTATGTATATTTTTGAAGTGTTTTGCATCACAACAATAATGGATTTGTTAGAAATATCAGACACTGCCAATTTTGGCAGAGTAAAAACACAAATGTGGTATTTCTTTTTTTTTACAACAGCTATATTTACAATTAAAACAAAAAAAAGAGAGAAAGTAGGTTTAAATCCCAAATGTGGGACAATACAGAAAATATAATGGTCTTGCAGTCAAATCAATTTAGTAAAAGGATTATCTGCTTTGTCAGTCATTTTTGCAGCCCATCAAATAAAAAATAAAAAAAGATAAACATAAGATTTTTTAATTAGTATCATTTTTAAGTGAACAAAGAACCAGCATGCATAGTGTGGCAATACTGCAATGACATGCTCCCTTGGCTTGGAACGCATTGTACCTAAAAATAAATTATCCTAGATACCTATGCTTTACATACCTGTCACACTGCTGCATTATAGAGATCTCTTTGATGATTTCCTGAAGGTCCGATTCAACAGGAACTTGTTTGATTGCCACCACTTGGCCAGATTCCTTATGTATCGCTTTGAACACACTACCATAGGACCTAAAATAGAACAAGGGCAATCACTTTTTACTTTATTACAAATGTAACTAAAATGTGTACAAAAATGTTCAAAAGCAAAATCACAACTCTCATTCCATCAATAACAGTCACATTAAATACAGGTCAAACTACTTCTAGTATTGGTCTTTCTTTAACTAGTGTATATACGGAAGAAGCAGAACACATAGATGAAGAAAGGAGTCAAGTATGAGAAAAAAAAAGGACAAATTAAAAAACATAGATGAATGGAGTTTAGGAAGATTCTTCAAATAAATATAGCCCGGCTCTAAACTCAAGGTGATGGGAGAAGTCCACATTTTTTGGTCTAACCACCAAAAGAGGTCCTCCTATGGTGAGGAACGAGCCTTTGGAAATCATCAGAACTGAAGAAGACATGAACAAGGTACCCCAGTATACAGTGTCTGATACATATACATGGCGAGGAGGAGGGGCCAATCCCACCTAAACACCTGCAGCTAGCACATTTCAACTGACTTCTTGTACATTCCCCCTTAGGGGCAACATTTCTATGTCTGGAATCAAACCATTGCCACAGCACAATGATCAACTGGCTCCTCTACCCTTCCACCTGCATATCTCCCACGGTATCAACTTCCCTGCTCCCTCCTCAAAGCCTACTCACCTCAAATTACATACGTCAAAGAAAGCTACCTCTGTTGTGTCTCATGAATAGTCTATTAAATTATATGCACTAGAATACATGCTTTTTTTCCCCCTTATTTACACTGAAATATGTACTATAGAAAACACCACATAGAAATAAAAATACATTTCAGGGACTCTACTATAGCCTTGGAGCCCGCTTTAGCGGGCTCTACCGGCCATTAAAGAACCACTCCAGCGTTAAAGGCCCGTGCTACGGCAGGCTCTAAGGCTATTAGAACATTCTGCCACTAGAGGGCAGAATGTTCTAATGAATAACTGACTCCGTGAGGCCTTTGTTCACAGCTCTTGCTGTGAACAAAGAGAACATTAGAATGTTGACGCTCCGGGCTTTTACCAGCCAGTAAAAGCCCGGAGCACTCCATTGTCTGTAATGGAGATCCCAACATTTCAATGTTCTAATAATTCTCAAATTACACCCAAAACTTAAAACATGAAATAATAAATTCACCACTTTCTGTATTGTAATGTCTGAGTACGAGTCCTTGATGCTGATTCGATGCATGATCATATTGGTTTTTGTAAGGAAAACTAATAATAACAAGAACTACACACCTTTTAATGATTCAAACAATTAATCTGATTTTAAATAGATCACCACGAGGAATGATCCACATATATTAACAGGATTTTCATCAAAAATCAACTGTGATCTCGTAAATTGGAAATTTCGCCTCCTCATTCCGTTTTGAGATTGTATGTGACACACTGCAAAAAGACTCAGTAATTTTCCAATACAATGACCTCAACCACACCCCTCTCACAATCTCACATCTTTTGCCTTTCCCTCCCCTGGAGAGCCATGACACTAACCTTGATAGATATGCACTACACTGAAACAGAATTGATATAGAGGCTCCAAATAATAGTAAATATTTGAACATTTGGTAACATGGATGGAACCTAAAATAAGTTCACCTGCCTTGTACTGACCACTTAGTATGAAAATGTCACTTACCCAGTGTACATCTGTTCGTGGCATCAGTCGCTGAGATTCACATGGTATGCATGAGCTCGCCATCTGGTGTTGGGTCGGAGTGTTACAAGTTGTTTTTCTTCGAAGAAGTGTTTTCGAGTCACGGGACCGAGTGACTCCACCTTCTGTGCTCATTGCGCATGGGCGTCGACTCCATCTTCGATTGTTTTCCCCGCAGAGGGTGAGGTAGGAGTTGTACTATAGTAATAGTGCCCGCGCAATGAAAAATGTAAGTATGTACCTATTAAAGGATTAAGTAATATATATACAAATGTACAAAATTGAAGGTAACTTCTGAACTGCTACAGGCTTCCGGGGAGGTGGGTGGGTCCATGTGAATCTCAGCGACTGATGCCACGAACAGATGTACACTGGGTAAGTGACATTTTCAGTTCGATGGCATCTGTCGCTGTAGATACACATGGTATGCATAGACTAGTAAGCAGTTAGTTCCCCATAAGCGGTGGTTTAGCCTGTAGGAGTAGAAGTTGTCTGAAATAGAGTTCTTAATACAGCTTGACCTACTGTAGCTTGTTGTGCGGATAGCACATCTATACAGTAGTGTTTGGTGAATGTGTGAGGCGTAGACCAAGTGGCTGCCTTACATATTTCTTGCATTGGGATGTTTCCTAAAAAGGCCATTGAAGCACCTTTTTTCCTTGTTGAATGTGCCCTGGGAGTAATGGGCAGTTGTCTTTTTGCTTTAAGGTAGCAGATTTGGATGCATTTAACTATCCATCTGGCTATACCTTGTTTTGATATTGGGTTACCTGCATGAGGTTTTTGGAATGCAATAAATAGCTGTTTAGTTTTTCTGATGTTCTTCGTTCTGTCAATGTAGTACATTAATGCTCTTTTGACATCTAATGTATGTAGTGCTCTTTCAGCCACAGAATCTGGCTGTGGGAAGAATACTGGTAATTCTACCGTTTGATTTAGATGGAATGGAGAAATAACTTTTGGTAAAAATTTTGGATTAGGTCGTAGGACGACCTTATTTTTATGTATTTGTATAAAAGGCTCTTGTGTTGTGAACGCTTGAATTTCACTTACTCTTCTTAGAGATGTAATGGCGATGAGAAAGGCAACTTTCCAGGTGAGGAATTGTATTCCGCAAGAGTGCATGGGTTCGAAGGGTGGGCCCATGAGTCTTGTTAGAACCACGTTTAGGTTCCATGAAGGAACAGGTGGTGTTCTTGGTGGTATAATTCTTTTAAGCCCTTCTATGAATGCTTTGATAACTGGTATCCTATACAAGGAAGTTGAATATGTAGTTTGCAGGTATGCAGATATTGCTGCAAGGTGTATTTTAATAGAAGAGAAGGCTAGCTTTGCTTTTTGTAAATGGAGCAAGTAATCTACTATATGTTTTGGAGTTGCCTCTAGTGGTTGTATCTGATTATGATGGCAGTAACAAACAAATCTTTTCCACTTACTTGCGTAGCAGTGTCTAGTGGATGGCCTTCTGGCCTGCTTTATGACTTCCATACACTCTTGGCTAAGTTGTAAGTGTCCGAATTCTAGGATTTCAGGAGCCAGATTGCTAGATTCAGCGATGCTGGGTCCGGGTGTCTGATCTGTTGGTTGTGTTGCGTTAACAGATCTGGTTTGTTGGGCAGTTTGATGTGTGGTACTACAGACAGATCTAGCAGTGTTGTGTACCAGGGTTGTCTTGCCCACGTTGGTGCTATTAAAATGAGTTTGAGTTTGTTTTGACTCAATTTGTTTACTAGGTAAGGAAGGAGAGGGAGAGGAGGAAAAGCGTAAGCAAATATTCCTGACCAGTTCATCCATAGGGCATTGCCTTGGGATTGCTTGTGTGGGTATCTGGACGCGAAGTTTTGGCATTTTGCGTTCTCTTTTGTTGCAAATAAGTCTATTTGTGGTGTTCCCCAGAGTGTGAAGTAGGTGTTCAGAATTTGTGGGTGGATTTCCCATTCGTGGACTTGCTGGTGATCTCGAGAGAGATTGTCTGCCAGCTGATTCTGGATCCCCGGAATAAACTGTGCTATTAGACCAATTTGATGGTGGATTGCCCACTTCCATATTTTTTGAGCTAACAAGCTTAACTGCGTTGAATGTGTTCCTCCTTGTTTGTTTAGATAATACATCGTTGTCATGTTGTCTGTTTTGACAAGGATGTATTTGTGGGTTATGATTGGTTGGAAAGCTTTTAGTGCTTGAAAAACTGCTAATAATTCTAGATGATTTATATGCAGTTTTGTTTGATGTATGTTCCATTGTCCTCTTATGTTGTGTTGATTGAGATGTGCTCCCCACCCTGTCATGGAAGCATCTGTTGTTATTACGTACTGTGGCACTGGGTCTTGGAAAGGCCGCCCTATGTTTAAATTTATACTGTTCCACCATAGAAGCGATAGGTAAGTTTGGCGGTCTAGCAACACCAGATCTAGAAGGTGACCCTGTGCTTGAGACCACTGTGAGGCTAGGCACTGTTGTAAGGGCCTCATGTGCAGTCTTGCGTTTGGGACAATGGCTATGCATGAGGACATCATGCCTAGGAGCTGTAGTATTGTTCTTGCTTGTATTGTTTGGTTTGGAGACATGTGTTGAATGACCCTGTTGAAATTGTGGATCCTTTGTGGAGTTGGCGTTGCTACTCCTTTTGTCGTGTTTATTATGGCTCCTAGATATTGCTGTACTTTGCTTGGCAGAATGTTTGATTTTGCAAAGTTGACGGTGAACCCTAAATTGTAGAGGGTTTGTATGACTTGATTTGTGTGGTGTGAGCATTGTGTGAGCGAACTGGTTTTGATTAGCCAGTCGTCTAGATACGGGAACACATGTATTTGCTGCCTTCTGATGTGTGCAGCGACTACTGCTAGGCACTTTGTGAATACTCTTGGAGCGGTTGTTAAACCAAAAGGCAATACTTTGAATTGGTAATGTATTCCTTTGAATACAAACCTTAGATATTTCCTGTGTGATTGATGGATTGGTATATGGAAATATGCGTCCTTGAGGTCTAGGGTTGTCATGTAGTCGTGTTTTCTGAGCAATGGTAACACTTCTTGTAGTGTGACCATGTGAAAGTGGTCTGATTTGATGAATGTGTTTACTACCCTGAGGTCTAGAATTGGTCTCAGTGTTTCGTCCTTTTTTGGTATCAAGAAGTACAGTGAATAAACTCCTGTGTTTATTTGTGTGCTTGGTACTAATTCTATTGCATTTTTTTGCAGTAGTGCTTGAACTTCTATCTCTAGAAGTTGTGAATGGTATTTTGATAAATTTTGTGATTTTGGTGGTATGTCTGGAGGGAATTGCATGAATTCTATGCAATAACCATGTTGGATAATTGCTAGGACCCATGTATCTGTAGTTATTTTGTCCCATGCTTCGTAATATTGATGTATCCTCCCCCCCACTGGTGTTGTGTGGGAGGGGTGAGTGACGTGTGAGTCACTGCTTGTTGGTAGTGGTTTTGGGGCTTTGAAATCTTCCTCTATTCCTAGGAAATTGCCCCCCTCTATACTGGCCCCGAAAACCTCCTCTGTACTGTCCCTGGTAGGTGGGCGGTGCGGACTGTGAGGTGCTAGCTTGTGTGGCCTGACCCCGAAACCCTCCTCTAAAAGGTGTTTTGCGGAAGGTGTTATAAGATCCTCTGCTCTGCGGGGAGTAGAGTGCGCCCATGGCCTTGGCAGTGTCAGTGTCCTTCTTGAGCTTTTCTATAGCTGTGTCGACCTCCGGACCGAACAGAAGTTTCTCGTTTACTGGCATGTTAAGCACTGCCTGCTGAATTTCTGGCTTGAATCCAGACGTTCTGAGCCATGCGTGCCTACGGATGGTAACCGACGTATTAATGGTTCTTGCGGCCGTGTCTGCTGCATCCATGGAGGAGCGTATTTGATTGTTGGAAATGTTTTGACCCTCCTCAACAACCTGTTTTGCTCTTTTTTGCAGATCTTTTGGGAGATGTTCAATGAGATGCTGCATCTCATCCCAGTGGGCTCTGTCGTATCGCGCTAGCAGCGCTTGTGAATTTGCGATGCGCCACTGGTTTGCTGCTTGGACAGCAACCCTCTTCCCGGCTGCATCGAACTTCCTACTTTCTTTATCTGGGGGAGGTGCATCCCCAGAAGTGTGTGAGTTTGCCCGTTTTCTGGCAGCCCCTACCACCACAGAGTCTGGTGGCAGCTGAGAGGTGATGAAGACAGGGTCCGTAGGAGGCGCCTTATACTTTTTGTCCACCCTAGGCGTCACTGCCCTACTTTTAACTGGCTCCTTGAAAATGTCCTTTGCATGGCGTAGCATGCCTGGGAGCATCGGCAGGCTTTGGTAGGAGCTGTGGGTTGAGGAGAGGGTGTTAAATAAAAAATCATCCTCTACTTGTTCCGAGTGTAGTTCCACATTATGGAATAGAGCTGCTCTAGCCACCACTTGTGAGTAGGCTGTGCTGTCTTCCGGTGGTGATGGCCTAGTTGGGTATGTGTCTGGGCTGTTATCAGACACTGGTGCGTCGTACAAGTCCCACGCATCCTGATCTTGGTCGTCGTGGCTCATGGCGGTGTGAGCTGGCGAATGTGACGGGGTGTAAGTTGGCGAAGCCGGAGTTACAGGTGGAGGCGAGGGAGGAGGTGTTACCTTTTGTGTTGTTTGTTGCTGAGGAGTAAACTGAAGCGTTCTCTTTCGTTTGACAGGTGGAAGGGTACTGATCTTCCCAGTCCCCTGCTGAATAAAGATACGCTTTTGCGTGTGATCCACGTCAGTGGATTGCAGTTCTTGTTCAAATCTATGTTTCTTCATTTGAGAAGACATAGAATGCTCTTCGGTATAGGAGCCAGAAACAGGGTCTGATGTCGCTTTTTTCGGCTCCGAAAGCCCTGTCGATTGTTTTTTCGGCTCCGAGGTAACCTTCCTCTTTTTCTGTGCCGAAAATTCTTGGCCTCTATGGTCTTCGGCGCCACTGTCTCGGCGTCGATCGGTGTCGACACCGAACTCTCGGTGTCGATGCTTCTGTTTAGCACTCTCTCGGTCCCGAGGAGGCTGCGTGCCGGTGTCTCGACCGAAGTCGGACGATCTCGACACTGAATGGGCCTTTTTCGGTGCCGATTGTTGGTCACCGAGAATTTGGGTGGAGCCATGGCCGGTTGGCAGTGGCGTCCCCTGGGCCTTCTTTCCTTTGTTAGGGTTTGATCTCGACGTCTTACTCACAGTTCTTGTAGAGTGTAGCTCGTCGGAGTCTGAATCCTGGATGGAAAAGGATTCCTCCTGTTCTTCTTCTGTCTCGAACTGTCGACGCTCTTTTGGCGTGGACGCCATCTGCAGTCTTCTCGCTCGACGGTCGCGCAGAGTTTTTCGGGACCGGAACGCCCGACAGGCCTCGCAGGATTCTTCACTGTGCTCGGGTGACAGGCACAGATTACAGACCGAGTGCAGGTCCGTATAAGGATATTTGTTGTGGCATTCGGGGCAGAATCGAAACGGGGTCCGATCCATCGGCGTTGTCCTCCACGCGGTCGGGCCGACTAGGCCCCGACGGGGTGCCGAAATCTACCCCGAAGGGCACCGAAGCGCTTCGATGTTCAACGCGTCGTCGTATGTGTCTATCTGTAACCGGATCGCAACGATACCGTCGAAAATCTTCCGTCTTCAGCTATCTTTCCGTTCCGAAACTCGGAGCGACATGAACACGTCCGAACCCGATGGCGGAAAGAAAACAATCGAAGATGGAGTCGACGCCCATGCGCAATGAGCACAGAAGGTGGAGTCACTCGGTCCCGTGACTCGAAAACACTTCTTCGAAGAAAAACAACTTGTAACACTCCGACCCAACACCAGATGGCGAGCTCATGCATACCATGTGTATCTACAGCGACAGATGCCATCGAACATAAGGTTATACATGATTAATAAGGGTACCAACAAACTTTTCAAGGGAGTGAGTGGAAATAATGAGCCATACTATTTCCCCCCCATGATATTAAGGCAAGTCCACCAAAGGTGTGAAAGCATTGAAATATTACCTGGCAGGCTTGCTGCTAATTCTTGATGAATAGCCATGAGTGGGTCCCACCGCAACATATGCTCTTCCATGGTTTATAATTAGTATTTTAGCCCAAGTATGAACTATGTTCTTTCATCTACTCTCAATTATTGGGCCAGATTCACTAAATGCTTAGTCTACCTCAGGGTCACTAAAGAGGGCAAAATGTTGGATTAGCATTTGTAAAATTCAAATTCTAAAATCACAAAATTAGTATTTGTTGTCTTTCATGAATGAAAATCCTCGTAATGATGAAAACCTACCCAATTAATGTTTAGTCTAACACATTTTTCACCGAGTGAATAAATAAGGTTTTTAAGTGTCATGGGTAAGATTCCCATATAGAAATGCATAACTTTCAAAGACTCCTGTAATTACTCCATGGTATTTTGCTGAAGTGCGTAGAAGTGTAAACTTAAAGCAAATGTAGGATGAAATTTAAGAGAATACATTTCTGGCTTACAGAATCTGATCACCTCATGGTTGAAAATGTATTAACAAAATGATGGACTATTTCTAAACGCATAACACACACTCTAATAAGGGATTATTACCAGTTAGGTAGGTTTGACATATTCATTTTTTAGATATAGGGAAAAACTGAATAGTTCATATGAAGAACAACATTTCAACAATGCAAATGTAGTTCCAAATTCTCGTCCTTGCTGCAAAGGCAGGAGAGATTTATGATTGCATATAGTGAAGTGTGTGACAAGAGTACATTTTAATCACATTTTTCACAATAAATGATTACCATATTTTCATAAACCCTAAGATTATAAGGGTCAAATACACAGAGTTATTTTTGGTTCTGCAGATGATACAGAACAAACCACAGTGGTCTCCTTTCAAACAGACAGGCACATATATGTTCAGCATTTGGTCTGAGTCTGAAAGCACCTTTTAATGTGTTGGAATAGCACAGATTTCACCAACCCCACTCCTTGCATTAATTTCAAAATATTTCTGCATGTTCCGAGTATTTTTCTTTTCAACAAGAAAGGCCTAGAACCTTAAAGAAAGCCTGTCAGTCGTACCATTTTTTCCCAGAAATTCACACTGGGGTTAAATTGCAAAAGTAGTGCAACTTACACCTATATCTGATTTTAAGTCATCTTGCTGTTCATTAAATCAAGAAAGAAAATGAAACGTAACATCAGACTGACCTAACAGTTTATCGAACAGGTCTCCTCACAGCTGTACTTCTGGTGGGTCCCCAAGACAGAAACAGCTGGACACGCACTTCTCTAACAGATGGAGTCAAGGACTGATAAAGGGATATCTCTCTGGTGAAAGGAGATGCAAGATGCCTGATAAGGTTGTGCCAGACCAAGGCCCGGAAGCCAAAAGGCAGACAGGGGATACTGGCCCACAACCATGGTGCTTGGGGTGACTTGCCACTGGGGTTCATCCTACTATGGCACTGCAAACTGCTCCAAGTACACCCTTTTCACTCTTGACTCTCGGGGCAGCAAGAGTGAGCAATCAAAGCCTTCTCACGTGGGTAGTGGGGGGAGGAGATAAGGCAGATACTCACCACTCAACAGTGAAACAGAAAGAATAAATCACAGTCTAGCTCTGCGAGTGTCTTTACATTAAAGGAAAATACCTTTACTATCACAGCAGTGGGAAATACTACACAATTTAATTAGGTGTACAACTACAAGGTTAAACAATTCCAGCCAAGACTCCCAATAAAGCGTTACAACTTCTAAAGACCCCTCACCTCCCGCTGCCATGCCCTCCAATGTCTGTGGTGACATCTCAGTAAGTCAAGTTAGGCATTATTAGACACAAGTGCAAGCTTCACTAAGCTGTTGTCACCTCAACAACTTGTAGGTCAGACCAAAAAGTTATTAGCACAATGAGTCCCAAAATAATGGCTTATGCTTATTGCTGCATATGTTTGTTCATGTTACAGTCTTACAGTCTCTTAAGTACTAGCCTCGACTTCACCTAGTCAGTGGCGACATGCCTGGTTAAAGCTGGAAGGCACCCATGTCAGCCTACACAGTTGGAATCTTTGTTCAACTATGGCAGTGGTCCCACTCATTTCTCTCTGACCACAACAGTTATAAGCAAGGCAAGCCAACTGATGGATACTCATCTTCGGAAGCTGCGACCCCTGGGCTAGTCTGGCGGGTGCTCAGCTTCAACAGCTGCGGCTTACAGATTAGTGCAGTCCTCCATCTTTGATAATGACAGCTTCTCTGAGGTTGCACCACACGTCACAAGCAGCAACACCAGCCCTTTGGGCTGCATACGTACTGGATGGCACGTTGTTGCTTGGCTCAGATTTTCCTCATGTAGTTCACCACAACAGCTGCGCTTTCAGAGACCAGACAAATCCTCACAACCTAGTCTGTCCCTGTGACATTCCCACTTGGCAGTCAGTGTTCTCTGGGTGTTCTATACATCATGGCTGGGCTTCTCCTCCTGGATAGTCTCTGCTGCTGCAGGGCCAGGTACTGTCCTTCCCTTTTTGAGCAGACCAATGGGCAGCTGGGTGGCTGAAGGAAAAGGTTTCTTGTAACTTGTCGTCTCCCTGTAGCTCGAACAGGAGCTCAGCCTTATATCTTTTAGAGAGCACTTTTCCTGCCAGTGTGAAAGAGGGAGAGCAGGTCCAGTCTTCTAGGCTCCCATCAGGTCTCAGACAGCGAGTTTATTCCTCTACTGATCTTCCACATGTCCAGGGAAGTTCTTAAGCAGGTGGCTGAAGATGCCTAATTAATGCAAGCCACAAACTAGCGGCTTTTAAGGATTCCTGGCCATGCCCTAACAAATGTGAGGAAAGTTCCCAGGCCAAACCCTATGCCCTTTGGGCATTTTCAAGATGGTGGAAGTCTTCTACCATAGTAAACTTGGGTGCTGATTGTACGGGGTGTGAGTGGAGGGTGTACAATGGTAATCCTAGTGTCTTCCTACATCTAACACTAAAATCCAGTCACTGAACCCCCATAAACCCAGAAGCAGATGTCTGCTAGAACAAAGCAGGTCTTCCCAGCAACAAAACAGTGGAAACAGAAGATTTGTTTTGGCATCTTGTTTCAATTCTTTTCAAGTGTGACCCCAGTGTTATATGTAAAAAATCAGTAGACTTGTCAAGCAGGAATTAATATTCAAACAGGATTTGACACTGTAATGTCAAAAAGAGGCTGATTGTAACTTGAGTCTGCCCTGCTGGGGGACACGAAGGAGGGGCTCTGCCCACGTGTCAGCTAAGATTTGCCTGTGACAGGGGAGGTCTTTTTTTAATTTAACCCAGTTCTTAGACCCAACCCCACTGGCCATGCTGTCAAGTGAACAACATCACCTCCCTACACACTGGCCTTTCTTCTCTGCTCCAACCGCAGTTTTCACAATTCTTCAAATGCTAATCACTGGCTGGCAAAAATGGGAAAGCAAATGAAAATGTTGCCTCTAGAACATCAGGCAGGTAAACAGTAACTTTCTAAAAGTTATTTTCCATAATATTTATGAAAAATGATTTCACGATTGAATTAGACTCTAATACGTATGAAAATTGTTGTTTAAATATGTTTCTAGCAAGTCCCCCTCACAAGATACAGTATTAGGATTTTTAATCTATACTCTGTTTTCTACATTGGACAGGCCAGCTAGGCCTGCCACAGTAAAAAGTGACTTTTGGGTGCTAGTCACTATAAATCTATGTTAACAGTAAATTTCCTCCTATCTTTAAATACCATGTAACCTGCCTTGTGAACTAGAAAGCCTACAAAGCGGTGTATTATTAATATTTAAAAGGCAGGCTTCGATCTGCCACAGTCAGTCTACAATGGTAGGCATGAAGCCATGTTTTACGGTGTTAATGTTTTGCATGGCAAATAGGTGCCCCAGTCCACTAGTGACATTGAACTTACAGGCCCTGAGTACATTTTGTACCATATACTAGGGACCTATAGGTACGTAAATATACCAATACCTAAATATACCAATTAGGAGTAGACCCAAATTTCATCATGCTGAATGGAGGAGCATATGTACTTTATAACTGGTTAAAAGGGCTAAAGTGCACAGCAAAAATATAACAGTCAAGCAAAAGGTGAAGAATCTAAATGACAGCCACCACAATCTTACAATCTTACTTTCAGACTTTCGTTGAATCAGAAGGAATTGCACAGATATATTTACTTTTGATGAACAACCCAAAGCTCTGGCAAAAAATACACCATAGAAATGGTGAATCCTAAAAAAATAGTCCAAACACACAAGGAATAATAATAGGGATATACTGCTTGAAACTTTTAATGACGAACACACTGACAGAATTGCATGTTACAACATTCTTACCAATCTGAAACAAATTACAAAAGAAATGTAAAATCCACAGTGCATTCTAATGATGCAGAAAATAAACTATGGAAACTACCACCTGTGGTTGGTCACTTCTCTAGCAGGAAGTGGAGAATATGAAAGGACACTATGCATACCAATTCCCCTAACTTGTTTCTCCCTTACCAATGGAAGCAAATGTCCTTTACCATTTGTAATACAGCCCTTCGAACTACCTGCTTCGGTGCCTTTGTAAACCTCAATACATTGTCATGACAGGCAGGCAAATAAGAACATGCATTATTCAACATCGAAGTAATATAAGATCAGGAAACCTTACTAGGAAACTAGTGTTCCATTTCAAACAAATGGGCCATTCTCAAGACTATCTACAGTGGACTGGTACTGAATGTGCCCTCAGGTGTGACAAAAGTAACGTTTACAAGTTTGAAGAGCAGTGAGTGCATAGATTGGGCTCACACCTCAAAGACAACAGCAAATGGAGCTAATTATGACCTTCTCAATACACAGAGTGCCTTAAAAATATGCACTAACTGATTAATCTTACTTACAGAAAGCATTGAACAGTTGATAACTCATCTAACTAACATGCAAATAGCTGTAATGTCCCCATTCAGCCCTCATCACATTGATTCAAAATGAAGACCCACTGAAATATGAAAGGTAAAACCTCTTCACAATTGTTGCCATTTGATTGTTTCATTTGAAGCAGTGATGATATACCTCAAACTTTTTAATAGGACCCAACTTTTTGACATTCTAATATGGTTACATACACAACTTTTGAAGACAGTTTCAAAGAGCATTAGAGTACCATAACAAATCCAACAGAGTGAATGACTCATCATGGATGATAATACAAATTCATCTCAGCAGAAATACCGATTCCAAAACAATGAAATCATCTCAAAATGACAGCCACTTACCTACTTATGGCCTCATTACGAGTTTGGGGGTCATATAACCGCCAAAGTCATAATTTAGAAGTGGGACCATCGTGGCTTTGGCGGTTTGACCACCACATTACAACACTGGCTGTCTGATCGCCTTTAGACCAAGGGTCTTCAAACTGGTGGGAGTGGGAGGGCGGGCCCCACTAGGGGGGGCCTCCAGTGATCCTGGTGGTGTGAGGGGGGGTGTCAGGTTCTAGCCAAAAGAAGCATTGTGTAGTTAACAGTGCATTGTTTAAAGCAGAAAAGAATGTATTTTTATTCTTAAAAATGTAACAGAACTTAACTACAATGTTTAAATAAGCCTGGACATATTTAAACATTGCCAACCTATTAGAATAATTGTGAAACATTTTGAGGGGGGCCTGATTTTTTTTTCCACTGAGGGGTTGGTGGGAGGCAGCATTACAAAGTTTGAAAACCACAGCTTTAGACTGACTATGTAAAGCAAACAGAATTCCATACAGCTAGGTGTATCCATCCTAAAAGGTAGCGACTTGCTCGTTTGTTTCCCCACAGACATAAGGAGCACTATGAATGATAGTGACTCTTTCGACCATTTCTTTAGGTACCACCAATAAGCTTATTTGAGCCAGGTGGCTCTGTCATACTTTTGTTGTGGTAATCCCTACACAGAACTATAACAGAGGTGCTTTTAGCTCCTTGTGCTGTGTTTTGGATGCTGGATCCTTTTACAAACTTACTGTTCAAAAATTTCTCCAGGAGGCTGTACAGCATTGATATGACCTCTTATGTGAATGTGACACACAACACATTAAGGGATAAAAGTATTTCCTTCTCTTGACTACAGTGATTGACCTTGTAGAGAACTAATTAGATGACCTATAAATAAGGACCCCAGTCCTGATGAATGGCCGCAACCCATCGCCCTTGGACTCACAAGTATGGGACGAAAAAAAGCACACAACTTCATACTAATACTAAGGAGCTAACATTACATTGACCCTTGCTTTTTTCAGGTTTCGTGATGCAACTCTGAAGCACCAATAACATTTTAGCTTCCATAGATTCTTTTTAACTCTCTTTTTTAGCTAGGGTGCCTGTAGTCTTAGCAACTAAGTAGCAATATATAAAAGAATTAAAAAAATAGACAACCCACTCAAGAGTTTTAGGTAGAGCCCACCAAATATCTGGGATTTTGGTGAAGAGGGGCTCGATGATGAAGCATTCCATTTCCGTGGATGAGGGCCTTCGTCTTGTTTAGGAGAAATCCCATTAAGAATACATTTACAAATGTCCGGTAATTTGTTTTCTTGGGATCAGGAACTCTTGTGTGGCTTTTCTGACAAATGCCACCTTGCACCAGATTACTGGAATGATGTCTTCTTATAGCTACAGACGATTTATCTGGTGGTATGCATTGGATCCATCAAAATAGCAATACCAGATAGATTGGTGCTGTGGTCCTACACATATTCTGATGAGTAGGGTGCTTTGATGCATGGTGATGCAAAAAGCACACACAAAAAGAATGTTGGAAACCTGGGCCCTCTTCTGAGGGTCAATATGAGGGACAGTTGAACTGGAAGAACCTTGGCCCGGATGTCCAGGATCTGACTGCTTTGTGGAGCTGCAGAAAGGGCTTGTGCAGCTTTGCCTGGAAATCACAGCAGCTATGTTCACGACTAGAGCCAGACTGGCTATTCTGGTAATTCTCCGTTAGACTCTAGGCTGCATTTAGAGTAGGATGGGCTACCCTTGTCCAAACATGAAATCCTGTGACCAAATTCCAGCTGCATCCAGCTGCAGCGCTGGGCTAGTTTGAGCATTTTTGCCAGGGGTGATTTTGGTTTCAAGTCTCGCCCTGCTCAACCATCCCTAGTCCTAGAGTCTCAGAATTACTAGGCTGACAGAGGCCCCTGGAAACCCTAGAGACCCACAGGCAATTTAATGACTACAAATCTCTACAAGGAGGAGACAAATATGAAGGGCAGGGAGGATTCTAGCTAGTTCACCGACTATCGAAGTCTACAAAATGCTCTGTGGACAAGGCCAAAATGGGCTCTATTAATCCCCTAGTCTAAACTCTTACACGGAAATCTTACAGGTAATGATTACCTGGTGAGACTAAACTCTTACCAAGCAGTCAGCCAAGTAATGACAGTAGTGAACCCAGTCAGTCACAGCAAACAAGTACTAAATTCAAGATCTCTGTGTAGACTGAGGGGAGGCTCACTTAAAAAAAGCACTTAGTAATGTAAATGTGAGTTTACCACGGTTAGGAAATATTCCTCCAACAAATGGGCATAATTCCCAATGTTTCAGATTTTAGGTTACTGAACAGTTTCAATCACATCTTCATTCAGGTTATAGGAATTGCACATTAAAATACAAGTACGACTGAATATACATGATGGAGAGCAGGATACGTTTTAATTAGGACAAGAATGATGTGCATGTGTATATAACGTTGACTACTATTTCTGAAAACTGTATAACTGCATGATTGTGTTGGGGATTCATTTGAAGATGGCACACCTCTTCTTTGAACCATATACTTAACTTTGAAGAACTGCAAAAGTTACATGTGGCAAAGTTTTTTTTTTTAATGTAGTATGGGTGTAACTGAATGACCGAGTTCACTGGCACTGAAACCACAGCAACATTTGTTTTGGCTCATGCAGTTGAATATGTTAGGAGTGCTTCGATATTTGTTCACCAAAGTTTCGTAATAGGCCGGGACTAACCCACATTTTCAAAAGCTTTAAGTAACAAGTAAGTAGATTTAGCTAGGCTTCCTGAGGCCATTCCTGAAAGATACCTGGAAATAAGCATCCAGAATGTCTACTGAACACATTCTATTGTGGTTATGAATGGCTGTCAGGAACTGATCTCAAGACAGCATCTTGAAGTTGTCCTATGGAGAAACAGTAACTGATTGAGACTGCGTACCTCTAAGATGGAATGGTTGAGAGCACTCAAACCTTTATTCCTTAAAGGAAATAGCAAGATTAATATCCAATTAGGAGGACCCTATGATTCTCCTTCAGATGTTCCAAAGTAAGGAGTTATAAACCAAAAAACTGTGAACATTTAAACAACTTACCAGTAAGGTAAGCAGGTGTGCTGAAATTACTAATGTGCATTACCTATTAAATTGTATTACTGAGAAAAACGATCTTGGATAAAACAAATCTAAGATGGACAGATGTGAACATGTCTTCAATAAGAAAAACTATTAAACTCAAAAGTGTTATAAAATAGGTAGAAAATATAGGCCCTCACTATGATTGCGGCGGTCTTTTGCTAAGCCTGCCGCAGCTGTCGGAAGACTGCCAGTGCTGGCGGTCTTCCGACTGCGTATTACGACTGCCACTAGATATCCGCACCACCAACAGTTGGATATCTGGTGGCATTCATCACGGTGGCCGGCGGCTCTTAGGCGGTTCCACCGCTGGCACCACCACACCAGAAAAAGACCGCCCACAGAATTACAACTAGTAATTCTGTGTGGCAATCTTCTGGTGTGGCAGTGCCAGCAGTGGGAGCGCCGGTCCCGTTCTCTAACGTAGGATCACCTCGTCGGAGAAGGTAAGTGCCGACCGCAAGGTGAGGGGGGTGGGGGTGAATGGGTGTGAGTGTGTGTTTGCGTGTCATGAAGGGGGGTGGGAAGCGGGACTGTCTGTGCGTGCGTGTGTGCCTGTGTGTAAATGTGGCGATAGTGATGCGTGTGTGTATGCATGTGGACCGGGGTGGGGGGTGGGTGCATGGGTGAATGTGTAAGGGGTAAGAGGGGGTGTGAGTGAGTGCTGGTGCCTGTATGTATGTATGTATGTATGTATGTATGTATGTAGTTAAAGGGAGGGGGATGGAGAATATATGGGTGCGTGTGTTATGTGTATGGGTCTGTATGCATATTTATGGGGATAAATGTGAGTGGATGTGTGAGTGGGGGTGTGGGTGTGACTGTGTATGATTGTGTGTGTGTGTTGGTGCATGCATGCGTGTGCGGAGATGTTTGGGGGGTATCCTGGTGACAAGAACACAAGTTCCTGTCGTCGGGATACCTTATCACCAGCATTTTGTGACAATGAGACCGACAGGAAAATGCTGGCGGTGTCCAAGGTCGGAATGACCTCGGCGGTCATCCAACTACCGCCCTGCTGCAGGTGGAAACCTCCAGCCCGGCGGGCCACAGTAAAGCGGCTGGACAGGCAGGGACACAGTAGTTTGGCAGTGGTCAAACCACCGCTGTCGTAATATGGCGGTCTGCACAGCCGGTCACGCAGCAGTGAGACCGCCATAGCGGCCCTAACGGTCCATGGACCACCAGGGTCATAATGAAGGGCCATAGTGTATGATATTATGTCCAAAATATGATAAATGCTAGATTTGGAAGAGGCTTAGGAAAGGAGTATATTCAAAAGAACATATTTCTTGACTGTAAGAATCATAATTATGTTAGGGCTGTTTGATGACATTCAAAGAATATTTGGTTTTATATTTTTCAGATATTTGGGCTCCTTTACCAGCAACTACCATATGACGACAGTTATTCAGCATAAACCACCTTTTTGGGGATGGATGCGTGGCTGGCATGCTGTACATTTTTCATACTGCACCAAAAAAAACAATATATGTTGGGAAAAGGAATCACTCCCACTTGTGTTGGCGGGATAATACAAGATACTCTGCTCTGTCAACATTTCTAACAATTCATAGTCTATTATCACTTTCTAAGTTAAGGACTTCCAAAGGTTCAGAGTACAACCATTGTGACTAGATGGAAGCATCCTTAAGTTTGTCAGTTATCATTAAAAAACGCAGAAGCACTCATCTTTCTTTTTAGGTCTTGACTAGACCGCATATGCTCTTTGAGACCTTTTGTTTCCTAAAAGTGGATTTAGAGGCCGCCCAATGCTTACCATTGGTGGGCTTCACTGCTGTTCTCATTTGCTTGCTTCTTAATGGTCAGCTGTTATAGGCTTCCTTCGTCTTCGTCTATTTGTCCCTACCCTGAAGCATGTGTCCTTCCACTGCTCATTTTTAGGCAGTGCTGTTTTCTTTGTGTTTAAGTATGCTGTCTTCCTCCTATACTCCTTCCGTCCGCAGTGCTTGTGTTGCTCCTTCCCTGCTCATGTGCTTCTCCCCAGGCCCCTTCCTAATGCTTGCCCTCATATGCTTATAGCCACTGTTACTTCTTTGTCCTTGTGCTTCTGTCCCCTAGCTCCACAATTGCACTCTTTCGTCCACTTGCTTCCATCTCCACGCTCTCCATGTTTAATCCCACACTACTTGTAGCTCTCCTCCCCAGCAATCAGTATAGCTTTACCCCTTCCCACTTCGGTTCAGCAAGACTCCGCTAACAGTTTTGGTTTGCAATTATAAACATTGTCATACAAGTTCCAGTAAGCTCAGTGATCCTGGCTAAAACGTTCGGATGGGTGAAAGTATTTAACGTTGTGACATGAGGAGAAGTCAACCGCATTGCTGATGATAGAACCTAGGTACAAAACTATCCTTTGGCAACTTGTACAGTGGCATCAGTATCTTGCCATGTAAATAAATATCTGCATCCCAATTATAATTAACTTTTACTGAAGGTCAAAGGGGATTCCATAATAAATTGTAACTATAACTGATCGCCACAATTCCATATTCCATCTGGAGGATCTCGCCCACGTAACACAGATGTTTTCTAAGATGTGGATGTAACAAATGTATACAAAGTTTATGATTAAGATTAGACCTACTAGCTTTGCCAATGCTTGTTTATGGATTCTCTCAATTAAACTCTCACTGATCCTCCTTCAGTTCCAGTGATTGGTTTAACTACACTTGTTAATGTTTCCCTTCATTGATTTATGGATCCATACTAGAGAGTGCACTCTTCTAACCTAAATAACAGAGACTATATAAAAGTGAGATAACATTGCCTGGGTGGGCAGCTTGGTTTTCTTTCCGCCTTCCTCATTAAAAAGCAGCACTCTGTGTTTAGACTCATTGCCTGTGGTAGGGGGGGTTGGGTTTCTGCTATTGTGTGCAATGGTACTGTTGCAGTATAGGTATTGGCGAACTAAACATGATATACTTTGGTCTCCTCGCTATGCTACCAGGAGAATGCGTCAGCATATGTTTGTCCCAGAGCAGCAAGTGAGGAAATAGATGAGATCTAAAGTATTAAGGATGATGCTTGGCAGATGATCCCTTGGAATTTGCTAGGATTGGGACTGTCTTAGAAAAGAAAGAGGGTGCATTCATATTTGCGCAGATAGGGGATGTTATTTGCTTTCTTACAAGAGAATCACACCTGGGGGAACTGCATCTTTGCCTTGAGAAGCAGATGGAGGGGACAACTCTATGCCATGTCATATTCTAGGTACGCTAGGGTGTACTGATCTGGGTGGCCCCTGGGGTCCCCTTTGTCACCTTGGAGACCAGGATTGACTCCCTAACCCCCCACTGACATTTTGTGATCGTTGTGGGGGCTGTGGATGCATGGGAGGTCTGCCTGGTGAATATTTATGTTCCCCACATAGACAACAGGGACTTCTTTGGTACAGTGTTGGGGTCCATGACTGAGCAATTAGACTCCCAGATCATTATTATGGGGGATCTCAACTGCATGCTTGATGGTGGCCTGGACCGCATTCCCCCACAAATGGATACCATGCCCGCCATGTCTGGTGCTCTCAGGAAGATGATGACTTTGGCGGGACTCCAGGAAGATTGGAGGATGCGGAATCCATAAGTTCAAGCATACTCCATCCATGTGCCCAGAGCGGTGACATACACACACATAGACTATTGCTTGACCACCAGTTCTATGTCCCGCAGTTCGACAGACGAGACCTACTGGGCTAGGTATATCTCAGATCGCTCCCCTTTGCTGGTCACCTGTCAATTGTCTCTAAACCCCCTAGAATACCCCTATGGCGATTGTGAGCCAAAGCTCTCACTGACCCAGTGTCCAGGGAGACTGTACGCGAGACACTTCATCATTACTTCGAGGAAAACTGGGGAAGCGCATCGACACGAGGAGTCGAGTTGGATGCCATGAAGGTCGTGCTCCGTGGGGTGTGCTTAAAAGTATCATATAGGATGAAAAAGCAGCTCATGGAATCCCTAAACTTGTGAGAGCTGCGTCTGGCCACACTAGACAATGTGGTCATGGAGTGTCCAGGGTCGCTAGTGGAGTGGAAGGAATGTAAGAGGGAGCTCTTGGAGACGTGGGATAAGTTAGGTAAATGTGTTCGTACCAGATCTAGGCAGCAACTCCACAAAGAAGGCGATAAGGCCAGTAGGATGCTGGTCACCTTCCCCGCAACAAATGGCATGCTCCCCTTTAAGAGGGATTTGCGACAAGTCAGGGGTTAGGGCTTGTACACAACACAGCATGGCCACAGTTTTTGCATCGCATTTGGAATCACTCTATGCAAGCCCAGAACCCTGCTCGGTGCAGGCGAGACTGTAATAACTTGAGGGGCTTGCGTTGCCCTCCCTAACTAGAAATGAGGGGGCCACTATGGGGGCCCCCGCCAAAGGAGGAGATAGTCTCAGCAATACAGTTGCTGAAGACAGCTAAAGCTATAGGCACCGACGGTCCGGCTGTGGAGTTATATCAACAAAGGGCTGGAAAGATGGCTGAAAAACTCATGGAAGCCTAGAAAGAGGCATTCGAGAAGGGTCTGCTCCCTGGTTCTATGCGGGAAGCCTGATTGGAACCCTGAGAAACTTGCCTCGTACAGGCCCCTTTCTATGCTTAATGTTAACGTAAAGATCCTAAGTAAGATCCTGGTCGAAAGCCACCTACCTCACAAGCCCCGTTTGATACATGATGACCAATGTGGTTTTATCCCTCGTAGTCTGTAACCCGCGAAGACTTGCGTTGGTCTGGCAGTCTCTCACATAGGAGGAAGACCCATACACCCTGGCCCTATTAGATATAGAACATGCCTTCGATTCCTTGTTTTGGGACTTTTTATGGGATGTCCTAACAGGGCGGAAACACCCTCATACAATGAGTTTGTGTACTGCATACACAATCCACAGCTCCGGTCCGAGTGGGGGGCACTGCCTCAGACAGATTCTCTCTCTACCAAGGCAACCGGCAGGGGTACCTCCAAATCCCCAATCTGTTCTCCTTAGCCATGGAGCCTCTCGCAGCTCGCCTCTGAACTGCACTACAGGGTTGGGGTCTTCAGGTTGGAGACTGCATAGACATGATCTTACTGTATGCGGATGATGCATGCTCTAAGCCACCCGGAATATTCAGTCCCTATTCCCTTGGTGCTCCTTACTGAATTTGGTTAACTCTCTGGTCTTAAGGTTAAGAACGCTACATCCCAGCTACTCCCAATAGGAGGTCCAATTAATAATCCACTGGAGTCACTTCCTCAGACGGCAATCTTCTGAGCAATAGATAATATGAAATACATTGAGACTAAATTCACACATGGCGCTGCCCGTTTCGGGGACCTTAATATGGGAAGAGTACGCCAGATATTTAAGTTCTCTATACAATTCTGGAACACTCTACGTCTGTCATTAATGGTTAAAGTTGCGCTAGTTAAAATTATTACATTACCTCAATACTTATATATCTTCCTGGGGACACTGTATGATATCCCCAGAAGGGAGGATGAGCTGGATAAGCTTACCACCAAGCTTACCACCAAGCTACTCTGGGTGGCCAGGAGGAAGAGGGTAAGCCTATCAACACTCGAGCGTACTTGGAACGGGGGTGCCTGGAATTGTCCCATTTGGAATTATAGTATCTCGCTGCACAGCTGCAGCATGCACCACATTGGTTTGCCAACAGCGAGACTTGGGAAACACATTTACTAGCAGGCACCAATGGCAACCTCCCACTTTCTGAACTCCTCATGATGGGCTCTTGGGCTCCGGCTGGGGCCCCCACCGTTGTTAGCCAGCTTTGTAAGATGTGGGAACAAGCCAGTAAGAGGGTGCTGCCATGGGCACCATTCACCTACGACACACCATCATGGGTCCTTAGGCCCTTTTCCCACATAGCAAAATCGATGACTGTGGTCAAGTGATGTGAATAAAGCTGCAAGAAGCTTTGAGACTTATATCCAGATGGTCGGTTCATTACCCTAACAGACGACCCATCTTCCTTTGGTTTAGGGCAAGTCCTCCAATATGCCAAACTCTCAGCAACTGCTCGTGCAATATGTCCCTCCTTTCCTGAAGCACCCCCAGAGTCTCAACTCCTGGGTGCCTGGTTGCATTTACAGGGTGGATGTAGATTGGTTTCACATCTATGCAAGGCACTGAGGGAGGATCTGCCAGTGCAGGACAAGTGGCAGCACTTACTAGACTCCCAATTAACGCCAAAAAATATGGCCGCTTTCCACAAGGGGTTTAGGACAGTTTCTGCTAATGCCCGCTTTAAACTGACACAATTTAATATCATCCATCAGGTACATAGGTTCCATAAGACCCTGCACACAATATACCCCATGAGGCCCTCTGCCTGCACACGATATGGTCACGAGGACACAGACTCCATACGTATGATATGGCAGTGCCCAGGAGTGGTTTGTTACTGGGATGGGATACTGCCTGCTCTCAATTTAGCTATGGGATGGGACACTCCCAGGGATATGGGACCATGTCTAAAACGAAAAAGAGTCCAAGCAGGAAGTTCTTAATACTGGGACTTACACTGGCAATAAAGAGATTGGCTATCTGGTGGATGCCCGACAGGGTCCCAAATGCATCAGACTCGAGGGGTGACCTGGCTAAATGACCGACTGCAGAAGAATGTTACATGTGTAAGTCCTGTAAAGAAGCTAAATTCACCGATTACCTGCAATCCTGGGCCGTCATACTGGCTGACTTACTTAATTCTTCGGAGATCGACCCTGTGGGACCCCAGAGGGAGGAAGAAGGGGCTGGGGGACACGAGCACATTGTGACGAGGGGGGGCAGGTTAAATAGGAAGAAATTATGGTGGTGATTTAATAAACATAACCCTTCAGTGTGCTGATATAATATCTGTATTTAAGATTCCAGTTGATGGGTTAGGCCGGAGTGACTCATATTGCTGATGGTTTATATTCTATACAATATCGTCTGTTTTTGCTTAAGAATGTCATTATATTGTTTTTGATGCCAATAAAAACCTGTAATTAGAAAAAAAAAAAAAAAAGCAGCACTCTAGGAGAACGGGGCACTCATAATTGAGTGGCCAATGGCCATCACGACAAATGGTTAGCTTACATGCATTCTCCATGTATACAGGCTTGTAATCTGCTTCACTAGCAATTAATCCATGGTCCCAAAGAACTTACACACCATTCTAAATATGAGCAACACTGCTGTACCGTAACATGTGGGTGAGTGTGGTATCTGTTACCATCAATCCAAATTGTTTTCTTAACATATTTATATTAGGTTCCAGTAATCGGCACAGGTAAAACACATACAACAATACGAGATGCAAATAAAATCTAGTTGAACATATGTCAGAGAAATTGTATGTCGCAGGGTTGGAGGCCTTGCCTCCCAGCCCACCGTGGTATCCTTTTCTCATTTTAGATATTGAAAGGAAAGACTGCAAAAGTAGTTGAATGTACTCACCCTTCACCAAGCTTTTCCAAAACATCAAATACTTCTTCAGGCTGCTTAGTTAAACTATCTTCACTCAGCTTTTTCAATTTACTGTTGGGGAAAAAAATAAAAGAACATCAAGTTGGAGAATAAATTCTGTGGGATGGTAAAATGGCGAATGATTGTGCTTGTATATGTGAATGTATATATGTATGTTTTATTTATATAGCATGAACCTAGTCAAAAGCGCGAACAAGCAATTATAACACAGCGAGGATTCTTGAAAATGCTAGGTTGTAGAGATACTCAGAGATAGGCAAAAGCTTTTCTGAGATCCATCAGCAAAACTCAATAAAAGAACTTATCTCTAAATTTTCGTAGGACAGCAGAAGGCAGGTTGGATGCAGGCAGTGACTAACTGCAGGCCAGACCTTGCGGCCAACTCGCCTATGTAAAGCTTAAAACCTTTCACACAAGGAGTTTTCTGGCCGTATGGGTTGGCTTCAGTGCCTTGCCAACATCACATTTCACACCAGTCCAACACTTACTCCATGCAATACGCCCACCACATTCCCTGGGACTTAAAATTTCCCAGCAGCTAAAGCACATAATGAATAAAGGCTTCTACACCTTCTCAATATACTGGAAATAAAACAAATTCAGTAACTACATAGCTCAATTCGAACGCAACATGCTGGACCTAATCCTATCAGCATCCTCTAGTATCCTATAGCCCTGGACTGGAACAACCACATTGTCATCCCCTTCACCACTGCATAATCAACACCTCAGCATCAAGGACCACCAAAAAGGGAAAAGTAATATTCTGCTCTATGGAATACATCCATCTGGAGAAAATCCAAGCTGAAATAAACAACCTGCCAGTACACTTCCAGCCTGCCACAGATGTCAAAACTCTCCTCACCAATTACAACACCATCATGAGAACTAATGCTGAATGTTATGTTCCAGTGAAATCCACCATGCCAAAACCCTAGCACCGCAGTACACTTAAGAACTAAACCTTTTATACAAAAACAGGAAAAGAACTGTAGAGGAGCAAAGCTCTTGGATGATCTCATCCAAATCAAAACACTCCTCTGTAATCATCAATCCCTCGTGATCACAGCTAAAGCCTCTTACTACAAGACCACCATCAGTGAGGAAACCAACTGATGCAGCCTTGAGTACTGCACCCGCTCTCCCAGAAGCCACAGTCCCTGCTTCAAGTAAAAAAAAAAAAAAAGCATCCCTTAGCCAAGGAACACTTTCATGACCAAGGAACTTTCTCAGATGTAATTAAGACCTATTATATCCTTTGCCTGCTAAAGAAACCATTCGTGGACCAAGCTGACCTCACTATCTTCTGCCCTATGACCCATATTCTATTCACAGGGATAACTGATCAGGAAATGAGTTGGCACCCAGCATAGGAATAATTCAGCAAGAATCATTTTTTACAGGACAACAATTCAGTCTTCAGGTCACGCTGCATCACTAAAACAACCACACTCCAAGTAGGCAACAAAGCACTCCTCCTCAATGACAGGAACGGCCCATGCCTTCTGACCCTGCATAACATCTCCGGAGCCTTAAAAAGAGTCAACCATCCTTCCCCCAATTATTGTACCTTCCCAGCAGCTGTGTCTTGTGCTCAGTGCTCTACTGTTCTTGAGCTAGGTTTGTGCTCTACACATACCACCACATATAAGTATATACTTACATTTACTGCCAGCAAAAGGTTGGCCACAGGGCTTGGCCAGAGGTTTGAACCTGCATCCAACCCCCTGTGCATGCAAGCCTTGTGGTCAACTTGGATGTAGTAAATCATCCAAAAAACAACAGAAATTTACTGAGAAACAAATGATAGAGTGAACTTACAGTTCAAATTAACTATAAGAACGTAACATATTTCCAAAACCTCTAAACTTTACTCACAAACACCATGGTTAAAGTATTTATTTACGTGAAGTTCTGTATACAGCGATGCTCTATCCTTTACACGTCAGAGCACTTTACAATGAAACAATTTCCCCAAGACAGAATCTCAGTAATACAGTTAACTGTGTAACAGCAAACACAGACAAAACAAAACTTCAGTCAAATAGTGTTTCACATTTAGAGTAGGAGAGCAGATAAAAAGAAGATGAAAAAGAAAGAATAAACAGGAAGATGGAACCTAGTCTATTAATTCGACCAAAATGATGTTACAGGTGTTTACTCTCCAACCTGCATTTAACCATTTAAAGTTTGTAGCTTGTTTTGGGAAGACTTAACGTCTCTTGAAGTCTGATGTCCTCAGGAAGAGAGATCCATAGTAGGCAGGCATCTCCAGAAAAGGATGTAGCTGGATTTTATAAATGAAGCTGAATAGGATTTTATTTTTTTCATTCCACGTTTTTTTATACCACCTGAGCTGTAAAGGGAGGAATGTAAGTAAGTAGGTAGTGTAGCTGATGTTTTAGGACTTCAAATGTCATGTAGGTCTAGTTTCCATTTAAACCTTGCCTCTAACTAAAGAAGATCTCTCAGCACTGGTGTTATTTGATCAAGTCAGTTGACATCTGTGGTCAAACCTGCAGAAGAGTGGAACCCATTATAATTTTGTAGCTTCAATAAATAATGCATTTCCATAATCAATTTTAGAAAGAACTATGGATTGGATTAGGAAATGGAAATCAGGTTGCAGAAGTGGTTTGAAATGTTTCAAAGAGAAAAGAGCTGTTCAAGCTGACTTGACAGCGTGCTTGGTGTTAGTCAAGTTCTTCAGTGGACAGACTTTTCTATCCCCAGCCTTGAAGCGATGGGAAAATCTGTGAGTCTAGGTTTTCACTGTCCTTGCCTGCCACAGGCAGAGGACGACCATTTCTGCCACCGACAATGGGATGTCTAAGCAGGTACTGAACTCCAGAAGGAGGCCCCAAGATGAATAACCCCGAAGGAAAAAAAAACTCTGATGGCGATCAGAGACTCCTGGGAGGCTGATGCGGACGAGAACTGATGGTGGAAGACCAGGACTGCAGCAAAGCTCAGAAGGGGCAGCAAAGGCTAGTGGAAATGCCAGAACCAGGAAAAGAGAATGGTTCAGAAGGGAAACAACAGGAGCAAGAATCACCAGCGGGAGCAAGGAGACACCAACAGGAGCGAAGGGTGTTGCAACGCAAAGGAGAAAGATAGTTATGCTCCTTATATACTCAAAAAAAAAAGAAGTGGCTTAGAGGAAGAAGTGAGGCCGCCATGATGAACTGGAAAACACTGACAGGAATACATGATAGAACCTCCAAGATGGACTGGTTAATTAAAAACCCTTCCTCAGGAATTCTGGGAAGAAGGAACTACAGAGAGCAAGAATATAGCCCCCCCAGGAGAGAAATGCCTCCAGCCAACCCGACAAGCGATGTGAAGAATGTCCCCCCGCATTCCCTAGCAGGACTTCCCAGGGTGCAGGTAAATGTTTAAGGCTGTATAACGCGGGATGCCAGGGAAGCAGTGGAGTAAGCCGCAAGTCATGCTTGACATATGAATAGGTTGGCATCAACCCAAAAGCCTAGGAATTTGACTTCCTGCATTACTTTTAATTTAGAACCATGTCATTAGGTCACAATCTGTCTGGTTTGCTAAAGACATTTTTGGGACTTTCATAAAGTTGACCTAGAAATGCATTCTGCCTGATTACCATGGGCTTTGTGGCTTGTAACTCACATTCTCTGGCTTTCTACTTGCTGGCTTTATTTGCTTTTGTCTCTCCAGGGTTAGATCGTCCCTCCCATTGTCTAAACTGTGTTTACTGTATTCTTCCACTAACTCCCTTTCTGTAATATTGTATTATGGTAAATAGGCCTTTAAATCGTGTTCTCATCTTGTCACATTTGCTGTGCATTCAAATATCAAGGTCAAATGTCAGGCGCTGTCTTCTGAAGGTACTTGTTCACTTTTCTTTTTCTGACTTCAAATGAGAGGATTTATGTACCAATCCTCCTGGATACTAGGGTAGGAAAGAGTTTTTTTCTAGCACACGGCAACATTTAAACTGACTGTGTAAGTACTTCAGAATATATCAGTATTAGGACCACATTTTTTGTTACTTTTTAAATGTGTTGGAAACAACTACTTTAATATAATCAAAATACATTAAACTAGGTGATGAAGTTTGCACACACTTTCGTTTCTGCACTGTATAGTTTTATTAGTGAAACTGTATATTTGTGCACATCTAATGGTCATTTTAACCGAAAATGTGTTGTATGTAAATGGCAGTGTGCTACCATACCACGCATACTCCGCTCTACGCCACTCCACTCTACTCTGCACCACTCCAAACCACTACATTATACTCTGCACCACTACACTTTACACCACTCTATGTCACTGCACTCTGCACCACTATACTCTATGCCACTGTACCCTATGCCACTTCAGGCTACACCTCTCTACTCTACCCTGTACCACTCTATTATGTGCCAAATGTACTCTTTGTTGCTGTACTCTACACCTCTGCACTTCTCGCCACTGCATCATGCTGTCTAGGCCACATCAATCTACTCTGCACAACTCCACTCTATGCCACTGTACCTTACGCCACTCTGCAAAACTGCACTCTATGCTACTGCACTCTATGCCAATACCTTCTATGCCAATGCACTTTCCTCTGTAACACTCAACTCTATGCCCCTGCAGCCACACCAATCCACTGTAAGCCACTCTAATCTACTGTGCACTACTGCACTCTATGACACTGCACTCTACATCACTTTACTCTATGCCATTACACTCTATGCCACTTCACGCAACTGCAATCTAGCATTCACTACTACTTCTACTCTATGCCACTTCACTCTACTCTGAAACAATCTACTCTATGGTACTGTACTCTACGTCACTGCACTCTACACCACTCCACTCATAACCATTGTACTCTACACCAAAGAACTCTACACAAGTGCACTCCGTCACTGCACTCTACAGCACTGCTCTCTATGCCAGTCTACTCCACTCTACACCACTGCACTTTGCAAAACTGCACTCTCTGCCACTGAACTCTGCACTACTCCACTCTACGGCACTGCATCCTTTGGCACTGTACCCTACAGCACTGCACTCTACGCTACTCTACACCACTGCACTCTGTCACTTGACTTTACTCTGTGCCACTCCACTCTGCAACACTCCACTCGATATGAACCACTCTAATCTATGCCACAGCATTCTACAATACTGCATTGTGTGCTGCTGAATTCAATGCCACTGCACTCTGCAACACTCTACGCCAATGCGCTCTACACCAGTCCACTCTACTCTATGACACTCAACTGTATGCCACTCTCATCGGCTCCAAACTATGCCACTCCAATACACAACATTCTCTGCCATTCCACTCTACACTATTCCACTCTAAACCATTCTACGTGGCTCTCCTCTATGCCACTAACGTTTAGTCTCGCTGGTGTAGAACATGGCTAAAGGACATTGGTAAAGCCAATAGCTCTTGCATATGAGCGACTTATTAGCTATGCCAATGCTTGTTTTATTTAATCTATCCAGTCTGTGTGTGTATGTGTGTCAGTGCCTCTCTGCTTAGGAAAATTAATTCTGTGTTTATTAGGATTTAATTTCAGACGTTTTGCTGACATCCATTTTTTTTTTAGTGCTGGTTAAGGTGTTATTGAGAGTATGATCAACACTTAAGTTGGTGATTTTCACATGGGGGCCTGCGTACTGGCGAAGGACATACCAGATTCATCCATCAAGACATAGAGGGGCTCTTTATATAAACGAACAGAGTAGGTAGTCGGAATGGAAATCTGGGGAACTCTGAAATCAACTAAATCAGCTTCAGATCAGAACTCTCCCACTATGCTTTCATTTAGGCAGGTAAGAATGTAACTAGCTTAGGACAATGTCTGAAAACCCATGTGGCCTCAAGGAGCTTGATGAGTCTCTGATGATCTATGGCCCCAAAGACTGCACATATATCAAGTAAAACTAGAAGACAGGCCTCTCTCCATAGTCCAACATGTGGTGAAAATCACTGATAATCTTGACTTAGGTCGCTTCAGTGAGGTAGCCTTTTTGGAAACCAAACTAACAGGTTTTCAAAACGTTTTCTTGTTCAGTGAGAGCAAAGAATTGACTGATCACGTTTTTTTTAAACCTCAGCGGTGTGAAATTCCTCTAGCCCAACGCCCAGGACATATTGCTTAGGGTCAAGGACAACATGTTTTCATATTTATTCTGTCCTTGGGACAAGTAGGCTCAACCCCCTGCAGCACAAACCACTGGGATGCCAGTTTACCATAGCACATTATAGATCAGGGAAGGAAATCACCTACAGTAAAGGTAACATATGTGTCCATATGTTAATTCTGTCCAAACTTGTATTTATGGTTCATTAATGCAAAGCCTTTACTATTAGGGTGAGCACGTGCTAAGGAAATGTTGTAAGCTTGGGCAGCACTACTGTTAGTAGTTCCAGTATAAAAATGTCTACATTGGTTGCAAAGTTGAACAATATGAGGCTACGTATAATGCTCACAGCATGTTCTCTGATAAGATGCAAATATTTGCAGAAGCTTGAAAACAATATTGAGGATTTTTTATCTCAAAATGAAAACGTTCATTAAAAAAATGCAATGAGGTAAAAAAAAGAAAAATAATTATAAGCTGCTGTGAAATTTTAGGTAACATTTTTTTAAGCATCACTTAGTAAAACGAATGGATGCTTGTTAGTATTTCGAAAAAATATATCCATAATAGAAAAATCAGTGAAACCAGTTTCAACAAGATTACGGGAAACATGAAAATAAACAAACATTGTCAAACTCAGTAGGTTCGACACTGGTAGTCAGCCTTTTGGTTTTGTCAATGAATATCTTGTTTTGGCATAGTTTTTGTAAAACTTTATAGTTGTGGGAACTGCCAGGCCATAACTATTATAACAAACACTGGCAAAAACAAAAATATTTTTGGTCTCAAAAAGCACACATTGCCACAGTAGTTCCTGGCATTGAACAAAACTACTTTGCGTGCTGATATGCTCCTTGTGAAAGAGCACAATGTTGTCACTCATAGTGAAGCCAGCCAATAGACAGAGAGAGACTAAGAATTGTAATAAAAACAAAAGGCCTTGGTTAATACCAGACCTAATTCAGGGCTCAATTCTTAAAGGAGTCACAAAAGTGCACCCATGGTATATGCCCTTGCATTTATGCAGATTTACGACTCATGAACTACAAAGAATTCACAGAAGTATGCCAGGAAATGGAGGACCTAGAAAAAAAATTGTGAACTACATCTTAGCTCAAGCAAATACGTATGTCTAGATTTGCTCATGTGAAAATCTGTTGAGCATTTACAAGTAACAGTAATGTGCCCCCATGGGGCACGACCCTTGCCCAAGGGGCTGCCCCCCCAAACAAAATACACACACACACACACACACACACACACACACAGAGACACACCTACAATCCCTGGTGCCGAAGTGGTTTCTGTCCCCCCCTGGGGGCAGATCAGCCAAATAGAAATAGGCCGATCTGCGACCAAGAGGGGCAGAAATAGCCTAAAATAAAATTTCCCCCCAGGGAGCGACCCTTGCCTAAGAGGTTGCTCCCCTTGCGTGAAAGTGTAGCAAAAATAAAAAATCCCTGGTGTCTAGTGGTTTCTGCCCCCTTGGGGGCATATTGGCCTAAGAAAAATAGGCTGATCGGCCCCCGGGAGGTGGGCAGAAATGGCCTAAGGACAATTTGCCCCTCCCCACCCCCCCCAGGGGAGTGACCCTTGCCTAAGCGGTTGCTCCCCTTTATTGATTACAAAAAATAAAAAAATCCCTGGTGTCTAGTGGGCATTTCTGAAGCCCGATGCTGAGAGAGACATCAAAGGAAAGGAAAGGCCTTTCCTTTCCTTTGATGCCTCTTCCGCCCCCCACCACGTGATCATAAGAAAAATGCTTTTGCATTTCACTTCCGATCAGCTTCTAGCACGGTGGGGGCGACCTCTGATGAGGTCAGCGCACGATCACACGCTGATGTCATCAGATGTCACTGGAGGGTTTGGAGTGGAGGGCAGAGTAGAAGGGGAAGCGATTCCCCTTCCATCCCTGCCCATCGGAGGGGGGTGCGAGGACATCAGGGGGATCGCTAGCACTTCGACCGAGGGTTGGTACCAGGATGAGGTGGTCTCATCCTCGGCACACAGCGACCTTGGCCGACGGCTAGACCACCAGGTCCTGGGCACCCCGGGGGTTAATGAACCATAAATACAAGTTCGAACAGCATTAACATATGGACACAAACATTACCCCAACTGAAGACAGTTCCCTTTCCTGTAAACTGGCAGCCAAAGGGTTTGTGCTGATGGGGACAGGGCCTACTTGTCCCAATGACAAAATAAACATTAAAACTTGTTGTCCTTGACCCCACACAATATGTCCCGGGCCTCAGGCTATAGGAATTCCACACCCCTGCCAAAGGGATAAGTGGATATTGTTACAGGACAAGTAGATTTATGAAGCAATCTCTCCCAAGGACAAGTAGATTTTTTATTAAATTCCACACCCCTTTGTATCCCAAACAAGGAAGACTTAATAAAAGAAACAGATGGACTTCCTCATAGTAAAAGGTCTTCTTCAGTTACAGGTAAAGATGTGCTCACTTATATTTGTGATGAGTGAGAGACCGTTTGGAACACGGAAGGGAAAGTATGTGTTTACAGATTGTTAAGATTTTGATAGTACAGTATTTTAAAAATTCAGTGCACTTTTCTTTAAAGTTAATAGGGAGGTGTTGATTTGGCAATAACAATTTGGAATAGTTTTTTGTTTGCTTAATGGCTGGTTTATCTTTAGTAGAAGGAATGTTGGTTTAGCAGTGATTAGGTCCTTTTTGTCATTTTTTTTTAGCTCTTTAAGTTCTCTAAAGTTTTTTTCTCCATTTGCACAAAAGTTCTCTAAACACTGCTTGCTTTTGTACAATGCATCTGTGAACCAGTGATTGGATACATCTGAGTTTCTGTTTGTCCACATTCTGTTTGTCCACACCAATGGAGCACAGTGTTCTGCAATACTTTGTGGGGTGGTGTTGTAATGAAGCTTGCAAAAGGAGGAACACATATTATGTCCACCTTTATAAATACAGTGAGTAAAAAATTATTGTTGACATACAGGTTCTCCACCTCAAACCACTTCTAACCCATGGGGCTGTTGGAGCACTTCAACGAAAGGCTGATGAACATAAGAGAAGGTGCCTTGAAGCAGTTCTTGAGGCAAAAGTATGACCTATCTGTCAAGCCATACAATGTAGGGATTTAAGAAAGTTTGAGATTTTTGTTTGCACACCCTATATTTGCCCCCCAAATACTGGTGAAGAAGGTTTGAGACTGAAAATATGATGGTTGTATTATATTCTGGGCCTCTGGAAGTTGTTGACAAAGTTGATGGCTAATGGAGAAAACAGCGTCCAAGAGAGTTAGAAGCACCTGACACAATGGTGTGACCAGTTGGCTACCATAACTGGTTAGCAGAAGAGTCAGAAGATTGTGATTCTCAAGCTGATTAGTCCATTGTTTCTTGCCCACTGTGCCACTTTAGAAAGAGCTTTGCCTTATGAAAATCAGTACTGACCCTACTCCTCATGGGAACATTCTATACTGCACCAGGACTGAACACCACCCAGAGTGACTGCAAGTGGTTTGGACTATAGCAGGGCTCGAAAAACCCACTCGACCACTAGATTTGGCTATTTGATCAAGCTATTTTTAGTACTTACTCATTCCCTCTGGAGAGTTGACAATGAACAGGTGTTTTGTTTAGTTGAAAAGTGGGGGGGGGGGCAATAAAAGATGCCTTTAAATCTTGTTATTATGTTACATTTGCTCTGTGTTCACAAACAGAGTTCAAAGGTCAGTTTTTCTTACAATTAATTTTCCTTCTGAATGCAGAGTTCCAGGGCTTTGTAAGGTGAACTGTGTGACTTGCTGCTTAGAACGTAAAATAAAAGGATACAGGGTGTCAGATTTTTCCAAACACACAATATTTAAATGACTAAGTCAACTGTGTAAACATTTCAAAATATATTTTAGTAATTGTGAAAGCCCTTTTTTATATTTCTGTGTGATGAAACAATATTTTAATAGGATGAAAACAAATCAGAATACTTTACATGTTGATGTGCAAAGGATATGTTTTCTGAAACCCAATTTTCACAGATTGTTAATACACTATATAGTTTTATCAGTAAAGCTGCAAGTTAGTGGAGAGGTTATTGGACATTTCTTGGAATGTTAGTGTGTAGATGACAATGGTTAAGAAATCTATTTATTAAAATTGAGTGTTTAAACAAACTGAGAAACACTCCTGTCCTGATGGAAATCTTGTTAGTAAACTAACAGAAGTCCAAGGTTATGTGGGCTAGACCTCAAGGGTATGTGGGCTAGATTCTTGTGATTGTATGCAGCAAACTTTAGTCTACTTAATCAAGCAAAAGAGTTTTTTTTGTACTGCAGAAATGCTGAGCTCATATATTTGAAGGTGCAATCGTATGTGAGAATTAAGAAAATGTTGACTTTGTAAACTATCTGCGTAGGTTCACACAATTTTAGACCCGTTTACGGGTCAAGTACATTACAGTTAGGTCGAGTAGTTTATTTAAGTTACTCGACCTGCAGGTCTAGTAACATTTTTATGATTTTGAGCCCTGTATAGACATCCCTCCATATCCAATTCAGTAGTTGCTATGCCTGTTCTGGCAAGCATTTCTCCTATCATCTTTTGTGCACTTGATGTAACACCCTAACTGGTCAAGAGTCTGGGCAGACATGGGGTTATTTGCTTCCTATGCCACATAATAGAAGCTTTACTTCAATGATGAGGCCATCAAAGCCCAAATTGTTGTGGGGATGCCTGTGATTCCTTCTTGAGGAAGCTTGCCTCCTTGCCTGGCTATTTGGGATGGTTTGTACACATGAGGAGCATGGTCAGTATCCATATACAGATGTTGGGCCTTATTAAAGAGTTGCAAAGTAGGCAATAAAAAGTATGAGTTGGAATGCTATTAAGAGTGATTGCCAGTGATTTGTACTATTTGCCTCCATTTATTCCTTCACCTTTTGTGTGTTTCATGTTGTACTGCGCCAATAAACATTTTTAATCAAACAGAACAAAAGTCCCACAAGTGGAAACACTGTATCATGACCTCATCATGCACTAATCAATCAGTAACCTTACTTTTCCAGGATTTGATGGACTCCAAAATTTGAAAGATGGAGATCACTTGCTTGTTTAAACCTGGCCAAAGCTACGAGTCTCTTGAACACTACATGATTCCACAAACTCCCAATAAACAAGGAAAAAGCTGCACAGCAGTGTAGCTCAAAGGACTCTGTTCTAGCGATAGTACACTGCTAGTCAGAAGAAATAAGCCTCAACCTACATCCTAAAGAGAGTGCTGCTGTGATCGACCTGCTAGGGGATAATCCTGCCTACTACACAGATGATACTGCATGGCATCTTTCAGAAAGCCAAAATGTCTGCCAGTGAAGTACAGAGTCCAGCTGAGTTAGAGGCCCTGTGTGAGCTGTTAGCCTACGCCTTCCCAAGAAAATGTGGATGTTCCCAAGCCAGCAATTCAGGAAGCCAATCAAGACTATCATTTAACATTAAACATTGCCATCTTGGCCCAGGAAAGAGTTGTTGCCTTTGCTATTGTGAGGGTGAACATGCATCATTCCTGACTGCCTTGTCCCACTGCAGCAGGAAGCTTGTGTGCGCTGGCTCCAAATGTCTCGACAATAACCTTGACTTCACTGCCCTGTCTTGGTATCTAAAGGGGTAACAAAGAAGTCACAATGACTCCTGAATCGCAAACTGTATCTTCCTAGGACAGACAACAAGAGATTCAAAAGATAGTTACTTTCCAAACTGGAGTACCAACCCCAACAGGTACACTGTTTCAAGCCTTTTCTCACTGGTTCACTGTTTGTTGACAGAGGCCCCTGGGCCATTAGCATCTGAACTACTCGAACCACACTAGGCTAGTTCCTAGCCAAACTCCAGTAGACTGTATCTTCCCCCAGTCAACACTAGACATCCCTCCATATCCAATTCAGGATTTGTTGTGCCTGCTCTAGAGAACACGTATGTGGTTATTGCATTCTTGTGAATATTGGTCTGTCAATTGCTTAGAAGACATGGAGTCACCAAGAAAGGCCACGTGGTGTTGTATGTTAATCACTTGACCAGCAAAAAAATTGAAACCGAGTTTGGAGTTTGGCTCCCTGCCATGAGGAGTGTGTTTTCCTGACTACCAGCTACCATCTGCATTTCAGCTCCAATGGGGAGAACAGATAAGGAATATTTGAAATGATTCTGGGACTTGATGGCAATTTTTTCGACAAAACAAAAAATGGAAACTGAGTGAGAATTTGGGCTTTCTGGCACAAGGTGTACTTCTCTCTGGCCTCTATCCCATCATCTGCATTTCAGCTCTTTCAAGAAAGCAGATCAGGGACGATAATCCCCGAGCAGTTCTTCTTGGTACGTGAAATGCCCTCTGGACATTAAAGTTGTTTTTTGATAATCAAAAAAAATAGATAAAGAGTGGAGAGCTGGGTATACTGATACAGTTGTGCCTCTCGATATCCTCTACCTACCAGCCACGTCTGTTTCCGACTGTAAACATATTGCGGGACTTCCCTGCCATCCTGCGCCCTAATGGAGCACATATACATAAACTCCAAGGAACAATTTGTTTACTATAAATAAAGAACTTACAAGAATTGTTTACCGAGCCTAGGATGAGGTTCTCTTGTGACCCCTCACCCAGTTATATGAAAAAGGTCAAGAATCAACCAAAAGTCTGGGTGGTCATAATGCTAGCAGGGAACAGACAAAACTGCATCTATGCATTGACAATTTTGTCACTGTGCAATGACAAGAACATATCTGGAGACAGGTTTGCCTGGCCCTAGGTAAACATACTAACCAAAGTAAATCAAGGGGTTGTGTGGCTTGTGTGGATCCCAATAGTCTTGCTTACCCAAAATATCCTGCAATCTTCTAACTATGACAACAAAATCTATTTCACTCAGTCACTGTTGACAACAAGAATCTGGGAAATCAAGCGTTGTGTAGCTGCTCAGGATTCCACCACTTTGTCCTACCAGCAAATGTCAAACCTTGGACAAAAAAATAATTAGTTCAAACGTATTGAATACAAAACTCCACGAATTGTGGAAGGGGTGGTAGAAAAGTCCTGCCAGCCAGCATTCCCACAGTCTTCCTTACAAAAACAGTACCCCAAACGTTTGGTGGATCAATTGTATAAGACATAGAAGGGTCAAAATTGCAACCTTAGTGTGACTCACAGGACTTGTAATTGAGGAAAACAATTATAATAAATAAAGTCGATATGGAATGGCTGCAGTGTTAGAGTACAGGGTCAGACAGTTGTCAAGGAAAACTACCTGCCCCAGATATTTTTTAAATCTAGAGAATGTGAAAAATCGAAGGAAATATGGCTTTTATGGATGATACAAGTCTTACTTAGGCAGAATATCCTGCAAATGTCAGACAATGGATATAAAAAAACAGGGTTCCTATGGTGGAAGAAGGGGTGTGGAATTCCTATCGCCCGACGCCCGGGACATCTTGTTTGGGGTCAAGGGCAACAAGTTTTTATGTTTACTTTGTCCTTGGGACAAGTAGGCCCAACCCCCTGCAGCACAAACCCTTTGGCTGCCTGTTTACAGAGAGTTGAACTCTCTGTAGTTGAGGTAATGTGTTTCCAAAAGATAATGCTGTTCGAACTTGTATTTATGGTTCATTATTTGAAAGCCTTCATTATTAGGGTGCGTGCTGTAAATAAATGTTTTAAGGTCACACTTCACTACTGACGTTGGTTCCAGTACAAAAAAAAAAAAACGTGTACACACATGTTTGAAAAGTTTAGGCTAAGAGACTAAGTATAATGCTCCCAGAATGCTCTCTGATTAGATGCAAATGAAGTGTCATTTAGTAAAATGTGTTGATGCATGCTAGTATTTCCCAAAAATATTTCTAATGGAAAATCAGTGTAACCATTTTCAACACGATTATGGGAAGCATGAAAATAAACAAACACTGACAAAGCCAACTGATCTGACATACTTTTATAAGTCTTTTAGTTTCATCAATGCGTGTCTTGTTTTGACATGGCTTTTGTAACACTTTATTGTTGTGGGAGCTACCAGGCCCTCAACATTGTAACAAACATTGGCAAAAACCCCCCAAAAAGTTTTTGAACTCTTAAAGCACACGTTGCCACCAGCGGCATAACAAAGGCCCCGCAGCCACCCTCCAGGGGGCCCCGTCAGCACAGCACCTGCCCTGAGTGAGTCTGGAGAGGAGGCTCCTCCATGTTCTTTGCAAAGGGGCACCCTCCAGTTTCGTTACGTCACTGATTGCCACTGTAGTTCCTGACACTGAACAAAACTACTTTGTGTGGCAATATGCTCCTTGTGGAAGAGCAGAATGCGATCACTCACAGTAAAGCCAGCCGAAAGAGAGAGAAATAGAAGTTTAATAAAAACAAAATGTCTTTGTTAACACCAGACCTAATTAGGGACCAAGACCCACATGTAGGTAGCTTTTTGCATGTCGCAAACAGCGACTTTCGCTGTTTGCGACGTGCAAAAAGCACATTGCGATGCACAAACCCAGTTTTGCGATTCAGTAACCTGGTTACCGGATCACAAAACGGGTTTGCGACTCGCAATTAGTAAGGGGTCTTCCCTTCCTAATTGCAACTCGCAGTGCAATGTAGGATTGTTTTGTGACCGCGAACGCGGGCGCAAACCAATCGCAGTTTGCACCCATTTCAAATGGGTGCTAACACTTTCACAAAAGGGAAGGGATCCCCATGGGACCACTTCCCCATTGTGAATGTCACTGTAAACATTTTTTCAGAGCAGGCAGTGGTCCTATGCCTGCTCTGAAAAAATGAAACGAAAACGTTTCATTTTTCGTTTTTGTTATGCATCTCGTTTTCCTTTAAGGAAAACTGGCTGCATTACAAAAAAAAAACAAAAAAACTGCTTTATTGAAAAGCAGTCACAGACATGGTGGTCTGCTGTCTCCAGCAGGCCACCATTCGTGAGGGGGTCGCAAATTGCGACCCACCTCATGATTATTCATGATGTGGGCATTTGCGAGGCCCTTGCGAATCACAGATGGTGTCAAGGACACCATCCTACATTCGGATTTGCGACTTGCAATTTGCAGGTCACAAATCTGAACCTACCTACTTGAGGCCCCAAATTCTTAAAGAAAGTCACAAAAGTGCACCCATAGTATATGTCGTACCCCTATAAAATATTTGTGAACTGTATTTTAGCGTGGGTAAATACGATATGTAGATGTGCTCATGTGAAAATCTATTGAGCATTTGCAAGTTCATTTTCCCTCCAGCCACTTTCTTCCCAACCCTGGAAGAAGTTCTAATTCTGCCATTGTCAGGAGTAAATGTCCAACCTTTCTTATTATGGGAAAATATTAGAGAGAAGCTGGTAAAAATCTTTAAAACATGCAGGTTAGTAGGTTTGCAGACTCAAAGGTATTCCAGCCCTGGAACTATTGCTTACTGCTTCCTCCAGCCCCAGTATGCAGAAAGGTGGCAAAATAAGGAAATTGCTACAGTAGGGATTGAAACTCCAAGTATTCAAGCCCTACTATGGTAGTAGCCCTGGCATAATCAGAGAGGCTATTAATTGCTGCCATAATTTGTCGCCACACTACATGGCACCAAAGGGACAAGTAGATCTTTTTACAGGACAAGTAGATTTGAGAAGCAACCTGTCCCCTGGACAAGTAGATATTTTAATAAATGCCACACCCCTGTGGAAGGCTGCCATCCTTGGGCCAAAGGTCAGCAAATACAGAAGTCTACCAACCACCGACGGCTCTGCAATATAAATATGTGGAAGGGAGTCCAGGCATGGATCTCAACACTACTTCTTAAATAGACTCTCCCTGTAAAAACACTGAAATTCCTCACATTTTGGTTACATTTCTGCCAAATGGCAGATGCATCTATTGTAACATGGGAAAAAGACCCAATTTGTGGAGGATTAACGGTTTTTATACAGATTCAAGCCGTGGGGAAGCTCAAGTGATTAGGGAGAGGAGGACAGAAGATATCACCAGTCAAGGGAGAGAGGGGAGGGATCTTATGAAGATGCACTCAAATACTCTGGGTAATCAAAGAAAAGAGAAGAACTATGTGAAATGCACATTATGTAGAAAGGGAGTTTTGAGCAGGCCTGGAAAAAATAAACGCTATACTTTTTTTTTTTTTATCCAATACGGATAAATCCACCTTGAACGTGTCACAGACAGGTGATGAGAGTTCTGTGGAAAAGGGGTTAAGCATAAAACTCGAGGGGATGCCCCAGTGATAAACTGTGTAACGAGTGCCACTTTCAAGTGATCAATAACAAGAAATGTAAGGTACAATGACTATAGGTTCCACATGTTCCACATGTTGCTTTTCTCAAGAGCTATTTACAAATGTCATAGGGACAATCACAAACCTGCACGACCTCATCCATATCTACATTGATGGACAGCCATTGTTCAACATCAACAAAACCGCATGTACAAAAATGAAAATATTTTCAACAGCAGATTATTAGGCACCCCTATAAAAATGTGAACATTTTTGTAATCCTGATGATTCCATTGCACTTCAAGAGGAAGCTATGCAGGTTGGCATTAGCGTTATTCCTAATGCTATGCGTGAATTTTTTGTAAACAAATGAAGGGTATGAGAGAACACTCCCCATCTCTGCACAATGTCACAGTTGAGGTGGATCCTGTCAATTCTACGGAATCAAAGACCGAGAACTGCATCTCGAGGATTCACAGGTGATATAGTTTCTGTGGTTCACAGTCTCACGAGGGCCTGTGTGAGCACTGAGCCTGTTAGAGACAATGTACAATTGTCAGAGGGATTCCAAAGGTATGCACGCAGTGCTTCCTAGAATGTTACTTAAATTAAAACTGACTTTAGACGAGACTGATTTATGGGTCAGATCTCATACAAAAGGATATAAAGTTTGAGCGCCAAAAAAATAAGTACAGCTCGAACCGATCACAATCAAGAAAAATTTCTTAAAATAAAGAAAAAAAAACAATGTTGTTTGGGTGAGGAAAACATTTAGGCGGTCGCCGCCCGCCATGCGCTCACCGCCAAAAGACCGCGGCGGCCATTCCAACTTTCCCGCTGGGCCGGCGGGCGACCACCAAAAGGCCGCCCGCCGGCCCAGCGGGAAAGCCCCTGCAACGAGGAAGCCGGCTCCGAATGGAGCCAGCGGAGTTGCAGGGGTGCGACGGGTGCAGTGGCACCCGTCGCGATTTTCACTGTCTGCTAAGCAGACAGTGAAAATCTTTGTGGGGGCCTGTTAGGGGGCCCCACGACACCCGTTCCCGCCATCCTGGTTCTGGCGGTGAAAACCGCCAGAAACAGGGTGGCGGGAAGGGGGTCGGAATCCCCATGGCGGCGCTGCTTGCAGGATTCCCTGGGCCAGGGGAAAACCGGCGGGAAACCGCCGGTTCCCCTTTTCTGACCGCGGCTTTACCGCCGCGGTCAGAATAGCCCTGGAAGCACCGCCAGCCTGTTGGCGGTGCTTCCGCGGTCCCCGGCCCTGGCGGTCATGGACGCCAGGGTCGGAATGACCCCCTTAGTGATGCATATTAACTGTGATTTTTTTTTTAATTCTATCGAAACATTTTGTACTACGCAATATAATGCTTCTTTGTTGATGTCTATTTTTGAGAGTTTGGTGCAACCATCTTCTTTAAAGATAAGTTGGGCTACCCTTGGATAGATGAACTTTCTGCTTTCCGTTTCAACTTCCCATGTCGAAAAAACACACGCTGGTGCGACATCTGTCACACAATTCTGAAGACATTGCTTTCATACATATGCATATACATTAGCATTCATGTCATAGAAGCATAGGCTACTTGTTTATAACGTTGGTTGTGTGTTATTGAATGGGTATAAATTACGTTCTGCTTTAGGTCTGTAGAAACGCTGCATCAGCAGGTACTATAACATTCGGGCAAAACAAGTGACCAGGACCCCCGGGCAGTAGAAGAGGTAGCAGGATATCTAGGTAACATAAAGGTGGGTGGTCTGCTGGAGTGTGTTGAAGGGCTAGACCTTGAAGGACGTTTTGAAGTCTGGCACACAACTTCTAGGAGTTGGTCATTCGGGTGTTTGGGTTTGGCATGACAGCACGGAATTCTGGTTCAAATATTCCTAAGTGCACAGCAGAAATCGGGCTAAGATATGTGGAAGATCAAGAACACGCATATTGCATTGAAAGGACATCTAGTCCACTAAAATGAAAGCACACTGACACTTGCTGAGTCAGGAATGTCTACTCTTACCATTACTGCATGCCCAGTACAAGAGTCACTGGTTTGTCTGTGCTGTACAAATTTAGTTGATAAAGGCATAGCTGTGGAGGAACAACACACATATTATCGCTTGAAACTCATAACCTCCTGGTACATATAACAAGATCTGGACACCTCATTTCCTTTACTAATGGAGGAAGTGGAAGCATTTGCAATGGTCTCAGACATAAACATGAAATGGAAAAAGTCCATCTCCACCCACTGGGGAGGCAGAGGAAGGTGGCCCAGGAGTGTCTCCCTGACATCTACTTCATTGATGACATTTATCTACCAGGGCAGAAGAATTTAGGAACTGAAAGTTTACTAGCAACATAAAAACACTAGCAAACGAACTTAGGCATTCCAGAGTTCTGGACTGAACTTGCCTCATCCATGATGAGTTGCATTATGTTGAGAAATATGGTAATGCTGTCTTAACTGCTGCGTGGTACTGTAACAACAGGCTGCTGCTCAACGGATTAAAGAGGTCCACTCTACGGAGCATATTATGCTAAATAAGCGGTGATCGTGTGGCGTGTGACAAAACTGTGATTTGTGGAAAAGGAAAGGCAAGTGGCATTACCTTGCACTGCAAAAGTGACTCAAGTCTAGAACATAATTACCCAGAAGGTAGAGATGGGTATTTCCTTCATCCGATCAACATCAAAATGGGTACGGGAATGCTCTACCCGGATATCTACCCAAGGGATTTGGAATTTTGTGACAAACATATTTAAATATTTAGTTACTGTTTGTCTGGGGACATTTTGGGGTTGGCACAGAACCAGTTATTGCAGTTCTTTAGGCATGGAAGAAGTTCCTATAAGTAATGAAAAATGTCCTTGCTATCGTACCTAAAGTTTCAATTCTATTAAGGACATTGAGGCGAGGATTAGACCTGATCTTTCCTCACTTTATTCTCACAGCAGCCATCAATGTTTTTTTTTTTTTTTTAAACAACTTCAAACAAACTACATTTCCCATCAATTTTATGGGCAAATAAACAGTTCCTCCAATTAGATCGCCCTGTCCCATATAAGCACCACTGAAGACTGTCGAGCCTCCTCCTTCTTTGTGTGTAAACATCTATGTTCTCATAGTCAAAGCAAAGCTCAACAGTATCATACAGAGAGTTTTCTTTATAGCAATCATATACCAGACAACAAGGTACATGTGAACATTCTGATAAACGAGGAAATCCCAACTCATGAGATACTTAATTCTTTCGGGTGGGTACCATTGCATGAAATGGCAGGGTGGACTAATCCTCGCCTCTGTGACCTTAGTAGAATTGAAACTTTCTGTTACAATAGCTAGAAGATTTTTCATTCTATGTCAGGACTGGAGGTGAGGATTAGGCTTGTTTGAAGCTTGTCCACCACCAAAGTCACCAGATTTGAGATCAGTTTAAAACAGAAACTCATGAAAGTAGAATAAGAAGACCAGTCCGCTGCATTGAGGATGTCTTCCAATCTGACACCAAGAGAGAAAGCTTTTGAAGTCATGGCTCCCCTTACCGAATGAGCCCCAAAACAGGACGTTTTAATGCCAGCTTCCTGCATGGCCCATCAAACCCACCTGGCAATAGCCGCAATACCGCTTTGTGCAATCAACAACTGTTGCTCTTCTGGGGGACGAAGCTTCTCCGTCATCGCCTCATAAGCTTTGATTGCCTTGACCACACACAACTTTGAAAAATCTGGGAATATATGATACACAACAACTTTAGACTTGGATTTTGTGGGACGCGTAAAATGAAAAGTAACCCCTTCAGGAGCAAACTCTCGATCTGTTAGATCCAGAGCTCTAGCATCCGAAACTCCTCGGCAAAAAACTAGACATAACAAGGTAGCTAATTTAACTGGCATCTGCTTCCTCAACAAGTATTTGTTAGAGGGCCACAATTTAAACAGATGCAAAAGTTTATTCACATCCCACAAAGTGGAGTATCTAGGAGCAGGAAAGCTGGACAGCCGTATACCCCTCAGGAGTTTGCAGACCAGCAGGTGCTCCCCAAATGGGTGACCATCTATAGGAAGGTGATCCACTGAGATAGCCGACTGGAAGGTATTAGCTGACCTGTAAGCCATGCTGCATGTGGCAAGAGATGCCATGAAATTAAAGATATGCACAACGTCTTTCCCCAAGGGATCCAATTGCAGTTGGACACACCAACCCAATCATCTAGCCCAAGCGGATTGGTATCGTTTGGACATGCTATCCGCCTAGTCTTTAGTGAGTAAAGAGGCAGCTTCGCTCAAAATTCCCAGGACTTTCAACCAAGCCATGAGACCGAGGGAGCTAGAGAGGACTGCGGGTGAAGCCTTTCCAAGGGATCTCAGAGCAGATCTGGAAATAGGGGTAGAGGGATGGGAAAATCCCAAGAAAGTTTCATCAAAGCCGGAAACCAAACTTAAGACCTCCATGTCGGGGTGATCACCACTGTGTACCCCTTCTGCAGCTGGACCTGCATGGACAGCCTCATTATCATCGCAAACTGAGGGAACACCTATCCAGTCCTGGAGAAATGCATTAGTTGCCATTGCCTGGGGATCCGGACACCAGCTGCAATACCTCTCCAGTTGCATTTTTCCTTTGATCAAGGGGTTCTTGGCATTGCGCCTACAATTGGACAATTTTCTTCTCCAGGGGCACCACCAGCTGAGTGACTACTTTAAATATGGAGGCATCCATCACATGACAGAACTGGTCATCAATTGGGAGATGGGTAAATCCCTCTTCCTCAAAACAGGAATCCGATTACTCATAGCCCCTCATAATGTCAAAATAGTGCTGGGTTAAAACCCCTTCTACCTTGTCCAGAACTCAGGAACTAAATTCAAGGAACAAGGCAGGGGGTCTCTATATGCAGCTATTTTTTAAATATATATATATATATATATATATATATAAGGAGCAATGGTGAAGAGTGACAAAGTCTGGACTGAGGACCTACTGGGACCACAGGTATGCAGGCCGTAGGAGGCCCGGGATGACCCGTATCTTATTCGGGTCTTACTGCCACCTGGGACATGTCCCTAATCAAAGTCCTTGTAAGGACTAATCTTACCCATGTCGCGGTGGCTCTCTGTGGAAACAAGTGACAGCCCCGTGCTTAGCTGTGGACGGGCACGTGTCACTGCCAGCAAGCGGAGTGCAACTGATGTGCCAGCCAGCAGGAGATTATGACGCGCAAGGCATGCAAGGATTGTGTGCGAGCCCTCTAGCGGTCTGCAAACCTATCGCACACCAGAGCCAGGCTGGAAGTAGGAGTAGCCATGTAGGAGTGAAACCGTTCCAATGGCCACGCTGAAACAAAAACAGCAGTTAAATAAACAGATAATATACTAACAAGGAAGCACGTGCACCTCAGCAAAGCAAGCCCCTTCGCTCTGTGTTGCTGCAATGCTCCTGCTGGCAATAAATGCACATATGAATAAACAAGAGACAAAGTCACTTATCTTGAGCTGCCATGAGTCACGACGAAAAAGGAAACAAGACAGTCTTCAGTGGTGTTTATATGGGGCAAGGTGATCTGATACGAGGAACTGTTTATTTGGCAATAATACTTATGGGAAATGTAGTTTGTTCAAAGTTCTTTTTTAAAAAGTTGAGGCTGCTATAAGAAGAAAGTTAGGAAAAATAAGCCTAATCCTCACCTCCGGTCCTGACATAGAATCAACCGTTTCACTGACAAAGCGGGCTCTTATAGATTTGTCTCAGCATACAAATCCAGATTACTCCCATGACTTTAGAGAAAAAACAATATGGTATATATTCATCACTCTACAGTGCTTCTAAATTACTGTTATTTTTACTTCACTTTTGAAATATGCTTAGCTTTTTATTTTTAAATGACCTACTTCTTACTGCGATCAAATAAAATGTGATTAATATTATTTTTTTGTTGTTGCAAGATTTAGCTTGGTGAGCAGTTGTGCAATATAAGTTACTGAAATTCCAAAAAAGTGTTGTGGCTATTTTATGGAGAAAGCCAATATATTGTGCAGTAAGTAGTGGTATTATAATACGGGGAGATTCAGTAAATGGCGGAAGACAAAGAAAAAATACTTGAAAAGTACCACAAACTGTCACAGACAGAAGCCCATTGGTCCATAAGAAAATCGTGAGGTTTCCAGCTGGTTAGAGCATCTGAAGCCTGGCAGGGTTGGAACAATGCATGCGGCTGCTTCTCTCCTATCCCTGGTTGCCTATCAGCGCCCATGCTGTGGCCTCTTCAGAAAGCACACGGTTCATCAATGAGGCAGTTGCACCTGGGAGGCAGACATGCTGCTGGGTGTAAGCCTGCACAAAATAAATATACAAGGGATAAAGGTGACGGAGTGAGCTGAAATTACCCGGAGGAAAATGGGCCAGAATGTGCAGTAATCACTCGAATTATCAAAGTGGCTGAATAGCCAATGATTAACTGAAGTACAAATTCAGCTTGATGCCCATGCAGAACCAAAGGAGGCACAATTTACAAGGGTATGCTCTGATGGTTCAGAAAGGGTTGCGAAAAGTGAGAACATCTCTTATCTCTTCACAGCACAATCTATGATTAGGAATGGACATTGTGGGTGGGTGGCTCATGGAGCGTGGAATGTGTGTTTGTAATGAATGTCTGTGTGTACTGTACATGTAATGGCAATGGAATGTGTAGGTTTTAGTTGGTGTGTTCAGCTGCCGCTGGCCCTTATCATGGGTGCAGTTCTTTTTTTTGAGCACCTTACTGTGCCTCGGTCTTCAGCAATAAGTCTGTTATGTCCAATGGTCTTGTTTTCGTTAGATTCTCAAAGCACCACGTTATTAAAATGCGTACCTGGGTTCTATGCACTTACCACAACACTACTTCCATCGTTCGCTGAAAACATGCATTGTTGCTGTGCTGTGTGGAGCAAGTCATAGCCGTCTTGGGAAGGCAGGCACAGTGCTCTGCCCATCATCACTAGGAAAGTCCATGACTGACATGCACTGATACGGGTGCTGTCTTGAAGAACAAGCACAGGCCTCTGATGTGGCTTTAGCTCTAGAGTGGGTCCCTGCTTGGGCCCCGGTGGAATTGGTGAGTGCGCGTTGCCCCGGGGGGAACTGGTGAGTGCCGTTGTGATGGGGGAGGTGGCTTCCCACAAAGCAGGCAGAACTGCGATCACGAGGTTTCCACTGAGACCAGCACAGCACCCTGAGCCCATGGCAGTCTGGCAGCGCTGTTGCTTTAAAGTGAGAATGTAAATCTTGTAGTGACAGCAGGGATGCTGACATACTTAAAAGAAGTTTCACCAAAGTGGATTAAAACAGTACTTGGGCCTTGGGACACTGACAGGAGCAAACACATGAGGAACAAGCATTGGTAAATGCAGGAAATATGCTACGGCCATTGGAAACGGAGGAAAAGTAAGTGGCAAGCACAGGAATCAATGAAAAGCAAGGGCTGTATGTAAGCCCCTTTTAAGATTTATAAGTGTTGTGCAGGCAAAACCTAAAAATGAATTGCAAAAAAAAAAAAAGCTTGGTATGTGGTTGAATAGGACTCTTAACACAGAACCATGGAGCAATACTATGATGTTCTCAGGGGTTACCTACCAACAACAGCTTAAAGGGACAGAAAACATATTTGAAAAAGCAATCTCACCCTGTTGTCAAATATGCTGGTTTACGATCCTGAAAGCCAATGCTTCACTGAATGACACTAGCGCCCTTCCATTAAATTAGCTACTGATGACATCTATCTGAGAATTTTACTTTATTAGTTGTATGTAAATTAAACTAAACCAGACTGGATTTTTGTTGGTTGCATAGGAGAATTGCGCACAAACATCACACAGAGGTCAGTAAACTCTACATTGACTGATGGCATAAACTAGACAATTTTATGCAGCACATCCTTGGGTAAGGAATTACAGAAGCAGAAGTGGTTGAAGAGGACAGGACGTATACAACAGTATAAGCATGAATAGTGGTTAATACAGGTTATGATAACTTATATATGGGTTCAGTATCAATGAGAAATAACAAGGTACAAATATTTAGCAGCAGTTAGTGCATACAAGAAGCAACCCGAAATACAACTGGCACAATTTAAGACCATGTATTAAATGTTGACATATAAGAGAATGGGCAATGGCAAGGTGTGAATGCTGGGAATAATGGCATTTTGTAAAGTAAAAATAGAGCATTGGAAGACGCAGAACAGAATCTTAAATGGTACAGCAGTGAACAAGAGATGGACAGGATTATAAATCAAAGAAAACAGCAATGAATAGTCAGATGTGTCTCTCTGCTTATCACTGGCTCAGGAGCGGCTCGCCCTGCTTTTTTAAGCGTTGGCACTGTGGAATGCAGATATATGTGTGTATTTATAGGTTTGTCAGTAACAGAGTACAGGTTCAGCAACGGATAAGAGGATTCCACAGGGAGTGTTCGGCTGCCTAGAGTTAAGGAGTTAATAAAGAAAAGACCGCAGATGGCACTGAGAAAGGAGTTCATGATGGCAGAATTGACTGTAGGTTCATGTATCTTGTTGTTTGGGGCAGGCACGTTGATACAGATGGAGGCAGCAAGCAATTTATTATAGGAAGCAGAACAAAAAAAAGAGAGGGAGACAAGCTGCATCCTCTGAGCTCTTGGGGCCTGATCACCAACTGCACTCCGAACCACCAAAATCCCAGCACTCCACATTCAGTCATAGAACATGAGCACAGGCTCACGAGCTCCTCACCAAGGCAGCACTGGCCAGGACATAACACATTCTTTTCAGAGCTGTTCCTTAAGAAGGGATCTCATAATGAAGAGAAGGCATATTTTTGATGTGAGGATGAAGGATGTTCCAAATTCTGGGATAAATACCGGGAAAACAAATCTGCAACTAATGGATATTTTTCCGAAAGGGGTAGTGAAGAGAGATCTATTGACACTGCAGGGGAGACAGAGAGTCTCCAGACAAGGAAAGATTCTGGGCTAGATATTTTGAAGTTTGGAGGTTCAGAGGCCAACAGTTTCTCAAGTGCAAGGTGCCTTGATTGGTAACCATTAAGATAAGAGGTGCGGGGGTAACAGGCTGCCTCTTTTTGTGACAGAGAGAAGCCTGGAGGCATCTAGCACTGTACAGAATGGAACTAGTCTATTTTTAGATAGGTGTCTACAAAATAAAATAAATAGTTAAATACATTAGAATGAGAATGGAGAGGTAGCCATTATGGAAAGTGCAGAGGATATCATCGAGGAGAAAAGTGGGTCCCATGGACACCCCAAAAATCCCTCTGCAATCACTCACTGCACCGGTCTGCAAGAGGATCTCTCTCTCCTCTTAAAAGTACGGTGAGCATACCGCCTGCACTTTAAAACATGAAGCAGTTTTGAAGCATTTGCTCAGTATTTTACTTGAACAATCTGCCCCCAGGGTGGCATACGTTCACCACTGCCCGGGGGTAGCGCATTCTGAATACAGCACACTTTCCCTGTTTGCACCTGGATCACTCTTTGAAAGATGCACCTTGTCGCAAACAGGAAAAGTGTCCGGTTTACATAATACAGGCCCAGGACTTCCTGCAGCTACCAGCTTAAAAAAGCAAACATAGCAAGGAAAACCAAGAACCATAAAACGCGCTAATGTAGCACTCATAGCTTTCAAGAATCGTTGAAACTCTAAACCGCACACACATATTCCATGAAAGGAATATGAAAAACAATTACGTATCTAGCTGCTGAGCAGTGGAGAAGAAGAAGTGACTGATCATATCCTCAGCGGGGACAAAACTAGTTGGTTTAACCTTTGAACCTTCCCATTCCTGAAAATTATAGCCTGGTTTGTGCTTTGCTAATAGTTTGTGTTGTCGCAAATAGAGAGGTTAAAACATGTTCAGAGCTTCCATGTCCTGCCATGGCATTTTCCCATTACTATTGTTTTGGCAGCCAAATGCCACATTTCTTCCTGCATGGGATCTTGCTATTTTTTTTCACGATGTAAAATAAATTGTGGAGAAGTGCCATGCTTCGATCTAACTACACTAAAATATAGCACTCCTTGACAGAGTTAGATGGCCTGCAGGATCACAGCACAACTGAGATGCAGATTTTAAACATGTAGTATGATATAGAAAGATATAAATAATACACGTTTTAAATGCTGGTCACTCGGTTGGTGATAAACCACAGTGATGGGTGCCATATTATTGCCCCGCCGATATTCATTAACTGCCATTGCCCATTTATATTTGCCAATGAAAAACAATACTCATTGCCCATCCTGAATTACAAAAGGGGCTGCTCAATAGGCAAGTGAAATCCAACGTATTCCCAATCGATTAAATGAAGGACTCACTTGGAAAAAAACAGAACTTTTAAATAAAAGCCAATTGTGTGAACCATTTTCAAAAATTGGCAGAAACCAGACACATGAACAGAGCACCACAGTCTGATTATTTCACCTGGTTTAAGTTACTTGATTCCTTGACCACTACATTGCCTCCTCTGCATTGTACGGCATTACATCTCTTCAGACGCATAAACAGATCCAGGGAAATTACACTGTTTTGCAGTGGGGAGACTTCCAATGTTTTATTGATTTCTTACAATATTTTTAATTTATTAACCATCACTGATAAATAACTTACTTGAAACAATCTAATACTCAATAATATATGGGACGCAATAGCCTTTGGTCAAATATTTACCCATAACTTCCAACCTAAAATGGAAGCATCAACCATGTACTCACACCATCTTTACTTATTAAAATAATCCATTAATATTCAAGTTTAAATTATAAAAAGGGTTGAGGTGTTATAATAAAACAACTTCTGACAGACATCGCTAGAAAGACAACACTTTACAAATCGTATCAATTCATTTTAAACTATAAACCAGAACACACCTATCACAACCAAAATTATTAACCTGAGTAACCAAATTACATTTGTCTCATACTGCACACAGCACCCCCACTAGTAATTTAGAAGCATATTATATTAAAACATGGGTAACTAATATCATTTCACAAAGAAATATAAAAAAAAAATAACAAATAACCACACTCAACATTTAAAAGATCTCTTAATAAGAACTGTAAGACCATTTAACATACTGAGGTTCAAAATACCAGAAAAAGTAAGAGGGGAGTACACGTTTGAGAAAGCAAGCTGAACCTACTTACACACATTATTTTATTTTTTTTAATTTCGAAGAGACTTTATTATACTTTTTTTTCCCCCCAATATTTTTTATTAACTTTTTGCTGTTATACAAACACAGTATAGTTTATTACAGAAGTTGGCTCTCGGTTCTGTGTCGCATGATGTTACATGATCTGAAAGGGCACCACATTGTGCGTTATACCGTTACATCAATTTATAAAGTTCTCCTTATTAGGTTCACTTAAGTCTTGTGTGGGTACCTGAAATCACTACGAGAGCCATGTCCACCAATCTGATTTCCTAGCTCCAAAACAGACTTTAACTAAAACTAAACAAACTAGTGATATGATGGTGCCTATGCGAGCAGGTGATTTCACTTTCTGGGGTAAACCTCTTTACATATTCCCTAGATCGGGGTCAGTTCTTTTTGCATTCCCTGTCTGCTCTTTCTAGATCCGCAGCCCCTTCATGCAGTGTCTGCTTTCTCCTTCCCCATTTCAGTCTGCTCTGTATCCTTAAAAGTCGAATCCCATGCCGACATCCACTTCCCCTCTCCCTTCCATTTATGATCTGGACCTCGGGCTCGCCTTTCCTCAGCACAGTTATTGCGTCCCCATTTCCCGCTATTCCTGCTCCTCGGTCTGTTTTCATGTCAGTCCTTCTGTTGGGGTTTCTTCCCCCTTCACCACCCCTACCCATTTTGTCAATATCTCCTCACACTCTGGGGCAATAGGGGGTCTGGCGGAGTCCCCACTCCTCCTCTCTCTTCAGGATCTGTAGTTCCGCTCTGGCCCACTTCTCTACATCTCGTCTCCATTCCTTCAGTGAGGGGCAACTGGGGAATTTCCAACTCAACGTGATCTGTCTCCGGTATAGTACTAGGGCCAGGTCCAGGAAACAACCCCTCACCTTCCCCCGTGGGAGTCCCGTTCTAAGGCTCAGAAGACACACAGCAGGGGATTGAGTCAGTTCCGTTTCAAACAGTCCTGTCAGGTCTGTCAAAACATTGCCCCAACCCGGCTGGATTCCAGGGCAGCTCCACATCATGTGGTCGAAATCTGCATTCATGTCCTTACACCTGGGACATGTTTGGGATCACCTCCGTACATTAAGAATAAGCGGTGTGGGGTAAGGTACGTCCTATGGGTGTAATTATACTGGGTACATCTCAGTCTTGTGTTTCTCGATACCTCCCGTGGGTATGCTAAAACCCTACTCACTCTGGGTCTGTTAGCTCGCCTTCCAGGGATCTCTCCCATCTCTCCCTTAAAGGTTGCATTTTGTCAAGAGCCTCCTCCTGTGGGGCTCGGTACAATCTAGTAATACGGTGGGTATCATCTCCTAATGTTAATAGGAGGTGTAATATTCGGTGTGTGGCGAGTTCTTCGTTCACGGTCTCCCAGTGTTCTCGTAAGTAATGTGTTAACTTCTGGTATAGAAGGAATTGCCCCAGCAGGACTCCACTACTATTTACTAAGTCGGCAAAGGACCTCAACACCCCGTCCCGGAATAGATCACCTACTGTCTCCACTCCCACCCTCCTCTAAATCCCAAGTCCTGTACCCACCAAGCCCTCCTCCCCCAGGTCCAATATTAGCGCGGACAGCGGTAGAGCCGGAGAGTAAGGGGCCCACCCGTCTTGTGCATCTCTTCCAGCATGATGCAGCTACTCTCGTCATCAGGCTGTCCGTTTGGCGATCCACTCTTTTGTTAATCATCTGAGCTATAATCCGATCCGTGCCCTTCCCGCCAGCGGTGATACATCTGTCCAAATTTCCCTTCCCAGCAAACTAACTGGCAACCCATTGCAGTTGGTGTGACAAGTAATAGGTCTCAAAATCTGGGCCTCCCAGGCCTCCCGCTAGCGTTGGTCTACAGAGGGCCGGAAGTGCTGTGCGCCTGCGTCTATCATCCCAAATAAGTTCCCTAAATAGGGAGTTAAATTCCCGGAACCATGCCGAGGGTATGAGCAACAGTAGATAAGCGAAATAATAGAGGAAGCGTGGTAACATAATCATTATAGATAAGGATATTCTAGCCATTATGGATAGCTTTAACGAGCGCCAGAACCCAACCGACGCCCTCAAGGAGCGGAGTGCCTTACCAATGTTTCCATCCCGCAGATCCCTCACTTCGTGGTATACTTGTATACCCAAATACTTAAAGGTGCGTGGAGCCCAAACCACGTCTTCTGGATAGGAGGAGGGGCGCTCACAATTCTGTGTCATGGGGAAAACGAACGTTTTGCTCCTATTGAGGCATAACCCCGACAGTGTTCCAAAATGGTCCAGTGTCAGCAGGGCCCAAGGTAGGCCTGATTCCCCGTCCCTAGGATAGATGAGAATTTCGTCGGCGTATAGTGATATGATATGTTCTGACTGACCCCACTCTATTTCCCTATACACACCACCGCCCGCATCCTAGCCGCAAGTGGCTCAATGGCCAGGGCGAACAGTAGTGGCGATTACGGGCATCCCTGTCTTGTTCCCCGGTGTATAGGGTAAGTATCAGATACTGTCCTGCCCGTCCTCACCCTTGCTAACGGGGTCGTATACAGTAAGTCCACCCATTTTATCCAACCTTCTCCCATGCCCATTCGCCGCATCACTGGTCTCAGGTAGTCCCACCAGGTGAAATCTTTCTCAAAGTCCACTGCGAGTAGTACTCCTGTCGAGGGTCTCTCCTCCTCAGGCATATGTAGAATAGCAAAAGGCGCCTCAAGTTCAGGGAGGTGCTGCGATTCGGGACAAAACCATTCTGATCTGCGTGCACTAACCCAGTTATGTGGCACAGCAGTCGATTGGCCAGGGTCTTACTAAGAATTTTAAAATCATTGTTCAGCATCGATAAAGGTCGAAAATCAGTTACCGAGGCTTCCCTCGACTTCGACTTGGGCAAAGGGTCTACCAATGCTTCCCTGAGTGAACCTGGTAATACACCAAGATGCAGTGCCTCTGTGTACGTCTCCACCAACTGAGGGGCCAACAGCACGGAATACCTTTTATAAAAGGTCCATTGGGAGTCCGTCTGTCCCTGGGATCTTCCTGGGGGCCAGCTGCACTATGGCGTCCTGCACCTCCTCAACTGTCAGCGGACCACCTAGGCTGTCCCACTCCTCGTGCGTTAGCGTGGTCAGAGGGAGCAGACGCAAAAAACTATCTAGTTTGTCTGCCCTAAACTCGCCTGGAGCCCTATAGAGGTAAGTATAGTAGTCTTTGAAGGCGTAGTTTATGGTTCTTGGCCTACACAGACGTTCCCCCCTATCTGTCAGGTACACTCGTGATGGGTTCACTATCCCCTCCCGATCTCACTAGCCACGCCAACATCCTACCTGATCTTCCCTCCTCAGCTTGAAGTGAAGCTAAATATTTCTGTTGGTTATGACAGCGGAGCAGTTCCTCCACCTGGGAGTAGGATCTCCGTGCCTGGACATACTCTTCCTGTTCCGTATCCCCATTCCCCCTTCTACGCTCCCCCTCATGTATTATCGTCTCCAAGCTATTCAGTTCCCGCTCTAGGGTACGCCTCACTCCAGCTGTCTGACCGAGGAAAAAACCTCTTGTTGCTACCTTGAGGGCCTCCCATTCCAAGGATCTGGAAGAGGCAGATCCCTTGTTAATTTTAATATGGTCAGACAAATATGGGCAGAGGGATTCTCTATATGCTTGATCCTCTAATGAGGCAGGGGTCATTCTCCACATCTGGATGGGGGTCTATCCACTGTCGCCCTCCAGGTGACCAGTAAGGGGTTATGATCGGATAAGGTGCGAGCAAGATATTCGGAGTGGGTCATTCCCTGTGCAATGTCTGCTGTACACACAACTCTATCTATCCTGGTGTGCACTCCGTGTAGCCCTGAGTAAAATGAGTAATCTTTTTCGGTGGGATGTTGTTCACGCCACACTACCACGCAGGACCCACGCATTCAACCATTCTCTTAGTTTTTTCGCCACTCTATGCGTCACTGCCCCTGTAATCGGCAGAGAACAGCGTTCCAGATCTACATTTAATACTCCGTTGAAGTCTCCTCCAATTAGCATTCCCTCGAATTGCTGACGTAAGGTGGCTCGACAGTTGCGTCATAAAGGGGACCTGATCCTGGTTGGGGGCGTAGATACTACCTAGCACGACTGGAATACCGCTAAGCCTCCCCTCCACTATCACATACCTTCCCTCCCGGTCTATGTCCTTGGACACTATTTCGAACGGAACCCCAGCCCAGATCCAGATCAGAGCGCCCCTCGCATACGCTGAATAACCAGTGGCAAACACTTGCCCTCTCCACCTGCGTCTTAGCTTCTCTGCATCTCCTGTGGTTAAGTGAGTTTCTTGAAGCATTGCCACTCGTACACCCCTCCTTTTTAGATAGGACAATATCCTGTGTCTTTTGGCTGGAGATCCCATACCCCGTATGTTCCATGTTAATATGTTATATTCTGCCATGGAGGTGTCTTATAAGCAATACAGTCTGCCCGATCCCGCCCTGAGTGCGGTCTCCCCCTGATTTCGCTTGTGTACTTAGGATCATCTCGCCACCTCGCCCAATGCACCATGAAAACTTGTAACAATAAAACCCAACTCCCTCTCCCCAGGGCGCCTCGCAAACAGTAGGTTACCCGGCAAACTGCGCAACAGTGCAACGTATTCAACAGTTTGTCTAAAACTCTTGCCAGTCTGACTGAGTGGACGAGAATTCAAGTGCGGGGGACCATGTCCGGAGGGGCCTCATATTCGTTCAGTTCTCCTCACCCCAGGACCGGGATATATATACTATTACCCAAGCTCATCCGATGTCTGTGGGGTCACCCTCGGGCCATCGATGAAGAGCCCGAGCCTCCCATGGAGGACACAGCTGTGTCGTCCGACTCCTCCCCGGAACCCCCCAGGGGGACGACACCTCTCTGCTCATGGATGCTGCCACCTCCAGGGCTGCCCTCCTTCCAAGTTCCTTCTGTGACTGCGTTGGGACCACCCGGGAGCGGTTCCTATTCCTCTGTCTCCCTGGGCCCCTGCGGATTCCACTCTCCCCAGGGTTGTCTCTTGCACGCTGGGCCAACTGACCTCCACAGGCATCCAGCCATTCCCATGCCTCCTCAGGGGTCTGGAAAAACAAGGATTTGCCCTCCAGTATCACTTTCAGCCAAGCCGGGAATAGGAGCGAATACTGGATCCCCTCCGCTCTGAGGTCCTTCTTAACCACCAGATATGAGGCTCATCTGATCTGGACCTCAAATGTAAAGTCCGGGGATAACGTCACATCCCCATTCGCAACTCTGAAGGGGCCCGCTTCTCTGGCCCTCTGGAGCAGAGCATCCCTGTCCCTGTAATGCAGCACTCTGGCAACCACGACTCGGGTGGTCTACCCGGGGTAAGGGGTCTCAAGGGTACTTGGTGTGCACGTTCCAGTGTGAAGAACTAGGTCAGTCTATCTGGTGCCACAACTGTGCGCAGCCAATCCTCCAAGAATTCCACCATATTCTGTTAGGTCTTTTTGTTTCAGCGTTAGGTCCGCCAGTGTTGTCTCCGCCTCTTTAACTCTGTCTGTTAATTTCTGGTGGTCTGCCCGCAGGAGCCCTACCTCTACAGCGACTTGATTGATGTAGTGCTGTAATGTAGTTTTTGTATCCTTGATGGCACCTAGGATTTTGTCTAAGGTGTCCTGCACTCTAGCCTGCAAGAGGTCCTGTGGGTCTCCCTCCTTGCAGTCAGAGGGCGTCGTACGATCCATGGCTTTGTTCTTGTGCTGGTTCTTGGATGACATTGGAATTGCAGTGCTTTATACCAGTACTGACAGAAAGGTGAGCAGTCTACCACTGCAGCGTCTCTTCAATTAGGGGCCACTGGTCTCTGAACCGTATCTCAGCTCGAATGTGGGGATACTCTAGTCTTTCAGGGCCACATGGGTCCCAACTCTTGTGTTCAAGTTTCTTTTTTGCTCATCCACCAGGAAAGGAAAGTCTATCCCAAGCCAGCTACTTCCATCCACTGGTGCCAGTCAGAGCACCAACTCAGCCATACCTTAATCTCCTTAGGGCGCACCCCCCTGTTCATTGGGCTCTCTCCTAGGAGATCTGCGGTCTTCCTTGTTACCACCTTCACTACTGGGCCCCTGGCTCCGCCGCCATCTCCACCTAGCGCTCCCCCAATGGCCGCAGTGTGGTTCCCGGTGCAGCACCAGCTGCAACGAGCCCCCTTCGCCTCGTCTTCCACGCCGGTCCTGCTCTACTCGGTCCGCTTGTGGTGGTGGGCTATTTCACACTCCACCGCTTCACCCTTGTTACATTAGAGGGGATGGAGCGCTCCCCGGTGCCCCGTACCGTGCTGCTGATGTGAGGTCGGCCAGGTGGCCTCGGGCGCCTCTCCCAATCCACTGGGGCCCTGCCCCACTCTCTGATCTCCAGCGCTGCCTCCCGCCAGAGAGCCCGGCTCCTCTTTTCCACAGCAGCCAACCAGCGCACTCCACGGCTCCTCCGGTCTGCCGGGGTGCCTCGCCCCGCCGAGCATCTCAGCAGGGTCGGTCCCAGCCTCCCTTCCGATGCTTCGACCGGGAGACTGCCAGAGCCGCGGGCGGGCGGGCGTGCGCCGCTACACCAGTCCCCGGCCTCAACGCCGGCCTCTACGCCTCAAACAAATCTGGCCCCGGCAGCGCCCTGGACGTTCCGGCAGCGGGTTCCGTCACACCCTGCTGGATCTCCGCAGCATCGGGCACCGATTTTCCACACTGATGGTCCCGCGGGCAGGTCAATTGCGGCATATTTGTTGTCGGCCCCTCCGGAGCCAAGAGATTAAGCGTGCGCCATCTCGGCTACTTGGCCACGCCCCCTACCTACTTACACACATATAGTCACATTTAGTCACTTTATGTAGACGCTTAGGTTTATTTTTAGGTTTGATTTATCTAGGTCTCAGGTTTTAAGGAACTTATTTTCGTAGAAATTGTAGATATTGGGTGAGTAACATTTATTTCTGGTTTTTGCCTTGATGTAATGGAAAATATAATAATAAATATTAGCTATTAAATAAAGAAATAGATAAAGAAGTACATACTATAAGAAAGTAACTAATTATATGTGTATTTCAAGAAGTCAGGGAGAGTGTCTGTCTGGCTGCAGTGATTGCACAGTAGAAGGTTCACATTGCTTTTCTAAATTCCGGGTTATACAATACACAAGATTGATTGCATAGTATCCAATGCACTTAGAAACAAAATAATCAAAATCTACCTTTGTCTTTTGTGCTCATAGAGCTCGTCTAAACTGATCCTCCCTCCTCACAGTGCAAGCAGATGAACAGAGTGAGAGTGATTTTCACAAAAACACAACCTAATGTGTGCAAAGTCAGCTTGTGTCCTATGATCAATAAAGGCCCCTTTGAAGTAATAAACCTCATGAACATTTTGTTTGTTGCCTCATAAAATGGTGCAAAAAGCGTATGTTGCATGTTTTCACTATCCCAGCTTATTCCGTAAACAACATGCGTCAACTAAGGTCTTGTGAGTCCCTCAGGGTGCACATATGTTACAGCAGCTTCACTACCTCAATCTGGCACAAAGAGATGGTGCGGCAGAGGAGTACTAAGAATCAGAGGTGTACAGAACAGTTTCAAGACTGCCTTCCCTAGGTATTAACAAAAGAGTATTACGACTACCACTGGGCATAACTTTCTACACAAGATGGAAAATAGTTTGACAATGACACCGCTATTTTAGTATGGCTTGCCAACACTGTGCTACAGCAGTACTATCTGCAGACAGCTGGGGCTCCTGGTTTAGGGATTAATGCATTGACGCCTGCAACCTGTAGCCCCCATGGTCACAGGTTTGATTCTCAGTAGGTTTACTTAGTGTTTTACCCTACCAAGGTCGATAAAATCAGTGCCATTGACTAGAGAACAGTAAAATCTGTTATTTGTTGACAGCACCACAAGATATTCTTACTGGGGGAAAAGTGTGCTTTACAAATACACTTATTATATTAAGGTACATAACTAAAGTAGACACCCAGCACTAAAGCATCAGTTGTTGAATGTAGTCACAAATCATTGTTTCAGTACCACGTGCCAGAGGTATAGAGAAACAATCTAATAGCAGAACCAATACTACTATCTCTTCAAACCAGGAGGAACCAAAAGTATGGCAGAAATAGTACTTCCATGGGTTGTACAGAAACAGTGCAAGCACAGCAGTACCATCTGTACATCGAAAAGGGAAACTGGGGCAAGTTAGCATTATTACTTTCATCAGGTGTACACATAATGTGACAGTAGCAGGTCTATCTTCTTAATGTGTGCAGAAACACTGCTAAGGCAGTATTATCACTGAAGGGTGTACATAAATAGTATTGCAGCACCATTGAACCAGTACTTGATCCACAGACACAATGTGGCAATGGTAACTTGTGCACATGGGTAACACAAACAGTGTCAATAGCAGGAGAAATATATAATACAGGTGCTCAAAACAGTGCCACAACAACAGTATTTTCAATATAAGGAATACAGAACTGTATGGCAGCATCCCATTACCTATACCAGATGTACAGAACAATGTAAGAGCAGCACTATGTTTTGCACTTGGTGTTCATTGTTAATTTCTATTCAGTATACTAATAATTCTAATATCAATAATAGACTTTTTACAGCACCCAACATAAACGAAGATGCCTTTGGGCCCTTAAAAATTATTATAATAACTTACATACTCCCATTTTGATAACCTGAGGAAGATGAATTGCGACACTCAAATGCAATAACACAATCCCCCTTGATGTCGGGGCTCTAGTAGTTGTTAGGCGAATCCCTGTCCCACCCTCCTTTTTGTAATGTGTTCAGGGTTATTCCTGATTCACTGTTAGCTACATCAGAGAATACAAACTATTAGGCCGTACTCAAGAGTATTACCCTTTTGACTCTTCAGGATTTCAGTCAGAATGGTATAGGGTGCTGCAGCACCTTCAGTAGTGAATCCCCCAGAACCCCAAAGTTCCCTAATTCAAGTCTTAACCGCTTCTGGAGCACAGAAGCATTTGCATTACAGCAGGTGCCCCCCAGCGCCAGCATGCCTGAGATCAGATCCTGTTCAGAGAAATCAGGCTGCTCACAGAACATGTGGCTGCACCTGTGGGCACAGGCTCACTCTCCAGAGTGGCGCGGCCACTGTCGCCAGCAATCCGATTAGCGATGCTGTAAGTAAAGTTCTCTCCGGTGGAGGGAATTCAGTACTTTGGCTCCCGACTGGAGTCCCCTTGTGTGCTCCTCCTAAAAGTCCTTTTGGCCCACGGGGATCAGTCAGGGCTTCTGTGTGGCTAGAATCGCCTGTCGCAGCCTCAATCCAGTCCCAGGAGACGTCCTTACGTCTTCGATGATTTAATCCCAGCAACCTCACCCACCCCCTTCAGCACACAGGGTTGCCGCAGTACCTTCCAGACGCAATGTAGGCTCTTCACGTGCAATCACCCACACCACAACGTCCCGTCCAGGCACATGGGGTCGCTGCTCAGGCATTCACGAATTTTGGCACGCTGGTTACACAACTTCTTCACTGGTGGCCTCCTCTGGCATACGGCATCACCGCAACAAGGACACGTGGGCTTCTCACCCTCCACACAGAGCTCTATACTTGGCACAGTCTACAGTGGCTCTCTCCTGGCACATGGAAGTGGCTGTATACAGTCTTGCACACAGACTATGGCCTCTTTGGTGCACAGCCGAATCCTTACATCTCACACAGGGAGTCTTCACTGTAGGACTCCCCAATGGACTGCGCTCCCTCCAACGTTCTCCTATTCCTCACGAGGCACACCGTTCTTGAAAGCAGGCAGGCTCTGGTGCTCCAGCATCCAGGGCAGGTGGTCTTGGTTTCCCTGGCTGATGTCTCCTCACCCAGCAGGAAGACTAGCAGGCCAGTCCTTGGCAAAGGCAGAAGTCTTCCAGAGCTTCCCCTTCTCACACAGCCCGTCTGGCTGCTTGGCTGATGAGACATTTTGGGGGAATCAACCACCCCTTTATAAAGTCCTTTTCCAGACACCTAATGTGATTTAGGGTCTGGGTCTTTGAGGTTTTATGTTGGGGCTCTGTTTCTTTTGAAGGGGCACTTCCCCTTTTCATCTTCTTTCATGGGAGAGGTCTGCCACAGCAGGCACAATTTTGAAGCTAATTGTCCACAACACAATTCATGGAAGTGACTGGGATGTCAATCTCAGTGATATGTGAATCAAAAGGTTAATCCCAGCCCTCTACCCCTACTCTTTATGATTCTCTTATCGGCCCTAACTGCCTTCCTTATGTGTGTCCAGGTTCCTTCCTTGTGGTCTATCACTGAATCAAAGAGCAGTCTTTCAAAATGTAAAGGAAGGGTCTTCCTTTTCCCTCCCGTGTGTACCCACCCAGCTCACAGGAATGCAGCAAAGCATAAATCTGTCTGTGGAGATTCCTCTCCTCCTCATGTCTTTACCAGGGAGATCTAGGCCTCCCCAAATGGAACCCAGGATCCTCCATACAATGTGCCATACCAGGCACACTCAGTGTACTTTCACAGCACACTTACTTTCAGCCCAGCACTGTTCCTCCATGCACTGTACATTTACATGTACCCATGTTTCCAGCACACACACTCAGTATGTGTGCACTGTTTAGCCCTGAAGCTTTTCTGTGTTTAACCAGGGTGTGTTATTTTAAACATACGCATCACTACATGCACACTGCATAACACTTCATCCTTCATGTATTGTACTTCATGCAAGCACACATACACGCAGCACCTCGCAAGTATACATACAGCAAACACAGTTACTACTGCTGCGCTATGTAGCGCTCCACATCTACCTGATGTAGTCCAAGGGTGAGTAAGCACACAGCAGCAGAACTTTAGAAAGGTGAGTGAGCCTGTAAGCTTCACTCTAGTGCAACAGGGTAAAGAGGTTCTATTCACTATTACTGATCACTACATGATATTCTGCCACCACTGAGCTTGTGCTGCTTAACTCCTGGTGAAGAAAGTAGCCTTCCACCACTATAAGGGTGGCGCTTTGGCTGCTGCTCCCGATCCAATACCGCAATCCGTGAGACAGGCCTAGGTCAAGGCACACATGCATGATCCGTGTACACCTACAACAGAAAATCAGCATTGGGGAGCCCCACAACAGTACATGGTGCATTCAGTGCAGGGGTACACGTTTTTGCCATGCAGAGGATGTTTCCGTCTCAACAGATCCCATGATGTGCAGGACCCTGTGCAGGCACTCAGCCCACTAAGCTATAATCCTGATATCTGTAGTACTACATACCTGAGGTATACAGAAGCAGAGCGACTGCTACAGTGATGCCTGGAATATATAACAGAAATAGCGCAACATAGGCAGCATGGAGACCTGCGAATGCAGTGTCACACCAGCAGCACTCCCATCACCAGATGAACAAACACTGAAAAACATGAGGCGTCCGGAGAAGGGCAGCTGCAGCAATATTACATGCATGAGCTGTGGAGGAATTGTGCCAGCAGCAGAAGTGCATGTGCTAGGTGCAAAAGAGAAAAAACAGCATACGCCTGCAGTTATGCCTACTTTCAATGAACTGAAACCGCAAAGGTATGCCAGGGTTGACTGCAACACTTTGACATGTACCAGGCATAACATTGTTGCATCAGTTGCGGTTGAAAAAATGTTTAAGGAAATGGGTTGTGGGGTGTGTTAATCTTATATTTAGCATTTGGATCTTTTTTTAAATTTGCCCGGCTGCGCAATTCAAATGGATTAAAAGTGTGCACTATTAATTTTTCACACAGCAACAATGTGTGAAAACTACAATCTGCCACTCATCTCTCGGTCCTCAGGATTTGCGCACATGACAGTGCATAGACATTTAAGCACAAGCTTGATACAATGAGATTTTCCGACATTAAATAATGAAAAACGTTAAACGGATTCTCTTTCGCAGTACAATGAGGCACTGGCACCTCAAAATAAATTGTTATATTTTAGTCCCCGTCTAAAACATGCCTTGGTGAGTTTATTAAACTATACCGGCAGCAGACGAGGAGAGGAAGGGGATGGGGAATTTCTCAACCCAGAAACTAGTCACCTTTGTAAACTTGTTTCTTATTACTTCAATTTGTAACGTGAATCTCAAGATCCGAAAAAAACAAAAACATAAAGCAATGTTGCTAAAGTCTTTCCACACAAATCTAAGAGAGCTACACAAAACACGTATTTGTGTTCAACAGATATGTCCTTGATTACACAAAAAGCTACGATTACATTAAACATCACAATTTTCTGATAACATTCTGCTCACTATAAATCTATACTAGATACAATGCTTATAAATCCTCAAAAACATGAAGCTCAGGTAAAGCGTATACTGTAGACAAACTCCTCTAACAATTCTGGCCGCTGGAGAAACGTGGAGCATGAAGCAGCAGACACAAGAATAACAAGCATTTGCAATGCAACGGGTCTCGCATTTCTCCGAGTTAGAACTATTAGCAAGTCCCAACCAGACTTTTCTTGCCTCATTAAATGAAAAAAAAACGAGCGCGATCGCGCTGCTAAACAAGCGTGATCGTGCTGTGAAAAAAGAGAAAAAGTAGTCCACAAACCGGATGGAAAACAGCGAGCCTCGTATGTTTTCAGTACTTGGTCGCTGCACTCGAGGAGGGCTAACCACCGGAAAAGGCATGACGTATACATGCCTTCCACTAATGAAAGCAAGCAGATTTTAAAAGGCAAGCCCACAAACCAATGAAAGACACTGATGTGTCATGGACGGGGCTCCGAGCCCTTTTCTAACTACTACAGCGTCTCGCAAGCGCATGCTAAGCAGGCTCGACCCTAAAAAGGAGTCTCAATTATTTTTAAAAAACAAGCATTTGCAATGCAATGGGTCTCGCGTTTGCTCGAGTTAGAGCCAGTAGCGTTGTAAATTCCTAACCGGACTTTTCTTGCCACAAACTGAAAATGAAAAGTAAAACAGTTTCACATAAGTGAGCCGACAGCCGCTTGTGAGCAAAGCAGACACACAAAGGGAAACAGAAATTCGCTCGAAGTGAAACGTATCGGCAAAAGTGAAATTATCCATGTAACCAGTAAAAGTGTAAATATCCATGTAACAGGATCGATGTCATGCAAAGCGCGTGACTACTGCCCAGCGAGATCACGATGCCTATGAAATAAGGAGAAAAAGTAATCCAGAAACTATACCGAAAACATGGAGCCTCGTATGTTTGTTTTCAGTAGTTGGCCGGTGGGATCGAGGCGAGCTAAACACTGGAAAAGGCATGAAGTATGCATGCCTTTCACTAACGAAATCAAGCGAATTTTGAAAGGCAAGCCCACGAACCAACCAAACTGATGGGCGTGACATGGGCGTGGTTAAAAGCCCACAGAGAGATTACACCAGGGACAGAGCGCTTTGCACACTCGACCCTAACAAGTAATGGAATACACAAGTACTGGTGTGCTTCAGCATATAATACGAAATGCCATATAGATGAACTTGCAGCAGATACACTTCAACATTCCACATTTCCAGTGATGGGGTTTTGCACAAATTAAGACACATTTTGGAAACATTTTGGTGGCAGTAAATGTTTATGAAACACACTGCACATACTTTGTATGAAACACACCACTAGGACACTACAATATATTTAATTTATCAGTAAGATGATGTAATATGGTAACCACATGGCAGGTATAACATTCAAGGACTATGATTCGCACATAGCTGCAAAGGCAGTGGCAAGGGAGATGAATTCATAGTCGAGATTCACCTCACCTCCAAGAGTTATTTCAGAAAGATGGGGGTAATGATGGTAAATTGAGGCTTGAACTACGAAAAGCACACCAAATTGAAGCTTAAACCCTTAATGTTGATACCAGCTGGTGCACTGGGTTTGTCAATGCTAGCTCTTACAGTCACCATCTATCTTGGCATATCAGGCCTGGATTCAAAGTGACGAAGTAGATAATGCCAAGTTGACAGTGGCATAATTAAAAGCGGACTCTGGGTTGAGAAAAACTGTATCCCTAAGAGATGCAAAAAGCAAGGGTTAATTGAGATTCTGGACATTTATGTTAATGTAAGCAGAAACTGTGCATTTAATGCACTGCAAATAAAATGTTTATGCTACAGCACAGACACTGATCAATCAACACGTTTTAACTGTGATCACAAATGGCCAATTCAAAGTACATATTGACAACATTTAAAATGAAGGTGAAGTGGACCTCGATTGTAGCCTCATTGAGGTTGTCCTAAAGTTCAGAACCAATATATCTGGGATCTAGAGGACTGTAACCAGGATAAATTGAAAATGTGAAACAACATACAGAGCAACACAAATGTAGGAACATTTGTGAGCTGAAAAGTAGGTGACAAGTGCAACAGAAACAGGATATCAAATATAAGTAAGCAGGTCCCTACTGCTCGGAAATACACCATTTACCCCCACCTTAAAGCTACTTCAACAACAATTCTTGGATTTTGTGGACCTGCGAGCAGAAACATACCACTTGAAAAGGGCTCTCTAATGCTCCCCTACTCTTGACAATTGCTGAACAACAAATCTTGGATATTATGGACCAAAAGACTCTCGGGGCAGTGTTTGTAATGCATCTAAAAGGCAAGAGAGAAGCAGCAGAACAGACAGGTAGCCAGATCCTGATGGAACCAAAGGAGATCAAAAGCCACCTTGTCCACTCATTGACCTGCCTCCCATAAGCTCAATGTACACTACTTAGGCTTCTCTTCTTATTGGTCAGTAATGGTCAATCGGGTGCAAATGGGTTTTGCAACCAATTCACTTAACACATTCCACAGTGAAGCAAAGCTTTTCCCTGCACACATTTTGCCAGATAATGTCTTCTGAAATCTGCGCAGGGAGAAATATTCCAGTTCCACATCTGACAGTACAGAAATACTTAATTTTGTCCTAAGAAACTCTGAAATCAGGGAGCTAATCCACCCGGAGGAAATATTGCATCATGAGGTAAAATATTTGCTCTGGGGGAGAGCGTGCCAAGCCAGAAGCTTCACCAGGTCAGAATGAGTGTCTCAGTTTTGCTGCAATTACTCCACAGTGCTTGCGTTTTTGTATTAGACTTCTCAATGTGCACCCACTAAGCGTGCTGGAATGTAGTTCCTTGCATTTGGTACCCCAGAGCGATTATGCAAATTCACACCTTGAACTGTTTAAATACTGTTATCATACATCCTATTGTCCTGCGTGTAATTGAACAAGTTCTTTTATCTTTCGTCCAAACATTTCTGGTACAAACTTTACAACACATTGCATAATTTTTCTGGATAGCTGCCATCTATCTTCACTTTATCATTCAATAATGTAACCTTGAAGACTTGACAACCTTTCTTAAACCTAGAGTGGCAACACAGCGTTTTTGTTGGGCGATTTGTAAATGTAGCCCCTCGTACATTACTACCAATGGTCTCTCCACTTCGTGCGCATGAACTCACGCTGGATCTTCGACCAGTCATCAAAACTGCCATCGTCCTTTGATATTTTCTGGCTCTTTCAGCATACGGCCCTTCCAGCCCCTCTGCAATGTCACAGATAAAGACAACGAAAAATATGGTTCCTGCAGCTCCTTTGTGCTAGTTACCAAAGACGTAAAATCTTTGGTTTGCAGCAGATCATAAACGTACGGAAAATATAGGACGGCCCGGCTAGCCTGAGATTTGCATCCAATCTCATGCTGGCCAGATACCTGCTGTGGCGTGGCTACACATACATTATAAAGGAAGAAATAAATTCAATCAAATTGATATTGTTTTTAAACCAATTGGTTACGAGCAATAAACAGTTTATATAAACAAAAGATTAATAAATTGTTGTTTTTTAAAATACTCTCATTTCAGAAACACGACAGCAAAGCCCAGCCTCCTCCAAGCGAAGCAGCGATCAACCACGGGAGGCGGGAGAAACCACATGTGCTTTAAGGAGCGCTCTGCACACCATAATAGCACAACTCCGAGCAAGAAATCGTTCTCTCAGAACCTCCACGTTCCAGCCTTTTCATCGACATATTTTAAGAACCAAGTCCAGCTCGGTTAAATCGTATAAATAGCCTGCCAGTGCTGACAAGGCTAACTGCCACAACAGCAGAACGTAAAACGAACACTTATTATACGGACAACCGCGCACTGCACCCACCACGGCCACGCACTGCACCCACCACGGCCGCGCACTGCACCCACCACGGCCGCGCACTGCACCCACCACGGCCGCGCACTGCACCCACCACGGCCGCGCACTGCACCCACCACGGCCGCGCACTGCACCCACCACGGCCGCGCACTGCACCCACCACGGCCGCGCACTGCACCCACCACGGCCGCGCACTGCACCCACCACGGCCGCGCACTGCACCCACCACGGCCAGCATTCAACGCGATTCGAAGCCATTTTGGAACGTTGGGCCTCTAACCCGCAGATATTGCAAGTCTCCATTCAGAAAAAAAACCTTCGTTCCCTCCATTCTAACCTGCCTTAAATAATTCCGCTTGTACTCGTGCACGAGCAGAGGCTTCAATCTGTCCCCGTCCTCGCCTGGGTGAGGAATTGCACAACACAGAGGCATGAGTGCGGGCAGCCGCAAGGTGCGCGGGGCGGATAACGGCTCCACACCTCGCGGCTCAGCGCGGCCTCCTGCCGGCGCGGCTTACAGGGACAGCACGAGGCGGAATAAAAGCGGCCTTCGGGGTGGAGGCGATAGGTCTGCGGTTAGAAACTCTCGCTTCCCGCCCAGGGTCAGGGTTACTGAACAATATCTGTTAACTATTCTGCCCACCGCTGCTACCGACCTCATACAGTGTAATAATGCACATAAAGTTGGGTGTCTCGAGGGTGGGGTTTGGAGTGGAAGGGTCACCGGAAGTGAGCACCCATCATCTCAGCGGACTCTTTCCAATATTATAACTGAATAGCATTACTTTGTTTTTTTATGGAATTTCAACTAAGTTCTCTGATGATGGGCGCAGCATATCTCAAAAAGGCAAGTATATGCAGTACTAAGGCTTAAAATATACAGAAGTCGTTGGAACAAGTGTCCTAACCAAAGTACCTTCATCTCTAAACAGTAAAAGTAAAGCGCTGTCAAATGTGAAGATTGCACTGCATTCTTGGGTGGTGGGAGAGGAGGAAGGCGGCAGAGGGGGTCGGCGGGGACAAACAATTCAAGACTCTTTCAGTCGCTATCTACTACCACTGCTCTTTTTAGGCCCTGCGTAATGGTAGACTTCTAACCCACTCGAGGCAATTACTTGTTATATACAGCTGGAATACCTGGTCTCATTTTATTCTCTATGGCTATTGAGAATTTCACAGAGCGGGTCAGGACCTAAAGTAATCCCATGCACCGTCCTTCTATGGCAACAATAAGGCCTTTTCTTATGGTCGGAATATTCCACTTTATTTTTAAATACTGGAGGCAGCAATACAAGAATTCAATCCTCCACTAGGTAGTTTTTGTTTATATACCTGTACCCCTACCCCCTCTGTTTTCATCAGCCTACACCCACACCAGTAACATCATTAGGGCACCCAATATTTAAAACCTCAAGAGCTTTCCCGTTTCTCAGATGTGTAGCCCACATTGGTATTAGTATTTACCAATGTAATGAGACCCACTCTGATAAAGCATGCCACTCTCTGGGCTGGTGAGGGTGTCCTATTGACATGAAGAACATTAAAGGAAAAAAACAGCCTAACAGGAACTTGAGATACACAGAGGAACATCGATGAATCCCTGACAGTAATTCCTGTGGTAGACTGCATTCCCAACATAGTACAAGAACCCTATAGTGTGCTTCAGTCGTATATTTTATTAACTTAAACTCAGAGTAAAAATACAATAATACCAAAGTGGTGTAATTCGCCAAATCAGAGACATTCCAACTCAAGATATAGTGCTAGCCAACAGTGCAACAGTTGTGTCTTGCCAGAGGAGCCACAGTCAACGGGAAAGAATGGCTTTTTTTTCCTCTGGTCCTCATAACTCTCAAATATCCTGCCGACAGAGAACCAAGCATGTGAGTGGTAATGGGAAATTTTGGGTACAGAAAAATGAGAAACATATTATTACACAAATTGTTGAGGCTAATTAAAGGCTATGGAAATAGGATAGTTTAAGCAACATCAACAATAAAATAAATCGCAGGCACATTTTTGGCGCCTATTAGCCCATAAGCTTCAACCTGTGCACAAACATATAATGTTTGGTGTGTATGGTACTAGTTTTTCGGCATAAAAATGAATAATCTATTTAAGAAAGAAGTGCAGACCAGTGATAATACGTACACATGGCATAATTCTAGTCTGCCAACAGCCCACAGTGGACATAATCCCAACCGTAGGCATGAACAGTAGATTTTAAACTTTAGTATCTTTATGCCAATAGGGCAGAGGGGCAATTAAACAAAACATGCTCCTAATTTGAATGGAACTAGAATGAATGATGTTCCCTAGAACGGCATTTGCAACAGCCCTGTCTGTTATGAATTGCTGTTTATGCCAACTGAACATAAATAAATGGCAGAACCATTACTTCTGAACTCTCCTCTATGTATAACCTCCTATCAGTGTATGCGCTCAAGAACGTGTACTTTGTCTGGAACGAAAGAAACATGGTTTGCACAAGTGCATACCACTGTTAGCTTAATCGTTACTGGGGGTGCCAACTGTGATACTAACCATACAGCCCTTCAGATCAGGAGGAGGATACGGTTGGCTAAAGAAAATGTGAAACTGTCCGTGTGCACCTGAAAGAAGCAGTCTTTCTTTTCACCGACAGGTTCTTCACTGGGATTCTGACCACTTGAGAATTTTGAATTATAATACGAAACAAGCCACATTCTGTAGGAGAAACTAATAGAAACACTTGCGTTCTGTCCAATAGGTACAAATACTTTGAACACAGATGAATTCTCTCAGACTTCATGAGCCTCCAGTAAAACAAAATAGCAACACGATTTCAAGGAGATGGGTGAAATCAAACATACACAAAATGCCAGAAGTCAAGTAATTTATGTCTGTTTAGCATGTAATGTGTTAATAAGGCAGTGCCCCTCAGAAGTACATCAAGTTGAAATCTATTTTCCTAGACACTAGTCTAGACCCTAGCTAAAACCTGAAGTGTAAGACCCGAACATGTCCAAACTACCAAAACGCATCAGGTTTTCTTTTACAATTACATTGCTTTGTGGGTCTCTGAATGGCAAAGTTGAAACATGCTATCACTGCAAGGGGTTAGCCCACAGTAAGGCAATGTCAGTACCTTGGAATCTAATCTAATCTGGGGGAAATTATACCAGGCTTAGATATCAAGTAGCAAGCTAAAAGGATTACCTCCTCTGGCTGAAGTAGTAAAAGATTTCTTCTGTCCTCAACACTGATTTTCTCTTATATCACCATAATGAAAGAAATGAGAGGGGGTTAGAACATGCAAGATAAGCTCACATAACCCTAGAATCGCTTGCCAAGATACTACACTATGCATAGTGTAGTGATTGACAAATTAATCAGATCTATTTGTGTTCCAGCCACCATGCCTGTTTCCCCCAGTTCATCCCAGGACACGAGTACAGGCAGCTCTTGTAGATGTTGCCACTTGCTCAAGGTGCAAGTAAGAACTAACTCGCCTTCCAAACCTATCATAGGTTTTATGGTGAGAAATGCCCCACATTTCTGATGGTGGAGCTCACTCCAAGTATTGATAACTAAAATCACATTACTTTACATATGAGTAGGCCCCATGCTTCCATTTGAAACACACAGTACATTCACCACATTTTGGTGTGACTATGTAAATCTTTAAAGATAGAGGCACATAGGACAATTGTGTTTCTATAGAAAGGTTATCTTTGGAGCAAGCAGGAAGGCCAAATAAACTTTTTCTCCTGGTGATCGCAACCAGGGCAAATCTAGGAATCCTTCGATGATCACAGAAGCTTGGAAGACATTTCTATATTCATTGTGTATGAACGTTGGTTGGACTGTTAGCAGTGGAAGTTGTTTTAGCTTTGCGCCCATCATAATAGACAATAAAATTATTATCGTCAAGACTGGGAAACATATATATAAATATTCACATAAAAAAGGGTTACAGAGACATTATAGTTAGGGTCATGTTTTATCCGCACAAAAACCACAGAAATTCAGCAGTTATGGTTATACTTATGTTAGGAAACTATAACCAGCGACCTAAAGGAATTTAACAACGAAGTTATAGTTTCTTCAGATAAGTCTAACTATAACTAACTGTAACTATAACTGCTGGATTTCTATGGTTTTGTATGGGTAAGTGTAAACCTAACTATAACGTCCCTGTAACCTTTGTTTTTTTTCAGTAAATTTCTATTTTTGTTTCCGTAAAGTAATATATAATTACCGTACATTAATATAACCACTGCCGTGCACAGCCAAAACACTTGTGCAGCAGGAATTAGCCACAAGCCAGGCCCTGCAGCCACCCCCGCTGCGAACGGCCTTTGGCCGTGAGCATGGGGTATGTTGTGTGAGTTTTTTTTTTTTCTTTGTTCCAGTGGGCTTCAGACCCACGGATCCATCAAGTATTTACACTGGGGGTTGTGCTTGGGCAACTGGGGGTTACACTGGGTATTTACACTGGGGGTTGTGCTTGTGCAACTGGGGGTTGTGCTGTGTGCCGCGGTGGATGACGGATCGCCCCCCCCCCCAAAAAAGAACAATTTATTTGCCCATGAGGGACCTCAGAGACCCCATCATGTGTCCTTTGGGGTCAAGATACCTCTATCTTGACCTCTTACAGGTATTTTTATTTCTGTTTTCTCCCTTGGAGGCCCAGCCCAACAAATTAAAATGACGGTGGCAACTTTCCTTTCAGGTTGCAGCCAGCCAATCAGGGGCTTGCTTATTGCCCAGATCTGTGGATCCACGACCCTAGATATCTATATTTTTATTTCTTTAATAACTCCAAAACTACTGAACAGATTTACACCAAATAACAAAAAGAGAACTTTGTCGACCAAGATCTAGCTTTCTGCCAAATTTGGTGTAAATCAATTCAGCGGTTCGGGATGTAGTCACATAATAAAAAAAAAAAAGAAAATCCCCATAGACATTAAAATGGGAATAGGCGTTTTGGGATCCCCCCACCCACATTTTTCTCAGCCGCAGCTTGAAAAATCATCCTGAAACGTTTCAACTAGCATATCAGTTTTGAAAATTTCATCAAGATTTGTTAAACAGCACCAAAGTTATTAGCAAAATAAAAATGCTTTGTCTATAGGAAAAGTTGTTCCTAAGCTATATATATAAATAAATAAATATAAAATAAAATTACTCACAGTCACCAGTAGGTATAGTTAGGACTATGATTTCATAGAAAAAGCATTTTTTGACTTGTCTATATCTTTGCCACCGTTTGACAAATCTTCACAACATTAAAAAAAAACAAAAAAAAAAAAACGTGTGCAGGTGAATCTTGTTGTACATGGGAAGTTTCGGGGCGATCCGTCAAGCGGAGGCCGAGAAAAAGGGGATGGAGGTGTAAAAAAACACGCATTTCCCATGTTAATTCCCATAGGAGTTTTGAACGCAACTACAGCCCGAACCGCTGGATGGAATTACATCAAATTTGACAGAAAGGTAGGTTTTGGTATGCAGATTACGCTTTTGGATATTTGGAGTAAATCTGTTTAATAGTTTTTGAGATTTAAAAGGGAAATAAGTTTGTTTTTCTAGGGCCACAGATCCATCGTGACGGTTTCATGATTTTCACAGCGAATCTGTGAATGTGTGTGCCAACAGGAATGCTGTTATTGGTTGGCAGCAACCTGACCAGAAAATTGCAGCTGGCATTTTAGGAACGGGACACAGTCCCCCGGGGCTGAAAAATAAAATGAAAAGTGGAATAAAGGGTCAGGGTGGAGGTACCCTGACCCCCAGAGCTGTAATATAGGGGTCTTTGAGGGTCAAATTATGACCCCCACATGTAACATCACAATGAATTCACAAATATCGGCCACAAAAAAAAAGGCATTCTCAGTAGCATTTATACAGTAATCATTCACTGATAGAAGCACTCAGACACTCACGCACCCAATCACAGACCCACTCAGGCCCTCATTCACCCACTTGCAGCCTCACTCAGACCCTCACGCACCCACTCACATACCCACTCAGACACTTATGCACTCACTCACAGCCACTCAGACTGTCACGCACCTATTGACAGACCTACAGACACTCACACGCCCACTCAGACCCACTCACAGACCCACTCAAACACGCACGCTCCCACTCACAGACCCACTCAGACCCTCACGCACCCACTCGCAGACCCACTCAGACACTGGCGCACCCAATCTCAGATCCACTTGTTTTGCTTTACTGCTGACCGAGCCAAAATACACACACTGAGAGGCGTCGAAAAGATTCTCTGGAATGCACTTCTTAGTCTATATAAGACATTTATTGTATCTTTTTGCAAGGCTTGTGAAGGAAGGTCAGTATAACCGAAAGTGTACTTTTAACATGTGCAACAATGTAGTAAGAACATGTACAAATAATCTTCAATCTATAAACAGCAGATATATACATGCAAAGATACAAACACCTATATTTATATAAGTATATATATTTATACACAATACAAAGCAAACAATTAATAAAAATGCATTACCGTAGGGCCTGTCTGGTGCTTCATCTTTCTCCTGCCAGCAAGTCACTGACCCTGGTTCAACGGCAACAAGTACAAGAGAGATCTACCCTCATGGGAAATATATCAGGCATTCGATGACTCAATCATGATTGAGGTCTCTGAATCTCCCACTGTCGACCTGCATTTCTTATATTTCTTAAACAAACGAGGAAAGAGATTTCTGGAAAAAACCCTCCCGCTCCGCAAGAAGTATTAAAAAATGCGGGCTATTTTAGGTCAGAGTTGAAAGAAACAGGTTGGAACTGGCCAGTTTCCCAAGGTGTCTCTCCCAATCCTAAGCCGTTCCCTGCTGTAACATAAACATCATTCTAGTACATCCTTATTGGGATGGCTGACTGACTCCTCCACGTTATGTCCTAGCCCTTTGGTGAGAAAAGAGCAAGCAGACACGTAGAATAGAAAACACGTTGCATAACATTTTTTGTACAGAAAGATACTCTCACTTTTAACGTGGCGGTGAAGCTAAGGCTAAGCTGACTACAAAATGGACTCTGTAACTGGTGACCACTAATGTGACGGTGGACAGCTAAGCCAAGTGCAAAGTGGTGCGACGCGTAGACAGTTGTCAAAACAAAAATATCACTACACCACTTGACACAGACGCACCCACTCTCAGACCCTGACACATCCACTCACAGACTCACTCAGACCCTCGTGCACCCACTTTCAGACCTAGACAGACACTCTCACACCCACAGACACCCTCTCACACTTATTTTCACCCAGGGAGACAGACCCTGCGGCCAACTCCTGCCACGCACAGCCAAAGGCTGTGCAGGGTTGCGTGATTATGGGGGTTGGTTCCAGGTCCTGGCTGCAGCTAACCCCTGCTGCGCATGGCCAAAGGTCGTGCGTGGCAGGATTAATGTATACTAATTAAAATTATTAAATGTTAAAAAAAAAAAAAAATGAAATTCAATTAAAAAAACAAAGGTTACAGGGGCGTTATAGTTAGGAAATAGAATTTACTCATACAAAACCATAGTTAGAGTCATTTCAAGTAACTATAACTCTCGCCCTCGCCATGCGCTGCTAATTACCCCAGATATGACAGCAATTATGACAACTTTCATAACGTCAATAAAAATTTCAATGAAACATTAGAAGTCAAATTATTGCAGAAAAAAAACTGCATAGTGGAGCCACAAGTTATAGTTACCATAGGGCGGAAGTTATAGTTACTTGAAATAACTAACTATAACTGCTTAATTTCTGTGGTTTTGTACGAGTAAATTCAGAACCCAACTATAACGCCCCTGTAACGTTTGTTTTTTTAAGTGAATATCTATGGGTTTTTTAACTCTATTTTAACTGTAACATCCCTGCAACCTTAGTTTGTTTCGGTGATATATATATATATATACACACACACACACACACACACACACACACACACACACACACACACTTGTTATTTTTAAAACACAATTCTAGAATGATAAGAATTAAAGGCACGTTTATAGAGGCTGAGCATGCAGTTACTCCTACAAAATGTATAGATTAGGTATTATAATTCTGCCTGGGGAACTTTATATAATAGCCCTTCTAATTCTAAATTAAGTCATGGCACCCAAAAGACTAAGTTGTGACAAGTGGCGATACTGCGGCAATTGGTACGGAGGGATCCATTACAGCCAATGCACACACAGACATAAACAATGGGTCTTGTATGGACTTTTTTTTTTTTAATCAATGTTATAATGTTCCATTTACCAATTCTCACTCCATAAATCGGAATCCTTTCAGATCATTTTTTGTAGTATTCATTCCTTTAAACATAGTTTAACCAAAGGTTTAGAGGTAGAGTAACAATACTTTTCCCCCCACAAGGGGTTTTATAGTTGCTTAATAAAATTGAATACTACAAGTCAATCACTTTGCTGGGGAAAGCCATCAATCATACAATTATCACATACATTTAAACAATTCAAAGGATACAACATCTTCAAAGTTATCACTAAATCAATGTTACAGTATAAATTCATCTTGACTATTATACACAAATATCCTCTGTTTTACATTTGCTAAGGAAACCATCATCAACGCTATGTCCAGTTGTTCAGTTAAGATATATTCCTAGAACCCTTGTCTGCAAAAGCAAATCACCACTACAATAGAACCTATGTGGTGAATAAGTCTATAGTTACATCTACTAATTCCTAAGTGGTATTCACCAGCCATGTAAACTCTTTATTAGGAGCATCGAGGCTCCTGAGGAAGAACCACAAAAGCATTGACAATGCTCTTTATACTACGTCTGACAGATACTATTTTTCTAAAATAAACTTTTGTGGAACCAAAAGTATTTCACAATACCTATTACTTTTTTGTTTAAACTAACTATAACTAAAAGAATGAATACCATGAAAATACTTCCCAGTATATGAAATGAGAATTGGTAAATTAAACATAAATCACTGATAAAGAAAAGTCTATACAATATGCACTGGATAGGACTACGTGTGCAATGTAGCATTCCAGTAGGCACATTTGAATCATTATCTTCTGGATATATTAAATAGTGTAAGGACACCACACCACTGCACTGTAAGACAGATTTAGAAACATGAACCTGAGAGATTAAGAAGCACAACATTCTATTGAATACATCATAAATTATACCCCAAGGACTGTATAATCCACTTGTGACTATCCTCTCAGGTCTAAAGTGCAATGTGGCAGGGCAAATCATAAAAAAGGTTTGCTTTACAATCCACGTAACTAGCGACTGACAACACGCCTAGACCACAATGTTAAAATAATTGCCCACACGATACCCTAGACACTATGGGGGTCATTCTGACCCTGGCGGCCGGTGGCCGCCAGGGCCACCGACCACGGGAGCACCGCCAACAGGCTGGCGGTGCTCCAACGAGCATTCTGACCGCGGCGGTTCAGCCGCGGTCAGAAGCGGAAAGTCAGCGGTCTCCCGCCGACTTTCCGCTGCTCGTTTGAATCCTCCATAGCTGCGGAGCGCGCTCCGCAGCCATGAGGATTCTGATCCCCCCTACCGCCATCCTGTTCATGGCGGGAAAGCCGCCATGAACAGGATGGCGGTAGGGGGGGTCGCGGGGCCCCTGGGGGCCCCTGCCGTGCCCATGCCAATGGCATGGGCACGGCAGGGGCCCCCGTAAGAGGGCCCCGCAAGGTATTTCAGTGTCTGCCTTGCAGACACTGAAATACGCAACGGGTGCTACTGCACCCGTCGCACCTTCCCACTCCGCCGGCTCGATTACGAGCCGGCATCCTCGTGGGAAGGGAGTTTTTCCCTGGGCTGGCGGGCGGTCTTTTGGAGACCGCCCGCCAGCCCAGGGAAAAACTCATAATACCCTCCGCAGTCTTCTGACCGCGGAGCGGTATTATGGGGGCGGAATTCTGGCGGGCGGCCTCCGCCGCCCGCCAGAATTAGAATCACCCCCTATCTGTTTTCCATCTAGATGAGTCTACCCTGAAAAGTATAATGCCTTTACCAATTTTTGTCAAAAGAGATGGTAGAAATAATTATATCAATTATTGAACACACTGAAAAATTCGAAAAGGACAATTACAATCACTTATGGTGAAAACTGCATGAATAGGACAAGGATACTAGCATTGTATTATATCACTCTTGAATACTTTACAAGAGTACAACTGAGAGTGGGGGCAAGTTGAGCAAAAATAGATTTACAGAAATGACTAAAGCAGAGTTATGCTCTAAATCCCCCCCCCCCCTTTGAAAACCTGTATTTCAGATCTTCAAAAAGAATGAGATCAGCAAAGTCCATCTCACGGAAGTTGGAAATTATATGAAAGAACAATCTGATGGACACCCATGGTGTAATCTGTGATAAAATGTTTGCAGATGCCCAACTTTTACTGCTAATAAGATATTTATAGTAAAAAAGAATTATTAAGAAATATGTTCAAAACTAAAATATGGGACTTAGTAGATGTTTGTTTGGAAAACTGGTGTGTGTTCAGCAGAATGGGTAGATGTACTTCTTAGTACTTGGGCTCCTGCAACATCTAGCTTCTCCACGAAACCTCATTTGTTACAGGAGAGAAAAAACAAAAGCATTACTTTGAAAATGAAATATGATTTAGTGTCTTCTTGCTGCTAAATTTAGTTTTTAAGGCAATAAGTTGTGACAGTTTTAACTGTAATTTTTTATGCTGTTTTGATATACACTAAAGAAGCAACAAACAAGATCGATAAGGAAATGTATTCCCCATTACAATCAGGATGTAATCAGGCTACAACAATGTTCTGTACCTGTGATCTTAGTTACTAAGAAGTTTATCCATCGTTATTGCTTGTAGAAGTTGATTTGGGTGTGACCCACTACAAGCAGAATCGAAAAACCTTTTGTGCAAATACGGAAATAAATTTGTGTTGACAAAGATATGATCAATACCTTAAAGCAAACCATTAATAACATCATTCTACAAGAATACACTACTTTAAAAACCATGATCCGTGTTTAGGCAACCATCCTTAACTTGACTTTTACATCCAGAGTTGCTTAGGCTATTTTTGTATTGGGGGTACCAATTAAAATCAATAGCAGGTACGTGGACTAATGTACTACATAGTATGCAGGTGTACACATTACTTGCAGAGTATTTGAAAATAGCAGGGTGCACTACTACATTGTTTAAATCTTAGGAATGTCCATTGTGTGTGTATAACAGAGATTTCTTCTTTAGGTCAGGGGTTAGTCAGAGAAGGACGGTTCCTTGGTGAGCGTAAAGCAGAAAAATTAACTAATAAGGAACGTTAATCGTTATTTTAAGATTACGTGCCCTAATTTATGAGGACAGCAACAAATGTATTGCAGGATGAAGATTAAGTAGTATAGTGATTCAAGAACAAGTCATTAAAGTAACTAAACAAGTATTACAAGTTTTAAATTGTATGTTACAGCTCTTCCTTGTTTGTAAATGGCTTTATCTTACACAATGGTATATGTAATTTTGCGATGGCTGAGTAAAGAAGGTGTGTATAATTTCATGCAACCTAGGTCTTCCTTAGTGACTAATAAAAAAAACTAAAGCCACTGTAAGAGACAAAGTAGGTATGTTAGATAGAAATACTGCATAACTGTGCTACACTGGAAATAAAGGTGAAAGGGATGGTACCGTTTTAGAGCTGCTTTTAGGCCAGAACATAGAAAATGTCTTCAGAGAAGAAGCTACCGTAGGAGACTGATAAATTATAAAATTCTGAAAGGGCTTCGGCAGTCGAATAAGAAGACTTGACATGGCATAGCTCATTGTCACTGGTGGAGCATAGGTTGGATTTCCATTGAGTGGTCTTGCACACTGAACATGAGGTGTGAAGAGATGCCCCCGGTGAATCCTCATGTGCTTAAAAGGTAACTGGAAGGGTGGAGCTGCAACCGGGAAGATGGGCTGCTAAAAACATCTTTAGGGGCATATTTTTACATTTAGAGATGCTAAGAATTGAGAAAAGTGAACATTTACTGTAATGTGAGCAAGTGTCCCAGATTTTCAAGCACAGTTAAAATTTTTAGATATTTGCCTTGGTGTCCTAACAGTTATTTCCAAAACAAATACATTTCCTCATTTCCTTATTTTGAAAGAGAGGCTTAGGTGACTGTGAACACTACACTCAATTCTGGCCTTTCTTACACTTCAAAAGAATCCTCGTGACAACACTTACAGAAAGTCACAATCTAAATGCACAGTCAATACATTCTCTCACCTACCTTGGAAATATAATATAACATACATGCCAACATTTTAGAAGAGAAGATTGGGCGTATTTCCCCCATTGACTTCTACTGGGGGCTGAGTCACGTTACTGTTTTGTATTGGACTTGCAAGTCTGCTGCGGCAGGATCGGATAATAGATACGCAAAGTTACAGTTTTTTCCTTACCTCTCAAGAGCAAAGAGAAAGCACTATGGCAGGCAGATAGAGTGTGATGCAGGTGCAGGTTACTGGCGATGCATACTCCGAGTTATATAAGACCAGGCCCTGTCAGCTGAAGCCGATAGAGGAATCCGGTTTTTACAAGTAGGAATCGGGAGACTAGCCTTGAAATCGGTCGTCTCCTGCCTGAATCGGGAGGGTTGGCATGTATGGTGTAATAGCTTGTGAAATGTTTGTAGAATGCATAGTATTTCAAAAGCTTTCTGCTTGGCGACATGCAGTCTAATTATTACATTGGTAAAATAGGAGCCCACATACAACAGCCAGATTGCAACAACTGCTCTCCGGAGCTCCATATCCTCAGTTCACTCTTCAGCCCTATCTATGGAAATATGCGAATTTAGTTTGGATCACAATATTGTTTTTGGTGGTATTAGCGCAAAAAATCATCGCAGACAGTTCGCTGTGCATTTAAATATGCATGTTTTATAATCATCCATATTTCCAACTGAAAATAAATGTGTTCCTATTTTCAGAGAAGAGATCAAGCTAGCTCTAGACATAACACTGACTTGACAACAATGATTGCTTTAAAAATATCAGTGATTATATTCTACAAAAAATGAGTTAAAATATGTACCAAAGAGATTTCCAGTCAGAAAAGCAAGCTCGGCAAAGGAAAGCACATAGTAAATAATTCAAAAGTAAGCACCTACTACCCCAAATAGTTGCCAAGCTTTTGTTTGTGTGTGTACACAAATAAGGGTCTGCATCAATTAGTATTCATATAGTCTCCGCGGGGGTACATGCAAATCTAAGAATGGCTTAAGGCAGTAATGTCTGTAAAAAGCAGTACACTACGATTATTGCGGAGATGGAGAAAGCTTTCCTGCATGGCTTCGGAAAGCATGTGCCCCTGCCTCGAATTCACAACAAGCTGAGGCGTTTTCACCCCTGACTCAGCACACACAATGAAATATTGGATGTGCCCTGGAGGTACTTTTGTGACATTGATTAGAGACTCAGAGAGTGGCTGTGTTGTCTACATGGGCGCACCATATACACTCTCCTTACCGAGTATGGCTACCGCCAGCTCACCAGACAACAGAGGAATGACAATGATGGCAACGCTACCAGTTGTAGAGGCAAGCCATACCTTTATATATGCCTCTGCCAGGAAGAATCAACTACTAGCCTTTCCCACGTTTTTAAAAGGTTTTGCCAGTCCCCAGGTACACAGTCTTTTGCCCATCCATCTGGGACATGGATATTGCTTCTGTATCCGTTTAGCGAATGCAGAGGGTGTGTGTATGGCACTGGTGAACACCGCCATTCTGAGACCATTTCTGTATTTGTTATATTCAAGTGGTACCGAAGATGGAGTGTTGGAGGTACGGTTCAGACAGCAGGTGTAAATTGCAGGCACCAAGACATTCCAGGAATGCTGTGATTCAGACTAAAAAGTGTTAAAACGGAATGAGGCAGAGGCCTCTTTGAACCTAGGCAGCTTCCTCCTGCTCTTTCCTAACCCATTGTTGTCAGGAAGGGCTATGCCCACAGGTTAACTGGTAGTTGAGTGGGTCAGTCTCCCCTGCCTTTGTGTCCATTGTTTTGGGTTTCTCCCGTCTGAATATTTCCAGCTCCACCTCAACTCTGCTCACGCCTAGTGACAAAGGCCTCACCATACTCATACTGTGTAGAATAGCCAAAAGGATAGAACTGCCCTGAACTGGTCGTACACCACATGCACTGGAATACACAGCACCTTTCTATCAGTTTAGTATAATGCTTGGGCAGGGACTTCTAGTCAGTGTGCAAATATTGAGCTACTAATAATTAAGGGCCCCTGCACCAGTGGCAAAGAGAAATCCTCTATGCTGAACGGTTCGCTAACCCCACCTCCCAGGTCCGGGACCCGAAACCTGGGAACTTCGATCACAGCTGCAGAATAGACTGTCTGGATTTTGTTTCGAGGAAGAGCTGTTCACCAACTACTCTGGCGAGACATAGGACATGTTCTTGCATGATGTAGTCCCTACTCAGAAGGAGCGTGGCATTAAAGGATTTGAGGCAGGTGAAGACAAAGACATCTGCTGTGCACATGGAGAGGAACCTGTCCAACTCCACTTAGCAGACGCACCAGAGTCCCTGAAGCGGCATCACAGCATGATTAAGTTGTGTACCTCCGTGCACGGCAGGTAATTAGGAACATTAGAAGGCCGCAATCTCCTTTATATAAGCTAAGTGCCAAAATGCTACGAGTCTCCAAGTGAAGCCAGACAGCAATCCAGGGTCTAACCAAAAGAAAAAGCGAAATCCCAGAGAAGAGCTGCATCAACACAGAAAGTGACACCCCATCCAAGTACTCTCGGGGTGGACACCTAGTTGTTTGGCACCCGAGGAAGAACTCCAAGTCCCAAGACTCGAGATGCGATCACCATGACTCTGTCATCTCTATGACTGGTGCTGCCTCCGTCTCTGTTGATCAGTGCAGTAGCCATTGACTGCACACCAGCTGATTGTCCCTGCACAAGGTGCCTGGTTGCTGGGCTCTTGGGTCCATTTGGTTCATACCCCGCCGGGAGTAGGGTCGAGCTATGTCACCCAAATACCACATGGAAGCCTTGTGCTACAAACTGACTACCAAGGATAGTATGCAACTAAGGAAACCCGAGGACGGGATTTAAAGCCTGCATTACAAGACAAGGACAGTAAACACAGTCTCAAGACCAATATGGTGGCCGTCCTTTGATTTGCTAAACCCCCAATATACTACCGGGACAACACACAATTAAATGGAGATTGTGGTACATGAAACATTTTTATGATGCTTTCCAACATTAGTAGCCAATGCCACTTCTCGCTATAATCAGAGCAGGGTGATTATAAATGCATGCTGCATTTATGAATCCCGATGGATAGTATTACATTGTATGTCATTTATGTAGAGAACTTCTGAATTTCGCCACACCTCCTCCCAGAGTAAGCTTCACACTGATCCAGTATACTACTTTGAGAGTCATAATGCTAAAGTGGTGTGCTTGGTTGTGGGCTCAAGAGTAAGGATCTGCCCAGGACACCAATGGTAAATGGCTCCGATTAACACAAACCTAACCCAATAACCCCTGTCTGTGCTAGGACTCCACAGAAAGTGCCCACAATGTCCACTCATAACGCATGAAAAAACAGACACAGATGTATCAATGCCAACAGCCACTCATTTCAAAGTTGCAGCTGTTTAATGTGCTAGGTTTACGGTTTGTATTACTTCAGGATTATAGCTTTTTAAACACTGCACAGTCAACACAACCTTTTATGCTCCGAAAGTAGACAAAACGAGCCCCAGGTGTAGGGTGATAATCCATGACTTAGTTTAAGGTCGTGAAAAACACCAAGGCAAGCCTGTCGTGAGGAAAGAACATAATTCTTCATGCTAAATATGAATATCTACATGATACACCTGTAATTACAGGAGGTATTTACTGGTAATGTGGTTTTTAGGGCGTTTGTGCTACCAAAGAACCATAGGCTGCATTTAATAAATTGTGAACAATTAAAACAGCAGTACAGAGAAGATAATGTTGGCACCTCATTTACCCAAGCGAAAATAAATTATTATATGCATCCGACTGGGTTGCTGCCAATATTAAACATTCAAATGTGAGATTATTTTCCTATCTTATGTGAACACATTTAATATTTGCCAAATTGGTTTATTCTGACTGGAAATAGTGAGTGGAATAGCATCTCCCTAATATGCAGGAAGGTGCATTGAGAAAATAGGAGAGGATTCAACTGTGGATGATTCATAGCCAACCAGTGGAATGTGGCAGACGGAAACAAAGCCTTTAGTTGCCTTTGTATGACTTCTCCTGAGCAGCCATTTGAGATAATACAGTTTAAAAGGTAAGTGGTTAAATATACCAAGACATTTCCATAAAAAGGCATGTTTCAGCCGATAAGATACTGACTTCAACTGTCTGCGAAATTGACATTTACTTGGGTTTGAATTTCACTTTTATCAGCAGGCATAAGACTGGCAAAAGACATGGGAAATGGTCGTGTGATAGGGAATCAAAGGAGAAAGAATTTGTTAGGATACTGTGGTCAAATAGTACGCTCCCACTGCAGTTTTACCATTGAGCTGCTGGGGTGAGAGTATCGGTCTACTGGTAGATTAGAGCAGTAGTGCTAGAGTTAGAACAATTTGGTACTGCCGTCAGTGTTACATTATTGAAGACATAGGGATTGCGAAAAATCCAAGAATCATGCAAAGAACAAGAGTAGCAAATGAGTCGAGCCCGTTCAGAAGGAGAGGGGTAAGGGTGTAGCAGGTAGCTAGTTATGCATTTTGGAGCAAACTGTTGACAAAACATTACTAAAGCATGGAGTGGTACTGCACTGTGAGATACAGATAGCACATTTCCCATTTAAATGGCTACTAAATGTGCACAGACATGCAGTTTTGCTTATATGACACACACAATATATAATGTATGGGTGTCAGCGAATATTTATTATTTTCACATCACTAAGTAAAGTGTCTTGAATAATGTATGGAATGACAGCGAATATTTATTAATTGCACATCACTAAGTAAAGTGTCTTGAATAGTTTTGATCATATTAAAACCTTGTTTCCTTCATACTTCAGAATTACAAAACAAATTGCCACATTTGTGATTTCCTAACTGGTGATGAAGTTTGAAATATTTGTAGGGTTCATCTACTAGGATTTAAATTTTGTTGTGGGTTAGGGAAAAATAGACTCCATTGATGTACACCAGCAAGATTGTCACATAGTTCACATTTATAAATCCTCTCACTTTGAGGTCAGAGAAAGAAATGTAAACAACATTCTGCGTGATTAACGAATAAGCAGCAATATGTGAGAAGACACAGCCGGACATTTGACCTCTTGAACTACTTCAAATGTGACAAGATAAAGTAAAAAATGTAAGGCATCTTTATTGCTCATCTACCTTCTTAACTCCAGCATGGTTATTCTGGGGGTGTTGTAGAACCCCTAGCACCCATACTTTCAGTGCTCATAGATGGGTGTCTGTGATATACATCGAAAGGATACCAAGAGTGCTACCGTGATCACCTCTCATGCCAAAGTCTGTTGTTCAGAAGACTCATAAGGCTTTGCTAAAAAACATGGGTACATTTGTGATTGCTGTTGTGCCACATTATCCCCACCCACCCATCTACGCGAGTGGCTCAGCGCATGCAAGACAGTCATTGATATATTGCAAATAATTTGCTATCCTCACAAAGGGTGGCTAAGCAGATTTGAGTACAATCTCATTCTTATGAACAGTGTGCCCTCAACGTACATACACGACAGTTGTAAAGAACAGTGATTTCATGATTAAATACCTCAAGGATATCCAACGTGGTACTAGGTGAGCAATGTTGTGTCGTGGGACACTTCCACAGACAGCTCCCTCTCACAATGGGCTGTCCCTCATCCCTGCATGCAACCCTTTCTCATACATGCCACCAAGTCAGATGGCACTGCTAATAAAAATGGAGTCGGACAAACGTGTCATTACTCCAGTTCACCCCCCTACACAGTGTCAGTTTGCTGTTAAAGCACAGCACATTCCTGCACCATGCCAACACTTCAGCCAAATTCACGCTAAATTTTCTCGATATCCACATTAGATAATTTTTCATACAATTAGGATAAATTGAAATGCTACATTTTTAGTGGTTGTCCCAAGGTGCTGGCATGGATCTGGCCCACTGAACTTAAACTTCGCACATATGCAATGGGCGAACGGTCGAAGACTCGCACAGTGTATTTTAGCAACTTGTCGACATTTGAGATTGGCATGAAAAGTTAATTTTAAATAACCCTTGCGTTATAACATGGAATCGATTTAAAGTTTAACATTGTACAAGCCATAACACACTTGACATCATTCAGGCATTGACATTCAGAAGACGAGCAGCACTAGATACCTTTATTTGCAATCTGCAAGCCCCACAGAAACTGGAATGTTAAAAAGAAACTGGACAAAAAACATCAAAACTATTGTGGCCAGAAGAGAAAAGCCTCCAGATATCAGGTGCATACAAAGCACGTTCATATGATTATAAAAACTGACCAGAATATGACTGTAATGCTAGGTTTTATATCAAATAATCCCGAGACCATACAAACACAACACGTAATGCACGCACGGGACATGTTAGATGATAACCATGAATCGCTCGCATGGGCTGCATCTGTCACGTACGTGAATAATGATTCTTGTAGCTCGAATACATGCTAACAAATGTTAGGAGCCTTAAATTACGTACAATACTAACTAAAACGATACTTGTGTGCTCTTTGCATAGCGCGTACTCAGCATTGGAGACTGCACTTTGAAGCACACAGACTCTGCCAGTCAAAAGAGACCAAGGGCACAAGTAAGGGCTCCTCTCTAAACGACCATACAAAGGCGGAGTAAACAGGGAATGCATGCCATCATGCACAGTGGGCGTCCATGGGCACTGGGGGTCCTGCACTGGGATGCCAGGCCAAGTGATAACCAGGGTCCGGACACAAACACCACGATCTCCATCATCTTCAGTCTCGTGCACTGGCCAAAGTGCGGCAACCCCAGTCCACAAGGCTCGACCCTTACCTCTTGGGCGCCGGGTGATCCATGCTGCCGGTGTTCGCAGCGACTGTCACTTCTCTGTTGCTGCAGATCAGGTGTAACTCTACACAACTTTCATGCTGCTTTCAACCCAGCCTGACACCTCTGCCGCTCCACCGAACCCACTGCCCGGCTCTACCCGCCCTCCTGACTTCTCGCGGCTGTGATTGGTGCCTGCCTCTCAAACTCCCCCGGCGATTGGTGGTTAAACCAGTCAAGGCAACACTTGCAACTTCAGATGTAAAGGGGCTGCCTTGTTTCTGAGTGGCTGGGAGAAAAGCAGGAAGCGAAATCTCGAGCGGAGCATTGTGGGAGTGCGGCGGCATGTCCCTCTTCTGTTTTTCTGCTTGAGCCTCGGTGCTCCGAGCAACGTGGGTATCAGTTCTGCATCTTTCCCACCTTAGTAGCGTTTAGACGTGGCAGAGCCAGGGTCGAGGGAACCGAGAAAGTCACATACAATAAATAATAAAAACATAATTTCCCTGCACGGTCGACAGTACTATCAAGGTTCTCCAAAACGCACATTAGATATTTAAAGGGACTTGTGGTTGAGCTTCGTTTTCCCAATTCCTCCTAGTTCGGTGGGACACAGGCAAAGTTTGTGGGTATGAGTAACACGCATTGGCAAATCCAATATGCCTCCACACCAGGCATTAACGCCTAACCCATGATAGGAAGTTGGTGAGAAGGAACTGGTTGGCCAAAGTCAAGGCGGCACTTCATAATAGCTTTGAAAGGAAAGGATGTGTCTTTCCTTCATTGTGCATTTATCACTTTTTTTGGTACATTAGCTAGAAAAGAAGTACGTTTCATTGAATTTATTTTATTTTTGCAATTTTATATAGCACTGACATGGCCCAACACACAGAATATGGAGTTACATCGGGTTACATTAATAGTAATTGAACGCAGACATTTACGTCAGGAATACAGGAATTTCCGCAAGAGAATGTTACAACAATATGGCAGAGGACATGAACAGCGAAATGAAGCAAATCAAGGCTCATTGAGAAAGTAAATAAGTCTTCTTGAGGGTGAATACCAATAGTGTATAGTTAATAAAAACTATTACCGAAATTTACCAGACATTCTAATAATTAATTCCACCATAACATAAGAACATTCTAATAATAATCAGTTAAAACATAATGTCTGCTGCAGTTAAAACAAATTAGCTGCATCACCTTACAACGAGGGCTTGTTGATAAAATGGCTGTGCCAGAGTTTGTAATAAAACACCAAAACAACATAGCGTAAAAGAGCTGCAGTATTATAGTCTATATGCTAAGACCATAAGTTATCAGTTAAATATTTATCTACATAATTGTGAGACTGACTGCAAAAGTGTAAATGCATAGAATGTATAAACGTCTTTTAACTTAAAGTGCTTAATGAGAATCTCTAATACAATGGTTTCTCGTCTTGAAGACTGCATTGTGTCTTTGTTGGCATTACAGGAGTTACCCACATTTTTCAATCAGTTGCTATACAGTGCACTCTGTTCTGTTAATTTGGAAAATGCTGTAAACTGCAGATGCGTTAAGCATAAAAGGTTAAACATCCGTTGTGTTAGTTAAGGTGCTTAGTCAAAGACACTGGTACATTAGTTTACGGAACTGTTTGTTTGCCCTGTTGTGTTTGGCTCTTATACTAAATTAGACTGCTGGATTTGGGCGGCAGCACCACCAGGCTGTGGAGAACTGAGTCCAGTTCCACACAGTGTGAAGCTGTTGGTCTAACCCTTCCAGCCAGCTAACAGTACCTCACCTGCACCTAAAAATGGCAGTGATTTGTGGCAGTCATGCGCATGACAGTCTGATTTCTCAGGGAATTTGTGGTGTAACGGATCCTATCCTTTTCTCTCAGTTACATTTGTCTCACACATGCAAAGACAAACAGAAGCAGAAATCGGTTGAATATATTTTATTGTATCAACTGTGTTCTAGATAAAATAGCATGTACTTCAATTATTAGGATAATAAAACAGAATAATAGCAATGCAGTGACAAGGAAATTGAAACACATGAAAAGTTCCTCCATAGTCACACAGCAGTGTTAGCCCTAATCTACCTTTCAGGTTCCCTAGGAAGACACCATCCCCCGTACCTGATTATGATAGTAGTGAAAAGGGCTGTTGGTCTACTGAGAATCCTCTCTTGTGTAAAAGGAAAGACGCCAAGTCTCAGCAGGCAGCTGCAGTTAAGCAACAGCATGCAGTGCCAAGTTTCTGTCTGGAACTCTCCCTCTAACATATGGGGACAGAGTGATGTTTTATAGTAAAACAGCTGGTGTTCTGAGAAACCTGCTCTATCGAAAAAACAGATATGTTTCTCGTGAAGTGACAAAAATTATGGTGTTCCTTTTTGTACTGACAACATATTGGAGAAAGCCTTGAGCAACGCACGGAACGAGAATGTCATAGTAAAAGGAATGAAAACAGTTTCTATGCTAAAAGCGTATGAGATAAAGGAAAATAAAACATCATCACAGGAGAGAGCTTCTGCTCAGAAACTAAAATTAATTGTTACTAGGCTAAAGGGGACAAGCTGTAGGCCTATGGCTAAAATAACATGCCCATAAAAACTACTAAAATAACCTCACAACAGCCCCAAGTATGATGGTTTCACAGTTTGGAGTCTGCTTTTGGTCCTTATGAGCTTTAAGAGTCTTGAGCACATTGTAATGCACTGTTTTTGTTTGCCACTTGTTGATTACACCCGTTGGTTATGCCTAGACACATGTTCGGGAGATGCATTTTCCTGTCTAGCAGACTCCAATATATTTCTTCAAATTTTTTTAAAGTCCATTTTAGGTAGTCTCTATGAACCCATCATTTTTCACTGTTTGGTGCCTTGTGTGAGTCATTCACACATGCCAATAGACCCAATTCAGAGAAGAGACTCCCAATTTATTTAAACCAAAATGGCTTTATTTAAACCAAAATGGCTTTATTTTGGCTCTTTCCCACCTGAAACTGCCTTTACTTCAATACAAGTCAATGAGTGAAAATACATTCTCCCATTTATTTTCTTAAAATCTCCCACTTTCCTCTCCTAAAATGTTGGCATGTATGGCCATTGGACAATGGTCTCTCCCTGTCTGCTGTTCCCATTCCCACCATGTGAGTCTTCTGAGAATTGCATCTTCGAAGGTTGCAAGGAAGTGTAGCATTTAACCCCAGGCAGGCTTTCTGCACCAGTGTTTGTGATGTTAGCACACTTGGGGGCCCTTTTCTATAGCGTTGGATTGAGAAGGTGAGCAGTGAGGCATAGGGCTGGTGCCTGAGGAAAACCTGTTGGCTGGTGTCTTAGGGCCTCTGCTTCATTCTTCCTTGCCAGGCCATCACACTGAGGTTTTGGTGGGTGGGGGAAGGTGTGAGTCTGAGAAAAGGCCTCCCTGGGGGGCAGGCATTGCTCTGGGTGTTGGGCCATCTTCACTTCACCCGGGCCACCCACTTGGCCACCTGGCCTTGAATCAGGGTCTTTTCCTTGGCCCCTTCCCCACTGGGCCATCACATTCACACCATGTTGGGCAATGGTGGGAGTATGCAGGGGCCTCGCTTAGAAGGCAGGTGTTTTTGTGGCCATTGGGCCACTTTCTCCTCAGCCCACCTGTGCAGCTGCTGCTGTGTGCTTTTCTTGACCCCTCTTCTGCCAGGCCATCTCCCTTAGGCTAGGGTGAGCTGAGGAGAGGCTGAGTAAGAGAGCAGGCTTTGGCCAGGAGTTGCCACCTTGGTCCCAATGTCCTCAGGCCTTGGTGTGGGGGGGTGTATTTGCAAAGGCCTCACCTTGACACCACCTTGTCCAGTGTTAAAAAATAGAGAGGATGTGACGTTAGGGCCAAAGCCCACAACCTTGGACCTGGGGAACTAAGTTTGTCTCCCAGCTTTGGCTGAACATCCTATGATTCTGAGCAAATCATTTAATCTGCCCAGGGTTATGGTAAAAATAAATGTGATCTTAAGTAGGGTAACTGGTACTCATGTAAATTGCTTAAATGTCATTGGACCGAGTTCACCCTATCTAAAACTGCAAAAAAGTAAGTTTGTTCATGTTTTAAGATTCTGCAAAGGCCGGCACAATTAACATAGAGGACCTTTCTATTAAAACATTCTTATCCTTTTTTTAACATGGGTTTTCTGCCATTGTTTAGTTGAACGATCAGTCATGGATCAATAAGGCAGCTTTAGAACGCATTTAAAGTACTTTCACTTTACTTTCCCTGTTTAAAATGCATACTGATCAGAGGAAAAAACACCCACTGGGTGATTTAAAAACCAGCCAAGTGGCAACCCTAGCAAGATCAGCTATTTTATTTCACCTCACACACTCGGCTAAAATGCATTGCTTCTATTTTTCACCAATGTTACTAGTTTTATAGACTTTAAAGAGCTAAAACCAAACATTTCTCTAAAAACAAGTTGACTGAGACTAACCGGAGGTGTAGCATGAGAGGGCACTATCCGGGAATGTGTACCAACATTTTTGAAGTACTCGGGCCTAATTGTGATCCCAATGCGACCCTGCCTCATAGACGTAGAACACAAACGCATTCAGATGGTTTGCTTAAAGAACTGAATCCAAGAAAGAAAGACAGGCAAAAGGGGGGCCCATGGTGAGGAAAAGAGGAGTCAAAAGACAGGAAAGGGAGATAAGATTGAGACCAAGAGGAAGGAGGAGGGGTATAAAGGAGGGTGAGAGGCAAAGATGGTAAGGGGTGAATGAAAGAAAGCTGGGCCTGGGAAGACTTGATACCCTTAAACTGATCCCAGGATGCTTGTTTCCAGTCCAGGGAGGACCTGGTGTGGAAGTTTGGGCTGGACTGTTCCTAGGGGGAACATGGTCATGATTGATTTGCATATGGCTGGGTCCAAACTGGAGTGGCATGTTGAGCAAAAGAGTAATGGATTATACACAGTTTTGGGACCAGGGGTGAGTGTGTAAAAAGTTTCAGCCCTCCGTCCATCATCCTTTTGTATTTCTGAAGTTGTCCTAAGTGGGAAGGGTATGCCCAGACGTGGGTCCTGTGTTCACCGTGCCACGGGATTCAAGATAGCCTGGCTGAGGAAGGGTGATACCCTGAAACGGTCTGTGACAGGGCACAAGGAACGGGGTCAGAATTCCCATATCCCTGGGGCACTTCTCAGAAAATCAGAGAGGCGTTACGGCTGATACATCCTGATGGCAGTGAACGCCGGAAGTAGACACAGGAAAAGCCAGAAGGGACGGGCAAGAGAAAGGAAGGGCGAGGAGAAGGAGGCACATTGGACAACAGCAAGGAAAAACACAACTAGTTTGGTAGGAACAGATAAAAGAGGCCAAAGAAGATTGTGACTTACAGACGGCACTAAAAAGCCAGGCAATTATAGCCAACAATCAACTTGTACACGAAACTGCGCTAGGAAAGCTCACGGAGACAATCGCTACCACTAGGGTGCATCGTACTGTCCCTAGCACAGTATTACACAAATATCAGGAGGGTGAGGACCCTGATGAATTCTTTACACACTTTGAGAGGGTAGCAAGGGCGGCTACCTGGCCACAAGAGCGAGAGGGCCAGTATGTTGCTCATTTACTTACTGGTCCCCTACAGGAAGCCTATCAAGCGGAAAACCCAGGTGGGATAGCTCCCTCTGTAGACATAAAGAAGGCTATCCTAGAACGGGTGGGATTAGATCAGGAAAGCTATAGCATGCGATTTCAACATACTAAGTGGATGAGAACCGAGAATCCCCGGACACTTTATTGTCTGGTTCAACATGAAACATATAAATGGCTGTCGCCTACAGAAACCACCAAAGACGAGATATTCCAAGCCATAGTACTTGAACAATACTTAGAAGCCCTACCTACAACCACTTGAAATTGGATCAGACAACATCTCGGCTTGGACAACACCTCGGCTATTGAACTAGCCTGTGCTTATCACAGGGCCCCGGACTTTAGAGGTACTGTTACAAGAACAATCCCACCTGTTACTACACCATCTACTCAACCCTTCGCCATAAAACCTCTAACTGGACTAAACATGGAAAAAAAACCTCCTTAGCGACCACCACTGAAGGAGCCCATGTCTACCCCCCAATGTTATCACTGTGCAGAGTTGGGCCATATGCACGATATTGTCCACAGAAACGGAACCAGGTAGAACCCATGGAGATAGGGATTGTAAAGGGAGAGTTTTGTGGTTGGGTAATACGGCTACTCGTACTCAGTAAACCACATATCTACTAGTAAACCAACAAGTAAGACGGACCCTGGTAGACTCGGGATGTAGTCAAAGTGTCGTAAACCCAAACTACGTACACCCAGAGTAGTGGTTGAAGGGAGAGTATGTACTCATCACATGTGTACACAATGAAAGAAAAACCTATCCAGTGGGTGTCATAGAGGTGAAGTGGCGTGGAGAAGAAGAGCAAGTTGTCATAGGGGTTATCCCTGATCTAGTGGAGGAGCTCATTATAGGAACTGATTATGTGGCATTTCAAGAGCTATTAGACAGCCTAAAACATACTAACCAGGCAGAGTCCTGGTGGACAGAAGCACCTTTTTCTACAGTAGAAATAGAAAGGAACGTACAAAGGGAAAGATTGACAAAAGCCCAGAAGCGAAAACAGAAGAAAACGTACCATAGGGAAAATATTGAGAAAGAAGGAAGGAATACTAATCCAATGAAGAATGTATTATCTGTCGCAGGAGACTTCTGACAGGCCCAACAAATTGACACCACCCTTAAACAGGCCTGGCATACTGCCATCACCAATATCAGTCCTATGGTAGGTCCTTATTTTAACATTAGAAATGATTTGCTATATCGAGTGGTCACGCAGCAAAGAAATTAAAAGACACAGTTGCTAGTTCCCAAAGACTACAGAGCCAAGGTTCTACACTTAGCACATGGGAGACCAGGGAAGGACACTTAGCAAGAGAAAAAAATGAAGAATACACAATGAGACAGTTTTATTGGCCAGGTATGTATGGGAACATTTGAAAACATTGCCAACAATGTCCCAAACGTCAATTGATTAACCCTTCCTTATAACCCAAGGTTCCCCTCCTCCCTTTACCTATTATAGAAACAGCGTTCACACAGGTAGGTATGGATTTGGTGGGCCCTTTAGTGGCATCATCTAAAGATCACCAATATATCTTAGTCCTGGTTGATTATGCGACTAGATATCCTATAGCCATACCTTTGTCGAGCATGACGACTAAAAGTGTGGCTCAAGCCATGATAGAATTTGTTCCCATGTCGGATTTCCTAAGGAACTTCTGACAGATCAGGGAACACCTTTCATGTCTTGTTTAATGACTGAAATATGTCAGAGCTTGGGTGTCCAGCAATACGGATGTCAGTATACCATTCTCAAACAGATGGCCTCGTAGAACGCTACAACAAAACAATCAAGAACCTCTTAAGGAAAACCATAAATGACACAGGTAGGGACTGGGATAAATAACTGCCATTAGTGTTATATGCTATACGTACACATATACAATCCTCCACTGGACACAGTCCTTTTGAGCTTCTCTTCGGGAGACAACCTAGGACCATTTTAGACATGACGGCTGAACAGTGGGAAGAAACCGAGGAGGAAACAAAAGACATTCTTACCTACACAAGGGATTTAAAAGAAACATTACATTCAGAGTTGGAGAACGTACCCACCCAACTAGAAGAGACCCAAAAGACACAGAAGACCCAATATGTCATTGGAAGCAAGACACGTGAACTAACCATAGGTCAAAAAATATGAATACTCCTACCCACGACCGAGAACAAATTGTTAGCTCGTCGCAGGGACCCTTTACAATCCTAGAAAAAGTGACTCCGGTAACGTACTGGATTGATATTCCCACAGGGTCCAATAAAAGTCAAATTTATCATATTAATTTGTTGAAAACATGGCATGAGAAGAATGATGACAATGGCTTGAATTTATATATTACTACAAATCAAGACTCAGAAATTCCGGCGTTCCCTACTCACCTGGAATCTAACCAAATGGTAGGGCCTCATTATGGTACTGGACTAACACCATCCCAACGACAACAAATAGAAGGGATAGTACAGACCCACAAGAGGGTATTTTTTAGAAAACCGGGTAGAAAACACCTCATAAAACACCACATACGCACCTTAGATGGAAGGGTATGCCGACAACGACCATACTGCATACCTGAAGCTACAAAGCAAGTAGTAGAAAAAGAAGTCATGGAAATAATAAAAGCAGGCATCATTGAACCTTCCTCCAGTCCCTGGTGTTCTCCTGTAGTATTGGTTCCCTAACCCAATGGTTCTATTCGTTTCTGTATAGACTTTTGACAACTCAATTCCTTATCACACTTTGACACCTATCCCATGCCACGCATAGATGATCTGATAGAGCGACTAGGACAAGCCAAATACCTTACTACATTGGATTTAACAAAAGGCTATTGGCAGATCCCGCTACAGGAATCAGAGAGGGGAAAAAAAACAGCTTTCTCAACCCCCTAAGGGCTATACCAATTCACAGTTTTACCTTTTGGGTTACATGGGGCACCAGCTACCTTTCAGAGATTAATAGATATTGTATTATGCCCTCATCAGGAATATGTGGTGGCATACCTAGATGATATTGTGATATACAGTCCCACCTGGGAAAAACATTTAGAACACTTGTCATACATACTTCAGGCCCTTCAAAAAGCCAGACTAACGGCTAACCCGGAGAAGTGTAACATAAGTAGACATTCAATTAATTTCCTGGGTTATGTGATAGAGAAGGAAACCATCAAACAACAAGTAGGTAAAGTGGAGGCCAACACACAGATTCCCATCCCAAAGAATAAGAAAGACGTAAGGGCTTTTCTGGGTATGGTTGGTTATTATAGACGATTCATTCCACATTTTTGTGATATAGCCGCTCCTCTCACAGCTTTACTAGAGAAGCGGCAACCCCACCATATAGTGAACTTTCATGAGCTAGAATATCAACGATTTATCTATCTTAAATCTCTACTGGTCACCGAACTGATCTTACACTGTCCTGACTTTCAGAAGCCTTTCCAGTTACAACCTGATGCTTCAGATCAGGGACTAGGAGCTGTATTATCACAGGAAGGGGAAGATGCACAGTTCCATCCAATATAATACATCAATAGGAAGCTTCTACCTAGAGAAAAACATTACCCTACGGTGGAGAAGGAATGTCTCGCTATCAAATGAGCCATCGACTCCCTTCAATATTACCTCTTAGGGAGATCGTTTACGCTCCTTACTGACCACGCTCCTCTGACCTGGCTATCAAAACTTAAGGACACAAATGCCCGAGTACTACGGTGGTTCTTATCGTTACAACCTTTTATGTTTCAGGTGAAACATTCCCCAGGATCCTCACATTCCAATGCGGACTTTCTGTCTCGATACCCCATTGAGCTGTGGCTTCAACAGCCACTCACAAGGGAGAGCAAATGCAACAGGGCACAAGGAACGTGGGCGGACCTCCCATACCCCTAGGGCACTACTCAGAACATCGGAGGGGCGTTACGGCCGATACGTCCTGACGGCAGCGAATGCCAGAAGTAGACACAGAAAAAGCCGGAAGAGACGGGGAAGAGAAAGGAAGGGCGAGGAGAAGGAGGCTCGTTCGACAGCAGCAAGGAGAAACACAGAGCATGGTAACTGGAGAGGGGAAGCAGGACGACGAACCAAAGGAGGAAATAAAAGTGGTCGGACGTCAGACAATGCGGAGAGAAAGTCCGCTGCGAGAAGACCGAGAGGGAGAGCGGCATACGCGGAAGCCAGCCACGTTCCAGGAGGAGAGTGGCTCATCCAGGTATGTGAAAGGGGCAGGGGAAGAGAATGTAATTAATAGCAGGAAGGGAACAGAGGATCACAAAGCGGGGAAGAGCTACTTGGGCACTAATTAGACACTTGTAAATACAAGAGCACAAATAAAATATAGAAAACAAGCGCACAAGGTGACAGGAAGCTGGTGATGTATTTTTTTAATGGAAAAAGTAATAAAAAAGAAAATTAATAAAGAGTACACAGATTAACAGACGGAGCAGCATGTTACTAACCTAGAGAGATAAAAAGAGAGAAGGAAAACCTAGGAATTAACCAGAGCACTACACACCGAAAGACACAGGAAAGGGTAAAGGAAAGTTGTAATAAGAAAGTTAAACAGTCTTGTAGAAAACAGCAACTAGTTTTGCCCCTGTACCTACCTACTAAAGGCTTCCTACTCTTTCCTCTCTCCCTCTCCTGGTATGGACAACATCATGGAGCCCTGGAACACTGCTACTTGAAGGAAGAAAAAAGAAGATATATGAGGGACTTGATAGGAGGAAAAGAAAGAAACATCCTAAAGACGTATACCAAGATTAGAGAATAATCTAAAGTATAAGGTAACTAAAGAAGAAAATAAAAACCCATAATTAGTGTTCTGCTTACTTACTTACTTAAGGATTTACTTACCTGTCACACAGTCCTAGGATGTTTGTTTCCGGTCCAGGGAGGACTTGGCCTGGCAGTTCAGGCTGGACTGTTCTTGTGTGGAACAGGGTTAAGACTGATTTGCATATGGCTAGGTCCAAACTGGGGTGGAATGGTGAGCAAAAGAACAATGATTGTGAAGGTGGGTGAGTGTTTGAAAGGTTTCGGCACTCCGTCCATCGTCCTTCTGTGTTGCTATGCATTGAATGATGACCTTGCCCTAAAAGAAAAAAACAATAAAGTTCATTAAAAAAAACTTGCCAATGCTAGGGTTGGGCTCATACTGGAATCCTGATAAAATCATTAAGAAGCCATATTAAATTAGCACAAAATAACAAGGGGGATTGTCTTCTGCAGTGAGCGTATAAGATAAAGAGTTGACAATGACAAAGAATGTGATGATGGACTGTACTTCACAGACTTAAAATATTTCCAGTGCACTGCAATGGAAGCACTTTCTAGGAGGCCACATTTTGCACCAGCTAGCCAGTAGCATGACAGGGAAAATCTGTCTGAAAGCTGTGGATAAATTTGGCTGATCCAAACAAGCCAATGATTGAGGGGGAATAACCCAAAACATACTCTGTCAGTGCTTTACAACATTATGGAACCACAACCCACTTTTCACGACAACAAATGTTCGCAACTTATCTAGCTTTAATGGACATGAGGTGGGCAATCTTTTAATGTAACTAAAGCATTGTGCGTTAGTGCATTGTCATTTACAGACCGCACATTTTCTATTGAAATGGTCACTAAAATTGCACAGAAACTCAGTTTTACTGATAAAACTATATTGCACACAAATGATAATGTGTGGAAATCGGGTTTTAGTAAATATTTATTATTTGTGCATCACTATGTAAAGTTTGTTCTGACCCTATTAAAATCTTTGTTTCCATCACACTTCAGAATTACAAAAACGTGCTTCATTTTTACTTTCCTAACTGCTGAATGTATACAGTTCATTTACACGTATTTACATTTTGTTCTGTTATGAAAAACATATACAGTATGCTTCAGCTTTCCCTCACACTTCTTGTACTCTAGCAAGACTGTCATATAATTCACTTTACTTTTCTTTCTCTTGCTACAAAGTGAGAGGTGTTTTGTAAACACCAGACACCATGTTAAAAAAATAATGTGAAAAAATGTGATAAAATGAATCATGTTTGAATGCGCTAAATGGTGACTTATCATTAGTTTTCTGGTCGCCATTTTCGAGAAAAAAATTCTGTGTGTCTCTATTGAGGCTAAAATATATCAAGGTTAAAAGAAATTGATAGCAGGCAGGCTTTTTCTCTTGGAGTGATGTATACATCACACTCCAGAAGTTTCACATTGTTCACAAATAAAACCTTTGTGGGGCTCATAAAACCTTTACAGGGCTGCCAAAATGTATATATACAATTCTATATGTGTGTTTATCTGAATTTTAAGCCTAGATACTCTTTATTAACTTTAAGTCAGGTGGGCTTCATTCAGGAAGCAAACCTATAGTCTTCTGAGGGAGAAATACGAGAGATTTTCCCTTTTGTGCATATCAATTACAAGATGAAATATATGTTATCTTCTTCTGCCCTGATTTGTCATGATTGATCAATTCTATCTGAAGGTAAATATTTGTGAGAAGCAATGTATTTTTTTACAACAGTTGCAGTTAAATTATTTATTTGAACCTGATACTCTAAGAACATGTTTCCTTTTTTTTACATTTTCAATACTATTTTATATGTATAAATATACTGTTTTCTGTGGAGTATGGTAACACTATTTAAATTGAATAGATATACCTTATTTAGGTGTGTAGTGTGGCATCATTTGCATGTTCCATGCACCAGACCCCCTTGCTAACCGATCTCTAAACTAGAACCACCAAATCATCTAATTCCATATTGTTAACATTGACCACACCAACTTCACAAATTCAAGTAGTTGTACTCCACATTTGGATTTGGTTTTTACTGTACGTAACAAAAATATGATTGTAAATTGTCCTTTCCACAGACATTATCAACAATACTGTTATGGCTGCAAGTTCATAATTTTTGTGGTTGGGTTCAACCCACATCTCACTGTTAATATTGCTATGAGCATGACCTTTTCTTAACATAAACTTATAATTCCCGCTACAGAGGAGACTCTGATTAGTCATGAAACCTTGACTTTGCTCAGCTGAATAATGAAGATCTCTCTCCTTGATTCATAATCCGATACAGTTCGCACAACTGTTTGGATCCATATTTGACTTCATTACATCTGGGGTAAGTTTTAGCGGTCTTTGCGCTGACGTGACTACAATGTTGTCTCAATGTTGTTAATTTAAATAATGTACTTACTTCCTTCTTGTACAGTTTGGCCCCAGATTGCACCACCAGCATAAGGTAACCCCCTTTTTACTCGGTATGATTGTGCTCAAGGATTACACACTCAACTCAAAAACCTGCCACTAACTTGGCAACCCTTTAACTACTCCTGCTTTTCCTCTACTACACCCCCTTCATCCCCCTTTTGTCTTGTTAGTAGATGCCTGCAGACTGCAGTAATCAGGAATATAAAGTATTGCTTAACATTCTCTGCGACTCTTTCATTACAGATTAGCTGTCATTCCACTTATACTTCGCCTTTCCCTCACAGATAAAAAACCATGAAAGGAGGGACTTGCTAAATCTCAAATCTTCCTCTTTGGCGTTTTCCATAATTGCTCCTGTTACAATTGTGACTTTCACTCCCTTGTCTAAAGTGACCATCGGTCTGAAGAGGTGGTTAGATACCTTCATACTGACCTTCAAACGTCCCATAACTTCTGATCCACATAAATGTATTACTGAGGTTATGTATGCGGATAAGAAAATGATTGGTTTACTGAACTTATCCTGTACCCTAGAATGATATAATTTCAAAGTAAATACTACTGCGGGTGCGGCCTGACGCGAAGGGAAATGGCTGCTCGAGCACGAGGTCCGTCTTCTCGGCACCGCAATCTCTGTCTTGCTCTGAGCCAAATGGGAGGAACTCAGCGTGGCACACGGTGAAGCACTTCGGAACCACCAGGGTATGAGGTGAGATATTTTCAGCTGCTTCTCTTCGAAGAAATACCTGGAAGATGAGCTGCAGATGCAACCCGCTCTCCACCTGCGCTCTAGGCCCTGTTCTGCAAAAAGGCTGTGAGTAATGATCTGGATGGATCGCAGCGAGTCCTCTGACTAAGCCCCTAAGGGTGCTGATTATATCCCTTCTCCCGCATTCCTGGAACACGGGTGACATAAAAATCAGTTGGAGGTGTAATTTAGGTCCCCAATAAGCCTCAATATTATCTGAAAGGCCTGTCTGAGCTTATGACGCAGGCCTCTTTTCACCTTTCCTGACTACAGTGATTCAGCTCACCCGGCCTCTCCTCACTTATGGGCTGCTGAAGAGACTCTCTTACATTCCCCTTGAGTTAATCTAATAGTGTGAGCTGGCTATGGAATGGTTGATATCTCACTTATATGTGACTCCTGAGAGGCGGGGCGCTCACTGGCCTACTCCAGGATGCTCCTTCTTCCTCCTTATCACAGTGAATTATGGCCCTCTGTCTCACATCAGTAAGCCGAGGTCTGGACTATTGCTACTTCTGAGTTGCATTACAATACCTTTACAGTTATTGTGATTGCTGCGTTATCTACCGTTTGGGTCTCACGGGCACCACTGTGGCGCCCTCCTCTGCCTGACAGCTCCTGGATATTGCAGTGAAATGAACTTCTACCTCTCTTGTCGCTTTTGGGCTACCTGTTCACATACGGATCTTCAACCCAGTGATAAAATAGACTCCATTTTCATTTACCGGCCTCTGCTTCACACCAGTGGGCCCTCTTCCTCTTCCATAATTCACACCTCAAATTTTGGGGTTCACTAATGGCAAAATGTCAGAAAAAGACTCTAAACCAGGCACAAAACTGGTAACAGGCACAAAACTGTCAAAACCAGGACCACCACTGCCAGAATACCTTATTAAAGGCAAAACTGAACTGAAATAAACAATGGGTACAATCCTCAGAAAGCTATCTGATGTATTCCAGCTGGCTCAAACGATGAAAATCATCATAGATATCATGCAACTAGATGTGTCTGGAATGAGATCAGACATTAAACAAATCACTGACAAGCTCTCTGTGGCAGGAAAACACATCAGTGACTTTGAGGATAAATCCTTGTCCACAAAAAAAGACCTCAGCTCAATGCACAAATTATCCATCTCCACGCACCAAGACATCACTGAACCTGAGGGCAGGAATAGAAGAGGCAACATCAGATTTTTTGGTTTTCCTGAAGGCCTTGAAGGGAAACATGGCTCATGCATCACCTTTCTGGAGGATTGGCTTCCTTATCATACTAATATCTGTCAACAAATACTTCAAACTTGAAAGCGTTCACAGATTACCTCATGCCAAAGTGGCCATTCTGCAACTTCTGTCCCACCTAGTCCAATCATCTGTAAGCCTCTGCGCTACCAACACATCTAATTAATTCTAGACTTCATCTGTAAGCATAAACTTATATAGTGGGAAGGCCACCGGAGAACTGTCTCGCAGGACTACTCCAAAACTACTGTCCAAGTACAAAAAGGCTTTCTGTCCCTCAGACCTAGACTTTGAAACATGAACATCCCATTTTTGTTTTCAGGTCCTGCCAGGTTTCGCATTACATATAAAGGTTCTACTTTACTTGCCTCTTCGATGACTGTTGAGCCCTGTCATCCTTTCTGGATAACTTCCAGGACGCTGAGTTAGACACCTCTCCCTCCAATGCTGGAGCGCTGTAATGCACTTGCAGAAATCTTTGTCTCTTCCTCGCCAATATTGTTATGCCTGTAATTATATGTTACACATACAGTTTCCTTACTATGCTCATTGGATTACTTTACACATTTAGGCTCCAACTACTGTCAACAGTTTAGGTGCAATAGCCCCCCCTTTGGGAGATGGCCTTTGATATTAGCTTGTCCCTCATGATTGAAATATTCCCTCACCTATACTCTACTTTCCTTCATCTTTCCCGTGATCATAATTGTGTTACTGATTTGATTATCATACTGCCCTGCTGAAATGTATCCTCTCAAGATTATTGTATCCATATCTGTTTTCGGTTAGAACCTGATGAAACATATATAATTTTTATGTGCGCTTGGACATCATACGCATCCTTCAAAAGACACTCTGCCTATGCGAGATGTAACCTCCTTGATATGTTTCCACACACCTTCAAGTATGGAGAATGGTGCGTTTTTTTACTCATTCATGGGGCTGCAGTTCAGCTAAACATATATGCCTTCCGTCTACCATCTAGGTCATGGTTTCATATGGTGCTCGGGAGACGCACGGCTATTTCTTTTGGATTCCACGTTGTGCCCCTTTCAGGTGGGGGTGGGCTGGTAAGTGAGGGTGTGGGCAGGTTTAAGAGTTGATGGGTTATATTGTTATGTTACCCCTCTTTTATTGCTTCTTTTACCCTTTTTTCTTATTGCCTTTGTTTCTGGAAGACACGCTTAAACATGTCTCTTTATCATGGTGGGCATGCCACCTATGGGTTCCATGTCATTATTTATGTTTGCCTGACTCTTATGCATTCCATATCCTATTGTTATCCCAATAGTGGTGACAGATTCCCTGCAATTGGTCTCACTGAACACTAAAGGCTGAATCATCCAGTTAACAGGTGGAAGATTCTCAAATACAACTACAAATTCAAATGCGATATACTTGTTTTACAAGAATCTACATTTTTTATTTACTGAACATCTACACTCCTAATGTAAATGATATAGGGTTCTAGAAACGCATTGATGAGATGGCTTCTGGACACCGTACTCAATCCAACTATAGATCACAGCTCTAGAACTAAATTTAGACCCTCCACCTCTCACAAACTGCTTTGCTATCGACTCTCTCTCTGATTCCCAGTGCCTTCAATACCCAGACGCCAGGAATTACACCTTCTACTACTCCCTACCAATGATACTCCATGCTTGATTACATCTTAGGCCCTCACTATAACATTGGCGGTAAAATCTGCCTACTGCCGCGGCGACGGCCGCCAAAAGAACGTCACCGCGGCTACCAGCCGTCTGCCATATTATGACCTCATCCGGATTTCCGCCAGAAGGGTGGCAGAAATCCGGCTGTGGCCATGGCAGCGGATGGTGGTAAGGTGGCGCTGCTGCCAGCAGCAGTGCCACGCCAGTAGACCGCTGCCGGCCGTATTATGAGAATACAATGGCTGGCGGTGTTCTGCTAGCGGCTCTGCTGCTGGCAGCAGTGCACCGTCGCGTCTCCTGCCAGAGGACCCCCTGGACACAGGTAAGTGGGTGCTCCGACAGGGGCGGGGGGTGTTGTGTGGGGGTGGGGGTGGGGGTGTATGTCTGTGCATGCGTGTATGCAGGTGTGTGTTGCGTGTTGTATGTGTGTGCATGTCTGGGGATGTGAGTGCATTTATGTTGAGTTGTGTAACTGCATGTGTGCATGTATGTATGTAAGTGTGTGCGGATGTGTGTGTGAATGGATGTATGCATGCGTGGATGAATGTGGGAATCAGTGTGTGTATGTGTGTGTGTGAAGGGGTGTCTGGAGAGGAAGGGGGCAGGGGGGAACCTGTGGAGGGGTAGGGGGGGTTGGGGAAGACCCCTATCAGTGACAGGGAAGGGATTGCCTGTCACTGATAGTGCCTACCACCATGGGTGTCGTGGCTCTAAGGAAGCCACGAAAACCATGGCGGTAGGTGGGGTCATAATCCCGCAGGCAGGCAAGTGACGGCCGCCGGGCTGAAGATTGATGTCTCTAGCCCGGCGGCCATTAACGCCATGGCAGTCGGTGTGGTACATTGGCGGTTTGGCTTCAGCCAAACCGCCAATGTCATAATATGGAGGAAAGTACCACCAGCCTGGTGGCAGTTCGCTCCTCCATATTACTGCTGACCACTGGGGTCATAATGACCCCCTTATTGTCCAAAAACTTAGCAAGAACAATAACTGACTCTAGCATTGAACCTAGGCTGATCTCGGGCCACTCAGCTATATATGTCACATTCGTCTAGTCCAACTCTAGCCCTACTGATAAATCCTGGAGACTCATCCCAGAAACTCTACAAAACCCTGCACACACTGCAGCAATTAAATCAGCCATTATAAACTACTTTGAGAATAACCGACCGGAAAACTGTTCCCCCCCAGTACTTTAGGATGCCCTCAAGTCCACTACTAGAGAAGAGATAATAGGAATTACTGCCCATACTAATACATCTGTAAACACCCAGATAAAGGCCCTAGAAACCGAAATTAAACAACAGGAAATTAGACACCACTCAGAGAAAGGAACTCTCCTATTGCACACCCTAGATCATAGAAAATACAAGTATAACAAAATCTTAAGCCCCAGGGCAGTACAATGGGTATCTAAATTCAACTCAATAAAACTGTGTGCTTGCAACTCCGCTGGAAAAGTTTTAGCCTGATACCTAAAATACACACAAAACCACCCCCAAATGACACCAGCCGGAGATAAGGATGCCTGCTTACACTAAGATCCAATAGAAATTTCTCACACCTTTCTAGATTTTTACAAAACCTATACAATGAAAATACAAATGTGAATTCCACAGATAGCCTAGAGTATTTAGGTAAACTCAACCTTCCCAAAATAGATGCACAATTCCAAGTCCTCCTGAATCAGGATATCAGACTCCGAGCTACTGACTGCCACCAAATTACCCAAACTGGGGAAAGCTCCTTGTCCAGACGGACTTATTGCTCGTTGCTATAAACAATCCAAAGACAAGCTCCACTCCACTCTTCTCAATCTCTTTCATAGTTACATTGAGTTTGGAACTAGCCAGGGTACCACAGCGGAAGCAAGAATCTCACTTATCCCCAAGAAAGGAAAGGACTGTACCTATCCTAAAAACTATAGGCCAATATCACTATTTAATTTGGGCTGTAAGTTATACATAACAATCTTAGCGAGGCAAACTGAAGCAATATTACCTTCCTTAATCGGCCCTTATTAGGCCGGCTTTCTCAAGGGCAGACTCCCCAATGACAGCATTAGACTGTGGGGCCATATCTTACAGTTAGCCAAAACCAAAACTTCCCCTGTGGCAGCAATAGCACTCAATGCTGAAAAGGCATTCAACAATGCTGCATTGCCCTTTTTGGAAACCCACTAAAACTAAAAGCTAGGTAAAGGGGCCACACCTAGAGTGGGTGCACCTTAAATACTAAACCTTAATCCAGCACCCTACAATCACAAATCAGGTATTAGTGGGACAAGCAGGAGTAGGAAGGAAACCTTTAATCTATTTATGCAGAGACACACATTAGGCATGATCCTGGCTCAAAAATCAGCATAGCTTACCTATGTTAGAAAAAAGCGCACTCCACTTGCTACCTTTAGAGTTCAAACTGTTTTGAAGTATGCAAAGTTTGGTCAGTCTGCATTAATATATCAAATTAAAGATTGGAATGTATAGCTTTCAGACACTATCTTTCAAAAAATCAATGGAGATCAACACAAATTAATCTATGTAGCTAACTCCTATATGCACTATCAAACAGAGTTGGGATCCTAACTAGAGAACCCTAGGATCAAAGTACCAAGTTTCTCAATAGACCAACAGTATTTAACTGTGAATAAAGTTTGTTCATCAAGGGGACTGTGTTGTAATGAAAGCACTCAGGAAACGGCATCTTGAGTATATTAGGAGTTGAATTCATCTTGAAGATCAAGCATGACATCTCTCTTTGCTCACTACTGTCAAAGATTCGAACGTTTCCGCCAACATGACAACAGTAGAACACCCAGGCTCTGAGCGCTCCTTAAAACTATGTACAAACAGATTACAACAGACTGAGAAGGAGTAAATTAACTGCAATGAGACTCGACCCATTTTTTGTAACTCCTGAATTCTTAATTTTCACACACGGTGACGCTCCACAATGAAATGAAGTCTACGCTGTGTGCTTTGAACCATGTATGCCAAATAGCTAGTATTTGTGAGTATGGAGGGGCCAATAGGGAATCTGTAGGTGACTGTAAAAGCAATAGGCCAGAACGAAACTCAACAAGGACTGGATTTTGTTGGGTAACTGGGTACATTTCCATGATCTCTTTATTGAACTTTCAGTAACAATAATAATAATAATAATTATAATAATAATTACAAATTGCCACCCAGAGTGCCAGTCATATATTGTTGCCAAAAGGAATCTTTTTGATTAAAAAGTCATCACCTGGAGTTGAATTGGAACATTGTGGGCAAATAAAAACATATGCATATATATATATATATATATATATATATATATATTAGGTTGAGCGCGCAAGCACTTTAACCTGTTATAAGTGTTGTGGGCTTTTAACCACACCCACCACACGCCCATCACTATCACTCGTTCCTGGGCTTGCCTTTAAAATTGCCTTTGTTATCATTGGTAAATGCTTTACTTTTGTCCCGCCTTTGGGGGGTTTTGTTACCGCCTTGGACTCTGACCCTGTTACATGGATAATTGCACATGTGTGGATACGTTTGACTGTGAGCGAACTTCTTTTTCCTTTTCACTTTCTCCTTCGCGCTCATGCTCATGGCGGCCGTGGCACTTTGAATCAGCTCGCTTATGTCAACTGTTTTACTTTTAATTTTCAATTTATGTGGCAAGAAAAGTCCAGTTACGAATTTACAACTCTAATAGCTCTGACTAGAGCAAACGAGAGACCCACTACATTGCAAATGTTTTTTTTCCTTGTCTCCACGCACCGAACCGCTGAACATATTTACACCAAACTTGGCATGAAGGAGGTTTTTAAGATATCAGCATTTTAAAAAGTTGCTAAGTTGCTTATAGAGGGTTAATACTTCTGTATATCTCTGCTGTTTTAACTTGTGAGTCATAATGCATAAATCCTGTCAATCAAATTTTTAATTATTTAAGAAATTTGATTGGCAGGAACAAAGGCCTAGACGGCATGAAACTCATAAGGAAATCGCAAGTGGCCATATTAGGTTCAGGATTTGACAGCATCTTGTGTCTGACTAGCAAATCATTTCTGCATTGCGAGTTTGAGTCAATGTAGAAGAAAAAGCAAAAGCAAAGCCACTACAATGAGTGCCTGACTTTGTTTGATGGAATAAGATAGGTTGCAGGGCCGTAGGCTGTGTGCAGTGAAGGTTGGCTGCCAACAGGGTATTGGGCCCTGGCCCCAGCAACAAGGCTTGTGCTGTCCGCTATGCCCAAGACACCAATTTGCCAATGGCACAGAAATAAAAAAGAGCTATCAAAAAAGCAACATAGTGGCACGAGTTATGGCACGTTTTATGTGCTTTGGTAACAATTACTGGCAAATTTGAGTGATTTGTCAAGTTTGAGCCATAACTAATTTTTTTACTTTGTTTTTTTCAGTGAGCATATATTTATGTATACATTCCCATCATCGTGGACAGTGGTTTTGCACTCCTAACTCTTCCACACCTTGTGACTGTGGTAGCGTTGCACCCATACAAAGGCATGGAGGGGCTCACTCTCTAAATACCTCTTTCAGAAAATGTAAAACAATACAATTTAAATCCCCAATACGCATAACATCTTCTGACCCACAAGTGTCATTTAGTTCTAGCATGTGGTACTTGTATACCAAACTACTTTGGTTTGATATAATCAACGAAGAGAAATTACAAACCAAGCTTTTAAAAAGCAGTATGTATTATTCTCACAAAAAATGTCCCTCCAGCTGCAGGTTAGCAAAATGTTAACAAATTGCTAATGCACCCAGAAATTCCACTACCCTTTCTTTGTTGCCTGTATGTGTTTGCTAAAACTCTAAACTGTTACTCCTTGTTAAAAAAAATGGTATATCAATCCAGACGCTCAAATTACTGGCCTTTTCCACTCTGGTATATCTGGCCAAATTGTTGGGGTGATTTATCGCTGAGCAGTTGCGGACATATACCAAATGTAATTTAATCAGGCCTAAGACAGCTAGTAGTAAACCATTCCCACCATCACCACTTTTTTGATGAGCTGAAACAGAATATCAGTTAGGGTAGTAGTGGACGGACGCAGGTTATACTCTGTCAGCTACACTATACTTTGCTCACCTAGGCACCCTGATTGGTAATTTCCCAAAAGCACAGATAGATGGAGCAGCTCTGTCTGAGATAAGATCCTTTTGACATCTATAACTCACACTTTGAGCATGTCAAGTTTGATTTTAAAGCCATTTTATCATATGATGTACTTTAGGGTTCTACATGATACCTGTCTTGTTCCATCAAGTGTCTGCCTTATGCTAGCACCACAGATAAGGAAAGCGGGTATCAGGAGAGAGGCTGGATTAACAAAGCCTCCCCCACACTGAGATCACGTTGGTTGTAGATTATTCCACCTGAGAAACCCGAAGGGAATCCTTACTCACTTGAACTAGCAATATAAGGCCCAGACTGTCCTTGCTCTTGTTCTTTCTACATCAGTCTACTCTTACAGTAGTTACTTTGGTCTACCCAAAGACCCTTTATGCTGTTTACCATGGCTGCAAAACACTGCTGTAGGAGCACAGCTGGGCCTAAATGCTGGAGCCAGTTGTTTCTTTCTTCCATTCAAAGCATTGGCTTCCTTTTTAAGAAAGATGCACCATCAAATGTTTTTTTTGTTTCAAATGATGTTTATATTATATCTATCTTCTAGAAGCTTATGTTGAGCCCTTCTCCAACTACGTGAAGTGCTTATTGTTAGGGATGACTGGACTGGTAAGTGGCCTTTCACAGTGTCAGCTGCCAATATACGGGACCACCTTCATAAAAGAAGTATTGTCATTGGACTGGAAGAAAGACACAACTTTTCCTAGCAGTTCCCCTTAGAATGCGCTGTTCCTTTGAATCCACTATTTGAAACCATGGTGGTGTGCCTTTTCATACTGTTTCTGGTTTTAGTGCAAGAGGACACTTGTTAGCTATTGTGGAGCTATAAAAAAAACATACAGAAGACACAGCATCACAGCTCATCCTTTAGAGCCCACTCTAAGTTCATGCAATCACCATTTGTCGACAGTATGTTAAGCAACCAGCCAAATTGAGACATAACAGGCAGATAAGAAGATGGGGTTTCATCTCAGTTCTACATTTTTTTATACTCAGATCAACACAGATCTATTGTCTTAAATGTCTTTGGCATGCGAGCAAAGTGTTTTATGCTCTCTTTTAGTTATTTCCCACAACAGGGCCTTTTCCAAGCAGCACAAGAGCATACTATATAGAGCAGTTCTGTTGCAGTAGAAGAATTTAGAAATTAGGCTGCTGCATAAGGAAAAGCAGACAGTCTCCTTGTGTGCCTATGTGTATGTTTTTGGGTTATCTGTGGGACCGGATTACAAAACAAAAACAGGGTTTTATAGGGAAGATTGTAAACATGTAATTGTATTGGCGAAGTCTACAAAGCAGGCTGTAAGTTCACTGCACTGGCATTGCTACCGGCCAAAAGACAGCCTGCCATGAAATTGTGGTGTTGCCCTTCACCACCAGTGGCAGCATGGTAGCAACACTTAATATTCTGACATGAAAACTGTGAGCTATATGCACGATTACAGCCTCCTAGTGTATGGCCCAGGGCCTTCTGGCGACCTTTCTGCCATTTCCTATTCACCCAGACATTACACTGTACATTACTAGTTACATTAGGTGCTGTGAAAATGAGTTGTTGAGAAGGGGGGGGGGGGAGTGATGAGCAATGCCAAAATACTGCGGTAGATGTTGTCCAAGAAATGGATATATGAATGTAACATAATTGTGTGTACTCTATGGGCACAATCTTTTCAGCTGTTAGAATTTTGAGATGGTGTGGTAGAGGAATGGGCTACTACTTAGTTTTGTATTCATGTTAAATGACATAACGAAAATGCAAAAATAAAATGGTTGAAAACCGTGAGTGTAGCAGTACTAAACAGTACTCTTGCATTTTACATGGCAAATGTTTACAATTTTGAGATACAGAGAGAAATGGTGATTTGCCCACAATCATGCACCAAGGATGTGATTTAAACCCAGGCCTCCATGCTCTAAGGTCAACAGCTTTTCAATTAGAACACGTCTTCTCCCTATGAGAAGGCTAGGAAGGCATTTTTGCATTGGCCATGTTTGTTGTACATTAAAGGACTATTGGACTGCACACACATAATTTGTCCTTGAAAAGGGGACCTCGCATAGCTTCCCTTCCCCGATAGAGGATGTTGAATCCAATTGTCTGATACTCAACGTCTTGGTCCTCTTCAGCATCTTGGAGTTATATCATTTGGATATCCAGCATGTCCAGCCTTCTTAGCACATATACATCTCTTGACTTTGAAAAGTAACTCTCTGAAAAACAATTACAGATCAGTCATGGAGAGTAGGGGTAGTTCGTCTAGATGTGCTTTGAAAAAAGGGTACAGACTGATGCTTACAACTCTTCTCGATATTGACCTAGTGTCATATTTTACAGGTGTTCGCCACAGCAATTTTCCAAAATTAAGAGTCTGGTAAATATGAAATTTTGGCACTCAGAATGTAACCACAAAACATATTTTCGTATCTAACTCAATATTTGAGGACAGCAAACTTTAGCTGTTCGCCTTATAGTGAATATAATATTTTTACTTTGCCAAATACATTACTTGAGGAACTGCTTAAAACCAAATATGGGTACGATGCTGACCACATTGATTGGTCATGCTTCATCTCAGTCATACCTGCACTCAGTTGCTGGTGCTTGGCAGGCATTTGTCTGTGTTACAAAGCATGAACAAGCTTGTTAATAAATGCTGTCCCTTTACGGTCCTAGCATGTCAGATTGTCCAAAATGACTTCAGCTAGGCTAAGTCCAGTCACTTCAGGGGCGTAACTCAGGCCCCTTTGGTGCAAGGGGACCCAGAGCCTTATGAGACTCACATAACATACTATTGGGGGCCCTATCATTTTGTGTTACACCACTGTGGTACTCAAGGGACAGCCTGTAAGTATAAACCTACTCTCTTGATGAAATATTAAGTGAACAATCTATTTCAGGAATGTATGAGTGAATGATGCCATGCAGGAAACCAATAGGCTGAAGCAATTTAAAACAAATTCTGTATGAATGCTTTGAATTCATAATATGTTATGCATCAGTTGCCTCTGTTCTTTCTTATATCTGGAGGTTTTCATGATCTTGTTCTATGCATATAAAGCTTTCAAATGTTTAAATGGCAAAAGGCCAAGAAAAGTCAAAAGCAACGATTTCCAACATTTTTCCCTCACGTTTGCCAACTTATGCATAGAAAAAGTACAAAACTGCGCATAATTTATGGTCATGATTAACAAAGGCAAGATAGGCATATTTTTCATGCTAAGATGTGAAGAGTGTGGAACGTCTTCCATGTGTGGAGATTGTTTTCAAAGTGCTAAGTGACATTTAGACCCTCATTACGAGTTTGGCGGTCTTCTGGCAAGACAGCCGCCCTGGTGGCCGCCAAAGAAAGACCACCAGTGATGGCAGTACAGTGACCGCTGTATTATGAGTCACAAACAGAAGACCGCCCAAAAACATCCACAAATCATAAACCACCAGGCTGACCAAAGGCAGGAGAGTGATGGTCCTACCACCAGCACCGCCACGCCAACAACATCCTGCCCTCCGTATTATAACCCACAAATCAGGACGGCAAAAAATCATTGGCAGTGCGAATCGCTGCAGTCTAAAAATCACCTCCACCAGAACCCAACACCAAACTGGAAAGTCTGAATACCCGACACCTGAGCCATATACACACACTTGCTCACTGCACTATGTAACACCCCCTCACACACGCCCACAATCCTTTGCAGCTACAACTAATGACAGAGACATCGTGGAGAAAAGCCAACAGATGACACTGCACGTTAATACTATAGACACCAACACACTTCCCACGCATCACACACCACACATCTGCACCAGAAACACAATACCCCCATCGCAACTGCACACAAACAACAAATACCACCAGCTCACAACCAAACAACCCGACCTCACCAAGCACCCTACACTTCACCCTATGCACACAACACACACCCCCACCCACAACACAACCACCGTGGTCCGTCAGAAGCACCCACGTTTCACAGATGATAAGTTGAGGGTCATGGTAGATGAAATCATCAGGGTAGAGCCGCAACTGTTTGGAGGTCAGGTCCAGCAAACCTCGATAGCCAGGAAAATGGAGTTATGGCGGAGGATCATTGATAGGTTCAACTCAGTGGGCACCCATCCAGGCACAAGAGAGGACATCAGGAAGAGGTGGAACGACCTATGGGGGAAGGTGCGTTCCATGGCATCACGTCACCAGATTGCTATCCACAAGACTGGCGGTGAGCCCCCACCGCCTCCCCCTGAGTTCACATCGTGGGAGGAGAAAGTCTTGGACACCATGCATCCTGAGAGCCTGACTGGAATCATTGGAGGACTCGACTCTGGTAAGTGGACAACACTCCCCAGGCACCAACCACTCCTGTGCAGCATGCATCCCCACCACCCATCACTCCCTAATCCCCCCATCTCACACTTCTGCACCCCCCAAATCACACCACGCCCCACCCCTGCATGCCACCCTACCCCACTGCCACTACCCTCACACAGTCCCTCCCTAATGCACGGATACCAATCACAATGCCAAGCACCACAACTCCCACAGGGCATCACTCCCTATACATCAAAAGATCACAGTCCCACTTCACAGTGGGACACCTGCATGGAAAACCATAGCACATGCCACATCAGCTGGATGCTTCTACTGCGTCCCAGCACACGGCAATGACAGCAATGCTATCCACTATCCACTATCCTCAACCCTCAATGGACAATGGAAACAATGGCACAATCCGTCACCCGCAAGCGATGTCTGCAGTGGTGCATCTGTCATTGCCATCACTGGGAAGCAAGTCAAGCTACTCCATGCATCAGGCAATGATGCAAACAAATACCTCTCCACAATGTAACTCCCTCCCTTTCCATCCACATGTCCCGTTGCCACTGCCACCCGGCAGTGGTTGCCAGAGATAGACAGCCCTCCCCACGATGAAGGGCCCAGTGGATGTCTGGATATTGATGACTTGCCTGGCCCATCTAGGACAACTGGTCAGTCCACCACCTCCAGCCCCACCCTGGAGACATCAGAGTCCCCCACCAATGTGGCTAATGCAGCACAGCCAACTCTTCATAACCAAACCAGTGTCCCAAGGACAGGTCAATTAGCAGCGTGCCCCACAGTACAGGAACCAGAATCAAGGCCACACACCCAAGACGATGAAGGCCTTGGTGTAACTGGGAGTGGGCACACAGTCAAATAACTGACCACCATCCTGCGTGCGTCCGCCACCCACCAGCAGGCCCCTTCCACTAGCCACATTCCATCAGAGCCCTCCACGTCTGCGGCAGCTATGGAATGGAGGCCCTACCAGAGGACCCGCAGACCACCAGCACCCCTCCCCCTCTAGCTGAGGAACCCCCACACAAGCGAGGAAGTCCATCCAGACTCCTTCAGGACCTGATGTCAAGACCAAGACCACTGCCAGGACGTGACCCTCTCTTGAACATTCTCCCTTGTCTGCCACTGACACACCCTGTTGACAGTCCACTGTCATGTCTCCCTTTTCCCATGGCCCCTTGGATACTGGACCTGGACTACCTACAACTGGGACTACTACTCTGTTGATTTCACCCACCATGACCCCACTCACCACCCATTGCACTTGTGAATCACATTAAACACCTTTGAGCACAGCTACTGCTTACGTCTTTATTGTAACAAGTAAGATTTTCTGTTATAAAATATGTCATAACAGTCAACCCATTGTCCTGAAAAGGTATGTGAGATACACAGAAGGGTGAGCAACATGCAGCAAGACAGGGACAACTATCACAATAGGAGTCAATTTTGGCCACTCAGTACAATGTTGAAATCCCTAGTGTGATTTGGCAGGTGGAATCTCAACCATATGCCCATGTCAGATCCACATTTCCTAGACATCCATACTCAATGGTCATTCCCTCACAGATGACAAAACTCAACTAAAGGCCTGTTCCACAGTCAGTAAAAGTTAGGTTATACATTCTCCCATTGTGGAGTGTGTAGATAATTAGCAATACTGATGACACCACTGTGTTTGGCACTACAATTGCAGTTGACATAGCAGTACAGGGAATATAGAACATGGATAATACATTGCATAAGTGATGCATCACAACAACAGAGTGAACATAACACTGACTTCTGAACATTAACACCTCCTCTGATGGGCAAAATGTCCCCCCCACCACCCAGCCAGAGGGAGAGCTGCACTCAACACCTCCACTGATGACAGACACCAGGAGGAGCTATGTCACAAGGCAGACAGGAGTACAGGTCACATGCAAAACAGTTGACACATACCTGTTTCTCATGGGAAGTATTGTTGAATTAACTCTGCTCCAGAGTCAGCTGCATCCTCATCATCTGCCTCCTCATCACACACTATGTCCCCTTCATCAGCCACTGGTCCAGCTGCCACCTCCTAAACATCCAGCAATGGGATGTGACGTCTCAGGGACAGACTGTGTAGCATGCAGCAGGCAACAACGATCTGGCAGACTTTAAGTGGTTTGTAGAGTACGGCACCTCTGGAATCTGGCCTTCAGTAGCCCAAAGGTCCTCTCGATGACGCGCCTCATCCTGCCGTAGCCCTTATTGAAACGTTTTTCAGCATCTGTAGTCAGATAGCTCACAGGTGTGAGCAGCCAGGGAAGGTTAGGGTAGCCAGAGTCCCGTGTGTGCACAAAGGTTGGACCCATCTCAATACCGGTGGAAAAACAGGGCAGATTGTGAAGAGAGGTGAGATTACAGGGGAACACATACTATTGGATACATACCGATGAGCCAGGCCCGGTCCCTCTGTAGTTTTGCCATCATGTGTGGGACGTTGCTCTTCCGAATGAATGTCCACTGGGATCCTGCTAACCAGGACTCCAGTGGTTATGCTCTCTCCTGTAAATTTTACTAACTGTACCTTTTGCTTCCCACAATTGGCATACTGGTCCCCCCATGTAAGCCCTTAGTATATGGTACGTAGGTACCCAGGGCATTGGGGTACCAAAGAATATCTATGGGCTGCAGCAGTTATTCTGCAAAGGGTTCTGCAGGCCTGCCATTGCAGTCTGCGTGAAACAGGTGCATGCACCTGTTTTCACTACAGGTCACTATACGAGGTCACTGTAAGTCACCGCTGTGGTAGACCCTCTCAGCCCAGAGGGCAGTGTGCAGGTACCTGTGTGTGAGGACACCCCTGCACTAGCAGAGGTGACACCTTAAACTCCAGATCCATTACCCTGGACTTTGTGAGTGAGAGGACGTCACTTTACGCATGTACTGGACATAGGTCACTGCCCTCCTGCTGCTTGATCTGATCAAGCCCAGGAAGGCAGAACAAAGGATTTCCTTTGGGAGAGGGAGGTAACACTCTCTCCCTTTGGAAATAGGTGTGTCTGGGTTTGGAGGGGTAGCCTCCCCCAAGCCACTGGTATGCTTTGAAGGGCACATTTGGTGCCTTCCCTGCATAAATAAGTCCACACCGGTTCAGGGACCCCCCAGTCCCTGCTCTGGTGCGAAACTGGACAATGGAAATGGTAGTGACCAGTCACCTGTCCATCACCACCCCAGGAGTGGTGCTCAGAGCTCCCCCAGGGGGTCCCTGTTTTTTTTTATTATTTTTTTTAAAATATATTTTTATTAACTTTTCGCTGTTTTACATATGTAGGTCTATTTGCAGCAACATCTTGTTCTTGTTATACATATCAAACATTTGGGCCGTGCCCTTATCATGCTTTACAGATACTGTGTTTCACAATCCCTTATTCATTTTAATTACCATATAGTGTAGTATTCATTAATCATTGTTTCCAGCACATTAACCGTTCCATTTTTTTTTGGGGGGGGGTCATTTCTTTCAGTGTCCCCTGTTACCTTTTGTATTTTGTGACCTTATAACAGACTTACCCTCAACTTCAAACTGTATGTAAACTTATTGGCTCGTGTGGGTGGATCTGTGCAGCTTCTAGAGGGAGGTTTGCCGGGCGTGTCTAATTGTGCGGGGGTGGCCAGCCGTCCGCTCCCCCCCCCCCAATGTCTTTTTAGTTATTGTGTCCTGTCCCGTTCTGCTCTCTGTCCTTGCGTGTAGTCTGGTGAGGCTCATGACATTTCCCCCGTTCTGGTTTCGGGGACCTTCCCCAGCAGTCACGTCTATCGGCCATATTAGCTAGTTCACCCTATCCCCTCGGTGCTATCGGTCTTTTCATCAGGTCGTCCCAGTTTGTCACTAGGTTCTCCCATTCCGGAGCGATGGGGGTCTGATGAACTCCCCTGGCCTCCTCGGCTTTACGGACCTGCAGCTCAGCCCTGGACCATCTTGTGACATCGCTTTTCCATTCAGTCAGTGAGGGGTGGCTGGGGGACTTCCAGCCCTTCGTAATCAGTCTTTTATAGAGGGCCAGAGCAAGGTCTAGGAAACGACCCCTAATTTTCCCCCCCTTGGCGCCGGCCCTAAGGCCCAGTAAGCACATGGTGGGGGTTGGCTGCAGCTCCGTCCCAAACTGCCCTGTAAGGACCGCCATCATCGCACCCCAACCCGTCTGAAGCACTGTGCATCCCCATACCATGTGATCAAAGTCAGCCTCCCCGTCTCCACATCTGGGGCATGTCCTGTGTGTCCCCCCATATATGCCGTGCAATCGGTGAGGAGTGAGGTATGTTCTATGTAGGTAGTTGTATTGGATGTATCTTAGCCTCGTGTTGCGTGAGATCGTCCTGGGATAAGCTAGTGCTCTGGTCCACTCTGTCTCTGACAGGTCCCGCCCAACCGTCCTCCCCCATTTTTCTCTTAGTGAGTGCAGGGGGTCTATTGCAGCCTCAATTTGGGCCCGGTAAATTTTAGCAATCAAGTGAGGTTCCTCTCCTGCTGTCAACAGGAGGTGCAACACCCCGTGGACAGCGGGTTCTGCGTTAATTGTGTCCCAATGGTCTTTCAGGGTATGCACCAACTTCCTAAAGAGCAAAAATTGTCCCCGTGGTACTCCCCCCTCGGATATGTCAGTGAAACTCCTCAGCACCCCTTCCTTGAATAGCCCCCCCACTGTCACCATCCCCGCTCTCGTCCATGGTCCCAGTCCCAGCCCCCCCGTTCCCTTACTCCCGGGTTCAGGGCTACGGCCGCCAGTGGGAGAGCGGGGGAGTATGGTGGGCCCACTCCGGTCCTTTTCGTGCACCGTTTCCAGCATTTCATTGCAACACTACACATTAAGGTGTCCCCTATGGGGGCAATATTCCTGCCTGCCATACGTGCTACGATCCGAGCTGTGTCTAATTCACCGTGTGCAGTACGCAGGTCCAGTCGTCCCCTGCCCGCCAGCCAGCCAGCCACCCATTGTAACTGGGATGCCAAGTAATATGTCTCGAAGTCAGGGGCACCCAGTCCTCCCACATGGGTCGGTCTACAGATGGTCGACAGCGCCGTTCGTCTACGGCCATCGTCCCATACCAACTCTCTGAGCAGAGCGTTCAACTCACGGAACCATGCAGATGGGACCTGTAATGGTAAGTTAGCAAAGTAGTAGAGGAGGCGTGGAAGCATAATCATTTTTGAGAGCGCTACTCTGGCCATTATTGTTAGTTTCAGTGAGCGCCAAAACCCCACCGAGGAGCGCAGGGATCTGAGTGTCCTGGCAAGATTACCATCCCGGAGGTCACTCAGTTCGTGAAATATTTGTATGCCCAGGTATTTAAAAGTCTGCGGAGCCCAGTTTACGTCCGCTGGGCATGCATCGGGGCGTACGCTGCCTAACTGCACGGGGAACACAAATGTTTTCCTTCGATTAAGGCGAAGTCCTGATAATCCCCCGAAGTCCTCCAGGATCCCCAATGCCCATGTGAGTCCGCTTGTCCCGTCCCTCAGGTAAAGAAGTATGTCATCGGCATACAGGGAGACAATATGCTCAGTCGGACCCCAATCGATACCCTTACCCACGCCTTCCCGTCGCAGCTGCGACGCTAGGGGCTCAATTGCCAGGGCAAATAGTAGTGGGGATAAGGGGCAACTCTGCCTGGTTCCCCGGTGTACTGGGTATGCACTGGATATCGTTTTCCCGGTTTTTACTCTTGCTAGCGGGGATGAGTACAACAGGTCCACCCATTTCACCCACCCCTCCCCCAGTCCCATTTTTAACATCACAGTCCTTAGATAGTCCCACCTGATTGAGTCGAAGGCCTTCTCGAAGTCTACCGCGAGCAAGACCCCCGTTGGCGGTTTCAGTTCCTTGGGCATGTGCAGAACAGTGAAAGCCCACCTCAGATTCAGGGAGGTGCTGCGGCCAGGAACAAAGCCGTTCTGGTCTGCGTGTGCGAGCTTGGTCATAAGGGGGAGCAGCCGGCTAGCCATGATCTTGCTAAGAATCTTAAAGTCGCTGTTTAGCATCGATAAAGGCCTAAAGTCCATCACCGATGCCTCCCTGGCGTTTGTCTTGGGGAGTGGCACCACCAATGCCTCCCGCAGCGTGCGCGGTAGCTCCCCACAGTGCAGTGCCTCCGCATACATCTCTGTCAGCTGGGGAGCCAGCAGGGACTTATATTTTTTGTAAAAATCCATGGGGAGACCGTCTGTTCCAGGGGTCTTCCCAGGTGCTAACTGCGCAATGGCCTCGATTACTTCCTCCACTGTCACTGGTCCCCCCAGGCTATCTCTCTCTTCTGTGTTCAGTGTTGGCAGTGGGATTTGCTGCAGGTACTTATCAAAGGTCTCCGTCCCCAGGTCGACAGGTTTCCCATATAATTGCGTATAATATTCCCTAAATGCGTCATTTATGGGGCTCGGTCTGAGCCTTCGGAGTCCCCCCCATCCAGCACGCACGTGATGGGCTCACTATGCCCTCCTGGGCGGACCAGCCACGCCAGCAGTCTCCCCGATCTGCCCTCCTCCGACTGTAGGGATGCTAAGTATTTTTGCGTGTTGTGGCACCTAAGCTGTTCTTCAATCCGGGAATGTTCTCTACGGGCACGGTTGTATTTTTCATTCTCCTGAGCTGCAGGCCCCTGTCCCAGCTCTCCCTCATGCATATCTTTCTCTGGGGCATTCAATTCCTTTTCAAGTGTGCGCTTCACCCCCACCGACTGTCCCAAGCAGTAGCCCCTCGTCACCACCTTGAGTGCTTCCCATTCCGTGGCCCTAGAAGGGGTGGACCCACTGTTCGTCTCAATATATTCTGCTAGGTGGCAGCTCAGGGCCTCCCTGTACGCCTGATCTTCAAGCGCCGAGGGGGTCAGTCTCCACGACGGTATGGGGGGTCTATCCTCCGATACCCTCATCGTTAATAGCAAGGGATTATGGTCAGACAGGGTGCGGGCAAGATATTCAGAGCGTGTCATATTATTTATCAGGCCTGCTGTGCAGACCATCTATCAATTCTGGTATGCACCCGGTGGAGACCCGAGTAATATGAGTAGTCTCTAGCAGTTGGGTGGTGCTCTCGCCAGACATCCGCCAACCCCCACGTGCCCAACCATTCGCCTAGCTTTTTGGCTGTTTTGATTGTCACTGCCCCCTGTAGAGGCGGGATAGACCTGTCCATGTTTATGTCTAGCACTGCGTTGAAGTCCCCCCCAATTAATAGCTCTCTGGTGCATTGACGTGTGAGGTGGCTCGACAGGCCTGTCATAAAGGGTACCTGGTCTTTGTTAGGGGCATAAATGCAACTTAAGACTATCGGTATACCATATAGCCTCACCTCTAATATCACAAATCTTCCCTCCCGGTCTATGTTGGAAGAGTCTATTGTGAAAGGGACCCCCGCTCTGATCCACACCAGTACGCCTCTTGCGTAAGCTGAATATTCCGAAGCGAATACCTGCCCCCTCCATCTGCGTCTCAGTCTCTCTCCCTCCCCGGGTGCCAAATGAGTCTCCTGCAGCAATGCCACCTGTACACCCCTTCTCTTTAAATAGGAGAGTATTTTATGTCTTTTAGCTGGTGTGCCCATCACCCTAACATTCCATGTTAAGAGATTGTAGTCTGCCATCTCATAATATCAGTCTGGTGACATTGTCCCCGGCTCTTCCAGGCCTCGGATTTGTTCTTTCGCATGCTCAGGTTCTTGCTATAATCGGTTTCCACCACCCACTTTGCCATATTAACTTGTAACTGTGTATCCCAACTCCCAATCCCCAGGGCGCCTCCCAAACTGTAGGTTGCCCAGCAAACTGTGCAGCAGTGCAACTTGTTCAACCATTTATCAGCAGTACTCGCCAGTCTGTTTAGATAGGCGAGGTTCTGGTCCGGGGGGTGGCCAGGTCCGGAGGGGCCGTTTGTTCCCATGTCATGCCTTATCTCCAGGGCCCTCGGCAGGTCCAGGTTAGCCAAGCTCGTCAGCCGTCTGCGGGGTCACCTTCGGGGCGCGGGCCGAGCGCTCCAGTTCTCCAGCAGAGGACACCAATGTGTCGTCCGACTCCTCCCCAGAGCCCTCCTGGGGAGACGCCTCTCCACCCATGCGAGCAGCTGCTTCCAGGGCTGCCTTCCTGCCTTTCTCCTTCTGTGTTTGCGTAGGTGCCATTCGTCGACGGTCTCTGGACCTCCGTCCCCTCAGAGCCCGGCGAGCTCTGCTCCCAGGCGGGCCCTCTCCTGCTGACCTCCCCGCCTGGGAGCCATGTGTCTCCAGCCATTCCCACGCCTCCTCAGGGGACTGGAGGAACGCAGTCTTCCCTTCCAGCATCACTCTTAATCTGGCTGGGTAGAGTAGCGAGTACTGGATCCCTTCTTCTCTTAGGGCTCTCTTGACTGTCAGAAACGAAGCTCGCTTGTTTTGTACCTCCAGAGTAAAGTCCGGGAATAGTGTCACCTCCCCGTTTGCAACTTTGAAAGGGCCCGACTCCCTGGCCCTCTGCAGGAGGGTGTCTCTGTCTCTATAATGCAACAGTTTAGCGATCACAGCCCGGGGGGCCTACCAGGAGCAAGAGGTCTCGACGGCACTCGGTGCGCCCGCTCTAGCGTGTAGAAGGGAGTCAGGCGCCCAGGCGCCACTGTCATGCTGAACCACTTCTCCAGGAATTCAACCATGTTCGTCCCCTCGGCCCCCTCCGGGAGGCCCACCACACGTACATTATTCCTTCTGTTCCTCCCCTCCGCATCTTCAGTTCTCTTTTCGAGGCTCGTCACTCTGTCGACAATGGAAGTCACTTCAGCCGCCAGGTCTTTCTGTTTCGGTGCGATGTCCGCCAATGCGGCTTCTGTCTCTTTGACTCCGTCTACCAGTTTGTGGTGGTCCGCTCTCAGCAGACTCACCTCAACCGCGACCTGGCTGATTTCCCGCTGCAACGTTGACTTTGTGTCTTCTATCGCCCCGAGTATTCTATCTAGGGTATCCTGTACTTTGATTTATGAGTGGTCTTGTGGGCCTGCTTCTTTGCGCTCAGTCAGAGCCTCGGTGTCCATGGTTTTGTTCTTGTGTCGGCTCTTGGGGGGCATCGGACGGGTAGGGGGTCACACCCCAGGGGCCCCGACAGCAGCCCAAGAGGTATCGTAAGCTCCTCTCTGAGTCTTCACGCCCTGTTCTCTGTAGGCCGCACCTCAGTCTCCAGGCAGTCCCTAGCAGGTTCCTGACACCCCGTCGGACCCCGCTGTTTCCGGGCCGCGGTGATGGGGGCTCCGCGTTGACGTTTTATGGTTAATTGCTAGTCTCTACAGCTCTGGGCCCTTTAGTGCGTCGTAGGCCCAGCCTGGTCACCCTTCCTCTTGGCACCGATACTGTCTCCTTTTTGTTCTCCTTGTGGCGCCAAAATCACGTCCAGGCACCCTCAGCCACCCCTCAGGATCTATTTTCCTCAGATACACCGTCCACTACATTACTCATTCAGGGGTCGTTGACACTCCAGGGTACCCGGGGGGGTCCATGATTTCCATCTGCCGGGTAAGCTGCCCACCGCTCCCTCCACGGGGTATGGTCCCTCTCTCACCAGCACCGCTGGTTGTTCCTTTCCCTCGCTGGCTTGGTCTTGTCAGGGGGGGCCTGGCCTGCCGCTGTCTCTAGGCCAGCTCACAGGAGCCCCAGTTCAGCGCGGTCCCGGGCCGCCCCATGCCGTGCCTCACCTTAATCGGCCAACCCGGCCCACCACGATCTCCTCAGGGCCCACAGGGGCCCACCGGGGTCCATAATCCGCCACTCTCACCTCCGCATTGGCAACTGCCAGGGCCCAGTGCTCCTCCACTGGTCAAACGGCCTCGTTATATGCCCAGGGGCCGTGCCGCCGCCCCGATGTTGTATTGCTCCGTCACGATCGCGGGCCGGTCCCAACACTGTCAGGGGCCGCGCCTGCGTCCAGGAGCAGCGCTGCTCCGCCGCCCGACGGGGTGTATCTTCACTCGGGCCCGCAGGCCCCCACCGGCACCTCCTCTGCAGTGGGGAGACTCGTCCGGAGTCCCCCGCCGTTCTCGGGCTCTCCGCCCCCGAACCGCGTCGGCCCGCGGCTCAACGCGAGGTCGCGGCTTCAGCCGCGTGTACAGGCCGCCGGCCTTCCTCCTCGCGATCGGGCCAGGTTTGCCCGTCAATACCCTCTGGGGTCGCCACGGGGGCCCGATCACGCCCAGTATCGGCCCCCCAGTTCAACACCTCTGTGCGGACCCCGATCGGCCCAGATGTGGTGCGCTTTTTCTCGTTTTCCAGCCGGCCCCTCCGGAGCGAGAAAATCAGGCGTGCACCATCTCTGGATCCTTGGCCACGCCCCCCGGGGTCCCTGGGTTCTGCCATTTTGTTTCCAAGGTTTGAAGGAAATTCTGGGAGCATCTGAGTGGTCAGGCCAGACAGGTGACGTCGGAGCCCCCTCCTGATAGGTGCTTACCTGGCTAGGTGACCAATCCGCCTTTCAGTGCTCTTTAAGGTCTCTCTCTTGGGTGGGTCCTCAGATTTTGCTTGCAAGACTCCAGCAGGATTCCTCTGCAACCTCCACTTTGACTTCTGGTCACTGGGACCGCGACTGGACCCTCCAGGGACCGACACACTGCAATCAAGGAAAAAGACTCTTCTGCAACTTTGTTTCCATGGCTCCTGCCAGCTTTGCGAAATTTCCCCGGCCATGCATCCTCAGAAGACAGCAACTCTTCAGCCTGCACGAGAAGAAGAAGGAATCTCCTTTCGAGTGAAGGAGTCACTCCCCTGCATCTGCAGGCACCTGCTGCAACAACGACCACCTGCGTGGATCTCCCCTCATCTTGAGCTGCGTAGATCCTGCATCATGGGTGGTGGTCCGGAGTAGTCCTCCTGGTCCTCTCTGCCAGCTGTCCAACTTTGGTGGAGGTAAGCCGCTGCATTCCCACACAGGACAGTACCCCCGTGCACTGCGTCTCTTGCAGCTGCCAAGGCTTGTTTGCATCTCCTCCAAGGGATCTTCAGGCAACGTGCAGCCCCTGCGGCGTGGGATCCTTTTCTGTAGTGCTGCGTGGGCTCCTTCTGCAACTTCTGTGTTCCCGTTCTGTGGGACTCCTGTGGATGCTTCCTCTGCTCCTATGGAATGTCTGTGATGCTGAGGGTTCCCTGTGACTCCCCCTCCTGGGTTGAGTCCTCCTAGGCCTTGCTGGTCCCCGGCAGCACCACTTTTCCACTAACTGCGAGTTTGCCTTTGCCAAGGCTTGTTTGTGGAATTCCTGCACCAACACCCATCTGCAGTCTTCCCTCAAGTGTGGGACATCTTCTGCATCCATCAGAAACTCTTCTCCGGTTCCAGGGCTGCAGTGCTGACCTGTTCTTCCTCACTGTCGACCAACTCCTGCAAGTACAGCTGGGTGGGTAGTAGCTGCTACTCTTCCTGGACTCCACTGTGGATTTTGGACTTGGTCCCCTCTCCCCACAAGTCTTGTTCTTCAGGAATCCACTGCTGGTTTCTTGCAGTATTGTCTTGGTGCCTTCCTTTCTTCTTTTCCTTCCTTTTGGGTGGTTTGGGGAAAATCTAGTGATTTACTTCTGCTTTCCTGGTCCCTGGGGAGTATTGTGTTACTTAACTCTGTGGTTTTCTAGTACTCCCAGCTCCCCTCTACACATTCCACTTACCTAGGTGGGGGTCCCTGTGTTCGCATTCCATTTTTTTTAGTATATGGTTTGGGCTCCCACTAGGATCACTATTGGTGATTGCTATTTGCACTGTTTTCTAACCTTTTCTATGCCTATTTCTGGTTGCTAGTGTATATATTTAGTGTATTACTTACCTCCTATTGGAGAGTTGCCCTTCTACTATTTTGTGGTATTGTGTTAAAAAAATAAAGTACCTTTATTTTTGTACAACTGAGTGTTTATTTCATGTGTGTAAGTGCTGTGTGACTACAGTGGTATTGCATGAGCTTTGCATGTCTCCTAGATAAGTCTTGGTTGCTCATCCACAGCCTGGCTTCTAGACACTGCCTAACTTCACTTAGAGGGGATACCTGGACCTAGTATAAGGTCTAAGTACCTTAGGTACCCACTACACACCAGGCCAGCTTCCTACAACCAGAGAACTTGGCCGTAACCTGTGAGATATATTGGTCAGCGAGACACACCACCTGGACATTAATGGAATAAAACTTTTTCTGGTTCCTTTACACTTCTTCATTTATCCTGGGTGGAACCAAGGCTATGTGGGTGCCATCTATGGCCCCTATCACATGAGGGACATGTGCCAAATCGTAGAAGGCAGCTTTAACAGTGGCCAAATCTGCACGTTGGGGGAACCTGATGTAGCAGGGCAGATGTCTGAGCAAAGTACATAGTACACCCTTCAACAAATTACTGAGCATCAGCTGTGACATCCCTGCTGCCAAGCCCACTGTACTCTGAAATAACCCTGAGGCAAGGAAGTGGAGAACTGACAACACCTGTACTGTGTGAGGGGTGGCATAGGGATGACGTATGGCAGGCAACAGATCCGGCTCCAACTGGATACACAGCTCCATGATGGTCTGACAGTTCAGTTGATACGTCTGTATGACGTGTCTCTCTTCCAGGGTGGCAAGGTCAACTAGGCGCCGGTACACAGGGGCATGTCTCATTAGCAACATTGCACCGTATCTGGGGTTAGGAGAGAGGAAAAGTCATAAGTTGATGTATTTATTGTGTGGACATAGTCAATCTATTCAGTAGTCACTATATGTCATCCATGGCATACCTAAAATTCAACTGCTAATCACTATTTCAATGTATAATGGCAGCCGTCTGTCCTGCATGCACAGGACAGAGGGAACTGACCTCATTCCGCCAGCGTTAGCCGTCATGGCGGTATGCGGTCTCAACCGCTGTGGAACTCCTCATTGGATAACATTGTTGCTTATGGGAGACTGGGGCAAATGGTGATCACCACTGGCAGTGATGGTCATGTACCAGGTGGGCATGACCGCCATTTACATAGCATAACTCACTTAACTCCTGTCACTCATGCAAGCAAGACCTTCAGTGCGTGTGCTGCTGTGTTCTGACTCTGGAAGCCAATATGCCACGTCATGCAGGGGATAGGGCCCCAGCCTTCACCCAGGAGGAGCTAGAGAAGCTTGTGGATGGGGTCCTACCCCTGTATGGACAGTTGTATGGGGTACCAGAGCAGCAGGTGAATCTTATGTCACTGTCCTGTCTGATAGTGATGGCTGTGAGGATGAAAGGCATTGGGACGAGGCAGACAGAGTGGATGCATGGAGATGGGTGAGGAGTCTGAGCGTTAGTGGCGTGATGACACACGAGTGTGGTCATGATATGTGTCTGATGTGTGATGTGCACTGCTGTCCCTGTGATGCCACTCTACAAGACTTTGGGGGTGATTCTAACCCTGACGGGCGGTCGGAGGCCGCCCGTCAGAGTTCCCCCCTCCAGAACACCGCTCCGCGGTCATAAGACTGCTGCGGTGATTCTGGCTTTTGCACTGGGCTGGCGGGCGGCCGCCAAAAGGCCGCCCGCCAGCCCAGTGCAAAAGAGCCTTCCCACGAGGACGCCGGCTCAGAATTGAGCCGGCGGAGTGGGAAGGTGCGACGGGTGCAGTGGCACCCGTCGCGTATTTCAGTGTCTGCAAAGCAGACACTGAAATACAAAGTGGGGCCCTCTTACGGGGGCCCCTGCAGTGCCCATGCCATTGGCATGGGCACTGCAGGGGCCCCCAGGGGCCCCACGACAACCCATACCGCCATCCTGTTCCTGGCGGGAGAACCGCCAGGAACAGGATGGCGGTATGGGCTGTCAGAATCCCCATGGCGGCGCAGCGAGCTGCGCCGCCATGGAGGATTCTAAAGGGCAGCGGAAAACCGGCGGGAGACCGCCGGTTTTCCGCATCTGACCGCGGCCAAACCGCCGCGGTCAGAATGCCCTGCGGGGCACCGCCAGCCTGTTGGCGGTGCTCCCGCCAACCCTGGCCCCGGCGGTCCATGACCGCCGGGGTCAGAATGACCCCCTTTGTCCTTATGTCTGTGTCACCCATGCAGATCAGCGCCCATCAGAAAAAGGGGATTTGGCGTGCCATCACCAAGCAAGTGCGGACCCTGGGGATCCATAGCCAGCAGAGCATCCACTGCAGAAAGCAGTGGGAGGACCTGAGATGCTGGGCACATAAGGCCGCAGAGGCCCAGCTAGGGACATCCTCTCAACAAGAGCCTACCACTGTGACAGAGGTAACTGGTAAGTCTTCAATCAGCTGCCATATACTGTATGTGTACATAGGCAAAGTTGACCCAGATGTCACTGTGCTATGTGTCAATGGATAAGTGGCCATGCTACCTACCCATGCAGGATTCTATTGAATAAGGAGTACAATAGATGTCTCATCAAGTACATGAGTGCTATTGTTCCCACATCAGCAGTTTACATCAGCATTGCTGTAGTTTCCCCCATGGTGTCCTACTGTTGTAGCATGTATAGGTGAGGGCATGGCCTGCCATGGCACAGCAGCAGATACTGATGTTGTTACTCTGTGTGAATGCTGTGTTGGTATTGACCCATTGCACCCTGTCTTTCTCTGCCACCCTCTCTCCATCTCCTCCTCTGTGTCTGTGTGCATCAGCATCACCAGGTGAAGGAGAAGGGCCACCAGTGAGTGGGAAGGTGCAGCCCACGGGAACCAGGAGGTTGGCACCAGCAGAGCCGAGTGGACCAGTGGGACAGAGGGTGAGGGGAGTGTCACCGGGGAGACAGGATCGACAACAACATCTTCGGATTCCTCCTCCGATGGACGCTCCCTGGCAGTGGCGGACCCATCTGGAACCATCCCAGCATCATCCTTGTCCACCACCCCCGTTACCAGCACCGCCCTCCCTGTAGTTTCCACCCAGTTGCCCATGCCCACTCACCCAGGAGGGGGGCATCTCCTTCACCCCAGGCACCTCAGGCCCTGCCCCAGTCAGCCCTGCTGCCCTCAATGTAGAAGCTATTGACCTCCTGAGGTCTATCTCTGTAGGGCAGTCAACCACTGTGAATGCCATCCAGGCACTGGCATCACAGATGCAACAGTCCAATGCCTACATGGAAGGCATTCACTGTGCCCTGGCTGCCAGGCAGAGATCCTTAAAGGCTCTGGCCTCCTCATTGATGCAAGTCAGTGTCCCTTCTTCTTCTGTCCCCCCGCCAACTACCTGTTCCCAATCCCACAGCCCTGTCCCCTCACCCATCCAAGGCACACTTTCATACCAACATGCATTCACATCAACAGACACAAATCGCAAGGACAAATGCAAGCACCATGAAAGACACCACCGCCATGCACACACACAACAGACACATGCAGACACAACAATATCCACTCCCTACACAAACTCCCCCACCGCCTCCTCCTCACAGACACCACACCACTCACACCTGCAGTCACCACATCATCACTCCCAGATCCTGCCACAAGCAGACCCCATACATGCACCCCATACACCACATGCGCACTCAGCACGACTGTGAACACCCCCACAAGCAGCACATGCACCCTGCCATCTCCCTGCATCTAATCCCCCCTCCTCCCACTACACCTAAACGCCCACACTCATCCACCCAACAGTCACACAGCGCACACATGGCATCCACACTTGCATCTTCACCCAAGGCACCTCATCGTACACACCTCACAACCACTACCTCTCCCTCCACTCCCAAAACGGTTATCCCATGACCAACCTTGTGCCCCTAAGAAAAGTTTCCTGCAAGAGCTTTCCCTGTTCCCTCCCATTGTCCCAGTCCCTGTTCCCCCCCAAGGGCCCTGTTACCCTCCCCAAACCTCCCAGTCCTCCCATGGTCCCCCTGGTACCAGCCATGCCCCTCCCCAACCTAAGACTTCTACCCCCACAAAGGCAAAGGTTACCCCTCCCACATCGCAGACCCAAGCCCCCTCCCCCAAAATCAAAGTAAAAACCTAAACCACCCCAACCCAGACCAAAGAACCCTGACTCCAAACCCCCACCTAAGGACGCCCATCAAAACCTAAACCCCCACCTCGAAACCCCTCACCCCTGAGGTGCCTGCACCCCCCATGGATGCCCCTGCCATGTGGAGGCCACTTTGCAGTCAGAAATCAAGTTGGGGCCATGAACATTGCGCTGTGTACCTGGGGCACACAATACAGGTGGACTGGCCATTAGGCCTATATTGTATATAGGTATTCATTTATTGGAAATTTCAATATAATATATCTGCACCAGGGACCCGTTGATGTTGAGGGTAACATACTTCTCCTGGCTTTCCTTCTACATGTATGTATTGCATATGTGCAATTTGTTCTGTGTGGATTGTGTGTGAGTGTGTGTATGTGTGTGTGTGCGCTGCTACAGGCATTTGTTTGCATATGTGTGTGGCCGTCGCTAGCCGTGCTGGGTGTGTGTGTTGTGTGTGGGTGTGTACTAATGGCCTTCCCTCCAGTATGTGCTAGGCGGGTGTACTTAACGGTTGGTGTCTTCGTCGCTGGTTCTGGAGTTGTATGGCCAGCAGGAGCATTGGGAAGACTTTCAGTTCAGGTTCCATGGCGGCAGCGGACGTGCCTGTGTTCCAGAAGGTGAGTGTCCCCTTTTATGTTGTTAGTTTCCGGCAGGCTTTTCGTGGTGGGGCAACTGCAGCAGAAATCCTGGCGGTGTGTGACCTCGTAATATGGTCGGTGGAAACATGCTCCCCACCACCTGGAGATGCCTACTGCCGGCTGCCGTGGCCCGTCCGCACTGGCGGGACAGGCAGTGACTTGGCTGTGTTCCGGTTGAAACACCGCCATGGTCATAATATGGCGGTCTACTCCGCCGGGCCTGCAGTGGTGCGACAGCCACCTCCACCAGGGCGGTCCTCAGACCGGCAAACTCCTAATGAGAGCTTTAGTGTGTGTTTTCAGGGAAGTAGTTCATAGAAATGTGGTCCAGCTAGCAGAGTCCTACATTTTTGGGTATTCCTAAACATTAGCAATTCCTGTTCCATACGTATCTGTACTTCTAAACTTAGACCTAAATCAATCAGGTGTAAATGCTGCAAAAAGTCTGGAAAATGCAGAGGACGCTTCTTTCTCTGGTGAGGCAGAGAAGGGAACACATGACAAGGAAAATGTTTTTCATGTGAAGAAAAGATAAAAAACAAATGTTTTGGGTGCAGACATTGTCTATTTGTAGTGTCAGTAAAAAACAGTGTACACCTGAAATGAACACGAATACCATGCACCTGTGGAAATATACACATATAGCAGCAAGTGCACTGGAAGTAGTCAGACTTTTACTGGGGCACCCCTGTTAGAACAGCAACTTTTCATGCAATACCTCTCCTTGTAAATGATGTGGATAATGAATAATTTCTTAGCTATTGTAATGGAAAGTTTCAATTCTATTAAGGACTTGGAGGCGAGGATTATGCCTTCTTTCCCCACTTTATTAAATTGCAGCCAAATATTAAAACAAGAACTACTATTCCCATGAGAGCTTGGGAATCAGAGTACAACAAAGAACCAATCAAAATATATAAACAAAACCAAACAGGAACAGGCAGTCCGTAATGTAGTCCATTAGCTGTTTCCAGGATTCCTCTTTCGTTGTGTGAGCCAGGCCGTCATCCATGGCTAAGTATCTTGTTTCGCTTTTACAGTTCCTACGAAGAGAGGATAATCTTAAAAACAAGGTATTCGGTACTTTGAAGAAAAAGACTGAAAGGAAGAGACATCTGAAGGAATTTAAACAATTCATTACATTCTAAAAGTCTAGATACAATAAATCTGAATGGATAATTAGGAAGTACTTACTACATATGGGGAGGGCTCCTTTAAATTTCAATGGTTTTCCTGAAAAAATTTATAAGACGGGGAGGGATAATCCTCGCCTCTAAGTCCTTAATAGAATTGAAACTTTCGGTTACGATTGCTAGGAAAGTTTTCATTCTATGTCAAGACTGGAGACGAGGATTATGCTAGTTCAAAGCTTGTTTACCACTAATTGAGCCATATCAAAAACTGGTTTGAAATAGAATCTCTTGAAGGTTGAGTCCGAAGACCAGTCTGCTGCATTCACGATATCTTCCAGACGAGCGCCTAAAGTAAATGCCTTGAAAGCCATAGCTCCACGAGTGAAATGGGCACCAAAGAGGGAAAGACTGATGCCAGCCTCCTGCATTACCCAACGAACCCACAGAGCAATGGTAGGTGAGGAAACTGCTTTATGCAATTTACGCGGTGCGATAAGAATTTGTCGCTCTCCGGGAGGGCGAATATCTGATGTCATCTCCTGAGAAGCTTTGAGGCAACGAACAACACATACATTTGGGACATCTGAGAAAGCAGGATAAGAGATTATTCTGGTATTACTTTTTGTTTGTCTACTTACCGTGAAGGATACTCCAGAAGGGGAGAAGGTTCTATCAGATACATCCAAGGCACGAACATCAGAAACTCTTCTACAGGATATAAGACAAAGAAGCATGGCTTGTTTGGCAGAAAATTCTTTCCTGGAAAGATAATGATTATGTTGCCAAAACACAAACAGATTCGGTACTTAATTGACATCCCAAAGGAATGAATAATGAGGCTCAGGAGGTAAGGAAAGTCTAATACCTCGAAGGAGGCGACACACTAATTTATGTTCCCCTAACGGAACACCATCAACCATACAATGTCCGGCTGAAATAGCTGACCTGAAAGTATTAATGGATCGATATGCCATTCCTCTAGAAGCAAGGTAAGCCAGAAAGTTAAGAACATGGACTACACCAGCTTCCACGGGATTGCAACTCCTTCGCAAAAACACCAGCGGGTCCATTGACCCCAAGCTGATCTGTAATGCTTAGACTTGCTTGGAGTCCATGCTTTTGATAATAGGTCCTCAGCTTGTTGAGAAAGTCCTGGGACCGACTACCGTCCCCGGAAATTCACCACGCCATCAACAATAGATAGCCTTCCAGAACCACCTTATGAGGCATATTGTCCAGATTGAGAAGCAGCGAGGGAAACGGGGAGTCAGACTGGAGAATCCCAAGAAAGTTCCTGTAGAAACGGAAACCAAACTTGAGACTTCCAAACTGGTGTCACCAAAACTATGTCTGTTTGTTGGCGACGTACATGAGCGGACGTTCGAGTTATCATTGCAAGGGAGGGAAGGCATAACCTTTCTCCGGAGTCCAATCCTGAAGAAAAGCATCTATGGCGGTCACCAAAGGGTCCAGTTTTCAGCTGAAAAATCTGGGAAGCTGGTGATCCAATCTGGATGCAAAGAGATCTACCATAAACGGACCCCATAAATCCTGAAGATGAGAAAACACCTTTGGATGAAGTTTCCAAAGACTGGAGTCTTTGAAATGTCTGGAATAAAAATCTGCAATCTGATTTTGACTGCCTGATAGGTATTGAGCAGTGACAGAAATTTGATGATCCAGGCAGTATTGCCAAAAACTGGTCACCAGATTGGAAAGAGCTTTGGAACGAGTGCCCCCAGATGGTTGATATAACGGACCGCTGAGATATTGTCCATATTCAGGAGAACACACGAGTGGATCGAGTCTTTGGTCCAGCACTTGACTGCAAATGAACCAGCTAAAAGCTCCAGACAATTTATATGCTAATTGTGTTCCTCCGGAGACCATGTTCCCCCAGTGGAAAATTCTCTGCATCGAGCACCCCAGCCTGATCTGCTGGCGTCTGACTCGATTTTGAGATCCGGAGCAGAAACGAAGATTCCTCTTCCGTTCCAAGCCTCCATGTGTGATAGCCACCAACGTATTTCTTCTATTGATTCTTCCGAGAGAAGGACTTCTGAGAATAAGTTAAACCTTTGCAAAGGTGATACGCCTTTAGACGTTGAACAGCCCGATAGGAGAGAGGACCAGGTAAAATTGCTTGTATAGAGGAAGAGAGGAGTCCCACTAAGCGAGCAATCTGCCGAAGTGAAACCCTTTGTTTGGTCAGAGTACGTCGCAATTCGTGACAAATCTTTGCCATCTTTCGAGATGGAAGACTTAAGGTGGCGGAGGTGAAGTCTATGGTGAAACCTAGGAAGACTGCCGATAGTGAAGGAATTAATAGAGATTTGGACTCGATTATAACAAAACCTAGGTCTTGTAATAAGTTGACAGTTATCTGAAGTTGGGCAGAGAATTTCCTGGGACATTGAGCCAGGAGTAAGATGTCGTCAAGATAAATGAGTAATCGAATCCCCTGCGCCCTGAAGTGTTCCACAACGAGCCTGAGAACTTTTGTGAAGCACCATGGTGCTGAGGAGAGACTGAATGAAAGGGTTGTGAACTCGAACGTTTGATTTCTCCAGATGAACTGAAGAAAACGCCTGTGCGGCGGAAAGATGGGAATTGTCAGATTAGCGTCCTTTAGATCTAGACGAGCTAACCAATCCATAGGACGCAACACGTCTCGAAGACGGTGGATCCCCTTCATTTTGAAATGGCGATAAATCAACCATTTATTGATGACTGGTCGTTGACTTCCATCAGCTTTATCTACTAGAAACAGATTGTTGATGAACCCCCGAGGATGCGGCACCGTCAGAGAAATAACTCATTTGTCTAACAGTGCAGCAACCTCCACGTCTACCAGAATGGTATCTTGAGAGGAAAACACAAGAGGACTTGGACGAGAAACTTGTTTGGGAGTGCCAACAAACTCTATCCAAAAACCCTTGATTGTCTCCTTTGTTAATGAATCCCATGCCTGGGTAAAATCCGCCATGCGGCCCCCTACTTTTAGAAGGGAAGAAGGAATAACACTTACCGGAAATGGATCTTGAAGCTCCTCTGCCACCTCGATCCCTGAAGCGGCTGCCTCTTGTGGGGTAGAAGGTGGTGAATCTGGAATGGTCCTGGAACTGGCTTTGCTTGGAGCCTTGTCCTCTGAATGAGGGAGGTGCTTGAGTACGGCCGGTCAAGCAGACCCTGCCCCGTGGAAAAAAACGGGTGGGAAAAACCCTCTTCATAGATGATTGCGCCTTATCCAAGGAAGTAAAAGTGTTCACAAACTTTCCCAGTTCTTTTATGAAGAGTTTGACAAATAATCCACCTTGAGCCACAGCGCCCGCTTCTGAATCAGCTAAATCTAATTTGGGATTCAATTGGTTGAGGAGAGAAGGGCGCTGCTCAGTAGAGAGCGCAAAATTTGCATTGCCCAAAAAAATTATAGCACGTTGAGCCCAACCTGAGAGGATATCGGGAGAGACAAGCACACCCGAGGACTTAGCGTCCTCAGCCATGTCTAGTATTTTGGTTAAAGGGCCTAAAACATCCAAGAGCTTATCTTGACAAAGTCGCCATGACCTATCTATTCCCTTTTTTGGGTCCTTTATGAATTTCTGCAAGAATGGAGACATTCTGGAGTCAAGTTCAGGAGTTGTGCCTACTTTGTCAAGTAGAGAAGGGTGGGGCACTCAGCCCTAAGATAATTACAGGATTCCTTCTCTAAAGGCTTCCGGATGGGACCGGCCACATAATTTATGATGTTATCAGACGGGGCCCATTCAGAAGACCTAGGATGGATAATTTCATCTGGGTCTAACATGTCAGAAATGCCTGAAAAGGAATTGTGAGGAGTAGGTTGAGAGGTGGAAGGAAGCCACAGTTTAGACAGACCGACGTCTTCATCATCTTGATTCTCAGAGGAGTCAGTGTATTGAAGAGACGGAGAGTGTGGCTGAGGATCTAAGAAAGAGAGGGATCAACAGGGGATAAAAGGGAATTTTTAACATGATTGAAAACATTGTGATTAACTCCTGCCTCACGACGACGCATTGCTGGAGTCGCGGCAGTGGTAGTGGATTGAGAATCATTTAGGGATACAGGTGGCCTTGAGGGAGCTAGGTCAGAGGCTGTAAATTTTGCACACTCATACGCAATCTGTTGAAAACGTCTGTCCTCAAGAGGATCAGTTGCTGCAGAAACTGCTCTATAAATGGAGGCATCAACAGCATAAAAAAACTCCTCATCATCTGTTAATTCCATAATAAACCAGAGGTGGAAATTCCAAAAATATAAATTCTTTTTATATATGCAACAGTATAGATATATATATATGTGTATATATATATATATATATATATATATATATATATATATATATATATATATATATATATATATATATATGTATATATATACTTATAATTCTTTATGCGAGCTGGGTGTCAGCTGAGGATTAAAAGTGTGAATTCACACTAATGGAACAAGGTCATCAGCCCGGGACACCTCTCCCCAGTGCACAGAAGATATTTAAAAGGGGAATCAAACCTCTATCTCTATATATATATATATTTAAATATATTATTAGAGGTAGCTGCCTAGGAGCGTGTCCCTAAAGGGCAGGAATGCCCAAATACTAATCCTGCAGGGTGTATGAGGAAATAAAAAAATGGTACAGACCCAAGTGAAAGCGGGGCGTTGAAATGCCAGGCTACAAACCGTTTATAAATGGAGTCACTCTCCAGGCTGAAACAAGAAACCGAGAGAGACACACGCACAGCTGGAGGTGGGCACGCAGCTTCAATTCCGTAATCTGACAGGAATCGAAGCCGCGCGTTCACCTCAGCGCGTCTCCTCAGCATGAGTGTTCGTATGGGTGTCACCTGGTGGCGTTCGAACATCGCAAGTAGTGCACAGTAAAAATTAAAATACAATTGCGAAGGAACGATAACGTTCCTGCGATGTTGAAGTTAAATAAATGACAAAATCAATGAATTTCAAAAGCTGTAAACATTAGCAAACTGTAAAATATTAAGCAATAAAACCAACAGTGAAACAGAATAAAGGAATTCAATTTATTTTAACTGCGAGCAGCAAAGAAAGAGTAATCCTGGAAACAGCTAATGGACTATATTATGGACTGCCTGATCCTGATTAGTTTTATTTATATATTTTGATTGGTTCTTTGTTGTACTCTGATTCCCAGGCGCTCATGGATAGTAGTTCTTGTTTTAATATTCCGCTGCAATTTAATAAAGTGGAGAAAGAAGGCATAATCCTCTCCTCCGGTCCTGAAATAGAATTTAATTCAACTGTTTACATGGTGGAAACCGCAAGCTAAATTATATGTTGACAAATATAACAGCATAATTAACAGAGAAGCTGGTTGCTACTTCTGCCGCTGACTCAGAAGTCAAAAATGCTAATAGCACATGGGTGCGCCTGCACTGTGACCCGCCACTGCCTCTTAAAGTCCTTCTTTCCTCATTTTCAAATTCAAATGAGCTATGCAATAATAGATGAATCGCAAAACAAACTTAGACTCATATGGTTTTGCTGTAGTATTTATACAGGGCTTTCTACCCTGAGGATACACTGAAGAGCTTTGTGGACGGGTAGCATGCTAACCTGTAGGGCAGTGCTTGGTTCAGAGGCGGTTGTACCTACTATGAGCCTATGTGAAGTGCTTTGGTGTCACATGTGCGTGACTGCGAGTGACTAGTGTGGTGCTCCTATCCTATCTTGGGTCGCATCGCTTAGCTGTGTGATGGAGGAAACATAAGTGAAACATAGGCATGTTAAGATTATAATTACTCTGACATGCAATAAATGATTTAACCCCTACTGTGCCCAGGACGAGGTGATCTCGTCCAGGGCACCGGTTCCCGGGTACCTTGGACGAGATCACCTTGTCCTGCACCCGGGAACTGGGGGGAGCGCTAGCGCTACCCCCCTGTGCTCCCCACCCACCCCCCCAAGGCAGGGATGGAAGGGGAAGCCCTTCCCCTTACACACCCGCCCCCCCCAACACCCCCCTTGTGACGTCAGCGCGCAATTGCACGCTGATTTGTCACAGGGCCTCCTCCCATCGTGCTGGAAGCTCAGCTTCCAGCGCGATCGAAAGAGAAATGCTTTGCATTTCTCTTTCGATCACGTGGGGGAGGCCCAGAGAGGCTTCAAAGGGAAGGATATGTATTTCCTTCCCTTTGAAGTCTCTCTGAGCGTTTCAAAAGCCGGATTGCTTGCAATCCAGCTTTTGAAACGCCCACTAGACACCAGGGATTTTTGTTTTTGGTTGAAATTGTCATAAGGGAGCGACCCTTTGGGCAAGGGTCGCTCCCAATGGGGGGCATTTTTTTGGAAGGCCTTTTCTGCCCCCCCTGAGGACAGATCAGCCTATTATTAGGCCGATCTGTCCCCAGGGGGGCAGAAACCTCTAGGCACCAGGGATCATTTTTTTTTTTTTTTTTTTTGGAGGTGGGGAGCGACCCCTTAGGCAAGGGTCGCTCCCCTAGGGGGCAAATTATATTTAGGCCATTTCTGCCCCCCTTGGGGGCAGATTGGCCTATTTTTATGAGGCCAATCTGCCCCCAAGGGGGACAAAACCACTAGACACCAGGGAGTTATTTTTTTTTACGTGAATTTCACGCAAGGGGGGCGACCCCTTAGGCAAGGGTCGCTCCCCTGGGGGGAAAATTTATTTTAGGCCATTTCTGCCCCCCTGGGGGGCAGATCAGCCTATTTTGATTAGGCCGATCTGCCCCCAAGGGGGGCAGAAACCACTAGGCACTGGGGATTTTTTTTTTTTTTTGTTTAACAGATGGGGAGCGACCCCTTGGACAAGGGGGCAGAAACCTCTAGGTGCCAGAGAATATATATATTTTTTTTTAGAGATTGGGAGCGACCCATTAGGCAAGGGTCGCTCCCCTGGGGGGAAAATTTTATTCAGACCATTTCTGCCCCCCTTGGGGGCAGATCGGATAATTTTAGGTCAATTTGCCCCCAAGGGGGCAGAAACCACTAGGCACCGGGGATTTTTTTTTTGGCACCAATGTCACGCAGGGGGAGCGACCGCGTAGGCAAGGGCCGCTCCCAGGGTGGGTTCGGGGGCGGGGGCAAATTTATTTTAGGCCATTTCTGCCCCCCTGGGGGCAGATCGGCCTATTGTTATTAGGCCGATCTGCCCCCAGGGGGGGCAGAAACCTCTAGGCGCCAGGGCAAATTTTCTTTTTGTGTTTATTTTTTGTTTGTTTGTTTTTTTAGAGATGGGGAGCGACCCATTAGGCAAGGGTCGCTCCCCTGGGGGGCAAATTGTATTTAGACCATTTCCGCCCCCTTTGGGGGCAGATCGGCCGATTTTAGGTCAATCTGCCCCCAAGGGGGCAGAAACCACTAGGCACCAGGGATTTTTTTTTTGTGCCAATGTCACGCAATGGTAGCGACCCCATAGACAAGGGTCGCTCCCAGGGGGTGGGGGGGGTTTGGGAAGGTAGGGGGGCAAATTAATTTTAGACCATTTCTGCCCCCCCGGGGGCAGATCGGCCTATTATTAGGCCGATCTGCCCCCAGGGGGGGCAGAAACCTCTAGGCGCCAGGGCAAATAGTTTTTTTGTGTTTTTTTGTTTTGTTTGTTTTTTTAGAGATGGGGAGCGACATATTAGGCAAGGGTTGCTCCCCTGGGGGGCAAATTGTATTTAGACCATTTCTGCCCCCCTTGGGGGCAGATTGGCAGATTTTAGGTCAATCTGCCCCCAAGGGGGCAGAAACCACTAGGCGCCGGGGATTTTTTTTTTGCGCCAATGTCACGCAATGGGAGCGACCCCATAGGCAAGGGTCGCTCCCGGGGGGGGTTTGGGAAGGTGGGAGGGGCAAATTTATTTTAGGCCATTTCTGCCACCCACGGCTGAGCTAGAGGCCAAAATCCACAGGTAGGCACTTTGCAAAAAACACCTCTGTTTTCTGTGAAAAAATTTGATGTGTCCACGTTGTGTTTTGGGACATTTCCTTTCGTGGGCACTAGGCCTACCCACACAAGTGAGGTACCATTTTTATCGGGAGACTTGGGGGAACGCTGGGTGGAAGGAAATTTGTGGCTCCTCTCAGATTCCAGAACTTTCTGTTACCGAAATGAGAGGAAAAAGTGTTTTTTTGGCCAAATTTTGATGTTTGCAAAGGATTCTGGGTAACAGAACCTGGTCAGAGCCCCACAAGTTACCCCATCTTGGATTCCCCTGGGTTTCTAGTTTTCAAAAATGTGCTGGTATGCTAGGTTTCACCAAGTGCCGGCTGAGCTAGAGGCCAAAATCCACAGGTAGGCACTGTTTTCTATGAAAAAATGTGATGTGTCCATGTTGTGTTTTGGGCCATTTTCTTTCGTGGGCGCTAGGCCTACCCACACAAGTGAGGTACCATTTTTATCGGGAGACTTGGGGGAACGCTGGGTGGAAGGACATTTGTGGCTCCTCTCAGATTCCAGAACTTTCTGTCACCGAAATGTGAGGAAAATGTGTTTTTTTAGCCAAATTTTAAGGTTTGCAAAGGATTCTGGGTAACAGAACCTGGTCAGAGCCCCACAAGTCACCCCATCTTGGATTCCCCTAGGTCTCTAGTTTTAAAAAATGCACAGGTTTGGTAGGCTTCCCTAGGTGCCGCCTGAGCTAGAGGCCAAAAGCTACAGGTAGGCACTTTGCAAAAAACACCTCTGTTTTCTTTAAAAAACTTTTACAAAAATTGATGTGTCCACGTTGTGTTTTGGGGCATTTCCTGTCACGGGCGCTAGGCCTACCCCACACAAGTGAGGTATCATTTTTATCGGGAGACTTGGGGAAATGCTGGGTGGAAGGAAATTTTTGGCTCCTCTCAGATTCCAGAACTTTCTGTCACCGAAATGTGAGGAAAATTTGTTTTTTTAGCCAAATTTTGAGGTTTGCAAAGGATTCTGGGTAACAGAACCTGGTCAGAGCCCCACAAGTCACCCCATCTTGGATTCCCCTAGGTCTCTAGTTTAAAAAATGCACAGGTTTGGTAGGTTTCCCTAGGTGCCGGCTGAGCTAGAGGCCAAAATCTACAGGTAGGCACTTTGCAAAAACACACCTCTGTTTTCTTTCAAAAAATGTGATGTGTCCACGTTGTGTTTTGGGGCATTTCCTGTCACGGGCGCTAGACCTACCCACACAAGTGAGGTATCATTTTTATCGGGAGACTTCGGAGAGCGCTGGGTGGAAGGAAATTTGTGGCTTCTCTCAGATCCCAGAACTTTATGTCACCAAAATATGAGGAAAATGTGTTTTTTAGCCAAAGTTTGAGGTTTGCAAAGGATTCTGGGTAACAGAACCTGGTCAGAGCCCCACAAGTCACCCCATCTTGGATTCCCCTAGGTCTCTAGTTTTAAAAAATGCACAGGTTTGGTAGGTTTCCCTAGGTGCCGGCTGAGCTAGAGGCCAAAATCTACAGGTAGGCACTTTGCAAAAAACACCTCTGTTTTCTTTCAAAAAATGTGATGTGTCCACGTTGTGTTTTGGGGCATTTCCTGTTGCGGGCGCTAGGCCTACTCACACAAGTGAGGTATCATTTTTATCCGGAGACTTGGGGGAACATAGAATAGCAAAACAAGTGTTATTGCCCCTTGTCTTTCCCTACATTTTTTCCTTCCAAATATAAGAAAGTGTGTAAATAAGACGTCTATTTGAGAAATGCCCTGTAATTCACATGCTAGTATGGTCACCCCGGAATTCAGAGATGTGCAAATAACCACTGCTCCTCAACACCTTATCTAGTGCCCATTTTGGAAATACAAAGGTTTTCTTGATAGCTATTTTTCACTCTTTATATTTCAGCAAATGAATTACTGTATACCCTGTATAGAATGAAAACGCACTGCAGGGTGCAGCTCATTTATTGGCTCTGGGTACCTAGGGTTCTTGATGAACCTACAAGCCCTATATATCCCCGCAACCAGAGGAGTCCAGCGGACGTAACAGTATATTGCTTTCAAAAATCTGACATTGCAGGAAAAAGTTACAGAGTAAAACGTAGAGAAAAATTGCCATTTTTTTCACCTCAATTTCAATCTTTTTCTTTTTCAGTTGTTATTTTCTGTAGGAAACCCTTGTAGGATCTACACAAATGACCCCTTGCTGAATTCAGAATTTTGTCTACGTTTCAGAAATTTTTAGGTTTCTGGGATCCAGCATTGGTTTCACGCCCATTTCTGTCACTGACTGGAAGGAGGCTGAAAGCACCAAAAATCGTAAAAATGGGGTATGTCCCAGTAAAATGCCAAATTTGTGTTGAAAAATTGGGTTTTCTGATTCAAGTCTGCCTGTTCCTGGAAGCTGGGAAGCTGGTGATTTTAGCACCGCAAACCCTTTGTTGATGCCATTTTCAGGGAAAAAACCACAAGCCTTCTTCTGCAGCCACTTTTTCCAATTTTTTTGAAAAAAACGAAATTTTCACTTTATTTTGGCTAATTTCTTGGCCTCCTTCAGGGGAACCCACAAAGTCTGGGTACCTCTAGAATCCCTAGGATGTTGGAAAAATAAGACGGAAATTTGGCTTGGCTAGCTTATGTGGACAAAAAGTTATGAGGGCCTAAGCGCAAACTGCCCCAAATAGCCAAAAAAAGCCTGGCACAGGAGGGGGAAAAGGCCTGGCAGCGAAGGGGTTAAAGCACAGGGGCCAGCCTCATGTAATTATTAGCTGGATGCCTCACCAATGTGTGTGACAGTCTTTGAGAAAGACTCAGGAATGCACAAACACTCTCAGAATCCAGAACTGTGAACAAGCCACATATTTATTTATTTGTATAGCGCTAACCAGCCAGCCCTGGTCACCCAACCTGCCCTTCCTTGAACCCTGATAGCAGGGAACAAGAAATAAAAAGTAGACGAGGAAATAATTAGCACAGGCAATATGCAACAAAGTCACTCATCACAAGAAGGGCTGAAACAACGTCATCATACCTCCTTTGAATGATAGTTCAGGAAAAAAAGTTTGCAAGGTATATTATATTTGCACCTGCCATATTATTTACAATGATGTTCTTGATCTCCAAGCTACAAGCAGAGAGCTCAGTGGTTTATGATATTTTTATATTTTTATCAGTGCCCCCAAAGAGACCTCCCAATTGCTTGAGCTCTACAGCAAACAATAAACTAGATATTAGCACAAAAGGAATGGAAAAAAAGGAAAGAAAAAAGGACATTTAAAGGTTATTTCACCTATCAGATTCATTTTTTCATAGAGTAAAAATGCAGTTTAATTTATAATTGACTCAACATTATAACATTTTAAAGGAAGGAGAAGGTAAATTTGATAAAATTGCCTCTGCTTCAACATAAGCCATTGGGGAAAATACATTCCGTCGATTTTCTTTTCAAAATCTCCTACTTTGAAAATGTTGGCAAGTAGGCTACCAAACAGGACAAAGAAGCTCCTTCACTCGTGTCATGATTATGCATATAGAATCCTTAAAATATCACTGGATAAACCTATGAAATGAGTTCACAGTGAGAAGCGGCCCCTGAAACGCTTCCGGTTTGGGAGTTGCCTTCCGCATTGCGCGCCGCTTTGCCCTACTGGCCGCAGCTCGGGCTTTGCTGCGAGGCGAGGCCTCTGCGGTTGGGCCACTGACTGGTCACTGATAACACGCGAGGGTGCAGGGGCTGAAGGGAGGGAGCTCCGGCAGGAGTCTGCGACGAGAGATAAGGGGAGCGTGATGGGTTAATGCCGAGGAGGCCTGCAGGTGTTGAGGACAAGATCAGATGGCAGATACCGGGAGCCACGTGGCACATATATGAGCCACAGACTGGAGCATTTAGGGCAAAAATAAAACAAACGATCCCTGCTAGCGTCAAGCAGTTGTTTGTCCTGGATGAAGGATGTATTACGACGTACAAACGATGATTCATTTTAGATTCTCAGCTTATTTACATATTACTTAGTAAAATAGTATTCCTGGGTAAGCCACTGAAATGGCACACATGAAGAGGGCCCCTGCATAATGCTCTGGTCTAAATGGAAGAGTTTGGGAAACATTTTACAATTAGCCAACAGGGCGATTTAATTTTGAAGGATAATTACGTTTGCATGTGGATAGTCCAGGCAGTTGCGCAGTGCCAGCTCGCTGCTAGCGTCGTTTATCAGTTTTATTGCCCTGCCCTTCTCCTAGGTTTTGTTTTCCTGCTATGAACGTGTTTTGCTCTCTCTGCTACTCTTCCTGCCGGTTTTCTTTTTTTGTGTGACACTAAGTCAGAGAGCAGACACAAATTCATGGGGTAACAAAGCAGGTTATGCACATATTAAAAATATTACATTTTAATTAGTCTTTTCATCACTGGCATATAAATAATACCAAACAAAAGTGACAGACAAAATAAATGGCGATAAAAAATCGTAGACAGAAAAAAACAAGTACGTGGTTGTATTTTAAATTTGAGAAAAAATTACCCATATTTGTCAAAATTTGGAAGTGCTTTCACACCTGGTTACAACCTATATGTCAATGGTATATGCCTCACACATTTCTTGTGACCGATGACTGAACAGGGGTAGATGTTTCGCCTGCAAGTTCCTCGTTAGGATTATTCTGTCATTCACTATAGCATACCGTATTCATGTTTATTGAAGATGTCCAGAAAATATTATTTTGGGTATCCAGAGTTAATAATAATTTCAAAATACTGTTTAACTTTTAAAGAATCAGAAGCCAGTATTTGTTTACAATACGGCAAACAAAAAATATATGAATGTGTATGGCGCAGTCGGCTCCACATGTCAGGTATGTCAATTATATTTTCATATTCTATCTCAAAATCTCATGAAGTGTAATCTAAAAGTCCTGTGTAGATGTATATATTCATATATTCAATATTTCGCCTCCTGTCAGGGTGACCCCTTGACGAAGTCAATACGATTGTTTTGTATAGTGATCTGGCAACAACCATTTGAAAAAAGCCAATGGACTTGACTTCATATAATGATGTGGTAACCGCTTCACAGAGCCAGTAGACTTGCGTTGTATATTGATGTGGTCACACTTTGACAAAGCAAATAGGGTTGTTGTGTATAATGATGTAGTCACTCATTGACAAAGCCAGTAGGCTTGCCTTCATGTTACAGTGTGGTGATCCCTTGACGCTGCTACTAGTCTTGCCTCGTGTATTGATGTGGCCACCCCTGAGAAAGCCAAAAGCCTTGTCTCCATATAATGATGTGGTGTCCCCTTGACAAAACGAATACGCTTGCCTTCATGTCATGATGTGGTGACCCCTTTACAAAGCCAATAGGTTTGCCTTGTTTATTGATTGGGTCACCCTTTGGGAAAGCCAGTAGGCTTGTCTTGTTTAATGATGTGGTCACTCTTTGACAAAAAAAGGAGGCTTGTCTTCATATAATGATGTGGTGACCACTAGACAAAGCCAATAGGCTTACCGTATATATTGATGCAGTCACCCCTTGACAAAGTCAATAAGCTTGCCTTTATACAATGATGTGGTAAGCCCTTGACATTGCCAATCGACTTGCCTTGTATAGCGATGTGGTCACCTCTTGACAAAGCCTATGGGCCTGAATTTTAAATATTGATGTGGTGACCCCTTTAGACAGCCAGTAGACCTGCATTATTTAAAATGACACCCATTTATATTGTGATTAACCTATTTGTTGGCTGGCCATGCACAGGGTTTTCAGTAGCTTCTGTACTGCTAACAAGTGCAACCTTTTTCACAATTGCTTAGCCTCCTAATGGGGCTCACACGTGTGGGGAATGTAGGCTTTCTATATACAGTTGTTCACAGGACAAAGGCTGTGCATAGCAGAGCCTTCACTATTTAAAAGAGTTTGAGAGTCCATAGGTAGTGGGCTTTTTGTGGAAAGTTGTGCACAGGGCAAAGGCTGTGCATAGTAGGGGCTTGACGATCTAATGTGGCTTGGTTGTCTGGAGGGGATGACCTCTCTGTGAAGATCTGTACACGGGGTGAAGACTATACATAGTATGGCCTTAGCAACCCAATAGGGCATAGAAACTTAGTGGAAGGAGTGGATTCTCCGTGAAGAGTACTGCTACATAGTAGAACTTTGATCAGTTAATGGAACGTTGGTGTCTAGCTGCAGTGGGCTCTCCATGAAGATTTTATGCAGGGTGAAGGCTGTGCGTAGTAGGGGCTTGGGCACTTAAATGGGCTTGGGTGTCTGGAGGTAGTGGATTCTCTTTGACAATGTATGTAAAGTGTGAAGGTTGTGAGTAGTAGGGGTTTGGCAACGTAATGGGACCTGTGTAGTTTAAGGGCACTGGACTGCAGTCTAATTGTCACATATATGCATATATGTTTATGTAATTTATGATTTACATGATTCAAGGCCATTAATGCTTATTCACATATTTTCAAGGCTGTACTGGTTTGCAGAGTAAATTGAACAGCAGTATGGTGGATGATGTCATCAGTCGTGTTATCAATTATGTCAGTTGAGATGTAGATATCCGAGGAAGCTATTTGAGACTTGTAAGAAACAGTATTCTTATTTTAGATAATTAATATGACAAAGTTAAGTTCCTCATTCCGTTAATTTCTAAAGAAAATGCTTTCAGTTTTACAGTTTTAATTCCATCAAGATGACATTTAGGTGTGCCACAGTGTTGTCATAAATACACAGTAGTAATGCTCTAGTTGTTCATTAGAACATTGGTATGAAGCTTCAGTAAAACGCTGGGGGAATCAATTGACAGGCTGCAGTTGCTGTTGGAAGTACATATTTTACTTAGAATATCAGACTTTGGCCCATATTATGAACACGGCAGGAAACACCGCTGACCGCCGTGGCGACGGTGAACAGAAGACCGCCATTGGCGGTGAATAGAAACCCACCATATAATGAACCAAAAAACAGATTCCGTCAAAAATCACCAGTCCACCCGTCTCCGCCAGGACCCTGTCGGCGGAAATGATGGACCTCCCACCCGCCACCGCCGAGCACACCCACATCCTGGCCTCCAAATAATGATGCACAAATCACCTTGGCGGTCAGTGGAAGATGAACGACCATTGGTGGTGCAGACCGCCACAGACGGCAAGTGGCCCAACAGTAAGAAGTACACACATTCGATAAGTTAGAAACCCACACACCTGACACATGTCCAAAACACCATAAAAACAATCACAGACACACCCCACAATCCTTTGCAATGAAAGTAGGCCAATGAAGACAGAGAACACCAGAAGCAAACACTGAGCGCCACAATACACAAGACTCACACCGAACCACAGAAGAGCACCCTCACCGCGATTCCACCCTGGACACCATTTACCACACTCACCCCCCAAACATCCACGCTTCACAGAAAGGGAGCTAAGGACCATGGTGGACGAGATCCTGAAGGTGGAGCCACAACTATTCGGGGCTCAGGTACAGCACACACCCATCACCAGGAAGATGGAGCTATGGCAGACCATTGTTAACAGGGTCAATTCAGTGGGACACCATCCACGCACTAGGGACGACATCTGCAAGAGATGGAACGACCTGCGGGGGAAGGTCAGGGCTATGGCATCCAGGCACCACATTGCATTCCAGAAGACTGGGGGAGGACCTCCACCAACACCACCCGACTACACTGACTGGGAGGAAAAGGTACTGGCCATCCTGCACCGAGGGACTCACTGGAGGAATGGACTCGGGTAAGTCGTCTACATTTACCCCATATCCATCACACATGGAATGCATGCACCACCCCAACCCCTCCAACACACACCAGGATCAACACCCCACCCAGCCTACAGGCACTGAATCCACCACCAATGCATGCTCACAAACCCAGTAACAGGCCCACATCCCTCCCCTGTGCACAGCCACCCACCCCTGCAATGAAACACCCACAGTGCACCTCTACACCCTAAGTTAAAAGCAATATTAACCCCACTAGAGCATCCTGCGTGTTCCCAAAGTGTGTAAGCTGCACAAGCCCACCCAGGCCTCTACACCCCATCCGACTATGCGAATGTAACAGACATGTCCATTTCCCCCAACAGGCACCACCATCCATGCCACCCTGACGGACAGGACAAGGAGTGCTAGTGCCCCCCAGGGAGACAGAGGCACCTCACAGGACACTGGGGATGGAACCATGGACACTGATGAACAGGCTGGCCCCTCACACAGTCCTGGACTGTCACCATCCATCAGCCCCACCCAGGATACCCCTGACATCCTTACCACCCAGGCAAGAACAGCACCCCAGGGCAACCGTCCCCACACCTGTGTATCCAGGCCACAGATTGGTGGAACACAAGTACAGAGGCCACAGTCACCCCCTACGAACAGGCAGGAAGACAATGGCCCCAGTACAAGTGGCACCACCAGACCTCTAGAGGGGACACAGGCACAGGGGGCTAGGCCCGGTGGGAGGGCATCACTGGCTCAGGGGGGAGGCCACAGGATGGATCCTGCAGCCCAGGGCGTGAGCTCTGAGGTCCTGAGGGCCTACCAGCATACCCATGACAGATTGGCCCAGATAGTATCCACCCTGGAGCAGAGTCAGAGGATGCAGCAGGAACACCATCAAGAGGCCATGGAGCAGTGGAAAATGCACAACTCCACAATGGCCAGCATAGCAGGTGCGCTGCTGCAGCTTGTACAAACCCAGTCTGAGACCCACACAGTACAGGAAGCCTTCACTACAGCACAGGAGACAGACCGCACAATGACTTCATCAGCATCAACTTCCCACGAACTACCCTCAGAGGAAACACAAGGAACAACCCTTTCATCCCCTCTAGGTCAACAACAGGCGCCCAAACGGACCCTCTGGCCAAGATATGGGACTGGAACACCTGCCAAAAACAAGGCCCCCTCAAAGAAGTGACTCTGCAACAATCTGTCCACCAATTATCCCACACAATCAACCACCAAACAGTGCTACCTATAAATAAGAACTCATGTAAGCAATGATGGACCTACCAATACTTACAACAAGGCTGCCACCATGTTGGCATTTAGGATATCCACCCATGACCAACTGTCATCACTGTAATTTGCACGATTCAATTCCTGCACCAAATACAACACATAACACACCTGTAACACTGTCCCCTGTCATAATGTGTGAACAAAGTGAAGTATGGATCCAACTGGCTGATAACTACTTTATTTGTACCTGCGTAGCATGAAAGTACACACTTGCCTTACATGTTGTTGTGCCTAAATATGTTGAGAAAAAGAACCACTGAATTGTATTCTGTCCTATGCAGACCTGGAAACAGTTGCAATTAGTACATTCAATCCCCCCTAGATGACAAGGCACACTGACAGTATGTTTCACAAACACCAATCTCAACCCTTACTCCCACATAGTTACTGGAAGTATAGTTGTATAAGTTGGGTCCTGGAATTGACATCTTCTCCTTCCTTATCATCACCATCACTCTTGTCCTCTCTCTGAGGAAGCTGGTCTGGATATACAGCACTCACTGCCACGTTGTTCAGCATGCCACCACTATTCTACACACCTTTTCAGGCCCATAGGCCAGGGAACCCCCAGAGATATGTAGACAATGAAATCTAGCCTTCAGGAGACCTATAGTGTGCTCAATCACCCCCCCCTAGTACGTCCATGGGCCTCATTGTAATTCCTCTCTGCATCTGTCCCAGGATTCCTCACTGGTGTCAGGAGCCAACACAAGTTGGGATAGCCAGAATCACCTAGAAAAATGTGCAAAACAGAACTGTCATTGACAAGCCTCAGAATCAGACAGCATGGGTGTTTGCTAGGTGGCAGTTAGTGATAGAAACACCTACATATGAACCACCCTCTGTCCTCTTGTAGTTGTTCCATCTTGTGTGGCACACTACTGTTCCTCAGCACAAAGGAATCATCGACTGAACCGGGGAACATGGCATTCACATGTGAGATGTACTGGTCTGCAGTACATACCAATTGAATGTTCATGGAGTGAAAGTTCTTCTTGTTTCTGTACACCTGTTCACTGACTCTTGGGGGGATTTTAGGTATGTGGGTGCCATCGATGGCACCTATCACATGGGGTATGTTGGCAAAGGCATAGAAGTCAGACTTCATGACAGGGAGGTCAGTACTTTGGGGAAACCTCACATAGGACTGCAGGTGTCGTACAAATGCATTCAGAAATCTTGTCAGTATGAAGCTGAACATTGGCTGTGAAAATCCAGCACCCATGCCCACTGTCACTTGAAAAGAGCCTGTGGCCAGGAAATGGAGCGCAGAGGGCACCTGCACTTCAGTAGGGATGGCATGCTGATTACAATATGCCGGAGTCAGTGCAGGATCCAGTAATACACAAAGTTTGAGAATAGTTGCACGGGTGAGTCTGTAATTGATTATGATGTGACGCTCCACCATGGTCTGCATATCCACAAGTGGTCTGTACACCGATGGGGCCCTTCTTTGCCACAAGGGCCTGTACCTAGGAGGAATTTGAAACACGTGTGAGGAAGACATACATTGGCACACATTGTCAGTCATTGAGCACTGCTGACTTGATTGTAGGGACTCAAATGCTAAATGTTTTTGATCTAACATCAACAAGACCATAATTATTGATCAGGGTTTGTCAGGTGTGGTATTGTTAAAGGTCACATGCATAGGTGTGTTAGGTGAACATTAGGGCCTGTATTGGGCAGATAGCAGTATTATAAATGCATAGCTTTTGGCAAAATGTATGCCCCCTGTAATCCAGAACTGTTGTGGTCGAAGTGACCACATACCGCCGTGCGCACAGTCATTGGTTAACATGGATGTCAAAGGGGAATCCTAGCGTATCATGATTGCAGCTGGCGGTGACGGTGCACACCGCCGTGGTACGTACGTGAAGTCGTCAACCCAACTTCACTTGACTCCCTGATCTCGTGCAAGCAGGTACTCCACTAAGTGTACTGCTGTGTCTTGCCTCTGGTCATGGAAGTAGCTCGTGTTGCAGGTGAAAGGGCCCGGCCTTCACCCAGGAGTAATTGGAGAGGATAGTGTATGGGGTCATGCCCCTGTATGCCAAGCTCTACGGACGGCCAAAGGTACCAGTGAGTCAGAGGATTGTGGGCAATGGTTGTGTCTAATGGATGGTGTTGGCAGTACATACGTGTGCACCTCTGACCCTGGATGGGCCATGGTTCTTGACATGCTGCGTGCGTATGTGCTGTTAGTCTGTTTTCACAGTCCGTCCCATAGTGGACGTATAGCCAGCTGTATATATTTGCCAATTGCCTGACCTCTGTGTTACATTTCTGTGTGTCCCTTTTAGGTCAGCACCCACCAGAAGAGGGAACTTTGGCATGCCATCGCCTAGGAGGTGCGGACCCTGGGGGTCTACAACCGGCGGAGCACCCACTGTTGAAAGGTTTCCCAGGTCATTCCGCCCCCCCCTCCAACCTCCTTGACCCCTTCCTGCACCCCACTCCCTTCATCCGTCCAAAGCACACAATCTGACACGCAGCCACACACCTCAACACACAAGAAGCACACTTCAAAACACGAGCTCCACACCTCCCACCACAAGCATTCACACAGCCAATAGACACCTGCACACACAACAACGTCCACTTCCCCCAGTGTGCCCACCTCTTCCACCTCCCTGTCTGTCCCCTCTACATCCACACCCTCATGCACTGCACCTTCACTCACTGTTACTGCTCCTCTTCCTGCACTCACCACAATAGCAGACAGCCATACATGCACTCCATACACCACACCTGCACTCGCCACCTACACTGTAGTTGACACATGCATCACACTCACCAGACTTGCAGACACCCACCCAACATACATCCACACTAGCTGATTGTCTTCTCCCACTCTGTCCACCCCCCACCTCCCAAAACACACAAATGCACCAAGACACCCACCCATCAGACATCCACCACACCACAGCATACTGAGCAGTCACCTGCACCCACTACACCACACCTACACCCCATACATCAACTCCCTCTGCCTCCACTCCCACGCCTTCATCCACGCCCACCCCAATTGCTCCCCAAAAACCTTTCCTCTCCGGTGCTGACCTCTTCCAACCCAGTGGCCCCCCCGTCTTGTCCCCGAACGTGCCCACCTCCTTGCCCTTTCCGCTCCTTCCACATCACAGCCCACCCCGGTCCAGCCTTCCTATTTCCGTGCACCTTCCCCGGTGAAGAAGAAGGCCGGTCAGAGCCTAGGCCATCAAGCTGCACCCGAGCCAAACAGCCCCCACCCCCTTCAAAGGAGAAGCCCACCCCCCTCCAACCTCCACAAGAAAGTCAAAGTCCCACCCCTGTCGAAAATCCCCACCTCCCCACCCCCCTCCGTGAGGTGCCTGGATCCCCATATGGTGCCCCGTTCTGTGGAGTACCCAGCACTTGTGGGAGTCAGGTGTGGCCATTTGTGGCCCAGGACAATGTACATTTTATGTACTGGCCATTGGCCCTGTTAGCACTCTTTGGCTCAGTGAACTAATAATAAAAGTTTCTGTGTGGCCTGTGTTTGGGCTGCACACAGTTACACCCTGGTGTTTGTTTGACATTTTTATGGGTGTGGGGCTATTGTATGTACTATGCTCAAGTTGCAGTGGGCTTCGTCGGGTACGTACCTCTTGGTGTGGGATGTCTGACTTGTGCTGCTGGGAAAGGTTGGGGGCATTGCAGTGTGGGTGGGGTGGGTGGGTATGTAACTGTGCCCTTTTCTCCATTGTGTCGTAGGTTGCGGTACTTACCGTCGTCATCTTCGTCTGCAGTCTCGGTCGTGTAGTTATATGGCAAGGAGCAGGGCTGGCATGATCAGCAGCTCTCTGTCCATGGCTGCCGCTGCACATTCTGTGGAACTCCAGTGAGTGTTTCCTTATATTTGGTTAATTTCCGTCTGGCTTTGTGTGGCAGTGGTTCCCGCCCCTTAACTGGCGACAGAATGGTGGTTCATAATTTGATGGGCAGGTTGGGCCTTTCCGACGGCCTGTGGGCGGACTCTGCCGTCATCGGCGGGACTCTTTTCCTGGCGGTGGGTGCTTCGCGGGATGCGTGTGTTTTGTTTGGATCATTATTTAGCGGTCCGGACCACTCTTCTGTTGGCGGTTTCTACCGCTGGCATAGCAGAACGGACCGCCATGTTCATAATGAGGGCCATAGTATTAGTAAGAGATGTTCATGCATGTCAAGTGTAATAGAAGTACTACAACAGCCGCAGGTGTCAGGGGAGGTGGGCTGTACATGTGAATCTACAGCACTTCATGCCACGAACAGATGCTAACAGGGTAACATAATCCGTTTGATTACATGTGTAGCTGTAGATACACATGATCTGCATAGCCTGTAAATGCAGTGCCATCCCAAAAGCGGTGGCTAACCCGTGGGTGTTGCAGTTGTCTGAAAAAGAGTACAGAGCACAGCTTGTCCAACATTTGCCTGTTGCTGTGCGAAGACATTTACACAGTAATGTTTGGTAAATGTGTGTGGATTTGACCACGTGGCTGCTTTGCATATATCAATAATTGGTATGTTTCTCAAAAAAGCCGTAGATGTACCTATTTTACGTGTTGAGTGCGCTCTAGGAGGTATGGGTAGAGATCTTTTAGCTTTAGTATAGCATGTTTGGACACATTTAATTATCCATCTTGGTATACCTGCTTTAAATATAGCGTTTCCTGTATGTGGAGGTGAAAAAGACACAAAAAGTTGTTTAGTGTTACGAAAGTCTTTAGTTCCATCAATGTGATACAAAAATCACTGTGATAATGTAATAAGAAAACTGGAAGCTCAACAGATTGGTTTAGGTGAAAAGCAGAAACTACTTTTGGAAGAAACTTTGGGTTGGTACGATGAACTACACTATCCTTATGTACCTGGAAAAAAGGTTCTTCTAAGGTTAATGCCTGAAGTTCACTCACATGTCGTAGTGAAGTGATTGCCACCAAAAAGGCTACTTTCCAAGAAAGAAACTGGATTGGACATTTATGTAAAGGTTCAAATGGAGGTCCCATAAGTCTGGTAAGCACAATAATAAGATTCCATGTTGGTGCTGAAGGCACAGTTGCTGGAATCACTCTTTTGAGACCTTCCGTAAATGCTTTAATAACTGGGATTTTGAGCAATGTTAAATGTTGCCTATTTTGTAGATTAGCTGCTATTGCTGCCAAATGCAGTCATAGTGATGTATATGCTAGGCCACAAGTTTGCAGTAGAGCAAATAGCAAACAGTATCTTGAATAGTTACGTTAAACGGATCAATTTGTTTGTTTTGACAATAAATAACAAATCTTTTCTATTTGGCGGTGTAGCATGCTCTAATTGTGGGTTTGCGTGCTTCCTTAAAAATGGTAATGTATTCAGGAGGTAAGTGTAAATATCCAAATTCAGTGACTTCAGGAGCGAAATCGCAAGGTTGAATTCTTTGGTATTTAGGTGTCTGATTTCTCCATGGTTCTGAATGAGAAGATCTGGGCGTAGGGGAAGCTTCTCGTGTGGAACTAGTGAAAGTTTGAGAGGTGTTGTGAACCATGGTTCATGTGCCCAAGTGGGATCCACCACAATGAGGGTGAGGGCTTCCTCACCACAAAGGGAAGGAGAGGCAGAGGTAGAAAAGCATAAGCAAATATCCCTGACCAATTCATCCATAGAGATTTGCCTTTGGAGAGGGGGTGTGGGAGCCTGGAGGCGAAGTTTGGGTATTTTGAGTTGTTTGCAGTTGCGAACAAATCTATGTGTGGACATCCCCACTGATAGAAATATTTTTGTAGGACTTGAGGGTGGAGTTCCCACTTGTGGACTTGTTGCCTCGTCCTGTTGAGCCCGTCGGCAAGATCGTTGTCCGTGCCCGGGAGGTTTTCTGCTAGCAGTTGAATGCAGAGTCGAATTGTCCAATGCCAGATTGTCTGACCTAGTCGAGACAACTGTAGAGAGCGTCCCCCTTGTTTTTGTAAATAAAACATGGCTGTTGTATTGTCTGTTCAGACTAGAACAGTCTTGCCTTGGAGGTGAACTAGAAAGGCTTTGAGTGGTAGGTAACTTGCATGAAGCACCAAGTAATTTATGTGTTGAGCTTGACGTTTAGTGTCCCACAAGATTGAGGAGATGAGCACCCCAACCTGTTAGTGAGTTGTCCGCTGCAAAAGTGAGCTGGGAAACAGGGCCTAGAAATGGCTGCTCTTTTGTCAGATTTTGTGTGTTCCACCATTGCAGACAAGAGGGAGTGCGGTTGTCTACTAACACTAAATCGTGTATCTCACCCTGTGCTTGAGACCATTGACTTGCCAGACACTCCTGCAGCGGATACATGTATAGTCTTGCATATGAGACTATTGCAATACAAGATGCCATCATCCCTAGAATTTTTTGTATTGTTCGTACTGGAACATGTTGATTGAGAAATAGTTGACTCAATCGAGTTTTTACGTTTTGAATCCTGATTGGATAGGTGTGATTTTTTGTATTTTGATGGTGAACCATAACTGGTGTAGAAGATGAATGGTTGTTTGTTTGTGCTGCAGACATTTGCTGAAGGGAACTGGACTTGATAAGCCAATCGTCCAGATATGGGAAGACATGAATGCTTTGTCTGCATAGATGCGCTGCAACTACTGCAAGACATTTTGTGAATACAAAAAGTGCAGTTGTTACTCCGAATAGGAGAACTTTGAATTGATAATGTCTGCCTTTTATAACAAATCTGAGATATTTTCTGTGTGCTGGATGCTTTGGGATGTAGAAATAAGCATCCTTTAGATCTAGAGCTGACATGAAGTCTCTTTGTTGTAATGGTGGTATTACATTTTGTAGAGTGACCATATGAAAAGCCTGTAGTTCTTGATTTAACAATTGGAGATGTTCTAGAGAGAGTTTGTACTTTTGGTGGTACATTTGGAGGTGTGTTTATTAGCTCCAGGCAGTAACCATGTCGGATAATGTCCAACACCCACTGGTCTGTTGTTATATTTTGCCAGCTATGGTAAAATTGTTGTAGACATCCCCCGAAAGTTGTTGTGTGATTGGGGGAATGAGGAGAGAGTCACTGTTTTGAGGTGGAAGGGGTGGTGGAAGGGGTGGTGCAAGTGGAGGCACCTCTTTATCTTTGGAATTGTTTTCCCTATATGATCCTCTATTGAAACCTCTTGAAGAGAATGGTGAATGTTGCTGTCTGAAAAAGGTAGATGATTCTGATGCTGATTGTCTATTACTTTGTTTGAAAGTTGTTTTACGAAAGGAGCCTTAGCTTCCAGGAGTTTGTTAAGCACCCACAGACTTTGAAAACATCCGCCTCTTTTTTCATTTTTTCTACAGCTTGGTCTATTTGTGGATCAAAAAGATGTTTCTGATCAAAGGGGAAATTTAACATTAGTTGGACTTCAGGTTTAAAACCTGATATACCTAGCCATGCATGACAGTGTAATAATACGCTTGTGTTTATTACCCTGGCAGCTGTGTCTTCTGCATCAAGAAAAGATTTAATACAGTTATTGGAAATAAACGTGCCCTCTTGTACAAGTTGTTGTCTTCTTGTTAAGTTCTTCTGGGAGATGTTGAACAAGATCTTCCAGTGTGCTCTGTCATATCTTTCCACTAGGGCTTGTGTGTTGACAGTCTTCCAGTGGTTGGCTGCTTGAACCCCCATCCTTTTACCTGAAGTGTCAATGAGCTTTGACTCTTTGTCTGGAGGAGGTGCATCCCCAGAAGTTTGAGAATTAGCTCTTTCACGAGCATAGGAGACTACTAAGAAATCTGCTGAAATCTGTCCCTTAATATAAGCAGAATCTGATGGGGCTGGTTTATATTTCTTGTCAACCCTGGGTGTAACTATATAGATATTGAGATGCCCAAGTGGTGGATGAAAGGGTTTTGAATAGAAAATCATTTTCTATAGGGTCTTTATGCAATGGAACCTGATGGTATGCAGCCACTCCAGCTATCAGCCCATTAAAAGATGTAGGCCCTCATTATGACCCTGGTGGTGAGTGATAAAGTGGGGGTAATACCGCCAAGAGGCTGTCGGGAACTACCGCCAAATTATGACCATGGCGGTGGTAACTCCCATAGACAGCCAATATACCACACCAACCACCACAAGGGAAACAACATTCAGGTAGCCAACAACAGCCAGGCGGGAAACAAAGTAACGCCCACCATATCATGACACTGCAATCCGCCACCTTTTCCGGGGCTGTACCAACGCCAACAAAAGCCTGGTGGAAACAGAGCTCAGAAGTGAAAGGACTCACCATTGGAGACACAGGGAAGATCTACACCGGCACGGAACCCAAACTGCAAGTTTTCCAGATGATCTTCTATGTCATGCTCCACCTGGAACACCAATGCTGAGGAAGACGACGACGGTGAGTACAGCCGCCATGCACACAAGGGAGGGTGGGAGGAAAACAACAGTGACACACACACGCACGACACACACAATACACACAACCAGCTGCACACGTAAACCAATCGCACAAGAGACATGGCAGAATAATATATGGACCATAATGCTAGAGTAACAACAATGTATTAGCATAGCAAAATCCACCACACAAACCAAATATATACAAATGTCCATAAAGGGCCAATGCCCAGTCCAAAGTCATGAGGGCACACAAGGCACATTCCAAAGCCCATCATGTTTCCTGACACTACCGGAGAGAACACTGCAGGGGCATCATTTTGCAAGTGGTAAGGCACCTCAGGTGGATGAGGGGCCACCTCAGCCGAATACGGGGACATCCCCACCTGTTCTGAAGGGAGCAACATGCCCATTGCTTTATCCTGGGGAGTTCAAGGCCACAGTCTCTCAGGTGGGTGACTTGCCCACTGCTTCTGGAGGGGGCAACATGCCCATTGCATTGTCCTGGGGAGTGCAAGGTCAACGTCTCTGGAGTGGGTGACTTGCCCACTGCTTTTGGAGGAGGCAACATGCCCATTGCTTTGTCCTGGGGAGTGCAAGTCTACAGTCTCTCATGTGGGTGACTTGCCCACTTATTCTGGAGGGGGCAACATGCCCATTGCTTTTTCCTGGGGAGTTCAAGGCCACAGTCTCTGGAGTGGGTGACTTGCCCACTGCTCTCGAGGGGGCAACATGCCCATTGCTTTGCCCTGGGGAGTGCAAGGCAACAGTCTCTCAGGTGGGTGACTTGCCCACTGGTTCTGGAGGGGGCAACATGCCCATTGCTTTGTCCTGGGGAGTGCAAGGCCACAGTCTCTGGAGTGAGTGACTTGCCTACTACTTCTGGAGGGAGCAACATGCCCATTGCTTTGTCCTGGGGAGTGCAAGCCCACACAGTCTCTGGAGTGGGTGACTTGCCCACTGGTTCTGGAGGGGGCAACATGCCCATTGTTTTGTCCTGGGGAGTGCAAGGCCACAGTTGCTGAACTGGATTTGGATGCAGGTGCATGGACTGTATGCTGATGTGAGCTGGATGGCTGTTAGGTGTTTGAGTGCTTGCATTTGTGTCCTTGGGGGGGACAGGCACGGTGGGAGAGGACACATGGGACGCGTTCATGGCTGTTGTGGAGGTGTCTGCCAGTGAGGTGTGTTCTGCTTGGTGTGGTGATGCTGATAGTGGATGTAGATGTAGTGCATGCAGGTGTGATTGTGGATGTGACTGGGAGGGGGGAGGACGAGGTGGAGGAGGGTGAGACAGTGGAGGTAGTGGATGTTGTAGTGTCTGCAACAGTATGGTGTTTGTGTGAGTGCCTGTGGGATGAAGTGTGGTGCTTGTGTTTGCCTGTGCCACTTTTGTGTGTTGCCTTGTGTGCATGCTCGTCTGTATGTGTGCTTGGGATGGGTTGGGGTTGAGGAGAATGGGACTGGGAAGTGGAAGTTGGAGGGGAGACGGTAGAAACAGGGACAATGGCTGCCATCAAAGAGGAGGCCAGAGCCTGAATCGATCTCAGTTAGGCCGCCAATCCACTGTGAATGCCCTCCAGGAATGCATTGCATTTCTGCATCTGGGATGCCAGACCCTGGATGGCATTCACAATGGTTGACTGCCCTACAGAGATTGATCTCAGGAGGTCAATAGCCTCCTCACTCGGGGCAGCAGGGCTCACTGGGGCAGGGCCTGAGGTGCCTGGGGCAAAAGAGATGCCCAACCTCCTGGGTGAGTGGGCAAGGGCAACTTGCTGAGGGGCTACTGGGAAGGCAGTGCTGGTACGGGGTGGCGGCTGTACCTGCAGCTGGGGTGGTCACAGAGGTGTCTGCCACCACCAGGGAGCTCCTATCAGAGGAGGTATCTAAGTCAGTGTTGTCTTCTCCTGTCTCCGCTGTGGTGCTCCCTCGCCCTCCGTCCCACTGTTTCCCTCGGCGTCAGTGGACTGTGCCTCTTGGGTCCTGTGGGATGCAGCTCCCTCCTTCGCCAGTTCCCCTGCTCCTCTGCCAGATGATGCTACTGCACACAAGGACAGGATGACAAAACAAGAAAGGGGGAGGGAGAGACAAAGGATACACTGGGTCAGTGACTGCACCAACACCACCGTTGGCGTACACAGCTCCCTCACACACAGGGAACAGGCCTACACACTATGCATTGCACTACCAGTGAAATGGCTAGTCTCCAAGGCATGAGGAGGAGCACACACCACCAAATGCAGCACACCTGGGACCCACGCAGCCCTGCCTAGAAGTGACTACCAACAAGCTAGGTTACCTATATTTGCCATGCAACCATTAACCTTCAGAGGACCAACGCTGCAATGTCTGGCCTGGCATTAGGGGCACCAACTAACACACAACCACCACCCAGATACCACCCCACCAGCCAAAAGTTGTAATGATACCCACTGTACTCACCCCCTTGTGGCTGCTGTGATTGCCTCAAGCGCCCATCCAGCTCAGGGTGGGCCACCGAAGTACGCGGGCCATCAGTGGGGTCAGGGTCTGACAGGCACCCCTTCCTCGTTGGGAGGCCATCCCCAGCTGGCCCTCCGCGGTCTTCTGTGCACAGCGTCTCAGGTCCTCCCACCGTTTCCGACAGTGGGTGCTCTGCCTTCCATAGACTCCCAGGGTCTGCACCTCCTTGCCGATGGCACGCCATATTCCCTTGTTTTGATGGGTGCTGCCCTGCATAAGCAATAAAGACAGGAAAACACCATTAACCTGACAGTCCAGGCTGTCACACACATGGCCCACCATGCCTGTTTCCATCACAATTGGCACACACATTGACCAGCGCACAACATTTACACCACCAACAGATAATCACCCCCCTTACACAACGCCTTCACACACATCCCCATGCATCCATGCCACAAGCATCGTGCCACATTGTACTCACCTGTTGGTCTGGAGGCCCACACAGCAGTCCGTATTGGGGTAGGCCCCCATCTACCAGTCGCCCTAACTTCTCCGAAGTGAAGGCTGGGGCCATTTCCCCGGTCACACAGGCCATGGTAGGTTCCAGACACAGGTCACAGCAGCACATGCAGTGCAGGTCTTCTCCTGTGGAAGGTCAGAAAACAAGTGAGGAATGATTGAGAAATTGGCGGTCACGTCAGCGGCGGTGTTCACCGTCACCGCCAGCGTACATCCCCATTGGCCACTGTAGCCCATAGGGCCCAATATTACCCAATGAGGAATTGCACGGGAGTTCACGACCACCTACCGCCACGATGCCTAACATCAGCAGAATTACCTCACTTCCACCTATCCCTCCACACAGGACTGGTGGTCGTCATTTTGGGGGGGGGGGGTGAACAGGCCTATTGATAATTTCTGCGTCACAGGATGAATAGGCACATACTTTGAAAATTACACTGACCCAAAACATAATTGCACGATGTGGACTGCTGTGGCGGTATAGTTGTTCAAATTGTGACAGCCTTCTCACTCTTCTGTCCCTTAGGTACCTACCGCTGCAGATAAATAGCAGGAGAAGACATACCCCCCTGTACAGACCCCTTGTGGACTTGGCTACACACTGGAGGACAATCAATCAATCAATCAGTCCATTTATAGAGCGCGCTACTCACCCGTGAGGGTCTCAAGGTGCTGGAGAGGGGGGGGGGAGTTACTGCTGCTCGCAGAGCCATGTCTTGAGGTATTTCCTGAAGGCGAGATGGTCCTGGGTAGTTCTCAGGTGTGCGAGGAGGGAGTTCCATGCTTTGGCTGCCAGGGAGGAGAATGATCTTCCTCCGGCGGTGGTTCTGCGGATCCGTGGGACGGTGGCGAGGGCGAGGCTGGCTGAGCGGAGCTGACGGGTGGGCAGGTAGAACGAGAGGCGGCTGTTGAGGTATTCGGGGCCCATGTCGTGGAGTGCTTTGTGTGCGTGGGTGAGGAGCCTGAAGGTGATTCTCCTGTTGATGGGGAGCCAGTGCAGGTGTTTCAGGTGGGCGGATATGTGGCTGTGGCGAGGAATGTCGAGGATGAGGCGTGAAGAGGCGTTCTGTATGCGTTGTAGTCGTTTCTGAAGCTTGGCGGTGGTTCCTGCGTATAGGGTGTTTCCGTAGTCCAGTCGGCTTGTGACGAGGGCATGGGTAACCGTCTTTCTGGTTTTGGCGGGGATCCATCGGAAGATCTTCCGGAGCATGCGTAGGGTGTTGAAGCATGATGACGAGATGGCGTTGACTTGCTTGGTCATCGTGAGGAGGGAGTCCAGGATGAACCTGAGGTTGCATGCGTGATCCGAGGGGTTTGGTGCGGTGCCCAGCGCCGTGGGCCACCAGGAGTCATCCCAGGCGGATGGGGATTGTCCGAGGATGAGGATCTCCGTCTTGTCTGAGTTCAGTTTTAGGCAGCTGAGCTTCATCCATTCCGAGACGTCTTTCATTCCTTCCTGTAGGTTGGTTTTGGCGGTGGCTGGGTCTTTGGTGAGGGAGAGTATCAGCTGGGTGTCGTCGGCGTAGGAGATGATGTTGATGTTGTGTTTGTGTGCAATGGCGGCGAGGGGGCTCATGTAGATACTGAAGAGGGTTGGGCTGAGCGAGGATCCTTGGGGTACGCCGCAGATGATCTCAGTGGGTTCTGAGCGGAAGGGAGGGAGGTGGACTCTCTGGGTTCTGTCGGAGAGGAACGAGATGACCCAGTCCAGGGCCTTTCCTAGGATTCCAGTGGTGCGGAGGCAGGTTATTAAGGTGCAATGGCACACTTTATCGAAGGCTGCCGAGAGGTGCAGGAGGATGAGGGCGGTTGTTTCTCCGTTGTCCATCAGGGTCCTGATGTCGTCAGTGACTGCGATGAGGGCGGTTTCTGTGCTGTGGTTGGCTCGAAATCCAGATTGGGATGGGTTGAGTGAGTTGTTAGCCTCGAGGAAAGCGGTCAGCTGCTTATTGACGGTCTTCTCGATGACCTTGGCCGGGAAGGGAAGAAGAGAGATGGGGCGGAAGTTCTTCAGGTCATTGGGGTCTGCCGTGGGTTTTTTCAGGAGGGCGTTGATTTCTGCGTGTTTCCAGCTCTCGGGGAAGGTGGCTGATGCGAACGACCAGTTGATGATGTTCCGGAGATGGGATGCGATGATGGTGTCGGCTTTGTTGAAAATGTGATGGGGGCCAGGGTCCGAGGGGGAGCCGGAGTGGATGGTGTTCCTGATGCTTCTGGTCTCTTCTGAGCTGATAGGGGTCCAGGAGCTGAGGGTAGGGGGGGGGCTGCTGGTTCGGTGGTAGGAGGCAGGGTCTGGGGTCCAAAGCTGTCGTGTAGATCTGTGATCTTTCGGTGGAAGAACGTGGCGAGGAAGTTGCAGAGTTCTTGTGACAGTGTGATGTCGTTGGAGCTGGCGCTTGGGTTGGAGAGCTCTTTGACGATGTTGAAGAGTTCCTTGCTGTTGTGGGTGTTGTTGTCTAGTCGCTCTTTGAATGATGTCCTTTTGGTGGAGCGGATCAGCTGGTGGTGTTCACGGGTGGCGATCTTGATGGCTGTCATGTTTTCTGTGGTTCGTTCGTTGCGCCAGGTTTTTTCGAGTGTTCAGCAGGATTTCTTAAATTCTTTGAGGGCGTCCGTGAACCATGGGGTTTTCCTGTTGCTGGCCCCGCCTGGGTGGTTCTTAAGTGGTGCAAGGTTGTTGGCACAGTTGGTGATCCACTGTGTGAGGCTGTGGGCTGCGTTGTTGACGTCAGTGATGTTGGCTGGTGGGTTCTGGTTCAGTGTTGAGAGGAGCAGGTCTGTGGTGATTTTGCTCCAGCATCTGCGGGTGATTTGTTGTGTGTAATGGTGGTGAGTCTCCCATTTGAAGGTGAAGTGGACGCATCTGTGGTCGGTCCAGTGTAGTCCGGAGGAGTGGCTGAAGGAGACTTGGTTGCTGGCGGAGAAGAAGGGGTCGAAGGGGGTGGCCATCAATGTGGGTGGGGGTGTTCACCAGTTGCTTGAGTCCGAGGTTGTCGAGGTTGTCGAGCAGGGTGGTGGTGTTCTTGTCGTTGTTTTTCTCCAGGTGGAAGTTCAGGTCCCCGAGGAGGATGTATTCTGGTGAGGCTAGGGCATGCGGGCTGATGAAGTCTGCGATGGTTTCGCTGAATTGTGCGCGTGGGCCCGGGGGTCTGTAGATGAGTGTTCCTCTGAGGGTGGTTTTGGGGTCGGTGCGAATCTGGAAGTGTATGTGTTCGGCGGCGAGGGGTGTGTCTTCGGTGGTGGTCGTGATGTTGAGGGTGTTCCTGTAGATGATGGCGATTCCTCCTCCGATTTTGTTGACGCGGTCCTTCTGGGTGATCATGTAGCCGTCGGGGATGGCTATGGCGATGTCTGGGGCCGGCACATTATACTCACCTATAGACTGGACAGGGCCACAGTCACAGAGTTGTGTGCCCAATTAGAGCCTGACCTGACCTGATCTCAGCTATCCGTCATCCGACTGGGATCCCCTCTCTTGTGCAGGTTCTGTCAGCGTTCCATTTCCTGACAACGGGTTCTTTCCAAGTGACAGTGGGCTTAGCAGCAGGAATGTCACAGCCAATGTTCTCAATCCTCTTGTCTGCCCTGGTAAAACACATGTGCAGCTACATTGCTTTCCAACAGGTGGAAGATTTGGCCATAGTGAAGGCCGGATTCTATGCAATGAAACATATCCCCAATATTATTGGTGTGATTCACGGAACACGTATTGCGTTTGTCCCCCCCCGGTAGAATGAACAGGTGTACAGGAATCGTAAGAGTTTCCACTATATGAATGTGCAGATGGTGTGCTTGACGGACCAGTACATCTCCCACGTCAATGCTAAATATCCTGGGTTGGTGCATGATGCCTTTGTTCTGAGAAATAGCAGCATCCCAATTGTGATGGGCCAACTACAGAGGCACAGGGTGTGGATTATAGGTGAGCCTTGGTCCCCACCCAGTGTATGATAGTGTATGCCTCTGATGTTAAACAAATAGGATAGTATGTGGCTAAATGTTCTCCCTCAATACTTGCAGGTAGCTCTGGCTACCCAAACCTATTGTGGCTGCTGACTCAAGTGAGGAATGCCAGGACAAGGGCTGAAGAACATTATAATTCAGCACATGGGCAAACCAGAAGGATCATTGAGAGGATATTCGGCCTCCTGAAGGCCAGGTTCAGGTGCCTCCATCTGACAGGTGGATCCCTGTGCTACTCACCCGAGAAGGTCTGCCAGATAGTATTGGCATGCTGCATGTTGCACAACCTGGCCCTCAGACAACATGTGCCTTTTCTGCAGGAGGAGGAGACTGGAGATGCCCCTGTGGCAGCAGTGGACCCTGAGGACAGTGAGGGTGAGTAGGCAGAGGATGAGGATGTGGACAACAGAACATCAGTGATCCGTCAGTACTTCCAATGACACACTGGTGCATCTTACAATATCTATGACTATTGTTATATTCTGTGTGGCAGTGGTATGCTGACATTACCCATTTGTTACCTCTACTTACTGTCACCTTATGGAATATCATTTTACAGATGTTGGTGATATGACAACAATGTCCTAATGTGATCATTACAGCCAGCAACAGCTCATTCATTCTATGCTCTCATTATGTACAGTTCATTTGCAATGGATGTAGCTGTTTCAATCAATACAAATTTGCAATACATGAACTACTAGTGGTCGAGTTTTATCCAAGGGTGTTTATTGTAGTGCTAAAAAAAGAGGGGAAAGTGCAATGAAATAGGGTGATGAAGGAGGAAAGTCCAGGGTACTGTTCCAGTCTGTTTGTAGCACAGGTGCAGTGCCCAAGGTGCCATAGGATGGAGAGCAATGGCAGCTCAAGTTGGACAAGGTGACTGAGTGGGACACAAGGGGGACAATCAGGAGAGTCTCATTTCCTGACGGTGGTCATGGCAAGTGTCTCTGGCTTCTGTCTGGGTCGCAGGGAACGTTTGCGGGGTGGTTCACCTTCTGCAGCAGGAGGGATGCTGGTGGCCTGTGGGTCCTGTGGTGGGGCCTCCTGCCCTGTAGCTGCAGCAGAAGTGGAGGGCTGTCCAATGGACTGGCTAGTGGTAGGGGCCCGCTGGTGTGCTGTTGCCTCCCTCATGATGTTGGCCATGTCTGCCAGCACCCCTGCTATGGAGATCAGGGTGGTATTGTTAGCCTGCAAGTCCTCTCTGATCCCCTGATACTGTCCCTCCTGCAGCTGCCTGTTCTCCTGCACGTTGTCTAGAGTCTGGCCCATCGTGTCCTGGGAATGTTGGTAGGCTCCCAGAATCTCAGAGAGTGCCTCCTGGAGAGTCAGTTCCCTGCTTCTTTCCTCCCCCTGGCACACAGCAGTCCTCCCAGTTTCCCTGCTGGCCTGTACCTCTGTCCCCTGAATGGTGTGCCCACTGCCACTGACCCCAGGTCCCTGATTGTCTTTGGGGCGAGGTGTGGCCTGGGGTCCCTGTACAGGTGGGCACACTGCTGATTCACGTGTCCTGGGGACAGAGGTTTGGGTACGCTGGGTGAGCGCTGTGGTGTTGGTTCCTGACGGGGGAGGCTCTGTGGTGGTCCGTGAGTGGGCTTGGGTGACCAGCTGTCCAGTGGTCCCTGATGGGCCAGGTCGGTCCTCCAGATCCAGAAGTCCAGAGTTACTGTCATCACTGGGGGCCTCTTCTGTTGGGGGACTGGATAGTGGTGGCACATCCTCTCCACTGACCTTGGCTGGGGTACTTGGGGGATGTATATGATGTATTATGCTTAAGGTGTGTGACATTTGTACTTCCCTAGCTTCCCCTCTATGGTTGGTGTTGCTCTGCCAGCTTTTGCTTGTGTATGGTGATGTATTGTGGGATTGTTAGATTCCCTTTGCTGTGCATGACTTAGTGATGGGTGTCCATGCATGGCTGGAAGGGGTGTCCATGCATTGGTATGGCATGCAGGGCTTGGCATTTGGATTAGTGAGATGCGTAGGTGCAGTGTGTGGGATGTTGTGGAGTGCTGGGAGTGAGGGTGTGAGATGGCATGCAGGTATTGGGGGGGGTGATAGGTGGTAAATATTTACTTACCTGTGTCCAGTCCTCCTGCAACTCCAGCGAGTCCCTCAGGATGCAATATTGCCAGTACCTGCTCCTCCCATGCTGTGAGCTATGGAGGAGGGGGTCCACCGTAAGTCCTCTGTTGGGCGAGCTGGTGTCTTGCTGCCATGGAACGTACCTTCCCCGTAGGTCATTCCACCTCTTCCTGATGTTGTCCCTTGTTCTTGGGTGCTGTCCCCTGGCATTGACCCTGTCCACGATTCTCCACCATAGCTCCATCTTCCTTGCTATAGATATCTGCTGTACCTGTGTTACAAAGAGCTGTGGCTGTACCCTGACAATTTCCCCCACCATGATCCTTAACTCCTCCTCAGTGAAACGGGGGTGCCTTTGTGGTGCCATGTGTGTTGTGTGATGTGTGTTGGTGAGGGTGTGTTGGGTAATGTGGTGGGGTGTGTGATGTGGAGTGCGTGAGGGGTGTATGGGTGTAAGTGGTGTTTGTGTCTAGTTGTCTCTGTGTTCTTCTCAGTCTCCTGGTGGCAATTGTTGTTCGTAAGGGGCTGTGGTTAATGTGTGTGTGTGTTTTATAGTGGTGTGAGTGTGGTGTGTGTATGGGTGTCAGGTGTGTGTTTTTGGTATTGGCCAATGTAGTGTTGTTTTGTATGTGGGTGTCCATTCTGAGTGCGGCAGTATGTACCACCAATGGTTTACTGCTATTGATTGTCCGCCGTTGTGATTTGTGGGTCATAATGTGATGGGCGTTGTTTTGTTGGCGTAACGGTATGGGTTTTGGGACCACCACTTTAGCACTGACCTTTGGGCTGGCGGATTTGTGTATGTGGCTGTATTCTGTCGGATTGGTGTGTGTGTGTGTGATAATATGGTGAACGGATATCCGTCACTGAGGCGGTATGTTGGCAGCCGTCAGCATGGTGGTAAGCGGGATTTATGGCCAATGTCATAATGAGGGCCGTAGTGTCATCTGGTGGAGATGGTTTTGCCGGATGTAAATCAGGATCTGTGTCCTCTGGTGGGTCAATATCATATGTGTCCCAAGCATCTAATGATGGCTGTTGCTTGTTATCCTCCCTCCTCTGATCTTCTAGATAGGAGTGTGGTGACCCTAATGGAATTTCAAGTATTAAATCTTCTGCCTCCGAGTGTGAATGATGTGGTGAAAGAGGTGGAGGTGGAGGTGGAGGTGGAGGAGAGGGTGGTAAAGGTGGAGGTATTGGACTGGTGGCAATGTCCTTTTTCCTCTTCTTCTGTGGAGGTGGTTGGACAATCAGTAGCCTCCTCAAATGAAGTCTGAGGCCTAAGATGGAAAGATTTTGCAACTGTCAGACAAGTATTTGGTTGAATATGTATTGTTTTTTGTTTTGGATCAAGCTTTCTGCCATAATCTGTAAAAGAGGCTCTGGTGCTGAAACACGTTGTTTCGATCCGAATGGTGAAACTTTTAGTGCTGAAGAATGTTTTGATTTCGGTTCTGCAGAATGTTTTCAGTTGGATGCCGAAAAGCTCGATGTCGAAGTTGTTGGGACCGAAGACAGCCAGGTTGGGTTTGTACCAAAACCTTAGAGTCCATTTTGTGGGAGGAGTCTTTAGGCTGGGCCTTCGGAGCTGAGCCAGAAGGCAGGGCATCCTTGGCAATCATTTGGTGACGATCAATGTCTACTGGCAGTGGTGGCCCGATAGCCTTAGTCTCCGTTGAAGCGGAATGCTTCCTTGGTATTTTTGTACTCACTACGTGCTGCGCCAATGGTATCTGTATGCCCTCTTCAGCCTCCAACTCGGATTCTGAAATGGAAAAGGCCTCCTCTTTGGCTGCAGTAGCCTTGTGGAGCTCTTCCTGCGGCTCAATGTCCTGGAGACCAAAGAAATCTGGTGTGTCCTTGAGGTCTTTTTGCTGCATTTCTCATTGGCGTGCCCGACAATCTCATAGTGACTTCTTCAACCGAAATGATCAACAGGCCCTCACAGTCCTCTTCTTTATGAACCTGTGATAAACAAAGGTTACACACCAAGTGGAGGTCTATGTGAGGGTATTTGGCATGGCACCTATGACAAAAATGAAAAGGTGTTTGTTCCATCAGCAGCACATTTCAGTTAGATACCAAAGTGTGTAAAGAGAAAGGCCCGATTGGGCAAAGCCCAGAGGCCAAGGGCGGAGAACGTTGACCTGACGAAGTGTGTTTTGTGTCCCATTCGCAGTATGTGAATCAAACACGATCGAAAACAATACAGATGAGTATAAAAAGTAAAAATTATTCCGAAGGGGCTCGAATTGGTCTCGAACCGGAGCACTGAAGAACACATCCAAACCCAGTGGCGGAAAGGAAACAAATCCAACAATGGAGTCATGCCCATGTGCAGTTTCACCAACAGGAGGGGTCATTTTACCTTGTGACTCTGACAACTTCTTTGAAGAAAAACAACTTGTACACATCCAGAACCAACACTAGATGACAGAAGTATGCAGAACATGTGTATCTACAGCTACAGATGCCATCGAACACAAATTTATTTGCAAAGTAAAAGACTGAAAACTTTCCTGCTGTGTGAAGACGTCTGATGTAAATACTTCCAATATAATGACTTAAGTTATACAAAAATTTGGTGTAATGGTGACATACAAATGTAATATCACTTATTGAGACATATATTTCACACATTCTGTTGCTAGTACAGATATGCATATTGTGCTTGCTTCTCTATATAGTAATAATTCTGTGTTCCTCAAGGTGCACTTTGCCAATTAGCTCTTGCCACCTTGCTTCTAGACTTATAGCTGCCTATGAAGAGACCACCTAGACTCTTCCACTGATTCCCATCAGAGTGTGCACTTCCTTAAAAGCCTAATAGGTGAGCAGTAAAATGTTTCCTTTAGCTGAACTTTATGCATATGGGTCTTATTCCCCTGCACTGTTCAACCACTCGGCCATCATTCTTCCTGCCCTCAAGATGTGCTCTTTCTCATCTCTCTCTCTTAGCTGGCTTCCCTTGCCTTTCCATTTTTATACTTGTGGACCTATTTATCTCTCCACTCTAATTATCCTTGTTGTTCCATCTCACTTTCTCTGATCATTCTCCAAATCATTGTGTCACATACAAACTTTAGGATTCTCTTCCTTTGGTGATTATATAATTTAATCATCACAACCATTCACCATCAGTCGTAGATATTTTGAGAAAGCAATAAGCAACATATAGTTAGATCATGATATCACATATCGTGTATGTGCTTCAGCTTCTTAAAATCACCTACCTAGCCTAACGGCGTGTCATGTGTCATTGTATGCAGAGGGCTTCACAAAAATGTTTCCCATCACTGACTGCAACCTGGTTGCTAATCACCAAATGCCTGCATTACTTAGCCAATGTTGTAGCAGGTGTGTTATCACTTGGAAACCCTTAAGAAGTGATTATATAAATCCCCTCTCTTGCAGGCATATAAGAGCCACTTCCCAAAATCTGAAGTAAAACCTAGAGTGTCCATCACTGGGGTAAGTGTCAAGAGGAATGTAATGGCCTGGTATGCCCTGACAGCCAACACCCAGTATCCCAGCGGAGGTGGAAAAGCATAAAGAGAGTCTACAAGCCCTGTGTCTCGCAGGCAACCACTTGACCTTACTGCTAAAATACCCAATACTTCTCACAATATGTTACAGCTGTACTCTAGGCATCACATAAGTTGATCACTACAGTGTAACATTTAGGGCCAGATTATGGGTCTGGCGGTCTCAAGACTACGAGACTCGCAGTGGTGGTCGGACCGCCACAGCTGTGGCGGTCTGACTGCCACATTACAAGTCTGGCAGTCAGACCAACAAAAGATCGCCGTCTCTGCCAGGATCATTGATCCTGACGGGTTAACGGCAGTCATGGTTGTGATCAGCCAGGGTGGCGCTGAAGTCCGTGCTACCCTGCTGATTACAACCATGTTCTCTGCCAGCCTTTTCATGGTGGTTCAACGGCACAAGTGCTTGGGCCGCTCCCCTCCCAAGCACTGTTGCAATGCATACTGTCTGCCCAGCAGGCAGTGCGCATTCTGAGTGTGCTAAGGAGGCCCCCCTTTACGACGGCATTGGACTCAGCTCCATGTGAGCCAAGGCCAATGCCGCTACACGTTTCCACTGGGCTGACCGGTGGAAACCTTTGTTTCCGCCAGCCAGCCCATTGGAAAACTCCTAAGAGGGCAGTTGAGGAGACCGCCACGGAGCTGGCGGTCTCCTCACCACGGGTCTGATGGTTGGGTATTCAAACAGCCAAACTCGTAATCAGGACCATAATGTCAGAGATTATCAAGAAGGCCTATTTCCGAAGAGAGCTTCTAAAAAGAGTCTTGCAACCATGGTGAATTGCTCACCCTGATAAAACCCTTTAACTCTGATTGGACCAGGGCATCATGCAGCAGGGATTCACTATAGGAAGTGACTGCACCAGATATAGAAATTTAGATGGGAAACTCATCTTGACATAAACCAATCTTCTGAGTAAAGAGACCTCCAATATTTGTTAATAGTGGTCTGAGAAGCGACATGGACACTGTGACAGGATGAGGGGTTGAATTGCATAACCATTATGAGCTTGAAATTAGTAAATCCCTATGACTTGACATAGTTAACATTAATGCATGACGACCTATAGAAATCATACAGTATGGTTACTACATGAGACATGGCAGAGGCCGTTTTGCTTAGAAAACAAAGAGTGTGGCACCATGGGACATGAGCCATACTGAGATAGGTGTCCCATTTCACTTCATCTGGCTCTGCCCTTGGAACTCTTTAGCCAGAAGGCTCACCCAGCACAGCGCTACTGTAATCTCAGCATTTGAAGGACCTACATACGCAGGGGATTCCAGAGCTCCTTTGTCCTTTTCAGAACTGCAGATTGTGAGATCATCATGATTTGCCCTAATGTCAGTGGTAGCTCCAACTTGCCCTTTTCAGAACTGCAGATTGTGAAATCATCATTATTTGCCATAGTGTAACTGGTAGCTCCAACCATTTTCTACCTAATACTAACCCGATACCCAGATGTGCTGCCGTTGATGTATAAAGGCTCTTTCTCATACATGGCGAAATCCACAAGTAGCTTCCTGAGCTCTGTAAGTTTACATTTTTGTATAATTTATAATGTTAAATGTATACTAACCCACATCCAGTTTCTCACCTGCAAAGCGTTGTTTGTTTCAGTTCGGCCACGTGATCTCCGTTAGGACTCTCTGTACGACAATGTATAAATGCATCGTCTGTGCTTTCTTTACTTTTCATGCTCACAGATTGGAGGTGGATCCTCTTGTGGCCCAGTTCTGTGATTCACAGATTAGTTTTTTTTTTTTTTTTTTTCGCTAATAAACAATATAAGACTTTGTGCCTGTTTGTGAGTAGTGGCGTAACAAAGGCCCCTGCAGTGTGGGAGGCCCCAGAGTTCCATGGGGTCTGTCAGCACCGTACCCTGGCCTGAGTGTTCCTGAGTGAGTCTGGAGTCGGCCCCTCCATATGCGTTGCAGGGTGGTACCCCTCAAGTTTCGTTACACCACTGTGTGTGAGCAGGGTCCTCAACAGGTAACCAGCACGAAATTGCCCAAAGAAAAACAATGACCCTACGCAGTGTAAGAAAACTCCCAGCACGTCTGGGCCTTTGACATTTTGCTTTTCAGAACCTAATTCAGAGCTCAACAGTTACTTTCTGAAGGGTAATATTAATGGTGTTTGAACAAAAATATAGTTTTAGAAATATTAATTGATGGATATATTGGAATTTTAATATTGTGGTACACAGATATTGTAATCCCCAAGTATAATTGACAAGAATATCTGTTTTTGAGGTAGGTACTATAAATAATATCAATGTTTTAAATTTTGTTTTCACTAATATAGTGGTTAAAATATTGTTTTTTAATATTATTTTAAGATGTTTTAGTTGAGATATTAACTTTGTGTTACTATTGTTTATATACATGTCATTGTGTTTAAAATATAGCTTGTCATTTCAAGTGATTTAGATTGTTTTTTTTATTTTTAATAGTAATTTAGTGTTGTAGCAGGTTGGTGGGTTTGTAGGGGAGAGAGTGGGAAGTAAATTAAGTAATAAATAAATAACAATTATTTAATACATTTTATTTAATTAAATGATTGATATTTAGTATATAATTTATGTAATATTTCTTTTTGTTATATGTTATTTGACGGCTGTTAGGTTTGTAGGGATATTGAGTGGGAAGGTAATTAAGTAGTTATTAATGAAAAAATAATTATTAATTGTAAAACTCAATATTTAATTGATTTTGAATTACGTAATTGATGAAATACTTATTTACTTGTATTTTAGTTGTAGGGTGCTTGGTTTGTAGGGTTGTTGGGTGGGAAGTTAATTAGGTAATAAAAAACTATTTATTATTTGTAAATTAATTATTTAATTGAATTTTAAATTTGTAAATTGTGGAATACTTATTTACTTTTATTTTAGTTGCAGGATGCTAGGTTTGTAGGTGTCTAGGGTGGGAAGTTAATTAAGTAATAATGAACAATTATTCATTAATTGTTAATTGTTTAATTTATTTTAAATGTGTAAGTTATGGAATAGGTTTTGTTAGTTATATATGAGGTGCGTGCAGCTAGGTTTGTAGGGATACAGGATGGGAAGTTAATTAATAATTGAATAAAAAATATTAATTGATAATTCATTGTTTATTGAATAGTGATTCTGTAAACTGATTTATTGTTTTTATTTTTTAATACATAAAATATATGTATATGTGAATTAATATTTTTTAATTAAGAGTTTAGTTTTTTTCCACAATCATGGTGTTACTCATTTATGTGATGTGTTTGAAGTGAAGTATTTTCCCTACTCTTGCTTAGACTGCAGTAAGAATAGTAAAATTAATCTTAACCCAGTTCAACACTTTCCCTTCTGTGGTGCTGCTTGGAGTGGGAACAGTAGATCTCAACCCTATGAAATCCAATGCTTTCCCTACTGTTGCAGAGACTGGAGTGGGAATAGTAAATTTTATACCTCTCACGTCCAACACTTTCCCTACTGTTGCACTGTTCAGAGTGGAAATATTAGAGTTCACCCCTTCACAATCCAGCACTTTCTGTACTGTTGCACAGACTGGTGTAGGAATAGTACATTTTACCCCTCCAAAGTCCAACGCTTTTACTAATGTTGTGATGTTTTGAGTGGGAATAGTCAATTTTACCCGTCAGGAATCCAATGTTTTCCCTACTGTTGTGTTGTTTGGGGTGGTAATAGTAAATTTAACCACTCCTATATTCAACACTTTCCCTAGTGTTGTGTTTTTTGTAGTGGGAATAGCAAATTTAAACCCTCCAAATTCCAAAGCTTTCCATACGTTGAACTGACTGGAGTAGGAACAGTAAATCCATCTCCTCCGAAGTCCAACACTTTTCCTATTATTGCTGTGACTGGGGTAAGAATAGTATATCTAACCCCTCCACATTCCAACACTTTTCCTACTGTTACATCAACTAGAGTGGAAATAGTATTTTTGAAATTCTTACACTGCCGTAGTTTTCATAATATTGGTTAAATAGATTGTGTAGCATTAACTGTTTTGTTTTTTTATATTTTGTAATTTTTTTATTTTTATTTTTTTTAATTGTTTAAAGTATTTTTTATAGTTGTGCTATTTTGGATTTTTCAATTTTTAATATTTTAATCATTGTCTACATTAATTTATATTTTTTATTCAGTTGTTTATATTTTGTATGGTTTTATTTTGTATGTATATATATATATAACACTTACATATATATATATATATATATGTATATATATATATATATAGATATATACACATGTATATATACGTACATACAAAAATGCATATTTGTCATATATATTCAGAAACTCTCCTTACTCCGTGCTGGGATCAGAAAAGGTATTAGCCACACCAGAGGCAATGAATTCGCAAACTTTTTTTTCCAGCAGCAGATAAACAAAACAAGACGCGTTTCGAACTCTGTGGGTCTTGGTCACATGATCATTATTATGATATATTTATATACACTAATATATATATATATATATATACATTTATATATATGTATGCGTGTATATGCTTGTGTGTATATATATATTCACTGAAAAAAATGTAATAATATCAAAGATGTCTTAGAGGATGCCATCAGTGATATAATATGTGGAGTGTTGCAACTGGCCCTTTTTGCAGGCTCATCTGCAGTTGTTTTTGTCTCCTTCCTCCTAATTTTTCTGACCAGTTTTTGTTGGCTTTAAGACTCTGGGAACTTTACCAGTGCTAAAACAGTGCTAAAGTGCATATGCTCTTTGTGTAAATTGTACTGTTGATTGGTTTATCCATGATTGGCATATTTTATTTCCTGTTAAGTCCCTAGTAAAGTGCACTAGAGGTGCCCAGGGCCTGTAAATCAAATGCTACTAGTGGGCCTTCAGCACTGGTTGTGCCACCCACATTAGTAGCCCTGTAAACATCACTAGGACCTGCCACTGCAGTGTCTGGGTGTGCAGTTTTAAACTGCCTATTGGAATTGACAAGTGTACCCACTTGCCAGGCGTAAACCTTCGCTTTTACTACATGTCAGGCACCCCTAAGGTAGGCCCTAGGTAGCCCCAGGGGCAGGGAGCAGTGTATGTTTAAGGTAGTACATATACTGATATGTTTTATATGTCCTAACAGTGAAAACTGCTAAATTCAGTTTTCACTGTGCAAGGCGTATCTGTCTCATGGGGGCTGCCTTTAAAATATCCTTAAAGCGCAGATTCCCTTTGAGAGCAGATACAAATAGGGAGTTTAGGGTCTCTGAACTCACAATTTAAAAATACATCTTTTAGTGAAGTTGGCTTTTAAATTGTCTGTTTGAAAATGCCACTTTTAGAAAGAAGGCATTTTCTTGCTTAAACCATTCTGTGACTCTGCCTGTTTGTGGATTGTCTGTCTGGGTCAGTTTGACAGTTAGGCTGTTTTGCACCTCTCTAGACAGTGACACAAAGGGGGCGTATCGTGCATATCCTGATGAGCCATCTGAGCTACATGGTGATTCTTGTTGTGCATGGAAGGTTCCGTGTGATCCACCAAGTGGGGCTCGAGAAAAAAGGGGGGTATATCGGTCACCAGTAGGTAGTTATAGTTAGGACCTAGTTTCCATACAGAAAGTGTTTTTTGAGTTGGCTATATCTTTGGCACCGTTTGACCACTCTTTATGAAATTTTCCAAAAAAAGTGTCAAATTGGTTCTTGTTGTGCATGGAAAGTTTTGCAGTGATTCAACAAGCGGGGGGGGCGAGAAAAAAGGGTGGCTCAATAAAAGTGTGTTTCCCATGTTAATACCCATTGGACGGAATTACACCAATTTTGGCAGAAAGGTAGCTTTTGGTCCAGAAAGCATGTTTTTTATTATTTGGATGTTTTGTATATCGTACAGAGAGTTGATTGGCTGCCAACACTTTAACCAGAAAGTGTTGGCAGCCATTTTGGGACTTTGCTTTAGCCGAGTCCCAAAAAAGCAAAAGGGGGCAGTGTAGGAATACCCTGACCCCCAAGCCTTGGTCCTGGGTTCCCCAGGGGACCCCGCCAGGGCAAAAAAAAATCTTATTTTTTAATGCATGGCAATATTCACAAATTTCATCATGAATTTAAAAAAAAAAACAAGTGCAGTCTCCCACGCTTGCTTTTCATTTTGTCCCCAGATGCTCACTTAAACTAATAAGGAGGCTGTATGTGGCGCAGGGTTGGGGGTTAGACACAGGCCAGACCCTGCAGCCAACCCTCGCCACTTTTGTGGTGCAGGGTTTGGTTGTTATACGGGGTTCACCACAGGGCCCGCATGTGCAGCGGTGGTTATATTAACATAAAGCAATTAAGAGAAATTCACTAAAAAAACAAAGGCTACAGGGATGTTATAGTTAGGCTCACGTTTTAAAACCACAGAAATTCAGCTGTTATAGTTAAAGTTATTTCAAGTAACTATAATTTGTGCTCTAAATTAACTATAACTCGCCATGCACTGCTAATTAACCCAGATGTTACAACATTCATGACATCTTTGATAACATCACTGTAACATTTGCAGTAACATTATTGATGGGAAAACTGTGCATGGCATGGGCATGAGTTATAGTTACTTGAAATAACTCTAACTATAACAGCTGAATTTCTATGGTTTTGTACATTTAAAATGTGAGCCTAACTATAATGTCCCTGTAACCTTTGGTTTTTTAAGTGTGTGTGTATATATATATATATATGTATGTTCTTTTAGCGCCAAACCAGTAAAAATGACGGACACTTGCAGGGTGCTTTGGAAATTCAATTGTAATATATAATTATATATGATGACAGCCAAGTGCCAAAACATGTCTTTCTGTTTGCATGTGGCAATAAGAGTTACGAAAATGCAGTCCCGGAGTGCCCGTCATTCATCCCTAGGAGGGAGCTGGAAAAGTGGATGCATGTGAGTTCTACTCTCACGGACAGAGGCACCGCTATGCAGAGGATATATAGTGACAAACCAGTAAAAAGAACAGACACTTGCAGGGTGATTTAGAAATTCAATTTATTAGTTTGACACCTAAAACAGACGTGTTTTGGCTCTCCGCCTTTTGATATGATTAAACAAAACAAAAGCACCTCCTCTTAAAAAAAACCATTGTCACTGATTGTCAATCATAGACATAGAAAAGGGAATCACCATTTTACAGAGAAGCAAACTCTGGCCATTTTAGAACGGCATTCTTTGACAGCTCCATCAGCATATTAGAACAATTTGAAAATATACAAACTGGCCATACTCCAATTATTCCCACTGACCATGATGTTAAACAGTATTAAAAATCAAAAATCAACTGTTCTTCATTTCAAAACAATTCATTACCCTATGACTTAAAAAATGAATACATTAATGTAAATAATTCATATACATGGGATTATTTTAACTTGATGCAAGTATATCCCCAAATAAGAATTATTGACTATTGGTTAAAAGGTTTCCTGTTCAATAATGCCACCAGAGTGTGTTCAAAAATTGAGATTATCCTAGCCTTGGTGTCAGAAAGGCTAGATTTTATTAAAGACACAGAGGTGAGTATTATGCTTTCATAAACACTCTGGTGGTCATTCCGAGTTTTGGGGTCATCACCGAAGACCGCCGTGCAAGCGGCCGCTGAAAGACCCTCAGTGATGACAGAGTGAAGACCGCTGTATTACGAGTCACCCACACAACACTGCCCAAAATACACCCAAAAAACTACACCGTCGGGTGAAACAACGGCGTGAAGAAGGGGGATGCACCACCAGCACCACCACACCAAGACTATACCACCTGCCAAATAACGATTCACAAATCAGCACCTCGGACCCAACACAGCGGCAACCAATTGGCGGTCTGAACCTCCGGGGGAAAAAAGGCACCACCACCAGAACACTGCACCACATTGGACAATACCATTACCCAACACCTGAGACACATACACACACCTGTCCACAGCACTACAAAACACCCCCCACACATACCCAGAACCCTTTGCAACCAGAAACTCTGACAGAGCGAGGCAAGGGCACACTGGAAGAAGGCACTGCACCTAGATATCACAGGCTCCATCACACTGAACACGCATCACACAACACACCACTGCACACAAACACCACAGAGCACACACACATACCACTACACAAATTCATATCAACAAACAGCACACCCAGAATCCCTGCACAACAAACACCCCCACCCACAACACAACCACCATGGCACCACCAAAAAACCCACGATTCACAGAAGCGGAGCTGAGGGTAATGGTTGACAAAATTGGCAGTGTGGAGCCACGGCTGTTTGGAGCACAGGTCCAGCAGACACCCATAGCCTGGAAGAACAACCTACTAGCAGAGGATAGTCATCAGAGTGAATGCAGTGGGGAACCATCCACATACAAGGGAGGACATTAGGGAGAGGTGGAATGACGTTAGGGGGAAGGTACGGGCCATGGCTTCCAGGCACCAAATCGCCGTTATGAGTTAAGGTGGTGGGCCCCCACCGGCTCCCCTAGAAATGTCACAGTGGAAGGAGAAGGTCCTGGCCATTCTACATCCAGAAGGGCTGACAGGAATTCCTAGTGGACTGAACACTAAGGGGGTCATTCTGACCCCGGCGGGCGGCGGGAGCCGCCCGCCTGGAGGGAACCGCCAGAATATCGCTGCGCGGTCAAAAGACTGCCGCGGGTATTCTGGGTTTCCCACTGGGCTGGCGGGCGACCGCCAAAAGGCCGCCCGCCAGCCCAGTGGGAAACACCCCTCCATGAGGATGCCGGCTCCGAATGGAGCCGGCGGAGTGGAGGATGTGCGACGGGTGCAGTGGCACCCGTCGCGTATTTCAGTGTCTGCAAAGCAGACGCTGAAATACAAAGTGGGGCCCTCTTACGGGGGCCCCTGCAGTGCCCATGCCATTGGCATGGGCACTGCAGGGGCCCCCAGGGGCCCCACAACACCCCTCACCGCCATCCTGTTCCTGGCGGGCGGAACCGCCAGGAACAGGATGGCGGTGAGGGGGTCGGAATCCCCATGGCGGCGCAGCAAGCTGCGCCGCCACGGCGGATTCCCATGGGCAGCGGAAAGTCGGCGGTACACCGCCGACTTTCCGTTTCTGGCCGCGGCTGTACTGCCGCGGTCAGAATGCCCGGCGGAGCACCGCCAGCCTGTTGGCGGTGCTACCGCCAACCCCGGCTTGACCCCCTAAGTCTACTGTACTCCCCCGCCAACATGTCCCCATACACAGCATGTACCCCCACCACCCTCTCACCCCCTCACACCACCCTAACTTGCACAAACCCACCATGGACCCAATACCTACCCTTGCATGCCACAACACCCTACTGACACCATTCCCTCACAGGCCCACCTAGTGCATGAATACCTCACACTGCAGCAGGTACCACATCTACCACAATGCAACACTCCCTACCCTTGCATGACTGCTACATCCACATCACATTTCTGCAATTGCACGTTAAACCATCTCACTCCCTATCACCAATAAGTATAAGGAATGCATATCAGTACATGGCAATGACAGTAGCAAGGCAAACATTAACTATCCTCCAAAACAAGCTCATTGTAACATTCCACTGATAGTACCACAAGCAGTGGACTGGTAATTGTCAATGCCATTACCGCCCTGCAAATACAGTTAAGGATGGCATACAACCATGTGTGTCATTGCTACAATACCATCATCTGACACAATACCTCTCATTCCACAGGTCTCCCAAGTACTACCACACAGCAGAGGAGCCCAGTGACAGAAAGCCCAGGCCTGGAAGCAGGTCCAATAGGGGAGGACTCCCCTGGAAGTCTAAATGGACGACAAACTTTGCCCATCAGGCTCATCCTCTCCCTCACCCACAACCCCAACACTGCCAAATCCAACCTACACAATGCACTCATCGACACCGCCACATGGATGACAGCCAACCACCTGAAACTCAACTCAAGCAAAACCGAAATATTCCTCTTTGGCCCACACAAAAACACCTGGGACCCCTCATGGTGGCCCACCACGCTAGGCACTGCACCCACCCTGCCAACCACGCACGCAACCTCGGCATCATCCTGGACTCCTCCCTCTCGATGACCCAACAAATCAACGCTCTCACCTCCTCATGCTTCAACACACTCCGCATACTGAAAAAAACATTCAAATGGATCCCCACAGAGACCAGAAAGACTGTCACTCACGCACTCATCAGCAGCAGACTTGATTACTGAAACGCCCTCTTAGCTGGCACCACTCTAAAACTCAAGCGCAAACTACAGTGCATCCAGAACTCAACAGCACGACTCATCCTCGACCTCCCCTGACACGAACACATCTCTCCACACCTCAAATCCCTCCACTGGCTCCCCATAGACAAAAGGATCACATTTAAGATCCTCATCTTCGCACACAAATCACTCCACAACACAGGCCCTGCCTACCTCAACGAAAGAGTCACCTTCCACACCCCCACACGAAACCTCCGCTCAGCCGACCTCTCTCTCGCCTCTGTCCACCGCATCAAACACACCACCACCGGGGGCAGATCCTTCTCCTACCTTGCACCCAAAACCTGGAACGCCCTCCCAACCCACCTCCGCAAGACCCAAAACCTACTTCTTTTCAGGAAGAGCCTCAAGACCTGGCTTTTCGAACAGTGATCCTCCCAGCCTCTTTTCCCCCCCACACCCCCAGCGCCTTGAGACCCTCGCGGGTGAGTAGCGCGCTTTATAAATCTCTTTGATTGATTGATTGATGAGTGGTCAGTCCACCAGCCTCACCCTGCCCACAGCTGAAACCACTTCCCCTGTGGCATCCAGTGCACAGCAAAGCCCACCTTCCCATACCTGTGCCTAAGGTCACATCAAACAACAGTGTGACTCACAGGACAGGTGCAGGAGTCAACGGTGCAAACAGAAAACAGTGACAGTCCTGGTGTCAGTGGGAGGGGGCACACTGCACCAGGGGCACAGGCACAGGGGGCAAGAGCCAGTGGGAGGGCAATCATGGGTCAAGGGGAGAGGCTGGTACAGGGCACGACTGGCCAGGAGGCCGTCTTCAGAGTTCTAGGAGCCTACCAGCAAACCCAGGACAAGATGGGCCAGATACTCACCACCTTGCAAGACACACAAAGGCTGCAGGGGGAATACCACCAGGAGGCCATGCAGCTGTGGCAGGCACTCAATGCCACCATGGTCTCCATATTAGGGGAGTTCAAGGAATTGAACAACATCCTGTGGACATCCTCAACCCAACAATAGGCCCCATTCAGTAGTCAGGCAATGTCAGTGCAAACAACATCAGCACCTGCTACTGGAATTAAAGCACAGCAGGAGGACCCACAGGCCACAACACCCCTACCCCTACAGCTGAGGGACCCCCTGCAAAAGAGGCCACCCACCCAGACATCCCACAGGACCTGTGAGACAAACAGCTGTACCACCCACTCTGATCAGCACCCACACCATTATCCCACTCCTCTGGACTGTGATGTCATACACTTAATAAACACAAATTCATACAAGTCATGGCGCACGTCTCTTCATTGTATGTAGTGGCAATCTTGTTTCAAAGCAGCAAATATATACATATGTCGGCACCACAACAATGTTGAAGTGACAGATATAGTGGGACACCCAGGCATGCGTGTAAGTACAACCAAATTGTAATGATATCCAGTGTCAACGATGGCAACAGACAATACAAAAATCAGCTTGCAGACAGCGATGTGAGCTGAAGAGGGAAAATTAAATGGAATCAGGAACAAAGTTGTAAGGCATGTGAACCAAGACATACATCAAAGACATACATCCACAGCATTTGAACACATACACAGAATGACTGGCCCTGGAGCTATGATACCACATATGTAATGGCCTAGATAGGCATGAGTGGGACAGGAAAGTTGTAACATAGGTAACATCCTCTATTGTTCACCTCCCTGAGTAGTCAGGAACAGGTTCTTGCCACACAGCAGCTGACAATGCAGCATGACATGCCTACACAGCAGTACAAGACTGATAAGTCCCCCTAACATATCCCCAAACAGTCAGACTGAAGACCCTAAACCTTTGGTACAACTATAAGGCTGTACTGCAATAGCACCACCATTCCACACATGTACTTAGCAGCAGTGCATTACCACTACCCCTCATAGTAAGTCAACTACCCTTCAAGTTCGGAAACCAAGATGGAAGGGTATAGCCCTCATACACACCTTGATGCATGCAAATACTGGCTACAGACTGGCTTCAGCAATCCATCTTCCATGTGCAGATAACATACAGTTCACACATACCTGTACATCAGTGAAAGTAGTGACGAATCATGTCAATCCTGTTGTCATGTGCCTCATTCTCGTCTGCCTCCCCCTCAGCATCAGAGTCACCGGCCCCAAACACTGCTCCAGCATCAATGTCTCCCTCCTCCAACAGTGGGATGTGCCTTCTGAGGGCCAGATTATGGAGCATGCAGCATGCAACAATGATCTTGCAGACTTTCCCTGGTTGGTACTTTAGGGTACCACCAGACGCATGAAGGCAACGAAATCTAGCTTTCAAGAGATTGAAAGTCCGCTCAGTCACTCGCCTCGTCCGGCCATGTGCCTCATTGTACCTGTTCTCCCCTGACATAGTTGGATGTCTCAAAGGTGTCAGGAGCCAGGGCAGGTTGGGGTATCCAGAGAGTGCTGACTGTGTTATGAGGGGTACAAACATATGACATGGAGGGCAGGTCACATACCTATGAGCCAGGCCCTTTCTCCCTGTAGCTGTGACATCATTGCAGGGACACTGCTGTTCCTCAGGATGGAGGAATCATTTACTGATCCTGGAAATTTTGTGTTCACGTGTGTTATGTACTCGTCTGCAAGACACAAACACGACTTGTACACTGAGTGAATATGTTCTCTTCCTGTTTCTATAGACCTGTTCATTGGTCCTTGGAGGTACCAAGGCAATGTGAGTACCATCACTGGCCCCAATTACATGTGGGACATTTGATATTTTGTAGAAGGCTGCTTTTACAGTGGGAAATTCTGGAGGTTGTGGGAACCTAATGTACCTGTGCACCTGCTTGAGTAGGGCATCCAGCACATCCTGCAACACCTTATTGAATTGAGGCTGTGAACATCCTGCAGCCAGTCCCACTGTAACCTGAAAAGAGCCACTCGCCAGAAAATGCAGGACTGACAACACCTGGACTGTTAGAGGAATGGCATGGGGATTTCTCAAACCCGGCAGGAGGTCTGGCTTCAACTGAGCGACCAATTCCTTGATGCACAAACGGTTCAGTTGATAGGTCAGGATGATGTGGCGCTCTTCCAATGTATCAAGATCTACGAGTGGCCAGGAAACTGGTGCATTCCTCATCACTCTATTGTGATGATATCTGTGCAGGGACACAAACAACAATCTGGGAACCTCTCACAATGTAGGGCACCAAGTAGGGCACCCAAGGGTAGGTCGCTCCCCCTGCCGCTGCAGCTCCTCCAGGTTCCTGAGTTCCTGAGACCCACCCCACAGTAAGTACCCCCCACCTCCCAGCCCCTCGTTCTGCCCCGCGCTACTCACCCTCTCTCCTGCTCCTGCTTCTTTTCCTCTTTCCTTCTTCTCTGTTCTTCCTCCTCGCTCCTCGTCTGTATTCTTCTTCTGTACTCCTCTTCTCCCCGTCTTCTCTCCTCTTCTCTTCTTCCTCATCTTCTGCTGTGGTATTCTGCACCCTGTTTCTTCGTTTTTTGTATCTCCCTCCGTGTTCTTCTGTGTTCTTCTGTGTTCCTCTGTGTTCCTCTGTCTTCCTCTGTCTTCTTCTGTCTTCCTCTGTGTTCTTCTGTATTCTTCTCTGTTCTTCTGTACTCCTCTCTGTTCTTCTGTGTTCTTCTGTGTGTCTTCTGCTCTTCCGGTCTTCTGCTCTTCCGGTCTTCAGTCCTTCCGGTCTTCTGCTCTTCTGTTCTTCTTTTCTTCTGTTCTTCTTTTCTTCTGTTCTTCTTTTCTTCTTGTCTTCTTGTCTTCTGCCTTCGGCTCTTCTGCCTCCTCCGTCCTCTTCTCCCCGCGCCTGCCCTCCTGCTCCTGCCTCATCCCCCTCCCCCACTCGCATCCCCCCTCTATCTCCCCTATCTAACCCGTTCACTTTCTACCTCCCTCACTCCTCCTATCTACCTATCTCTCCATCTCTCTATCCCACTATCCAACTCCCTCACTCTCCACCTCCTCCTATTTTCCTATCTTCCTATCTCTCTATCTTTTTCCCTATCTATCGATTTCTCTATCTACCTTTTCTCTCTACCTATTTCTCTATCTCTCCCCCCCTCCCGCCACCCCCTCTATTACCTATCTTCCTATCCCCTCACTCTACCTCTCACCCTCACCCACCTCTACAACCCCCCTCCCCTATCTTCACAACCTTACACCTATCTTTCTCCCTAATCTCCTAAACCTCCTAACACTCTCCCCCCTCCACCCTTAAACCCCCCTCCCCCAGCTCTTCTCACTCTACCTGTCCCCCCCCCTCGCGCTTTCCCGCCGCGACCTCCTGCACGCCCCCGCCCCCCAGCTCCCATTCGCCCCCAGCTGACCCCTCCCCCCCCTCCTACCTCATATGGCAGCCGCTGCGCGACAGTGGTAGCGACCCTTGACCCAAGGGTAGGTCGCTCCCCCTGCCGCTGCAGCTCCTCCAGGTACCTGAGTTCCTGAGACCCACCCCACAGTAAGTACCCCCCACCTCCCAGCCCCTCGTTCTGCCCCGCGCTACTCACCCTCTCTCCTGCTCCTGCTTCTTTTCCTCTTTCCTTCTTCTCTGTTCTTCCTCCTCGCTCCTCGTCTGTATTCTTCTTCTGTACTCCTCTTCTCCCCGTCTTCTCTCCTCTTCTCTTCTTCCTCATCTTCTGCTGTGGTATTCTGCACCCTGTTTCTTCGTTTTTTGTATCTCCCTCCGTGTTCTTCTGTGTTCTTCTGTGTTCCTCTGTGTTCTTCTGTCTTCTTCTGTCTTCTTCTGTCTTCCTCTGTCTTCTTCTGTCTTCCTCGGTGTTCTTCTGTCTCCCTCTGTGTTCTTCTGTATTCTTCTCTGTTCTTCTGTCTTCCTCTGTCTTCTTCTGTCTTCCTCTGTGTTCTTCTGTATTCTTCTCTGTTCTTCTGTACTCCTCTCTGTTCTTCTGTGTTCTTCTGTGTGTCTTCTGCTCTTCTGGTCTTCTGCTCTTCCGGTCTTCAGTCCTTCCGGTCTTCTGCTCTTCTGTTCTTCTTTTCTTCTGTTCTTCTTTTCTTCTGTTCTTCTTTTCTTCTTGTCTTCTTGTCTTCTGCCTTCGGCTCTTCTGCCTCCTCCGTCCTCTTCTCCCCGCGCCTGCCCTCCTGCTCCTGCCTCATCCCCCTCCCCCACTCGCATCCCCCCCTCTACCTCCCCTATCTAACCCGTTCACTTTCTACCTCCCTCACTCCTCCTATCTACCTATCTCTCCATCTCTCTATCCCACTATCCAACTCCCTCACTCTCCACCTCCTCCTATCTTCCTATCTTCCTATCTCTCTATCTTTTTCCCTATCTATCGATTTCTCTATCTACCTTTTCTCTCTACCTATTTCTCTATCTCTCCCCCCCTCCCGCCAACCCCTCTATTACCTATCTTCCTATCCCCTCACTCTACCTCTCACCCTCACCCACCTCTACAACCCCCCCTCCCCTATCTTCACAACCCTACACCTATCTTTCTCCCTAATCTCCTAAACCTCCTAACACTCTCCCCCCGCCACCCTTAAACCCCCCTCCCCCAGCTCTTCTCACTCTACCTGTCCCCCCCCCTCCCTCGCGCTTTCCCGCCGCGACCTCGTGCACGCCCCCGCCCCCCAGCTCCCATTCGCCCCCAGCTGACCCCTCCCCCCCATCATTCCTCATATGGCGGCCGCTGCGCGACAGTGGTAGCGACCCTTGACCCAAGGGTAGGTCGCTCCCCCTGCCGCTGCAGCTCCTCCAGGTTCCTGAGTTCCTGAGACCCACCCCACAGTAAGTACCCCCCACCTCCCAGCCCCTCGTTCTGCCCCGCGCTACTCACCCTCTCTCCTGCTCCTGCTTCTTTTCCTCTTTCCTTCTTCTCTGTTCTTCCTCCTCGCTCCTTGTCTGTATTCTTCTTCTGTACTCCTCTTCTCCCCGTCTTCTCTCCTCTTCTTCCTCATCTTCTGCTGTGGTATTCTGCACCCTGTTTCTTCGTTTTTTGTATCTCCCTCCGTGTTCTTCTGTGTTCTTCTGTGTTCCTCTGTGTTCTTCTGTCTTCCTCTGTCTTCTTCTGTCTTCCTCTGTCTTCTTCTGTCTTCCTCGGTGTTCTTCTGTCTCCCTCTGTGTTCTTCTGTATTCTTCTCTGTTCTTCTGTCTTCCTCTGTCTTCTTCTGTCTTCCTCTGTGTTCTTCTGTATTCTTCTCTGTTCTTCTGTACTCCTCTCTGTTCTTCTGTGTTCTTCTGTGTGTCTTCTGCTCTTCCGGTCTTCTGCTCTTCCGGTCTTCAGTCCTTCCGGTCTTCTGCTCTTCTGTTCTTCTTTTCTTCTGTTCTTCTTTTCTTCTTGTCTTCTTGTCTTCTGCCTTCGGCTCTTCTGCCTCCTCTGTCCTCTTCTCCCCGCGCCTGCCCTCCTGCCCCTGCCTCATCCTCCTCCCCCACTCGCATCCCCCCCTCTATCTCCCCTATCTAACCCGTTCACTTTCTACCTCCCTCACTCCTCCTATCTACCTATCTCTCCATCTCTCTATCCCACTATCCAACTCCCTCACTCTCCACCTCCTCCTATCTTCCTATCTCTCTATCTTTTTCCCTATCTATCGATTTCTCTATCTACCTTTTCTCTCTACCTATTTCTCTATCTCTCCCCCCCTCCCGCCACCCCCTCTATTACCTATCTTCCTATCCCCTCACTCTACCTCTCACCCTCACCCACCTCTACAACCCCCCTCCCCTATCTTCACAACCCTACACCTATCTTTCACCCTAATCTCCTAAACCTCCTAACACTCTCCCCCTCCACCCTTAAGCCCCCCTTCCCCAGCTCTTCTCACTCTACCTGTCCCCCCCCCCCTCGGGCTTTCCCGCCGCGACCTCCGGCACGCCCCCGCCCCCCAGCTCCCATTCGCCCCCAGCTGACCCCTCCCCCCCCCCTACCTCATATGGCGGCCGCTGCGCGACAGTGGTAGCGACCCTTGACCCAAGGGTAGGTCGCTCCCCCTGCCGCTGCAGCTCCTCCAGGTTCCTGAGTTCCTGAGACCCACCCCACAGTAAGTACCCCCCACCTCCCAGCCCCTCGTTCTGCCCCGCGCTACTCACCCTCTCTCCTGCTCCTGCTTCTTTTCCTCTTTCCTTCTTCTCTGTTCTTCCTCCTCGCTCCTCGTCTGTATTCTTCTTCTGTACTCCTCTTCTCCCCGTCTTCTCTCCTCTTCTCTTCTTCCTCATCTTCTGCTGTGGTATTCTGCACCCTGTTTCTTCGTTTTTTGTATCTCCCTCCGTGTTCTTCTGTGTTCCTCTGTGTTCTTCTGTCTTCCTCTGTCTTCTTCTGTCTTCCTCTGTCTTCTTCTGTCTTCCTCAGTGTTCTTCTGTCTCCCTCTGTGTTCTTCTGTATTCTTCTCTGTTCTTCTGTCTTCCTCTGTCTTCTTCTGTCTTCCTCTGTGTTCTTCTGTATTCTTCTCTGTTCTTCTGTACTCCTCTCTGTTCTTCTGTGTTCTTCTGTGTGTCTTCTGCTCTTCCGGTCTTCTGCTCTTCCGGTCTTCAGTCCTTCCGGTCTTCTGCTCTTCTGTTCTTCTTTTCTTCTGTTCTTCTTTTCTTCTTGTCTTCTTGTCTTCTGCCTTCAGCTCTTCTGCCTCCTCCGTCCTCTTCTCCCCGCGCCTGCCCTCCTGCTCCTGCCTCATCCCCCTCCCCCACTCGCATCCCCCCCTCTATCTCCCCTATCTAACCCGTTCACTTTCTACCTCCCTCACTCCTCCTATCTACCTATCTCTCCATCTCTCTATCCCACTATCCAACTCCCTCACTCTCCACCTCCTCCTATCTTCCTATCTTCCTATCTCTCTATCTTTTTCCCTATCTATCGATTTCTCTATCTACCTTTTCTCTCTACCTATTTCTCTATCTCTCCCCCCCTCCCGCCACCCCCTCTATTACCTATCTTCCTATCCCCTCACTCTACCTCTCACCCTCACCCACCTCTACAACCCCCCCTCACCTATCTTCACAACCCTACACCTATCTTTCTCCCTAATCTCCTAAACCTCCTAACACTCTCCCCCCTCCACCCTTAAACCCCCCTCCCCCAGCTCTTCTCACTCTACCTGTCCCCCCCCTCCCTCGTGCTTTCCCGCCGCGACCTCCTGCACGCCCCCGCCCCCCAGCTCCCATTCGCCCCCAGCTGACCCCTCCCCCCCTCCTACCTCATATGGCGGCCGCTGCGCGACTGCGCAGCGGGTGCGCCAGAGGCGCGCCAGAGGCAAGCCCGTCTGCGCCTGTCCGCGCCTGGCCCGCGCCCAGCGCCATGACCCCTGGTCCCCAGCACTCCCAAGCCCCGATGATCCGCTATGACCCCACCACTCTCCATGCCCTCAACCCAGGACGCTCCAACACCTGCTTCCAAGCTCACCCCAAACGCACCCATGGACCCTTCGCCTGCAACTCCTGCAAACGCATCTTCCACCACGCAACAACTACGACCACAAGCCCACGCGCCATCAACCACCTCAAGTGCATCCTAGTCAACGCTCGCTCCGTTCACAAACACGCCGTTGAACTCTGGGACCTCCTAGACTCCACAGCACCGGACGTCGCCTTCATCACGGAGACCTGGATGAACGCCTCCTCTGCTCCAGACATCGCCACCGCCATCCCCGAAGGCTACAAGATCTCCAGGAAAGACCGCACCAACCAAGTAGGAGGAGGCATCGCCATCGTCTTCAAAGACTCCATCAGCGTCACCACCTCCACTGAAGACTCCCCTCTTGCCGCTGAACACCTGCATTTTCAGATTCGCACCAACCCGAGGACCACCCTCAGAGGATCCCTCGTCTACCGTCCTCCCGGACCTCGCGCCCCTTTCAGCGACACCATCGCCGACTTCATCTCCCCGCACGCCCTCGCCTCACCGGACTACATCCTCCTAGGCGACCTCAACTTCCATCTGGAACAAAACAACGACCCCAACACCACCACCCTGCTCGACAACCTCGCCAACCTCGCCAACCTCGGCCTCAAACAACTGGTGAACACTGCCACCCACATCGCCGGACACACACTCGACCCTATCTTCTCTGCCAGCAAACACGTCTTCTTCAGCCACGCCTCCGCCCTTCATTGGACCGACCACAGCTGCGTCCACTTCACATTCCGACGCGAGACCCGCCACCTCCGCACTCAACCCATCCCTCGCCGACAGTGGAACAAGATCCCTGAAGAGCAACTCTTCGCCGCACTCGCCGCCAACCAACCCACCCTCACCACCGACCCCAACGTCGCAGCCCTCAACCTCACAAACTGGATCTCCAACTGCGCAGACAACCTTGCTCCCCTCAAACGCTCGCAACGACAGAACAACACCAAGAAACCCCTCTGGTTCTCTGACACCCTCAAAGAATCAAAGAAAACTTGTCGCGCACTTGAGAAAGCCTGGCGCAAGGACCGCACCGCTGACAACATGACCGCCCTCAAGAACGCTACCCGCAAACACCACCACCTGATCCGCACTGCCAAAAGGAATTTTTTCACCGACTGACTGGTCAAAAACAGCCACAACAGCAGAGAACTCTTCAGCATCGTCAAGGAGTTCTCCAACCCCAGCACCAACGCCAACGCCGTCACGCCCTCACAGGATCTATGCGAATCCCTCGCCACTTTCTTCCATCGCAAGATCAGCGACCTCCACGACAGCTTCGGACACCAGACCCAACCTAACACCACTGAACCCACATCCCCGACCATCACCCTCAACAACTGGACCCACATCAGCACGGAAGAAACCAAATCCATCATGAACTCTATCCACTCCGGCGCCCCTTCGGACCCCTGCCCGCACTTCATCTTTAACAAAGCCGACAACATCATCGCCCCGCACCTCCAGACCGTCATCAACTCTTCTTTTTCTTCTGCTACCTTCCCCGAATGCTGGAAACACGCCGAAGTCAACGCCCTACTAAAGAAAACTACGGCTGACCCGAGCGACCTGAAAAACTTCCGCCCCATCTCCCTTCTGCCTTTCCCAGCCAAAGTAATAGAGAAGACCGTCAACAAACAGCTGACCACCTTCCTGGAAGACAACAACCTGCTCTACCCCTCACAGACCGGATTCCGAACCAACCACAGCACTGAAACCGCCCTCATCTCATTCACAGACGACATCAGAACCCTGATGGACAACGGTGAAACAGTCGCCCTCATTCTTCTCGACCTCTCGGCTGCCTTTGACACCGTCTGTCACCGCACCCTAATCACCCGCCTCCGCTCCACCGGGATCCAAGACCAGGCCCTGGACTGGATCGCCTCCTTCCTCGTAAACCGCTCCCAAAGAGTCTACCTCCCTCCGTTTCGCTCAGAACCCACTGAGATCATCTGCGGCGTACCTCAAGGCTCATCACTCAGCCCGACACTCTTCAATGTCTACATGAGCCCCCTCGCTAACATCGTACGCAAGCACGACATCATCATCACCTCCTACGCCGACGACACCCAACTTATACTCTCCCTCACCAAGGACCCCGCCAGCGCCAAGACCAACCTACAAGAGGGTATGAAGGACGTCGCAGATTGGATGAGGCTCAGCCGCCTAAAGCTGAACTCTGAAAAAACTGAAGTCCTCATCCTCGGCAACACCCCGTCCGCCTGGGACGACTCCTGGTGGCCCACGGCCCTCGGCACCGCACCGACCCCCGCAGACCACGCCCGCAACTTCGGCTTCATCTTGGACCCCCTTCTCACCATGACCAAGCAAGTCAACGCCGTGTCCTCCGCCTGCTTCCTCACCCTCCGCATGCTCCGCAAGATCTTCCGCTGGATCCCCGCCGACACCAGAAAAACCGTGACCCACGCCCTTGTCACGAGCCGCCTGGACTACGGCAACACCCTCTACGCTGGGACCACCGCCAAACTCCAAAATCGCCTGCAACGCATTCAAAACGCCTCAGCCCGCCTCGTCCTCGACGTACCCCGCAACAGCCACATCTCCGCACACCTGAGACACCTGCATTGGCTCCCAGTCAGCAAAAGGATCACCTTCCGACTTCTCACCCACGCACACAAAGCCCTCCACGACAAGGGACCGGAATACCTCAACAGACGGCTCAACTTCTACGTCCCCACCCGCCCCCTCCGCTCCTCTGGCCTCGCACTCGCCGCCGTCCCTCGCATCCGACGCTCCACGGCGGGTGGGAGATCTTTCTCCTTCCTGGCGGCCAAGACCTGGAACTCCCTCCCCACCAGCCTCAGGACTACCCAGGACCACTCCGCTTTCCGGAGACTCCTAAAGACCTGGCTGTTCGAGCAGCGATAACCACCCCCTTTGTCCCTAGCGCCTTGAGACCCGCACGGGTGAGTAGCGCGCTTTATAAATGCTAATGATTTGATTTGAAGTATGACATATGTCACAAAGTGTTATTCATGCAAGTTGGCTGTCATGTTGTGGGAAGACACATTACTCCACATTCCATTCCTAACCTGATGATGGCACATGATCCCTGTGGCAATGGACGTATACAGGACATGTACACATACATCTTCCATGTATTCCACTATAGTGATCATATATGCTGACAACTGTACAAGTGTGGTGATGTCACCAGACACTCACTACATGTGTCATTATCCACAATATGTGACCTGATGTATCTATTTGTGATGACATGCAGGTTATTACGCAGTGTGAACTCAGGACAGTCATGTTTCAGACTAATATGGCGTCCGCCTGTCCGGCATGCATTGTACAGCTGGAAGTGAACTCATTCTGCCGGCAGAAGTCGTCATGGCGGAAGGTGGTCTGAACCGCAGTGCAACTCCCTATTGGTTAACATTGACATCTATGAGAGACTGGGACCATTGACGATCACCACCGGCGGTGCCGGTCATGACTGCTGTGGTCGTAACTGCCATTTTGTATGGACCAGCTCACTTGACTCCTGGCTTTCGGGCAAGACAGACCTCCACTTCGTGTGCTGCTGTGTCCTGTCTCTTGGAGCAACAATGGCACGTACTACAGGGGCTAGAGCCCCAGCCTTCACTACGGAGGAACTGGAGAAACTGGTGGAAGTGGTCCTACCCCTGTATGAGTGGTTGTACAGTGCTCCAGGGCAATAGGTCAGTACAACGCCTTTTGTCTCACGTGTCGGGTGGTGTTTGACGATGTATGTGTGTGCACATTGACCTGTCATGACTGATCAGGTGTTTAGCATGCACAGGATAGGTGTGGGATATTGGCAGTGTGCATGGTCTGTGTTTGTGTGTGTCACCAAAGGTTACTGCTGTATTGTTGTAACTAACATCATGTCCCCCATTTTCACAATATTTCCCATGGAGGTCAGTGACCACCAGAAAAAAGGGTTATGGAGAGCTGTTGCCAAGGAAGTGCGGACCCTGGGGCGCCATAGCCAGCGGACCACCTACTGCAGGAAGTTGTAGGAGGACCTGAGGCGCTAGGCCCAAAAGACCGCAGAGGACCAGATGGGGATGGCCTCCGAACATGCGAGGGGTGCCCGTCAGACCCTGACCCCCTTAATGGCCCGCATACTGGCAGTGGCTTACCCAGAGTTGGATGGGTGCTTGAAGGTAGCACAGTAGCCACAAGGGGGTAAGTGTTGACTGTCAGGTGACTACTGCATGGTTGTGTACTGTGACCCTCACTGGACTAGGAATTTAGGTAGTCAGATGTGATTTAGGGAATGTACAGTCCTGGTTGTCACACCCATCATGTAGGAGTGTGTGACGTTAACTATGTTGAGCCATGCAGGAAAAGAAGTGGTGGTACTGTGACACACGTTCACCTGTAGGTATGGGTCGCTCAAGTATGCTATCATGTCACTGGCTGCATCCTCCATCTCTGCGTGTACTGTTGTTGTTCAAGGTGGTCATTTTGGCACTGTATATGGGTAATAACAGGCATGTTACATGAACATTGCAATTGCTTCATTTGCTACATCAATGGACCTCTGTACCACATGTACTCCACACATCCCTGTCAGTTAGTTAGTGTTCTCAGTCCCTCTGTGCTCAGATTTGTATCATCCCGTAATGGATGACATGTGGATGGGTATGTTCCTGGGCTGGTTTGTTGGATAAGTAATTTAGGCAGTTGATAGCCATGTAGTGGTCTTCATTCAGGTGTTTAGGCTGCAGGGATGAGGTGAGTTTGGGTATTGCTCGCATGACTCATAAGTAAATGATTGCTAAATGGTCTCTTGTTTCCCCGGCAGAGGGTGTCATCTATATTGTTTGTATGTGAAGTGGATGTGTGGGTTAACATACTTTCCTCCCTTTCTGTTTCTCCCACCCTCCTTCTCTCTCTCCACCTCTGTCTATGTGTGCATTAGCATCATCTGGCAAAAGAGGAAGGGCACCGGCGAGTGGGGATGCTGCAGTCCACGGGAACCAGTGAAGTCGAGGGGACCAGTGAGACGGAGGGTGAGGGGGGCACCACAGAGAGGCTGGAGCTACCAACACATCTGATACAGATTCCTCCTCCGATGGGGGCTCCCATCTGGGACCACCACAGAACCATCCTTGTCCGCTACCCCCTTACCAGTACCGCCCTCCCTATAGCACCCCACCCAGTTGCCCATGCCCACTCACCCAGGAGGGTGAGCATCTCCTTCGCTGCCGACACCTCAGCCCTGCTGCCCTCAATGAAGAGGCTATTGACCTCCTGAGGTCCATCTCTGTGGGGCAGACAACGATCGTGAATGCCATCCAGGGACTGGCAGTGTCCCTTCATCTTCCGTCCCCCCCTCCAGCTACCTGTTCACAATCCACAACCGCTTTCCCTACACCCGTCCAAAGCACACCTACATATCAGCATACACCCCCTACAACAGACAAGGTGCACAAAGACAGTCATAGGATTCACAAACGTGCACACAGGCATGCACACACACAACACACATCTGCGGACACAACAGACACTTCCCCCCACCACCTCCTCCCTTGCAGTCACATCTCCACTCACACATGCCATCACTTCATTATCGCACACTGGTCCTGCTACCATTCCTGTCATACCATCAGTCACCACAACAGCAGACTCACAGACACACACCCCACACACCACATCTGCACTCACCACAACTGCCATCTCTGCCACCTGCAGCACATCCAGATCACTTGCACACACCACTGCAACATTCACTCACACTTCTCCCATTCCCTCCTCCTGCATCTCTGCCCTCCTCCTTCCAATGAATGCACACGCACCCACCCAACATTCAGCCACCGCACACATACACACATTGCACACACCTGCATCCACGTACAGCACACCAACACGTAAGACAAGCACTCCCTCTACCCCCACTCCCAATCCTCAATCATGTGACCACCCCGTGTACCAAAGAAAGTCTTCCTTGCCGCCCTTGAACTCTTCCCTATTCCTCTCCCACCCCATGTTCCCCGTAAACGCTGTGTCCCCCTGCCCCTCTCGGGCCCTTCCACCTCCCACCTCCCATTCCTCGAGTCCCCCCTATGGTGTTTCCCCTGCTCCTCCACCCAGCAAGAAATCCACCCCCCAGTGCCAAAATCACCCCTCCCAAGCCCAAATCGAAACATGCCCCTTCCACCTCCAAGCCTCCCCCACCACCCCCACACCTCTGAGGTGCCTGCCTGTCCCATTGATTCCCCTATGACGTGGAGGCCTATTTGCTGTCAGGAGTCAAGTTGGGCCCATGATTTATGGACAATGTGTCCTGCATTTCTGGACATTGGACTTGCCATTGGCACATATTGTACATAGTTTATTTTTATAATTTGTAGTAGAATACAACTGGCCACATTGCTGTGGTTGGCAAGTTGGGATGCCTGTCCTAGTTTCTTTCTACATGGTGGTGTGACATCTGTGTGCAACGGTGTGTGAGGTCTGTGTATGGATTGTGTCTGTGTTGTTGCATATGCTGGGTAGATGTTTTGGGCCATGGGGATGTTGTAATGTGTGTGACTGCTTATTTGTGGGATTGTATGGGGAATTGTGTGCATCCATGTGTATGGTGCTGCATGTGTAGATTTCCTTGATTGTTGGTTTTATGTGTTGTCACCTATGTCATTGTTTGGATGTGTGTTCACTACTATTGATTGTCATTTCTACATACAGTTCATGGTGTCGCACAAAGTGTCTGTCTATGCCTGCATTGAAGTGTTTGTGGTCTAGTTGTAGTTTTGCTGTTATGTGGTGTGTTGGTGGTGTTGCTGTGTGTTGTGCTGTATGTTTGGCACGTATCTGCTTGGCTTTGTGTGTGTATTGGGTACTTGCCATTTACGTATATTGTGTGTGCCTGTGTGTGGCCTTAGCTGTCTGTGCAAGGAACGTGTTATGTGTAGGAGTGTATCACAGCCATTTCCTCCCCTCTGTGCTAGGCTTACTGATGGTTGTCGTCTTCGTCATTGTCAGTGGCCCTGAATGTATATGGCGAGATACAACGCTGAGAAGAGTAGCAGTTTGTCTGCCATGGCGGCCGCGGAGGCGTCTTTTTGCCTGGAGGTGGGTGTCTCCCTTTGTACTTTCTGCTTCTGCCAGGTTTTTCATATCCTGGCAGTGTGGTGACTCGGAATATGGCAGGAGGGACATTGGCTTCTGCTAGCATGAAGTCGGCTTCCGTCGGCAGTGGCAGTGCTGGCGGTCAGTTGTCTGTGTTGCGCTGGGTTCACCGCCTTACTCGCTATATGGCGGTCTGCACCGCCACCCTGGTGGTGGTCAAAAGACCACCGTCAGCGTGGCGGTTCAGTTACCGCCATACTGGGAATTACCCCCTCTGTTCACTGCCTCGTAAAGGTTCCAGCCTACCATTACGAGTCGTGCTAGGTAAGGAGAAATGTATAGATGCTCCATGAAACGCTTCGTGAAGCCAGCTTGCTTGAAGCAATGAAAGCGTGAATGACAAAGCGAGTCTTGTAACAGTAGATTGGAATCATTACGAGGCCGCAAACAGAGTGTTTATGAAAGCATAATATGAGCCTCAAGTCTTGTAATAAAATCAAGCCCTGAATAGGCCTAGTGCCAGTGCTGTTTCCTGTGTGATATATATGTATATGTATTTATATCTGTATATATATATATATATATATATATATCTGTATATATATATATATATATGTATATATATATATATAATTGCATTACTATTTTAAATCTATTACTATGAATATATATATTCATATTATATTTCATTTATATTATAATAATATATTATTTATATTTCATTTTCATATTAATACGTTCTGAGTATTAAAACAATTCATATGTAAAATATTTTAATTAATTGTATCATATATATTCGCTGTAATAAATGTAAAATATAAAAAAGTAACATGTGTATATATATATATGTATATATATATATATAAACATATATACATATGTGTTTATATAAATATATATTTGTATATAGTATTAAATGTCAGTAGAATATATTTAAATGGCATTGTATTAAATGTATATATTAAAATATTTAACATTTATTATTATAAACTCTATTTAGATTTAAAAAAAAAAACTTGTGTACTATTTGACAATACTAGTAACAGCGATATTTTCAACCCTGCTATTTTTGTACTTACCATTATAAGTATAGAAGCACAATACTGTGGAAAACTATATTTTTGACATAATATTTTTGTCAACAATATTGTTTACCTCAGTACTGTGTCAGTGATCCATGTTAATACCGTGTGGACTGCCATGGCACAGGGTGTGCACGGCATTGCATTTATTTGCTGAAAGTGGTCTTATAGTGTCACTGCATCACTTTTAGCGAAAACATCCCACTGGAGAGATTGCCATTGCATAAAGCAGCAAACAGGCTGCTGCAGGCATGGCAGGGATGGAGTGTCCACCATCCCTGGAGATTGCTGGACAGCTTTCCAGCCCAATCAAATCCATTACGAAAAATTTATTTTAGGCCAATCTGCCCCCGGGTGGCAAAAACCACTTAGGCACCAGGGATTGGTGTGTGTGTATGTGGGTGTTTTGTTTGGGGGTGCAGCCCCTTGAGCAAGGGTCACTCCCCATGGGGGCACATTACCGTTGGCCATATCTGCCCTCCTTGGGGTCACATCAGCGTAATTTTGGAAGGCCCATCTGCCTCCAAGGGGGACAGAAAGCCCACCAGAGACCATGGAAGATTTCTTTTTTCAAAAAAAGATGGTGGTATGGCCATACCCCCACCCCAAATAAATGGGGCTAAAGTTGTTCTGCCCACCGGTGGGCAGATGGGGCAATTACCCCCGATTCACTCCCAAGGGCAGAAAACCTACTAGATGCAAGGGAATTAAAAAAAATAGTGGGGTGGTGGCTACCAACCAGTATGGGCATGGTTATGCCTCCATCCCAACTGAAGGGGGTAACAGTCTTTCAGCTCTCCCCCCACTCACTAAAACATCTTATCCCATGGCAAGCAAGAGGACAGTTGATTATTTTGTGTTTTGGTTTTACATTTGGGCTATGAGAGCTTGTCTAACTCTCAAAATCGTCCCACTTAGAAAGGTGAGGGCTGCACTTTTTGGACTTTGGGACGCTGCCATGTAGAAAAATATACAAGACCTAGACACATCTGAAAAGTAAACATCTGGGTGAATCCAGGGTGGTGTGCTTCAGATACATCCCGCTCCGTTTTCTTACCCGCAATGCCCTGCAAACCTCCAACTTGCTGGAAATCACACATTTTTCCCACATTTGTGTGCTGGAACCTTCCGGAATCTGCAGGAATCCCCAAAATTCCTACCACTCAGCATTGTCTCATCTATACTGATAAAAACTCTGTCCCACTTGTCAAGTGTTTTTTTTTTCTAACTGCCCTTTTAGACCCACTTTTGTTCGCCCTTAATTTCTACATGTTTTTGGCTCTCCCCTGTTGCGGGCACTAGGCCTACCCACACAAGTGAGGTACCATTTTTATTGGGAGACATGGGGGAACGCTGGGTGAAAAGAAATTTGTGGCTCATCTCAGATTACAGAACTTTCTGTCACCGAAATGTGAGGAAAAAGTGTTTTTTTTGGCCAAAATTTGAGGTTTGCAAAGGATTCTCGTTAACAGAACCTGGTGAGAGCCCCACAAGTCACCCCATCCTGGATTCCCGTAGGTGTCTAGTTTTAAAAAATGCACAGGTTTGGTAGGTTCCCTAGCTAGAGGCCAAAATGTACAGTTAGGCACTTTGCAAAAAACACCTCAGATTTCAGTGTAAAAATGTGATGTGTCCATGTTGCGTTTTCTGTCGCGGGCATTAGGCCTACCCATGTAAGAGGGGTACCATTTTTGTCGGGAGACTTGGGGGAACACAGAAGCGTTTAAGAAATGCACTGTAATTCACATGCTAGTATGGGGACCCCTGAATTCAGAGATGTGTAAATAACCACTGCTTCTCAAAACCTTATCTTGTGCCAAATTAGAAACACAAAGGTTTTCTTGATACTTACTTTTCACTCTTTATATTTCAGCAAATAAAATGCTGTATGCCCGGTATAGAATGAAAACCCAATGCATGGTGCACCTCATTTATTGGCTCTGGGTACCTAGGGCTCTTGATGAACCCACAAGCCCTATATATCCACGCAACCAGAAGAGTCCAGTAGACGTAACGGTATATTGCTTTAAAAATCTGACATCACAGAAAAAAGTTACAGAGTAAAATGTGGAGAGAAATGGCTGTTTCTTTCTCCTCAATTTCAATATTGTTTTATTTTAGCTGTTGTTTTCTGTAGGAAAACCTTGTAGGATCTACACAAATGACCACTTGCTGAATTCAGAATCCTGTATACTTTCCAGAAATGTTTAGCTGTCTGAGATCCAGCATTGGTTTCACATCCATTTCTGTCACTAACTGGAAGGAGATGAAAGCACAGAAAATAGTAAAAAGGGGGTATGTCCCAGTAAAATGCCAAAATTGTGTTGAAAAATGTGGTTTTCTGATTCAAGTCTGCCTATTCCTGAAAGCTGGGAAGATGGTGATTTTAGCACCACAAATTCTTTGTTGATGCCATTTTCAGGGGAAAAAACACAAGCCTGCTTCTGCAGCCCTTTTTTCCCATTTGTTGAAAAAAAAGAAAACTTTTTGCTGTATTTTGGCTCATTTCTTGGTCTTCTACAGGGGAACCCACAAACTCTGGGTACTTCTAGAATCCCCAGGATGTTGGAAAAAAGAACGCAAATCTGGTGTGGGTTGCTTATGTGGACATAAAGTTATGAGGGTCTAAGCGCGAACTACCCCAAATACCCACAAAAAGGCTTGGAACAGGAAGGGGAAAAGGCCTGGTAGCAGAGGGGTTAATGTTCATGAGATAAGTGTAGTTCTGACCCACTAGGAATCAGTAATTTGCGAACTGACGTATTAATGCATAGGTCGGTTTGCAAATTTCCACACTGGTCGCAAAAATGCTGGTCACAAATTGCCACCAATATTTTGCAACCAGTTCTTAATATACCTGGCCCATAATCTTTGCATATCCCTGCAGAGAAGGTGCATTTCTTGGAGCGAACAATGCTTGCATTTGTTTTGATCAATCAAGTAGAAGGTGTTTCACAAAGAATTAAAGCCCTGAACATTGGCTCAGGATTTTCATGTATTATCCTTGCAGAGAGTGATTCCACCTACCAACAACTGTAGCACAGGTTTAGAAAAGACAAGGATCATGCACCAGTAGGTGAAGCATTATGGCACCTATGATAACAAAGAGTGTTGCTCACCCCCAGTGACTCCACTTCACATAACAGTGCTGCCAGCTATGATGACACTTCGGGCCTGATTACGAGTGTGGCAGTTGGAAAACCTGACCGCCAGACCCGTGGTGAGGAGACCTCCACGGAGCTGGTGATCTCCCTACTGGACCAATGGAGTTTTTCACTTTGATGACCGGCGAGACCAACGTTTCTGCTGGTCAGCCTAGTGGAAAAAGTGTGGGCGGCATTGGACTCAGCTCCACATGGAGGTGAGTCCAATGCTGTCGCACAGAGGGCCCCCCTAGCTCTCGTGGAATGCCACTGTCGCACAGCACATTCTGACGGTGCTGGGGAGGGGGCTCCTGCACTGCCCACAACAATGTCGTGGTCAGTGCGGGGGACCCCCTGGGCTCCCTGCACTTGTTCTCCACCAGCCTTTTCATAGCGGTTGAACTGCAGTGAAAAGGCTGGCGGAGAACACGGTTGTAATCATCACTGCAGCGCTGATTTCACTGCGCCGTGGCTGATTACAACCACGACTGCCGTCATCCCATTGGAATCAGGTGTCCTGGCGGAGACAGTGGTCTTTTGGCGGCATCGACCGCCATTCTTGTAATGTGGCAGTCAGACCGCCACAGCTGCGGCAGTCCGACCTCCACCGTGAGTCTGGCGGTCTTCAGACTGCCAGAATCGTAATCGGGTCGATAGTATTTTCACACCATGCAAATTCAATCAATCATAGCATTTGTAAAGCGCACTACTCACCCGTGAGGGTCTCAAGGCGCTGAGGAGGGGGGGCTGCTATTGCTCAAACAGCCAGGTCTTGAGGTGCTTCCTGTCCTGAAGGTTAGCAGGTCCTGTGTCTGTCGCAGGTGGATAGGAAGGGTGTTCCACGTCTTGGCAGCGAGGTGGGAGAACGATCTGCCATCAGCTGTCGTTCTGTGGATGCGTGGAACGGTGGCGAGGGCAAGGTCAGCAGAGCGAAGCTGGTGGATTGGGGTGGAGAAGGTGAGTCGTCTGTTGAGGTATTCTTGTCCGGCATTGTGCAGTGCTTTGTTAGCGTGGGTGAGGAGCTTGAACGTGATTCTCTTGTTGATGGGGAGCCAGTGCAGGTCTCTCGGGTGGGCTGTGATGTGGCTGTGGCAGGGGATGTCCAGGATGAGGCGTGCGGAGGCGTTCTGTATGCGTTGCAGTCTTTTCTGGAGCTTGGCCGTGGTTCCTGCGTAGAGGGCATTGCCGTAGTCCAGTCTGCTGCTTAAGAGGGGTTGGGTGGCTGTCTTTCTGGTCCCGGTGGGGATCCATCTGTAGATCTTTCAAAGCATGCAGAGGGTGTTGAAGCAGGAGGAAGAGATGGCATTGACTTGCTGGGTCATTGATAGCCATGAGTCCAGGATAAACCCAAGGTTGCTTGCGTGGTCGGTGGGTGTTGGTGCGGTTCCCAGTGTGGCAGGCCACCAGGAGTCGGCCCAGGCAGAGGGGGTGGAACCGAGGATGAGGACCTCAGTCTTGTCAGAGTTCAGTTTCAGGCAGCTGTTCTTCATCCATTCGGCGATGGCCTTCATTCCTTCGTGGAGGTTGCTTTTGGGGGTTGCAGGGTCCATGGTGAGGGAGAGGATCAGCTGAGTGTCATCGGCGTATGAGACGATATTGAGGTTCTGTGATCGGACGATGTTTGTGAGCAGAGTCATGTAAACGTTTCTTTCATCTGTTCTCAATACCCCATTCCACTACCCTTCCCCAAGCCATTGCCAAAAATAACACATTAAGGTAAGGATCCCAAGTCTTCTCCAAAACAAAATATTGAAAATGCAAAGTTATTAAACTATGGCAACGCTCAAATCCTTAAATCAGAGCTAGGGATACTGGTCGCCAATTTAGGATGATGCTAAGTCAGTGTTGGATGTTCAATATTTTTTTCTGAATTTTTATTATCACAAAAAGTAGTGTATCCAATGTTACACCATACAGTCCCAGAAAATTAGTTCTCTTCTCGCTTAATAAAAGGTGAATACCTCCCTTCATATAGCGTGTCAATTCCAGTCCTGTACGTTCACTTTGCAGCCAGTTCATAGTAGGGTTTTCGACAATCTTCCTGTAGGCTTCCCTCACAGACAACAACCCCATCAACGATCTTTCTACTATTCCAAGGCATCAACATATCTAAGAGTTGTATTGTACCCAAGGAATCATATGGAAAATGTGAGGTTGGTCAGGGCATGAGACAAATCTCAATTGAGTCCCCCTCTGTGCTTTCTCTCTTCCACCCATCTATTTAATCAATCTCCTTCTTCCTCTGTCTTCTCCCAACTTGTGTAACAGGAAAGGTGGGACCAGTTGGGCGCTGTCCAGATCTTCAGCTAGTCTCAGCTGAAGATCTCAATGGTGGGATTTATATGGTATGAGTTTGATTCACCCTCTTTCTATCCACATGATCACAGTACACAATTAATGGAAAGTGAGGCAGCTTTGGTGAATCTGGATTCGGTGAGTGGGTAACCCTCTTGGACATAGCCACCCCACTTTAAATAGATGGTTTGCATTTCTTTTCTGACATTGTCCTAGCTATCGTAGACAGTGCCTATGGCCACTCTTCTCCTTACCTTCTTCTTGCCCTTCTGGCTGCCAGGTGTATCTCGACCCACAATGTTGCAGTTTCAGCAGGCTTTCTGGACTGCAGTCTCCGCTAGATGATAACTGTTTGTCGAGGTGGGAGAAGACGTGTGGATCAATTTGATGATCACCACCAGACTGATCATGATCTTAGATGAAGTACCTAAACAATTCTCTCTTAGAAATGTAACCTCCCACATACCTATCCGTGCCACCATACCTGTCACAGAGGTCACCTGTTGTGAAGCATGTGCATATCATGATGGGATGTAGCCAGACTGGACAATAAAGGAGATGGTGCAAAGGTGGGTGCTGCACAAGAGTCAGATTCTACAGGATCACAGAAGTACTTCTGCTTAGGTTCTGCACTCCACTGGGTTTGTCATGATAACACACTGAATACAATCTACTAACATGTTGAGATGGTTGTATTGTTGGCAGCTGGAGAAAATGATGAGGTAAAGAGTGATCCTGTTCCAAATATGCTGTGCACAGACCGTATGGATGACTGCATGAATGGGTTCTGGGATCTGAAACCTACTTAGCTCAAAGAGTGCAGGGTTGTACTGAAAATTGCTGCTGTTTCAGATTTCAGGTCTTTCACTTGAGTCCATGCACAACATTGACACTGGAAATAGATTTTCTGCAAAGAGAGCCTCACCTATTAGATGTCAGACAAGACATAGTGCTGCATCAAGTCAGAAGCAGCTAAAATGCTGGATGTCAAGGTTATTAAGATCTCCCATAGTCCATTGGAAAGCCCAGTAGTGTTGATGTTTAAGCAAGGTATCACCGACTTGGCATTTTGTGTGGACTACCATGGTCTCAATGTAGTCACAAATACATTGCTTATTCAACTTTATCAGATCTGAATTGAGCTGCTGGGGTTGATGAACACCACCGTAAACATTTAAACAGTTGCTGAAAGTTGGCCTTGCTGAAGTTATTCTCCTTCACCTACGTGAATAAAATAGCAGTCTTCAATGCCAGCTGGAAGGCCCACCAGAGTAGGAATCTGCAAGCACTCCAGAGAGCAAGTACTCCAGGGAGCAAGATGAGAATCAAGGCAAGCGTCAGATCAGACAGAACTTACTGCCCTACCTTTGGCTTCAGGTAGGTGGAAGGATGGCCCAGCTTCATTCTAAGCTGTGTTAGACTTCAAAGTTGTCCTAGTCCAGACTTAGGCGATGGTCTTTCTTGAACTAACCAGTAATGCAGTTTTGTGGAGAATTATGTGTGTGTTGCAGATTTGGGGAGAATTAAATGAAGTATTGTTGCTTTGTTGATTGCAGTCCAAATAGGAAATTTAGGGCCATATGTATGAACACATTTTCCCATAGACACAGAATGGACAAAATCCTTTGATACATCTGGCTCTTAGCCTATGGCATGTTAAGAGGCCTTTGAGAGGCTCAAAAAGGCTCTAGCCGGAGCTCTTTTACACCATTCTAGCACAGATTGATACCTTTGTACCATTTTAACACGCCAGAATGACATGTTAGAACAAAAATGGGTAACAATTGAGAAAGAGGTTTATCCCATAATGTGGATGTTGAACTGGCTCCGTCCTTGTTTGGTTCTGTCCTTAACTTCTTAACTTGCCTGACGGTCATAAAAAAAGTAATAACCTAAAGTTGATTTTTTTGTCTATTTCATTGCAAAGAATATTTTCCCCTATGGAACATACAGCAGGATTCTCCCATGTGAATGGTGATGAACTTCGTAGTACGTTGGTTCTAGCAGATGACAGAGGGAACAATCATAATCTCTAGAAATGTGATTTGTGGTGATCAGACTCTAGGGCCAAAAGTCCTTAGTGTTGTCAATGTGACAGCCTGCGCATCATTTTATCATTCTGGCAAAACCTGCTATGTCTTCTCCATCAGGAAATGTGAAACAAGTCACTCGTCTCCTGACACGGGCACTATGATGATTCTGTCTCTTCCTTACCAAATAAAAATACTTTAATCTGTTACGTGATATTGTATGCCTCAAAGTGATAACCTTTTTCCCATGGTTGGCTGCTGCCTGCATGACCAAGCCATAATACTGCTAACAGTGCAACTAATTATAATAGTGGGTTTCAAGTCTTGAAGAGTGAAGTGGCTGACTACTGCTTTGCTTTTGTAAATTAATATAGTATATTATGACTGATCCCACTGAACTCCCCTGATGCTTGACGGTTAGAGGCAACTTATTTGTGGCGAAGATCTAACAAATGCCAATAATAGTTATGATAATAATAATAATTATTATTATTATTGTAAGTCTCTAGATTTTTGTAAACGCCTAAGGTTAATGGCTAGAAATTGAGGTCCAATGAAGGAATATATTGAAATTGTTTAACATTTTAAGAGTGGTTGCTCAATATTGAGAAATGTAAGTACTTAACGAGCCTTTGCTATGGAAGAGTATAAAGCAACATTGGTGTAATTGCTAAAGTGTCATAATAAGACTAATGACTGGGAAATCAGTTATGTGAAAACCAAAAAGGTGAAAGGTGGAATTCTTAAATTAATCACAACTTTCAGTAATTACTCCTGGCTGCATCCACAGCTGAGAAAACAGAGGAATGTGATGTAACCAAGAGTACCTTCCAGTGACTCTGATTAATTCAAGCCTTCTAGCCATCACATTTTTGTTTTTCTCAGTGCTGTGCCCTGACTGCCATGGGTATGCCCAGATGTTGGTACCGTACTAACTGTGACATAGGACTTAAGCTGCACCTCACTGATGTGGTTTTTGTTCCCATTTAGAGGGAATTTGGCCTAGTCTTTTGGGTTGCACTACTCCTACTGAAGCAGGGCCCAGAATGATTTGCATGAGGTTGGTCCCACTTTATAGTGGTACAGTGGGCAAAAAAATAATGGACTGGAATGTGACCCAGAGTATTTACTAATGAGTTGGATTAAATATAGCACATGAGAGTGTCTAGGCTGATTGTGTCCATCATATATTATTTGGATGTGATAAATTTCAATGATAATAGGATTAATTAGGCTTTTAGGATAACATATGAAGTTAAGTACTCCATGCATAGATGCTTTGGTATATAAGGTGACAAACTTCCTTGCAGAAATTAATTTACCAAAGTTAAAAAAGACAATGCTAATTATGTAATAAAACCTTTTTCTGGAGACAGACATCTTAGAAACTGTTAAAGGTCTGAAGTCAGGGAAATCACCTGAGTTAGAAGACTTTCCAGTGGAGCACCACCAAAGGTTCCAGACATATTTTTATACCTAATTTCTATACATGTGTAACCACATATTAAATAGGAATATAAAACCAAAAGCAATGGATGTACCTCTGACACATCTCTTTTCTAAACCGTGATAAAGATAAACATGTTATGTTTACAATTTTATTACTTAAGGTACACTTAATATATGAACGTAAATTCCAACCAAAAATTCATGAATTTTCTTCCTAAAACAATTCAGCACACTAAGATATATTTCATCAAAGGTCGGTATGGAAAATATAACATCAGAGATTTGTTGAATATTATGATCTAAACTTGGTAACATGCAGTTCTACAGTGCCTGTCAATTTAGATGGGGGAACAATCAGCTGATGGGATAATCCAAGCTTCTAATTAGCATTATTGAAGGGATTTGGGAGCATATTTATGAAAAGTGGCGCTGCACATGGTGCAGCGCGCCTTAGCACCCCCCTAGCACCACCATGTGTGCGCCTTATTTAATATAGAATTGTTGACACTAGTTCAGTGCTTTGCAGGATTAGCGGATTTTTTTTTGCCACTAATCCTGCAAAGCACCCAGAGGCCCACTGTAACCAATGGGAGCCTTCTTTTAACGCCTGCTCAGAGCATGCATTAAAAGTGCTGAAAAAAATGTCGCAAAGAAATCTCTTAGATTTCTTTGGCCCATTTTTTTTCAGCCCCCCTAACGGGGAAACGCCCCCTTTGCATACATTATGCCTGGCGCATGCATAATGTAGCACAACTGGTTACAAAGTGTAGGAATGCATGCATTGCGCCAGTTTGTAAACATGGCTTGGCGTTTTTGGCCATCTAATGCCACATTAATGTAAAAACAATGACGCCAATATGTTGTTAGAATGGCGCTAGACCCTCTTAAATCTGGGCCTTGGTTTTTTCAGACGTATTTGGGGGACTTATACATTATCCGTATAGCAACTTGAAGGCTATAGTTCAAATAAATGGTAGGATATCCAAAGATTTTACTGAAAGCTATTACGCAAAGAAGCTCACAGTCAGCCATGTTATTTGGCTCAATATTAGAAGCCCCATTTATTCAATTATATGAATATGATTTACTTCAAAGAAATATCAGTGGAGGTTGACAGTACAGAGCACTGGTATGTACAGCTGTATTCTTACTGTTGGCATGTCCAGGGAAATTAATGAGAATGCTCTTATCTTAGTTGATAAGTATAACTCTGTCTTACTGTGATCTAAAGGACGACTACAATGCCAGTTTCAAAACATGATTCAAACACATCTACAAGGCTTGGGACTACAGTGGGCACTGAAAGGTTTAACATGTTTGGATGTCAAGATCATTATTAACTAAAAGCACAAGTAAACACAATATTGATGAGGTTCTAATAAAAAAAGAAAGAAAAAAGATGAAAGATGAGGGGCCTTAAACTTGAAAATTGTAGAGAAACGTTCACTCTATTAAAATGAACTTTCTTTGAAGGTTGCAATATTTATCTATGTGTTTTTATTATGTATCCTACATATTGTCAACCAAGAACTCAAACAATATATATCACATAAGTGATAAGTTTATGTATGGGCCAGGCAAAAAAATGAAGCTTTCCTGGAGAATATCGCAAAGTGGCAAGAATATAGTTGGTGTTGGCTTTTTGTAATATAATTTACAAGAAACCATAAATAATAAAACAACGGAGTGGTTCTTAAGTTACAATGGATGTCATGCCTCTCTGACAGTGATTGGACAATGTGATTTTAGCAGCTAAATGTGAAAGTAGCATGCAATAAATGGAAGAAACATTGTTAAATGTGTATGTCAAACATTACAGAAATGGAATTCAACTCTAAAGATAATGGACCAAGTTTCACAGAATGTTTTAAGAATATATTATTTATTAAACATTGAGGATTTTATAGATGATGTTTATATGTCATTCTTTGCAGATACAAAAATGCAGTAATAAAAAAGAATAATAATAAAAGAATTTGAAGGACAAATATATAATGAATGCATTCCAACCATCACTTTTTGTGTTTTTCTTGGAGAGGTAGAAAATGACCTTTTGACGTAAAGGTGAATGGAGGCTTGGGTAAACAAAAATGGTATAGTTGCTCTTGTTTTAGGCATCTTCCTCAGAAAAATATATTTTAAGGTTTTGTGTTTTACTTATTGTATCATTCTTGTTACAGAAAGAAATAGGCAACCACTGCTTTCTAGTTCATTCATTCTTTCACAGTTATTCATCAGTAATACTTTTTATACAAAGAAACATGGTCAGCAGTTGTAAGTAATGCAACAATAGTGCTTGGCTCCACTGCATGATTTGATAGTGATATAAACACAAACCATGTAGACCAGTGTTTCTTAAATGCTTTAGAGTTGCAACCCATTTTTTAGAACAACAAGCATTCACAACCCACCTGGCTTTAATGGATATGAAGTGGACATTTTTTTTATTTAACTAAAGCATCATGTGGTAGCACAGAGTCATTTATAGACAGCACATTTTCCATTAAACTGGCCACTAAATGTACACAGACACCGTGTTGTGTGTTACAAAAATGACATCCTGCAGCCTTTCCTTTCACAACCACTGTATCCCAGCAAAATTGGCACATAATTCACTTAACTTCTCTTCCCCCGACTGCAGCATAGGAGGAGCATGTAAACACCGATCCATGAGTTAGAAAATAAGCAGCAATTTTTCAGAAGACGTAGCCTGACATTTGACCTCCGTCTTTGAAGCACAAGAATTGTGACAAGATAAATATTGAATTTGAAAGCATCTTTATTGCTTGGACTTTTGCAACCCACCAAAAATCATCTCACACCCAGCAGTTTGGGAAACGCTGATGTAGTCTAAAGCTGACAATGCTTTTGCAAAAACTGACTGACATTTCATTAGCTTTTGCTTTCAAGTAGCCTCAGAGTAAACAACTGAATATCACATGGACCACTGGATTGGAATGTAATAATGCCCCTCTCTGGAGCTGTTTGGCCAGTCCCTAAGCTAAGAAGATCATAATGTTCACTAGAGAACATAGCAGATATCTCTTTGAAAGAAACTGAGTACATAATTGCAAATATGTCCTAGAAAAATGAAGGTTTGTTACCTGATTTCTCAATTAAACAAAAAGCATGCTAACCCTATGCCAAAATGCACCTGGTGAAAACATGCACTTTTTAAAACTCAGACTGAGGCCCTCATTATGAGTCTGGTGGTCACTAGACCACCAGACTCGTGGATGGTGGTCGGCCCGCCGCCAGTGCAGCTGTCTGACCTCCAGATTACAACCCTGGTGGGTGAGCCGCCAGGAAACTGCCAGCTCTGCCAGGATCGGAGATATTGGTGGTCTGGCGATTGCGGCGGTCCTAATCTGCCAGGGCAGCACTGCAAGCAGCGCTGCCCTGAGGATTACGACCCCCTTCTCTGCCAACGGTTTCATGACAGTATCACCGCCATGAAAATGCTGGCAGGAAAATTGGTGCGTGGTGCCCCAGGGGGGCCCCTGCACTTCCCATGCACTTGACATGGGAGTACAGGGGCCCCCCTGGCCAACACCTTCGCAATGTTCACTGTCTGCAAAGCGGACAGTGAACATTGCGAGGGTGCTGGTGCACCCTGCGCTCTACAGCATTTCCCCTGGCTTGTTTACGAGCCAGAGACAATGCTGTATGCTGTTTTCCGCTAGGCCAGCGGGTGGAAACTCAGGTTTCTGCCCATCGAGCTAGAGGGAAACTCTTAATGGGCCGGGAGAGAGGTAGCCCTATGGCAGCAATCTCCCTGCTACAAGTTCGGTGGACGGTGTAAACTGTCCGCCAAACTTGTAATGAGCCCCTGAGTTTGCTGCCAAAGGCAGGAAAGCATTTTCAAAATCTGAAAGGTTACAGTTCAATTTCTCTAATGCATTTGGTGGTGAATGTCTTACAAACACCCTCTCCAACCCATTGTTCTATTTACTGCAATCATTATTGATAGTATTCAGAAGATTACTTAAAGAGAATATTATCCCCAAATAATGACAAGCCACTAGGTGATGCCTCTTAAAATTTCCATGCTCTAATAGCAGCCATACCCTCTGAGGCACTGGTGGTGTTTGGGTCATAGATGTATTTCTTTTACTGGCTTAAGAGCATTGGATGTAGATAGTTATGTATTCATTTCTCTTACCATTTTAAGCAAATACGAAATTCTCAACTTTTAGTTCATTAAATGGCTATAATTTTCACATTACATGATTAATATATCCAGAAGATATTTTATTAAAGGTGTTTAAACTTGAATCCTCTTTCATGGCCATTTAGGATATAATTTGAGAATAAGGGCTTAATTATGAGTGCGGCGGCCTAAGAAGCTGTACTCGCAGTGGCAGTCCGACAGCTCCAATTCTGGTTGTCCGATAACCAGATTATGATGCTGCCAGTCAGACTGGCAGGAGACAGCCGCCACTGCCAGGATCATTGATCCTGACGGGCTGGCGGCGGTGCAAGTCATGGTCAAGCACGGCAGTGCTGATGCTGATCACAACTTGCCACCAGCCTTTTCATTGCGGGGTCACTGCCATGAAAAAGCTGGTGGAAAGACATGAAGAAGGCCACAAGGGGTCCCCTGCACTGCCCATGCCATGTCCTGGCCAGTGTGTGGCAACCCTGTCAGCACACCGGGAATACGTACTGTCTGCCATGGCAAGGCTTGCTAGCTGCAAGAGTCACAGTGCTCAAGGTACTGTCCTGCAAGAAGAGGCAAGGACTTATTGTCTCCCAAGTTGGATACCTGGTAGAGAGGACCAAGGGGACCACTCCAGACCACCACCTGTGATGCAGGATCCATGCAGTTCCGGAGGACAGCAGATCCACGTAGCTGATCGTCATTGCAGTTGGTGCCTGCAGATGCAGGGGAGTGACTCCTTCATCCCAAGGGAGATTCCTTCTTACTTCTTTTGTAGGCTGAAGACTCGCTGCCCTCAGAGGTTGCACAGCCGGGGAAATGTTGCAGTTGCCGGAAGGAGCCGGAGAAACAATGTTGCAGAGTGAAGTTGTTGCTGTAGTTGTAGATTGCGGGTTCCTGGATGGTCCAGTTGCATTCCCAGTGGACAGAAGATGAAGTAAACAATGCAGAGGAGTCCTGCTGGAATCTTGCATGTTGAATCTGAGGACCCACTCAAGAGGGAGACCCAAAATAGCCCAGGAAGGGGGATTGGTCACCTAGCAAGGTTACCACCTATCAGGAGGGGACTGTGACATCACCTACCTGACCTGGCCACTCAGATGCTCCCAGGGGCCTATGCCCACCTTGGATTCAAGATGGCAGAATCAAGTGACCACCTGGAGGAGCTCTGGGCATCACCCCTAGGGTGGTGATGAACAGAGGATTGGTCACTCCCCTTTCCTTTGTCCAGTTTCATGCCAGAGCAGGGACCGGGAGTCTCTGGACTGGTGCAAACCAGTTTATGCAAGTAGGGCACCAAATGTGCCCGTCAAAGCATACCAGTGGCTTGGGGAGGCTCCCCCTTCCAAGCCATGTTGTAGTGTGGTTAGTTTTACGTATCCTTTGCGCGTTAGCTTCAGGATTTAGGCCTTTGTGCACTTTGCCCTGGATGTGTTTTATTCATTTGCTTGCAGCTTAGAGCCTCTGTGCACTTTGCTCCAAATGCTGTTTATTAGGCTTCGTACTGTTATTTTTCAAATAGCCAGTTCTACGGTTTTGTTTTTTATTCATATCACACTGTTTAGCCTACTTCAGCACTAGAGTTCTCCATAACACATTTCACTCCGTGCTTCAGTCAAGGATACAGTCTGGTACATTGCCGATAGACGTGGTAGGAGTTTAGACTTGGCATTCCTGCGTAGGGACATTTTGTGATCACGCTGACATGTTAGTTATAAAATCAATTCCTTGTCCCAATACACGCGAGAGGGAGATTCCGACCAGGGAACCACAACTAGACGCTGACTGCCTCGTTGCAGATGCTGAACCAAGATCACAGGCCTTTGCTCAGGTATGAGGGCTGATGTCTCCCCAGTGATACAGAGGGGCAAGCTAGAAGCTTAACATGCTGTGCTCGAAAAAGAACAAGCAGAGGGAGAGTAGAAACTATTAGACACAATGATCGCTTTGTTCTTATGTTTTACTCTCCTGGTGGCTATTTGAATCCTACTGTGTTGTATGGTTCTGGTTATTGCGGCTCACGCCTTATTATCTAAAATACAGTCGTTTTATTAAATCATTATATAAAACTTATACTGTCTTTGTCATTTGTAAATGAGAGAGTTGGTTTGGATCTGAGTGACCACGACTTCCCTGAGAAGTTCCAAAGATGTCATGCGCTCGGCTGCCCAATCATCTCTTCCCCGTGGGAGAAATGAGGCACTGCTAATTAGCCGGAGCAAAAAACGGATTTAGGGTGACAGAGTTCCTTACACGTGGGTCATACTCAGTCCCCCACACCGTTATCGATCCTGCTGCCTAGAAATCCAGTAGTCTCATTTAGTATAATGAGAGCCCACGCGACATGGCGCCGCCATCAATTGGTCTGGCTCTAATATTTAGGTCCGGCTGACTCTCTCGGTCTCATATATATTTTGACTCCTCGGTTCCGTAAGCGGAGACGTCCGTGGGGCTGAGGGTTTCCGCCACCACGTTATAGGTACATCCTGTTACTTAGTGGTTGGTTGTTCAAGCTTGAACTTTGAAAGGAAAAACCCCGTTATTGGTGTGCCTTCTCTACCCAAGTGCTGTTTTTCTCTAGATGGCGAATCCGGTAGTGGTGCAAGTAGCGCTTAATATGTGACACCCGCTCACAGGACATCTGATAGCACATGGACTGACGGTCCAGGGGGGTCCGGTCACTTTTGTGGTGGACGCCCATGCAGCCTATAGAACAGAACTTTTTTATTCTTGGGTCGTCTTTCTAGCAGTTGATGGGGGTACAAACACTTTTCACGAATACACTGTTGCGAATGTCCCTGGACAATACAGGGCTTATGCATACATAGAGATACCTTTATCTTATCAAGAACACCATAATTGGCTTGATGGCACCCTCTCACACACAGTAGCACAAGTTAGGTTAGGTCCACTGAGTAATGATGGTCCTACCTGGCCGTTATTGGCTACATATACACCTCACCCTGCGGCTGCTCAATTGACAGTGGTTGAAGTTCGTTGTTTATATACAGATTTGACGGCTACTTATAGACGATTAGTTCAGTTTGTCATGCAGACACTAAATACAAACGCAGCGCGTGCTGCTCCGGCGCACCCACAAGCGGTGGTTCCGGGTATCAATCCGGCCACTGTACACTCAGTTATGGGTAAAGTACCGGCTAAACGTGAGGAAACTCCATTTTGGCTGGCGCAAAAAATTAATACGCTGGAAGCAGTGTTTCCCCATACGGGACCTCAGGATAAACATAGAATATTGATGTGTTTGCCATATGGGATGGTTCCTCCGGTGGACCTTTGTAATACCTGGGGCACGGTGTTTGCCGCGCTCTACACTACGGCACACGGTACACCGACATTAGCTAATTTACCAGAAGTGCTTAAACAGATTCAAGATGAATATGGGGATGCCCCTGTCTTAGATTTGGGCATGCAGTTAATGGGCAATTTTGCCGCAGTTTCTTCTATTATTTTGAGTAATCTCAAGGGAGAGGCAGTAGCACTAGCAGTGCGAATGCGTCTTCGGGACGTTCCGCAGATTAATCAGGAGCGGGAACTTCCGAGAATAATAGCAGAGACATATTCCAGTATTGGTCGCGATAGCCTAGGGGCTAGACCACAAAAACCCCAATTACATGGTAAAAATAATAAAGACAATGCTAAACAACAGCAACCTGAGGGTACTAAAAAGCGCTGGGAAAAGAAACAGCAAACACCTAAGAAAGATGGGGGACAGTCTCCGCAACCGGAGACCCCGCGGAATAGGTATAATCTCAGGAATAGGGATAATTTGAAGACACCTGATAGATATCAATATACTGATACATGCCAATCTCGTTCCTTTCAGGACTCCTCAGAGAAGAGAAGTGAGAGAGGTGGACGGTCAGAGCGGAGAACGGAGTACGTGAAACCAAGACAGGATTCACAACGCTCAACTGAGGTTTCTATTAAGCAAGAAGAGAAACCGCTGCAACAGAAACAGCAATTTAAAAAGAAGAAAGTGGCAGCAGTCTCAGTTGGACATGCCGCTCAAGAAGAGAGTTCTCTTGACGAACAAGACATGGGCGTTGGCATTGTTAGACAGCGCGGCAGAGGTCACAATAGTTCGCCGGAGTCTTCTAGAGCATCTGGAGGTGAAAGCAACTGAAACAAAATTTTTATTTTTATTTTTATTTTTAAGATTTTTATTGAAACAAGTCGAAACGGCGGATATGCGAGTCTCTGATCCTGATAGAGTATATAAAGTGACTCTGCGATTAGAAGGGGACATTGACCACATTGTACACGCCATCTTTTGGGACCATGTGGTAAAATCATATGATGTTCTGCTGGCCGAACAGGATTGGCCACCTGACTTTGTTCGCGACTGTCCGGTTGGGGAGGAGGTTATTACACCTTCCTTCTCACCACTTGTTCCGAGAGAACTAGCGGAGTCCTATAGTAAAACATGGGCTCTAGCACAGGCTCCCGCCCTATATAGAAATAACGTGGGGTGGGATAGACAATCACCTTATCATGTAATTCCAATAAAGGGCGAACCTCAGCCACAGCTGCAGTATCCTATCAAATTTGAGGCAAGGGCATCGGTTAGGAAAATTCTTACACAATTGGAGTACCAGGGTGTAATTGAGCCCTGTGTCTCGCCGATGAATAATCCCTTATTTCCGGTTGTTAAACCGGACCATTCATATAGGATAGTGGTGGATTACAGACATTTAAATGGTCATACACGCACATATGCAATACAGAATTCACATAGCCAAGCGCTTATGAATAATATAGTGCGTAAGAAATACAAAACAACGTTAGATATCTCGAATGGATTTTTCTGCCAGAATATAGCGCCCGAAAGTCGGGACTATACCAGTTTCAGTGCGTTTGGCTCTCAGAAAAAGTTTTGTCGTTTGCCTCAGGGGTATAAGAATAGCCCAGGACTATTCTCGGCTCGTGTAACTGAAATTCTGCACGAGTTGGACCATGAAGCGTTATCATATGTGGATGACATATATTTGACGGACAATGAGATTCTGCAACATCTAAGGCGTGTATCACGCATTGTTGTGGGGTTTACTGAAATTGGCTATAAATTTAATTTTAAGAAATCGAAGATTGCCTTCCTCAGCATCATTTTCCTGGGATATGAGTTGTCGAGTGAGGGCAAGAGCTTAGCGCCACATTTTTTGGAGAAATGTGCTTTATTGCAGCCTCCTAATACGGTTCGGAAGCTCCAGTCATTGTTGGGGTTTCTGAATTTTGGCAGAACTTACATTCCTGATTATGCTACGCGTATAAAACCTTTATACGAGTTGATTCGTCCGAATTTTTCGAGTAGATTTTGGACGATTGAGCATACACATATACTACGAGATTTGCAAACTGATCTCTAAGCAGTTAAACATTTACACACACGGGACAATAAAACGCATTTAGTCATCAGGGTGATACCTGGGGCTGTTGGGTTTACATATGTCACCTTTAATGAGGGTGAAACAGTCCCGATTGCATACAAGTCCCACTTGTATTCTGCTGCAGAACGATTCGTGCAAACTGAGAAGATACTCACTGCCGTACAGATGGCTGTGATTAAAGAAAGACCGCTTGCCCAGGGTCAACGCATTGTTGTCGTTTCCCCGATTCCGGCCTTAGAGGCTGTTACAAAAGCGAGTGTCCCTAATTCAAAAGCTTTACACCCGCAATGGATACAATGGGCTACGTCTTTGACGGCCACTGATGTAGATTACATATTTGACCCTAAACTGCAGACTCAAGAATTTCTTCAATATGAAATGGAATACCCAGTCCCTGCTGGCACATTGCCTATTGACCAATATCAGGTGGTCATGTATACCGATGGCTCTGCGCAACCAGCGGTTGGGACTAAACAACAGTATTCTGCTGCATGTGCGGTGGTGAGCGGTACAATGGAGGGGGAAGTGTTCTGCCCCCGACATACTTATACTAAAACCTTGGGAGATTGCACGGCACAGCTTGCTGAGCTCAAAGCTCTATTGTTAGCATTGGGGCATGCGGATCCGGCGATTTTAACCTTGCTGGTCTGTGACTCCTACTACTGTGTACAGTCTTTCAATGAATATCTACACTATTGGAAGTTGAATGGGTTCAGAGATTCTAAAGGCAACACCATTAAACACAAATTGTTGTGGGGTAAGGTTGCGGATCTGAAAGAGACGCTTCCTACGGTCCATGTTATACATACACTTGGACACCAGCGCGTTGGAATATACGTTGCTGGGAATACTTTGGCTGATGAAGCCGCGAAATCAGCAGTGGCTGTTGCCACTGTGGCCGCAGTGACTCGTTCGGGTTCCAAACCAGACACAGAGATTTCGGCTGCCGTAAAAGCTACGGCTGATGGCACGCCATTTCCTAAAGGATTTCCTTCTAAATATAGTTACTGCTTGAGTAGTGCGCTTAATGCTGTTGTTAATATTCCAGGCATTGGTGTACGTGAACTACCCAATAAAATTGAGAGACCTCGATTAATTTCTGCAGCACATGAGGGGGGCGGCATCTGCACATGCTGGTGTGGCTGCTACGATTTCACTTTTACAGGCTCGTTACTGGTGGCCTGGTCTCTATAAAGAGACAAAGCAGTATGTCCTTTGTTGTGACATTTGTCAACAAATTAAAGCTTTGTCGGTTAGACGCCCGCAGCAGACGCCCCTTCTGACTTCAAATAAACCTTTACAGTGTGTGTACTTGGATCATTGTGGTCCGCTGACACCAGATAGTGCATACAAATATATTTTGGTTGCTGTAGATTCGTGCTCCAGATTTGTGTGGGTCTGGCCACAGCGCTCGGCTGACGCTCGAACTGTTATTAAAGATTTGCGCATCTTTGTCGATACATTTGCAGTTGCGGCTTTTCATTCGGACCAGGGCCCTGCATTTGCCTCTAAGGCATTCAGGGACACCATGGCTTCGTTGGGGGTCCAACTCCAATTCTCGTCTCCATTTCATCCCGAGGGAAATTCTATCGTGGAGCGTTTAAATCGTGATTTAAAGCAATCCTTAACGGCCAGAGTTATAGGTACGGGTCGTGGTTGGCTAGCCCACCTGTATGGAGTACAGAGAGCACTTAATAACTTGCCTAGAAGGTCACTGGGGGGTCGTACTTCATATGAGTGCTTGTTCGGAACACGAATGTATGTTCCTGATCTGTTGATGTTCCCGATTAGGGCTCATTCCCAGACTTGTGCACTACGGTTGCGTTTGCTTCGTGAGGCAGTTTATGAGATTCCCTTCCTGGAGGAAGATGGTTTTGTCTCATTTATAGGCCCTGCACGGGGTGCCGCCCTGAATGGTTTTGGGGCTTTGGAACACACCTGCTCCATGGTACTTTGTGGCGTGGATTTTCCGATATTGACATATATCGAAGTGGAGGAGCTTCTATTGCTTCTGTTTAACAATTGGATTTTTTCCTCTCCTGCAAAATTTACATTATATTGAATTTGGCTTTATCGTCACATGTTTCCTAAATTTATGACTTTGTTGTCTTTTGACCTTGTCGAAATATGTATATAATTTTAGGTATTGTTTATATCTGGGGCATATTTTTATATTATTGGAACCACTTGCTACCGACAAGGGGAGGGTGTAGTGTGGTTAGTTTTATGTATCCTTTGCGCGTTAGCTTCAGGCTTTAGGCCTTTGTGCACTTTGCCCTGGATGTGTTTTATTCATTTGCTTGCAGCTTAGAGCCTCTGTGCACTTTGCTCTAACTGCTGTTTATTAGGCTTCGTACTGTTATTTTTCAAATAGCCAGTTCTACGGTTTTGTTTTTTATTCATATCACACTGTTTAGCCTACTTCAGCACTAGAGTTCTCCATAACACATTTCACTCCGTGCTTCAGTCAAGGGTACAGTCTGGTACATTGCTGATAGACGTGGTAGGAGTTTAGACTTGGCATTCCTGCGTAGGGACATTTTGTGATCACGCTGACATGTTAGTTATAAAATCACTTCCTTGTCCCAATACACGCGAGAGGGAGATTCCGACCAGGGAACCACAACTAGACGCTGACTGCCTCGTTGCAGATGCTGAACCAAGATCACAGGCCTTTGCTCAGGTATGAGGGCTGATGTCTCCCCAGTGATACAGACAGGCAAGCTAGAAGCTTAACATTCTGCGCTCGAAAAAGAACAAGCAGAGGGAGAGTAGAAACTATTAGACACGATGATCGCTTTGTTCTTATGTTTTACTCTCCTGGTGACTATTTCAATCCTACTGTGTTGTATGGTTCTGGTTATTGCGGCTCACGCCTTATTATCTAAAATACAGTCGTTTTATTAAATCATTATATAAAACGTATACTTTCTTTGTCATTTGTATATGAGATCATATTGTAAATGAGAGAGTTGGTTTGGATCTGAGTGACCACGACTTCCCTGAGAAGTTCCAAAGATGTCATGTGCTCGGCTGCCCAATCATTTCTTCCCCGTGGGAGAAATGAGGCACTGCTAGTTAGCCGGAGCAAAAACCGGATTTAGGGTGACAGAGTTCCTTACACGTGGGTCAGACTCAGTCCCCATACCGTTATTGATCCTGCTGCCTAGAAATCCAGTAGTCTGATTTAGTATAATGAGAGCCCACGCGACAATGTAACACCTATTTCCAAGGGAGAGGGTGTTATCTCCCTCTCCCATTGGAAATCCTTTGTTCTGCCTTCCTCTGCCTAAGCTGGTCAAGCAGCAGGATGGCAGAAACCTGACTGAAAAGTGGCAGCAGCGCAGGATACCCGGAAAACTCCAGAAGACTCGTAGGAGCAATGCTCTAAGGAGCCCCCAGAGTGCATGGAATCATACAGCCAATACTGGCAACAGTATTGGGGTATGATTCTGACATGTTTGATACCAAACACGGCCAATTTCGGAGTTTCCATTATGTAGCTGGACACAGTGACCTGTCTCCAGTACACAGGTAAAATGGCTTTTCCGTACTTACGAAGTCTAGTGCAATAGAGCTGGAGTTTGTAGGGGCACCTTTACTCCTGCACTGGTGCCCTCACACAAAGGTACCTGCACCCTGACCTCTGCGCTAGGAGGGCCTACCAAAGGGGTAACTTACAGTGACCAGGTGCAGTGAAAGGGTGCATGCACCTTTTCACGCAGGCTGAAATGGCAGGCCTGCAGACACGTTTTGCATGGGCTCACATGGGTGGCGCACTACATGCTGCAGCCAAAGGGGAACACCTGGTGCACCAATGCCTTTGGTACCTAAGGACCATATACTAGGGACTTATGTGGGGACACCAGAATGCCAATTTTGGCGTGTGCAAAGTCCTAGGCAACCAAATTTAGAGGGAGAGAGCACAATCACTAGGGAACTGTTAGCAGGATCCCAGTAAAAACAAAGCATACTGACAGCAGGCAAAAAGTGGGGGGAATCATGCCAAAAAGAAGGTACTTCCCTACATAGTCAATAAAAGATTTCAGTACCCACAAATCCCCATTATTATTTTCAGTTCAGCTTCCCTAGAGCAATTGATATGGTGCTTCTGATTATTTCTGTGGAAAGTGAAATGTATAAAATTGCATTAGGCACCATGAAGATATAAATAACTGATATGTTAACACCATTGTTATGGCTTTACCTTAAAGAGTCACTTTGTGGTGACTGGCTCGAGATTCAATGGCATCCCCAACCTTGGATGGCATTTTAAGTATATTGGAATATCTCATGCTTCTTTAGAATGTTTCTGTAATATCCACTCTAAGTAAGTAAGTAAATATTTATTGATTGATTATTTAAAATCATTTCAATATATACTAAAATTCATTTAAAGACATTAAAATGTATGACAATTACCACATAAATCACAGCACTTCATGATTAAAGCATATTAAAAGAGCAAATGTGCCTTATTAAAACCATGACTGACTGTCTTTAGGCCATATTCAGCAAGTTGTCAGCCAAAGACAAAAACTTCACCAAAAGGCACATTGCCAAGATTGACCTGCCGGACAGACACAAATTTACAGCTTCCTTTAATGTTCTCACTTCTTCAGCTAGAAGCAACGGTTTCAGCAGATATTGTCTTGCCTGCAATAATTCTGCACAAGTACAAATTATGTGTAGCAATGTTTCTCTTTTGTAGCCGCAAGGTCTGCAGCACATTGCTGTCCACTGCTGAGTTCACCTTGGTAGACCAGCCCTGGTAATGTACCGGTCTCAGCTGTAAAAACTTACTCTTTATGCAAGTCAAGAAGTGATCTCTCACAGAGGACAGAAGCTCAAGCTTTTCATAACTGTTGACAGCAGACCAACCATTACTTTTCCTTAGCAGTGCCTGTTTATACATCTCAATTGATAACTGCTTTACCGATCGGTTTATGAGGATTCGTAGACTTGTTCTGTTGATTGTTTCAGAATCTGAAACCTGGAAATCAAAGGTGCAATAGCCACTCAGAGAAGTAAGCTCTGCAAGCAATCGCATACTGAGAATAATGCAGACAAAAAAACATGTGAAGACATTTTTAAAAAGGCAGCCTGTCTTACCAACGTTTGATTTTGTAGTCTAAACTCAAGGTGGATTTCTGCATGACCTACGTCCTTTGGCACATTAAAAACCGATTTATAGGTCGTTATTTGTGGCTTATTCAACAATGTCTTGGCCGTGAAAAATGACTCATTCATAGGCCAACGCAGGAATCAATTTTGCCTCTATAACTTTAACCAAATGCACATAATTTGAGCATACTAACGTGCTCATCTACTGGTATTTCAGAATAGTGTTATTACTCATAAAATCATGGGTTAGTGTCTTGTTTGGAAATGGGACAGTGTAACAAGAATTTGCAAGAATGCCTTACAACTGCTTAAAGAATTCACTGTGAGTTGCTGGCTTTACTTTTTCTTCACGTTTATAAAACCTGTTGGGAGTGCGGTTTCTCATGAGGACAACTTCGTTTTTGATAATTAACCGGCCTGTACAGCCGGGAAAGCAGCACCACTGCACATCGAAGCAGGTCTGTGTGACTAAAAATGGATTGTCACATAAGAGCAATCAGATTGGGATATTCACCGCAAATCTGACAATTTTACTTTGGATTCGCTTACACAGGTTTTGCACATTATCTAATTATTTTGTTTGGCTCCAGCAACCCACTTGGGGCAGAATGAAAAAATTACAGGACTACCACAACCAGCATACACTGTTACTCAATTGAGAGGCCTGTGGAGGCGGACTGGTATTTAAAGAGACTAATCAGATGCCTGTAATTAGACAAACTGAAGCCATGCCACTCTTTTCACTAAGATAGAAAATGCCTGGAACACTTCCAGCACTGGCTGCACCTACGAGGGTGAAACACTTTTATATTTTTCTCTGCTGATGAAGGGATTGACCCAGAAACACGTGTCCAGAGAGGATTTTATAATCTAAGGCCTGGAATAATGAAACTGCTTAAAGAATTCACTGTGCGTTGCTGGCTTTGCTTTTTCTTTCCGTTTATGTAACCTGTTGGGAGTGCGCTTTCACATGAGGACAACTTCGTTTTTGATACATATATATATTAAGGACACACTAAAAGAAATCTGGAGATTATATATACAATGCATTGAAGATTATTCCCTCGTTAAGAAAACGCACATGGCAACCAATACACAAGGAATAGTACCACCTCCTACTTTCCTCATTCAATCTGGCAACCCACCTATTCCATGGGAAGAATGGATAGATATATTTGAAAATTATTTGGTAGCACTAGATGGTCAGGATTTGTGGTCAGCAAGGAAAAAAGCCATCCTCCTCAGCACATTGGGCCAGGAAAGACAGCGTATATTTAAATATTTATCTCCAATATTAGAGCAGGATGTGCAATAGGCAGCGGATATATACAAGGAAGCAAGGAAAAGACTGGAAAAAAGGTTCTCGAAGGAAGTTAACATTGTGATGACAAGACACAAGTTCTATACCCAACCACAAAGATTGGAAGAACGCATCAATGAGTTTGTTACAAGGTTGAGAGAATTGTCTACCAAATGCCAATCTGGTGTGATGACAGTAGAGTTGATACATGACCAATTGATAGTACAGTGTTGCAGCAAAAACATGCAGGAGAAGTTACGGGCTGCAAAAAATCCAACATTAAAAGATGCCATCGAAATAGCAAAAATAGTGCAACAATCCGAGAACTGCATGAAGGAAATGGGAAAAAAGGACAAAACAAATAGTGATGAAATTTATATAAACTGTATTGGCAAAGAGGGTAATGATGTATTAGTGAGCACTAAAGGTGCATGTACACCTAAAAAAAGTAACAAAAGTGTGTACAACAACGCTAACAAACCTTCTAGTAAGATGTGTACCAGATGTGGGAGCAAATTTCACAATGCAGAGTCGAAGGCATGTTTTGCTTTGGGTAAAGAATGTTTGAAGTGTGGAAAAAATGTTTGCTCGCATGTGTAAGACCAGCACTAAATTTAGGGTGGGGGTCATCCATGAAGAATGTATGGCGTTGAAGAAGAGGCAGACAGGGTTCTGTCAGTAGAGAACAATTCAGAAGGGAACAATAATGTAGTCAGGCCGCCTAGACCAATGGCGAACTTTACAGTGCGTGGAAGGAGCGTTCAATTAATGAATGATAGACTCTGGATCATTGTATGCAATTACACCCCAGAACTTGTTTGTGAAAGAATGGCTTAAGGTACACCTTTTACCCAAAGATATCAATCCAGGTGGATATCAAGGTGAGAAAATAGATATAGTAGGGTACATGTTGGCAAAAATTGAATTTGGAGGAAGACAGGTTGAGGGGAAGGTTTATGTAGCCACCAATGGTCCACCAATTTTGGGATGGCATCATCAATATGACTTACACATTAAGATAGATCCAAGAGCACATAACAGGGTTGTGGTATTGGAAGACATCACCCTGGAAGAAATTTTAGACGAGAATAAAGAAGTTTTTACTGACAAGTTAGGGGAGCTTAAAGGGTATGTACACAAAATCGTAGTGAGAAGATCAAGAAAGCAGGGCTTACGTTAAAGAGAGAAAAGTGTACATTCTTGGTTAAAGAAATCGAGTACTTGGATTACACTCGATAGGAACAAGGAGTCAAACTGAAAAGGAGTCTACTGGAAGCAATTGGGAAGGTTCCTTCTCCCCAAGACAAGGACCAATTGAGATTTTTGGGACTTATCAAATATTATTCAAAGTTCATAAAGAACTTTGCGGATAAAACTGAAAGCATAAGGAAGCTTTTGCGCAAAGGTCAAAAGCTCCAATGGGAAGAAGAACAGAAGATTGTGTTCCAAAACATAAAAACAGAGATGTGTGAAGCAAAAATACCAGTGCCGATCAATGTTAATGCAAGAACCATTATTACAGTTGATGCAAGTATGATTGGTTTGGGGGCAAATTCATGACAAGAAGGAAGAGACAGTTGCATTTGCCTCACGATCACTGACTAAGTCGGAACAAAATTACTCGGTAATCGAGAGAGAGACACTTGCTGCCTCATACGGCATCGAATACTTCACAACTTACATTTGGGGACGAAAGATAATACTTCGTATGGATCATAAGCCACGGTTGAGGGTGTTATCACCAGGAGCTGCCAGCAAGGTTTCAGCACGATTAGCCAGGTTGGCAGTGAGGTTGCAGGAACACCAATTCATGATTGAATACATTCCGGGATACCGTTACATCCAAGCAGATTGTTTATCTCGCTTGCCCCTGGATTGGCAGGAAGTAGATAAACAACGAGTATGAATATGAAAAAGAAGGAGCAGTAGCCAGTGTTGATGATGTAATAGAAGGTAAGGCATAGTGTCACATGAAGAATGGTGTAAAGGAATGGATAATGATAACACAATGAAGGGAGTAATTTAAATGATCAGAGAAAGAGGGAGGAGAGAAAGTACACTGAGGGGGTCATTCTGACTCCCGCCGGCCGCGGTAACCGCAGGGCCGGCGGGAGCCGCCAGAATACCGCTACGCGGTCAGAAGACCGCCGCGGTTATTCTGGGTTTCCCGCTGGGCTGGCGGGCGACCGCCAGAAGGCCGCCCGCCAGCCCAGCGGGAAACACCCTTCCATGAGGGTGCCGGCTCCGAATGGAGCCGGCGGAGTGGAAGGGGTGCGACGGGTGCAGTTGCACCCGTCGCGATTTTCAGTGTCTGCATGGCAGACACTGAAAATCTTTGTGGGGCCCTGTTAGGGGGGCCCCTGCAGTGCCCATGCCCCACGACACCCCATACCGCCATCCTGTTCCTGGCGGCCGAAAACCGCCAGGAACAGGATGGCGGTCGGAATCCCCATGGCGGCGCAGCAAGCTGCGCCGCCATGGAAGATTCCCCAGGGCAGCGGAAAACCGGCGGTACACCGCCGGTTTTCCGTTTCTGACCGCGGCTGTACCGCCGCGGTCAGAATGCCCATGGGAGCACCGCCAGCCTGTTGGCGGTGCTCCCGCGGTCCCCAACCCTGGCGGTGTCGGACCGCCAGGGTTGGAATGACCGCCTGAGTGTTCAGGTTGACCATTTTAAAAAGTTTTGGAGGAATTGTCTTTGATTTAAAAAGATGTTGTGGTAAGGAGTGATAGATTTGTTCCTCCAGAGAGTGTAAGACACAAATTATTCAAATTGGCACAAGAGGGACATTTGGGTCAAACGCTAACCAAGAGAAGACTGAAGGAGACTTTTTGGTGGCCAGGGGTCAATAGTGATGTGGACAACTGGGTTAAAAGGTGTGTAGATTGTAAGTAAAGTGAAAAGAAAAGTTGAAAGTGGGAAAACAAAACATAGTGGGAATAATACCAGATCCTGGAAAGGCGTGGCATACTAAATGCATGGATTTCATTGGGCCATTAAGTGGAGTTGCATATGACCTGAGGTATGCATTAGTAATGGTGGATGTCCATTCGAAATGGTTGGTGGTAAAGTTCCTGAGGGATGTCACCACTAGTAGCACCATTTGATCAATGAAAGAAATATTTAATGAGGAGGGATGTCCAGTAAAATTAATCACGGATAATGGGACACAATTGGTGTCCAGTGAGATGGAAACATTTCTTAACCAGTGTGGGATTTATCATTCTCGTACCGCCCTATACAATCCACAGGCTAATTGTATTGTTGATAGGTGCAATTGAATGGTGAAGGGAGTTATCCTAATGGCGTTAAGCGGTAGGAAGAATATACACACTATGGTGAATGAATTAGTATGGGCTTATCATTCTACTAAGAATAGTGTGAAGGGCAAGGTACCGTTTGAGGAAATGAGGGGTAGGAGGTCGGACACAAAAATTAACCCACCTTGGATGTCTGCATTGTTAGAAGGATGGAGTGTAGTTAAAAGAAGAGTAGGAACATCTCTTTTAAATTTGGAGAAGAACATAAAAAAGGAGATTTGGTGAAAATAACATGAGGATGTGTAGGAAGGGGTCTTACAAAATTCCGGGGGCCATACGAAGTTAAAGATGTGCAGGAGTTCGGTGAGTACAGCCAGAAGAAAAAGGAATACTGGCTGCCATCAGTGAAGAGGCCACAGCCTGAAATGATCTCTGTAGGGCCGCCAAGCCACCGTGAATGCCCTCCAGGAAAGCATTACATTGCTGCATCTGGGATGCCAACCCCTGGATGGCATTGACTATAGTTGACTGCCCTACAGAAATGGATCTCAGGACGTCAATAGCCTCCTCACTAAGGGCAGCAGGGCTGACTGGGCAGGGCCTGAGGTGCATGGGGCGAAGGAGATGCCCACCCTCCTGTGTGAGTGGGCATGGGCAACTCAGTGGGGGGTTACTGGGAGGGAGGTGCTGGTAGGGGGTGGCAGTAAAACCTGTAGCTGGCGTGGTCCCAGAGGGGTCAGCCACCACCAGGGAGATCCCGTCGGAGGAGGAATCAGAGTTAGTTGAATCGGCTCCTGTCCCCTGTGGTGCTCCCTTTGCCCTCTGTCCCACTGGTCCCCTCGGCGTTGGTGGACTCTGCCTCCTGGCTCCCATGGGCTGCGGCCCCCTGTCACTAGCCGGTGCCCCAGTTCCTTCGCCAGATGATGCTAATGCACACATGGATAGGATGTCAAAAGGACAAGGGGGGAGAAAGAAAGGGAGCACAGGATCAATCACAGCACCAACAGCACAGATGGCATACACATAACTGTCACACACTGAGACTAATGCAGTATGGACCACACTGGCATACCACTGGCTAAGTACCACAGTAGGTAGGAACCAAACACTGCCATCTGCACACCAAATGGGACCAACTAAGCCCTGTCTGGCATGCAAAGCAAAGCCAGCTACCTAGCTATCAAAAACATGCATTTCACCCATTAAACCTAAGCTAGACCATGCTGCAATGTCTAAGCTGGCATACTGGGACATCCACTGACTAGAACCTGCACCGAAATTGCATGCCAGGCAACATAGTTGGTTGTCACACACACTGTACTCACCACCTTGTGGCTGCTGTGCTGCCCTCAAGCGCCCATCCAGCTCTAGGTAGGCCACCGCCAGTATGTGGGCCATCAGGAAGGTCAGGTTCCAATAGGCACTCCTGCCTCTTGGGGAGGCCGTCCCCAGCTGGGCCTCCGCTGTCTTCCGGGCCCAGCGTCTCAGGTCCTCCCACTGTTTCCTGCAGTGGGTGCTCTGCTGGGTATGGACCCCCAGGGTCCGGACATCCTTGGCGATGGCATGTCACAACCCCTTCTTCTGATGGGCTGCAGAGGAAACAGAGACAGAATGACACCATTAACCAGACAATCCAACCTATCAAACAAATGGCTCACATTCTGCATTTGCCCCTCATCGTGCACATACATGACCTCTACCACTGCACAGACACTGCCACAAGCCATACCCCCCTAAATGACACACTGCCAGCACACACACATCTCCATACAGCCATGTTGGATGCAACGTACCCATGGTGTACTCACCTGTTGGTCTGGAGGCCCATACAACTGCCCATACAGGGGTAGGGCCCCCACCCACGAGCCTCTCCAACTCATCCGACATAAAGGCTGGGGCCCTTTCCTCTGTTGCACGAGCCACAGCAGGTTTCAGACACAGGTCACAGCAGCACACGCAGTGGAGAAAATGTCGGTCACGGCCGCGGCGGTGAACATTGTCACCGCGGGCGTTGATCATCATTGGGTCCTATACTCCATAGAGGCCCATGTTAGGCAATGAGGAATTGCATGGCAGTGCAGACTGCTCCCGCCTTGACGCCTAACGCCGGCGGAGTGAGCTCACTTCCACCTGTCCCTGCATACAGGACAGGCGGTTGCCATTTTCTACTGCTAGTACACATGTACTGATTTAAAAGTGTGTCATTGTTGTTGACTGAACACATCTAAACAATTCCAGTGTCCAACATACAAACATGCTCTGTGTACACTGATGTAGTGTTTCCATGGTTCCTGTTGTCACTCCCTTCTTACTTTTGGACCCCTTAGTACCAACCACTGCAGAGGAATAGGAGGAGGAGGCAAGCACCCGTGTACAGACCCCTTGTGGACTTGGCTACACTAGAGGACACATCATACTCACCTATCGTCTGGACAAGGCCACAATCACAGAGCTGTGCGCACAATTGGAGCCTGATCTGCTATCCGTTGCACCAAAGTAATTCCCCCTCTTGTGCAGGTACGATCAGTGCTCGATTTCCAGGCAACTGGCTCTTTCCAGGTGACAGCGGGCTTGGCTGCAGGAATGTCACAGCCAATGTTCTCAATTGTGCTAGCAAGGGTTTTGGCTGCCTTGCTCAAACACATGTGCAGCCACATCGCATTTCCCCAGGTAGATGAATTGCCCACTGTGAAGGCTGGATTCTATGCAATGGGACACATACCACATGTGATTGGGGCCACTGACGGGACCCATACTGCCTTAGCCACATCTCCCCCACCCCCGGCCAATGAACAGGTGTACAGGAATAGAAAGAGTTTTCACTTACTCAATTTCCAGATGGTGTGCCTTGCTGACCAGTACATCTCCCATGCCACTGCCAAGTATTCTGGGTCGGTGCATGATGCCTTTGTCCCACAGCTGATGACACAACTACAGAGGTACAGAGTGTGGCTTATAGGTGAGCCTGAGTCCCCACCCATTGTATGTAAGTGTATGCCTTCAGGTGTCATACCCCATGCCATTGTGCAAGGCAAATGTGTGTCCCTCACTTCTTCGAGGTGACTCCGGCTACCCAAACCTGTCCTGGCTCTTGACCCCTGTAAGGAATCCTAGAACAGGGGCTGAGAATAGGTACAGTGATGCTCATGGGAGTGCCAGGAGGATTGTTGAAAGGACCTTCGGTCTCCTGAAGGCCAGGTTCAGGTGCCTCCATCTGACAGGTGGATCCCTATGCTACTCCCCTGAGAAGGTCTGCAAGATTGTTGTTGTGTGCTGCATGTTGCACAATTTGGCCCTATACACCATGTGCCCTATCTGCAGGAGAAGGGTTGGTGACAATGCACCTGTGACAGCAGTGGACACTACGGACAGTGAGGAGGAGGAAGAGGAAGAAGAGGAGGATGTGGACAGTGGGACACAAATAATACTGCAATACTTCCACTGCCACTCAGGTAAGACTGTTAAACTATAAATTACACCTTTATGTTTAGTGCTTTGTGGCTGTAACATAATGCCAGTCCCTAGCTTTGCATCCCACCTAACTGTCACCTATGCCTTCCCTTATTGCAGGTGTTGGTGTGGTTTCAACAGTGTAATGCTGTGATGTGTACAGACTGCTGAGACACATATGTAGTATGGATCAACATATCACTGCACATTTGCTCAGGATCATGCAGTACAATACAGTAAATACATTGTACATTTCCTTCACATAAAACACTCTTGCTCAAGTTGTGTCCAAGGATGTTTATTTGAAAAATTGGTAAAATATGCAAAGTGCAATGGAGTGGGGTGATGGTCGGGAATAGTCCAGTGTAGTGGGCCAGTCTGTTTGTAGTACAGGTCCAGTGTCCAAGGGGCCTTAGGAAGGGGAGCAATGGAAGTTCAAAGTGGATAAGGTGACACATTGCAGACAAGGGGTACAATCAGGAGGGGCTCATTTCCCGGCGGTGGTCTTGGCAACTGTCTCGGGTGTCTGTCTGGGTCGCAGGGAACGTTCGCAGGGTGGTTCACCTTTTGCAGGGGGGGGAGTGCTGGTGGCCTGTGGGTCCTGGGGCAGGGCCTCCTGACCACTAGCTGCAGTAGATGTAGGTGGAGTGGCTAGTGGAAGTGGCCCGCTGGTGTGCTCTGTCCTCCAGCATGGTTTTGGCCATGTCAGACAGCACCTCTACAATGGAGGCCATGTTGGCAGTTATGCCCTGCAACTGCTGCATGACCTCCTGGTCAGATACTGGTTCTCCTGCATGATGGTGATCACCTGACCCATCCTGTTCTGCGATTGTTGGTTTGCCCCCAGGACATTTGTAAGTGCCTCCTGGACAGTCGGTTCCTGGGGCCTGTCCTCCCCCTGGTGCACAGTGTCCTCCAAGTGTCCCTGGCCCTCTGTACCTGGGTCCCCTGAATGGTGTGCCCACTCCCACTGACACCAGGACCCTCATTGTCTTGCCTGTGTGGTATGGACTCGGGTCCCTGTACAAGTGGGCACTCTACTGATTGACGTGTCCTGGGGACAGAGGTGTGGGGGCGTTGGCTGGCTGCTGTGGAGTTAGATTCAGAGGCAGGGGCCTGCGGTGGACTGGGTGTGTGATGGGGTAGCCGACTGACCAGTGGTACCAGATGGGCCAGGCAGTTCATCCAGATCCAGAGCTCCTGAGTTGCTGTCATCACTGGGGGCATCTTCAGGTGGGGGACTTAGTAGCCGTGGCACCTCCTTGCCACTGACATTGGCTGGGGCACCTGTGGGGATGTAAGTGATGTGTTATGGTACATATCAGTGACATATTTAGCATTACTAGCTTTCCGTATGTGATTGCTGTTGTCCTCCCAACTTTGGTTGTGTATGGTGATGGATTGTGGGATTGTTAGTTCTCTATGCTGTGCATGCTTTGGTGGTGGGTGTGCATGCTGTGTTGGTAGGAATGTGCATGCAGTGGGTATGCCATGCAGGGCTTGGCATTTAGGTTTGTTATTTGGGGGGGTGCACTGTGTGGGATGGAGTGGGAGAATGGGAGTCAGGGTGAGGAGCCGAGATGGCATGCAGGCATGAGGGGGTGATAGGTAGTAAATGTTGACTCACCAGTGTCTAGTCCTCCGGTAACTCCAGTGACTCCCTCAGGATTGCCAAGACTTGCTCCTTCCATACTGTCAGCTGTGGAGGAGGTGGGATCCATCGCCAGTCCTCTCAGTGGCGAGTTGGTGCCTTGCTGCAATGAAACACACCTTCCCCCGTTGGTTGTTTACCTCTTCCTTATGTCATCCCTTGTGCGTAGATGTAGTCCCACGGCGTTCACCCTCTCCATAATCCTCCGCCATAGCTCCATCTTCCTGGCAATGGATATCTGCTGGACCTGTGCTCCAAACAGCAGTGTCTCTACCCTCACTATTTCCTCCACCATGACCCGCAAATCCTCATCGGTGAACCGGGGGTGCCTTTGTGGGGATATGGGTGGCGTGTGGTGTGTGTATGTTGTACAGAGTGTTATGTGTGAAGTGGTGGGGTGTGTGGTGCTTGATGGATGAATAGGTAGTTGAGATATGTGTGTGCAGTTCTCTTTGGGTTTGGCAAACCAAAGTGTAACCGTCTTCTTGTGTTTGCAAAGGATTGTGGGTGATGTGGGGGTGTGTTTTATAGTGCTGTTGGTGGGTGTGTGGGGTGTGTGTATTGGAATCAGGTGTGTATTTTTTTTGTTCTGGTCAATGTTGTCATGTTTTGTAGTTGGATGGCCATATCCGCCTTGGCGGTGTGCACCGCCAGTGGTTTACCGCTGTTGAATGTCCGCTGTGGTGTTTGGGGGGTCATTATTTGGAGGGCGTAGTATTGGTGGCATAACGGTCTGGGTGGTAGTAAAGACAGTTAATCACGTTAAGTGGGTCTGGCGGATTTGTGGTTGTGGCTGTTTTCTGTTGGTTTTGTATGTATGTGTCATAATCTGGCAGAAGGATGTCCGCCTCTGCTGCGGTATGCTGGCGGCAGTCAGCGCGGCAGTATTCGGTATATACCGCCATGGTCATAATGAGGGCCTATATTTCATTTTGATATAGTATATACAAAGCCAGCTTCCTACAATGTTGCATTGTTAAATCCTCTAGTATGTCAGTAGAGCTGTAAAATTGAATTAATTAGTTACAGAATTAATCAAGAGCTGGAGAGGGGCACAAGTCTTGCTCTATGGGGGTATGAAACCTTGATGTATACTGAACAGAATTAGCGTTTCATGAAAATTAGCATCTAGTTAAATACAAAGGGTATGTTTATGTCTTCCTTTACAGGTAACTTTTACATTAAGAACCAGAGAAGCATAGCAGCGATGAATTCCCCGCGAGGCAGTCTCTATTATTTTTGTCCACTTCCTCTTTTCTGCTCTTATCTCAAACTGACTGTAATATGGGGTTGGGGTGAACATTGGTGAAGGGTTGTTGGGTCTAGCTTCTGCTCTTGAGGAACCCAGCTGTTCAGTACTGACACTCCTGACACTGGGGGTTGCCAGATCGCCAAGCACTAGTAAGGGCACAAATCCCTCTCCTAGTAAGCGACCCCCAACCAGCCGCTATCTCTTACGCAACAATGTACTGGAAACAGTAACATACATCCTGGCTAATCGCTGGGTTCTGCTGCAACATCTGGCTCCAGGGAAATATGTTGTTCAGCTGTCCGTTCCATATTCTTTCTTAATTGCTGTAAAGCTTTAGGGTCAGAGAACAAATGTCGCTTCCCGTCCGCCATCACTCTAAGTCTAGCAGGGTAGAGCATGCTATCTTCTAGTTTTAGTTCCCTCAATTTCCTCTTACTTGGGGCGAACTGCCGTCACGCATATTGCACCTGCTGGGTGAAGTCTGGGTGTATGGATAGCTCTGCTTCACCGTGGGTCTAGAGTTCCCGCACCCTACGAAGCACAGCACCTCTATCCCTATTGTTCAGCAGTGCGCTGTTATAGGGTGGGGCATTGCCCCCGGCACTAGGCTCGCTGCCAAGGAGCGATGCGCCCTCTCCACCATGAACATCTCAGAGAAAGTTTTGCAGTCCATGAGGTCAATGAGGAGCTGCTCTACAAACCTCTCCATATTGTTTATGTTGGTGCTCTCTGCCACCCCCATGATGCGCAAATTGTCCCGCCTTGACCTCGCTTCCAAATCTGTTTGGCTTGGCTTGAAGGGCCGCTAACAGTTTGTCTACCTTTTTCTGTGCCCCTCCCAGCATGACCTTTTCTCCTCTGCTTCTGACAACTGGCATTCGGCTTGATCTAGGTGCTCTGCATGCTTGATCCAGGTGCTCTGCATGCTTATCTAAATGATCTGACATCCTACGGAACGTTAGTGCATACATTTTACTATCACTTTTGGTTAGGCTTTGCTGCATTGTCTTCAGTGTTTGTTTGAGATCTGACTCTGTGTCTATATCCACATCACTGGTTCTGTCCTCTGGCGGTGCAGCGCCATGATTCTGGGCCTTTGGTGTCCTTCGGTCAAACTGAAGTTTCTACTGCGATTTATCCGGCAGGCCGCACTGCACCCTTCCTCGAAGTATAGCAAATGTGTTGTGGTCGTACTATGAGCGATCACTCCGATCCGCGCCAGCAAGAACAGCCCAGCCGTGGTAGACCCACCACGCCGGCCGGACCACACTACATCTACGCACCAGCCCCTGTTACTGGGATGCTGCTGTTAAAGCCGTGGTGTAATGGGCAAAGGAGAGTACACCTCAGCTAAGTCGGTATCTGTTACTCGCCAATCTCAGAAACTTTTCACTCCTCCAAAAATTACAGTGGGGGGACTGTCCGTGCAATAGTTCTCTTTCACCTCTTCTGTCCCCAAAGGGGGGCCCCCTGCAAGACTGCCCCCCCACCACAACACACGTAGGTTCTTGTCCTGTGGCGGGGACCACCAGGCACCACCGAACTCAGGCAGGGGCACCCTCGCCTCCTCACCTGGGGACTCACATCCAGGTCTCCTTTCCCGGGTATCTGCTCGTCTCCAGGGCAGCATGTAATCTTGATCTGCAGGGCCACAATCGCCTGCACCCCTGCCGCTCCACACCACAGTTGCCTTTCACCGCAGCAGCCTCGTAGCCAATCAGGGCACTCACGCCTGTCCACAGACAGGGTGGTCCTACTCCAACCCCTGGGGGCTCTCACGGACCTCCGTCAGTCAGCTTCTCAGCCCATGATTGTCTGCTCGGGCCTCACCTCTACCGCCGCCCTCAGCATGTGTATCTGCGGGGCCCAGTCAGCACTGGGCTCACCAGTCGTGGCAACTTCCAAGCATGGCATCACCGCGAGGCACATCTCCGCCAGGCCCAGAATTGTATCGCTACGCGATCGCCACCAAATGGCTGCTCCCCACAAGTCATCGCTGCCGGCAGGTGTAGTGAAAATAGGTAGGTTTGACCACTGACTTTGTGTTTCACCACTGTGCATATTAGTTCAATATTCACCAGTTGCAGATTACATTTTGTATTCAGGCTAGCTGCCTATTGGCTTTATTGTGGCGTTGGACATTGCAGTTGAGACATTGCAGATGAGCTGTGTTTTTCCACATGGTAAACTAAGCTTGTGTTTTTCGTATTTCTCTCACTGAACACGAACAGTTCTTGATAAGAAAGCACATATTTTTTGTTTTTCTCCAGTGCAAGGAACAGGTTGGCCTTGGAAGGAAAGCCTTGAAAGGTTGGCCAATTTTCTATTTTTTTCTTCCAACTCTGACCTACAGTAGCCAGCATGTTTGAATATTTCCATCTGATAGGGAGGGGCCTTCTAGAGGGTTCATTCCGTGGTTGTTTAAGATATAAAAAGGTGGCCCTGCTCGGTGGCGAGGGAAATTCCTAGGCCTCAGTCAGGATTGGACGTCAAATGTCTGACATTTTCCCATGAGGGTGGATATCTCTGTCTCACAGTTGAACAGGGGTCATCAACTTGCTGGCATGAGAAAGATGAAGAGTTTGGCAGGCCCTTCGGTGATGAATTTTGACTTTATCCTTTGCTTTGTAATTATGCTATAACATAATCACATATATTTGCTGTGTACATTGCAGTTGAGAATCATATCGCTATATTTTCCTTTCCTTGCTGTGACTATTTTTAAACGTGTGCTTTCGACCTACTAATCTCTTTTTAGGAACCTAGTGGTGAAGTAATAATAAATGTCTTCTTTGAACTAAGAAGAGCATTCCAGAGATTTTTGTCAGCTTGGTCATTAGTGAAAGCAAACCAGCAGGGCATCTAATGGGGATACCGCGCTGATGTCGGGTCCATTTTGCTAATTTTTATTTGTTTTCATTGCAGGATAATGTAGGATTGTAGTACGCCAGCGGGAGCTGGTCTAATAAACGGCAATATTGTCGGCACGGCTAGCTCTACCCCCACCTCCATCACCTATTGAAATCAACTCACCTGGGTGGAACAAACATGTAAGCAGTGGGCTGTACCTGGTGTAACTTGACACATATGGCCAGGTAGAATGGTTACAACTAATTTGATGTCCAGGTCAGTTTCCACATCGCACTATGCAGCTGTCTGTTGACTCAATAATGAACTACTGTTAACAAGGAGGTAACATGAAAAATATAAAGCTACACCTCTGCCAAGATATGAGCTTGTGAACAGACATCCAACATCCAACATACTCTGACATCCTCTAGCAAGGTGAATGAAATAGGAATTGTCTGTATCCCATATAGCTGTTCTCCAGATTTGAAAGCAGGTGTCACTGTCAAATGAGAGTATCTAGCAAAGCCTATCTGAACATGGCTCAAAGCATATCTAGCTGTCAGATTTGCACACCACATGTTGCATTTCAATCTGCAACTGTCTGTTCCACTTCTTGAACAGGTGTACTTGCCACTGAGACCATGGAGAGGACACCTGAGTCAGCCACTTCCCCCCTGGATGAAGCCCTCAGTGAAAAGAGCACTCCTGGATATGTAGACAATGATGATGACTCTGCCCCATCTAAGCTACCTAGTCAGTCTACAACTGTTAGCCTCACCCTGCCCACATCGACTAATCCCATCCCTGCTGCATCTACATCCCAAGCAGTCGCCCCAAACCTGTGTCCCAAGGACAGTTACAACCATCATGTGTCCCCAGTACAGGTACTGGAGTCCCAACTCCAAAACCCTGACAATGAAGGACCTGGCACCAGTGGCAGTGGGCAAACGGTGCCAAGGGTGCAGGTACGTGGGCGTAGGGTGCATGGGAAAGAGGGTATGGGCTAGTGGCTGCTAGGGATACAACTGGCCAGGACACCATCTCCCAAGTCTTGGGAGCTTACCATCAGTCCCAAGGCGTGATGGGCCAGGTACTTGCCATGATGGAGGACATCAAGCAGCTGCAGAGGGACAACCACCAGGAAGTCATGCAACAGTGGGGGCCCTCAATGCCAACATAATCTCCCTTACAGGGGTGCTGAGAGACATTAACACCACCCTGAGCAGGGTATGTCCACAACACCAGACCCCTTCCATTGCCCATGTAACATCAGCCCCTTCTACATCTGTGGCAGCCAGTGGAATGGAGGCTCTGCCAGGGGAAGGACTACAACCACTGCCGCCAGGAAAGCAAGACTTACAGTTCCAGTCTCCCTGCAAGGACTACAACCACTGCCAGGAAGTGATCCTCTAATGATTGGTTCCCCTTCTGTGCCACTGATACACCCTGTTGACTCTACTACGACCACTGTATTTTTCAAGGATAGTAGGACTTGAGACTCCAAATGTTGTAGCAGCTACTCTGATGATAACATCCACCATGACTGAACCATTCACTGTTTGCACTTTGTTTTGATCCCATTCATTTTATTTTCCTGTGCACTTGTAAATAAACCCACCTAAACCACAATAAATGTTTTAGACTCATATTTAATCTATGTTAAACAGTTGACTGTGAAATATCTTGAATTCACATGACATACTCAAATGTAGGAAATGTGGGAAGGGACAGGTCACATGTACTGTTGATTCTGGATTCAATTAATAAACAATGATACAAGTGGACAATCATCAATTCCCATTTATAGCACTGTGCTGCATATAGGCTGACTGTAGGAAAATGCCGCTTTTTACATGGTTACCACTCACATTTTGCCTGATGTTGATGCTGACTTGACTGAGAGTGTGGTAGGATCCTGTTAACCAGGCCCCAGCACCAGTGTTCTTTCCCAAAACTGTACCATTGTTTTCACAATTGGCACAACCCTGGCACCCAGCTAAATCCCTTGTAACAGGTACCTATTGTGCAAAGGGCACTGTGGCCAAGGAGGGCTGCAGTATGTATTGTGACACCCTGGTGGTGAGAAAAAGGCAAATTCGACATGGCATCCCCCTCAGGATGTCATGCCCACAAACTACTGCCTGTGGCATAGGTAAGTCACCCTTCTAGCAGGCCTTAGAGCCCTAAGGCAGGGTGTACTATACACAGATGAGGAAATGGCTGCACGAGCAATATGCCCCTACAGTGTCTAGGTAAATTTTTAGACATTGTAAGTGCAGTGCGGCCATATTCAGTACATGGGCTGGGAGTCATCATTACGAACTCCACAGCTCCATGATGGTTTCACTGAAATCTGGGAAGTTGGTATCAAACGTCTCAGCACAATAAACCCACACTGATGCCAGTGTTGGATTTATTGTAAAATATAACCAGAGGGCATCAATGTTAACCAACCCTTTAGTGCAGGAATGACCGGTTTGTGCCAGCCTGCACTACCAGCCAGGTTTCTGACCTCATGAGGTGAGAGCCTTTGTGCTCTCTGAGGCCAGAAACAAAACCTGCTCTGGGTGGAGGTACTTCACACCTCCCCCCTGCAGGAACTGGAACACTTGGCAGTGAGCCTCAATGGCTCAGGCCTCCTGTTACAGTGGTCCGGGGCACTGCAGCTAGTGGAGATGCCTGCCCCCTGGATGAGGCCCCACTTTTGGTGACAAGACAGGCGAGAAAATTAGGTAAAACAGGGAGGAATGACCAGTCCAGCTAGTACCACCTTTAAGGTGTCCAGAGCTGAAGTGAGAGACTCCCTGCAGAATCCTCCATCTTGGTCTAGTAGACAGGGACCAATAGGGTTAGGTCCATGCCCCCTTCCCAAAGGAAGAGGGCACCAGAAGGGGGTAGTCACCCTCAGGGACAGTGGCCATTGGCTACTGCCCCCTGACTCCTGTACCACCCCTAAATCCAGGATTTAAGGGCTTCCCTGAACCTAGCTCATGAGATTCCTGGTGATCTCAACACAAAGAAAAAAGAAGCAAGGATTGCTAAGCTGACCCCAGCAGAGAAAACTCCAGATACCAACTGACTTGGCCCCAGCCCTACTGGCCTGTCTGCAGCTTCAGAAGCCCTGCTACAAACAGGCGACACATCCTGCAGGACCAGTGACCCTACCAAACCCCCAGAGTACTGCCTGCCCACCAGAGGACCAAGAACGCCAGAGGACAGCAGCCCTGTTCGGAAGAAACCCTCCAAAAGGACTCCAGAACTGCCCGGGATCCATGAGTCCTGCCCACTCTGCACCAGACGCCCAGGGCCCGAGTCCAGGTGGCTCACTGGTCCAGAGCAGGTCCTCAGGCGATTGCGACCTTGTATCCACTCTAAGTTGATGCCTCCTGGTCAATGTGAAGATGCCTGCAGCCTAAATCCAGTGGAAGCTCCTGACTGCGAGAAAACCAAATGAAGATTCCTAACGCCTAAAGGTACCCCTGCATCCGCAGCCCCCTGACCTTGGGGAATCTGACCACCACTCGAGCCACTTTCAGCAGGCGGCCCTCCTCCTTGTCCAGCCTGTGGTTTCCCGGAACCGACCCCCGGACCCAGCCTCCAGCATCTTTGTGACCCCCGGGATCCACCTATTGGAAAGCATTGGGAGCCCGACTGCACCCGGCCGCCTCTGTGCCACTGAGGGTGTGTATTTGGTGCTGACCTGTGGCCCCTCCCCAGTGCTCACCTAAACCCCCAGGTCTGCCCTCCGAAGTCACGGGTACTTACCCACCAGCAGATCTGTTTCTAAGTGCCCATAGTCTCCTTAGGATCCCATTCAGAATCTAAGAAAAATTTTGACCTCTCACCCAGTCGGCCCCATGTTGCTGGTGGTTTAAGTTTGGGGTCATCCTGAACCCCAACCAGTGGATATCCTAACTCCTGGAGACTGGAGCTGGAAGTCGAGTACATACCGTAAAACTGCACTAACACTCCCCCCAGGACTATTCTGATAATTGCACAGTGTCAACTTTGAAAAGTGTTACTTGCCTGTAAACCATTTTCTTTGCCAAATATAAACAAGGTGCTATTGATACATATGTTATATACTTATTTGCAAATGTACTCACCTGCAACAAGATCGTTTGGGTTCTACAAATAAAGTAACAAAATATATTTTTGCTATATAAAAACAACTGGCCTGGAGTTAATTATTGAGTATGTTCTTCATGTATTGCCTGTGTGTGTACAACAAATGCTTTGCACTACCCTCTGATATGCCTAACTGCTCGACCACACTACCACAAAAGAGAGCATTCGTATTATCTACTTTAACCTCTGTTAAGCCTCTGGGGAACCCCTGGACTCTGTGCAAACTATATCTCATTTTGATAAAGTATATACAGATACAGCTTCCTACACTGACCACATGCCTATGATCACACAGTGAAGGTCATCTTCACAACTTTGTGCTACAGCATATGTGTCAATAACTAACATCCCACAGACCACTGAAGTAAGGCGCACGTCAGACTTTGTCTATCCTAATAGTTGGTGTAATTGGTGTAATTTGTCATCAGTTAGACCCTTATCACATACCTATACCATACTTACCAAATTAACATACCCCATAATACAGAGGTCAGTACAAATGTCCCCTGTCAGGGAACCTTCCCCTTACCCAGGTCAGGTATCTGTAGGCATGGTACTCACCTACGTCAGTCTTGACACACATGCAGAATGGCCTGCAATGACGAAACACAGTTACAGCTACATACAATTTAGATAGTACTATTATCAAAGCAAGGAAAAGGTTGAGTGAATGGATTGCACAGGATTGCACAGGATTGTACAGGAAGTCATGTGTCATAGACACATGATAACACATATGACACCATTAGTCTCAGATAACATTGCTAACAGGTTTATTGTGTGGAACAGAACACTGCCATCCCACTGCCCTGACAGCCTGGGCATGGGGCTCCTACACCGCCAAAATAATTTCATACAGTACCTGGATCAATCTATGTCACATGTCTGACCAGCTAAACCCACCTGCCAGTGACACAATTCAGAAACGTACACATGAGGATGGCATTGTGAAGAGATCTGGGAAGTAAAAACGCAAGGAGTTTAGGCAGGTACCGGTAAACATGACCTAGAAATACATGTCCCAAATACAATGGTAACTTAGATTGTGCATTGTGACAAACACTGACAAAGGAGATCATCATGATAGTCACAACGCCAAGTAATATTTTTTGCAAAGCAAAATGTCATGTCAGATGGTCATACAAAGACCCTTCTCAAAGAAGCCCTACCCCACTCCCCCACATAGTTAGTCAAATTACAGAACATCACATACTTACATTCATGTGAAGTACTGATTGATGAGATCTGCCTGTATGTCTCCACCTTCATCCTCATCACTGTCATCCTCACTTGACATTTTCAACCTATGGAACTGCTAGCTCCCTTTCATCTGGGAGGTATGGGGTCTGATGCCTCATGGCGAGGTTGTGGAGCATGCAGCAGGCCACAATGATCTGACACATGGAATCTTGTCTGCAGGAGCCCAAAAGTCCACTCCAAGATATGCCGTGTCCTTCTATGGTCCTCATTGAAACAGACTTCCCTTGGCATGGCTGGGGATCTCACTGGTGTCAACAAACAGGGACAGTTTGGGTAGACAGAGTCCTCTGTAGGGAATTGTTACATGTGTGCAAACATAAAGTTTGGACAACCTTACATTTGGCAGCAGACACTGGATACTAACACACATGACATATGTGACTTACCAACTAGCCAGGCCCTCTCTGGGTAATGTTGTGTCATCAGCCACAGGATAGCGCTGTTTTGCATGGTGAAAGCATCATGGACTGAACCTGGGTACCGTGCACATACTTGGGTAATGTAGAGGTCCACCAAACAGACTACTTGGAAATGTATGCAGTGGAAGTTCTTCCTGTACCGATACAGCTGTTCATTGCCCTGTGTGGGAACCAAGGCTACACGGGTACCATCAGTGGCTCCCACTACATGTGGGATGTGTGCCAAATCATAAAAATCATCCTTCACATGGGCCAAATCCTCACATTGTGGAAATTCGGATGTCGCTGTCCTGGTGTTTCAACAATGCAGACAGTATAGCCTTCAAGACTAGACTGAACATAGGATGGGACATCCCTGCAGTTATGGCCACGGTATTTTGAAAGGACCCTGTGGCTAGGAAATGCAGCACTGATATGACTTTTACAATGGGTGGTATGCTATTTGGATGAAGAATGGCAGGCATCAGATCTGGCTCCAACTCATGACAGAGAGCCATGATTGTCTCCCTATCCAGGTGGTAGATCTGAATGACATGTCGATCCTCCATGGCCTTAAGGTCTGTTAGTGGACGTTACACTGGAGGTTGTCTGACCATTCTCATTTCGGGGTAACTATGTGAGAGAAAATAAGAAGGTATGTCCATCACTCATTGTGTCCCTTGTGTCAATACATATGACTCTCATAATGATCTGACATGCCATATGACACAGTAGGAACATGGTACACAGCACAGACCAATAGTAATGATGTCATATTAGTGAAATCTCATCACCTTCCCTCAATTATGACATGAAAATGTTGGCGCACGTCTCAGCTTTTCTCTGATATATTGACATCCAACTATGCATTACATTAAAAAGCCACAAAAACTATCTTGCCAATTGTCAAGAGGGTGCTGACTGTGCCACCAAAAATGCCTTACTTGTATCTTGTCAACATGACAACATGTTCCTTTAATCTGGATATTCATTCATGGTTGTACAATGCCAGCACTGAAGACTATGCTGTAGATTTATTTCACACCTTGTGACGCATCATGAAAATCATATTTCCGACCATGTAAGGGCCTTAAAATGACGACCGCCTGACCTGCTGTACTGGACAATAGGAAACGACCTGCGACCACCGGCGAAAGTCGTCATGGCGGTAGGCAGATACTAACATGGTGAACATTGCCATTGGAACACATTAATGCTTTTGGCGGTCTAGGGTCAATGGCGATGGCAGACGTGACCGCCGTCTCATATTTAATCTCTCACTTGACTCCTGACACTGCTGCCAGCAAGACCTCCAGCCTGAGCTGCTGTGTACTGTCTCTGGGAGCAATCATGCCACGTCCTACAGGTGGTAGGGCCCCTAACTTTGCCGTCCAAAGAGCTGGAGAAGCTGGTGGAGGAGGTCTTACCCCTCTATGAACAGCTCTATGGTGCACCAGAGGAGCAGGTAAGAGCATAATGTGCACATGTTTCAATAGCTCTACTATTCTTTGATATGGTAAGCAAAGGCTGATGGGCAAAGTTTCAGATTTTGTACTTAAGTTGTGCAAAATTGGGTGAGTTCCTGGGCATGTACTTATGTTTGGTGACAGATTTAGAGTCCTGAGACATTGTGGAGAGTGTCATGTATGTTCCCTGACCCCTCTTATGACTTTACACATGATTAGGGGAAGTGTTATGCCAGACTCTGCCTGAAAAATCCCATCTTCATATGTGCTTGGTGTCTGGTCATATGTGATAACATGACAGCTGGTGCTGGAGATGCATGGTGTCTGCCTGATTCCACTTCACATATGCCCTCACTGTCTCAGTGTCTATCTATCAGCGGAGAGGATGTTCAAGACAATCAGTTTTTGGCTTGTTGAACAGACTTGTACTTAACTCTGCCTGTTTTAGTGTGGTACATGTGAACATGATATGCTTTCTTGTTTATGTCATCCATGCAGGTCAGTGCCCATCAGAAGAAGGGGGTTTGGCATGCCATTGCCAGGAAAGTGCGGACACTGGGAGTCCACAGCCAGGGGAGCGCTCACTGTGTGTTAATTCCCACGAACAGGTCAATCCTCCCAATGTCATAGTGGTAAGGTGTGTAGGTCCTTGCTCTCTGTCCTCTGCATAGTCTCAAGATTCATGATTATGCGCAACACAGTGTCAGACATATGCAAGTCACCTCTAGTTTTTAATGGTTTCTGATAATTGACAGCATCACATGAAGCTGTGATGTCCATCTGGCATGTCACATGACATACATGGTTAACATATTTACACCTGTTGCAAGGTAATCCCCCTTGGTAAGTGAGTGATGTACATAGACTTTTGGAATGTCTCGTCAGGGTAGACTGTAGGCATGTTGGATACCATTGAGATATTGCAACATTTCTACAGGAACACATATATGTTGGTATCAGATGTAGGAATGTAACTATCAAGCTGATATTCTGATGGTAGGAACTGGACACACAGCTTTGTCCACTGACATACTGTTGCAGGTATGATACATAGGCAATGATAGCCTAATCACTGCTATGGGCCAGACAGTTGATTGTCAACATCTTGTTTAAATGGAAAGGTTTGGTCATGACTCAACATTGGTATTTGTTATGTGTACCTGCTGTTGCTATGGAGGATATGTCAAATGAGGCCTGGCTGTTTGGGACCCTCATGTTTGCCATGACACCTATTTGGTGCAGTTGTGGTAGTTCATATACACCTGTGAGTAGCTTGATAAGTGTGTCCAGGCTGTTGGCTTGCATCATGGTTGGTGTATCAGTTATGTTGGAATCACGTGCTTTGGCTCTAGAAATCCTCTACAGACAGATGTCAGGCTCGCCATGTCTTATGTGTGGGTAGTGATGTTGATAGCCAGTGAGTGGCATATTAATGCATAGTTAGCTAGGTCTGTTTCTCACCTTCCTGCACAGTACAGTAGTCCATTTGATACATACACTTTATTGACAATTTGTGATTGTGTATGGGACATTGGTCTGAGCTTACTTGGTCCTTACATGACTGATATTGTTTGTTTTCTGGAGACCAATTTCATAACTGCCTTGGTCCACACTGTTTTCTCACACCTTGGTACATCACAGTTGGTGCATGTGTGTGACATGTTCGAACCCCTTGACTACATTTTTGCATGTGTGACAATTTGAGGTGTTACATGTTGGTATGTGTCCATAGTGTATGGTAGTAACTATGTGACATTGAGAAGGTATGGCTTGTTCACATAAAGCTTGCTTGCCTTTACTTTCCAATATGTGCCATTGCCTGGTACATGACACTAGGGTAAAGTATTTGTGTGTTAAGTATGTTGTCTGGATTTGTGGCAAGTTATTTCACGTTTATGAGCTATTACTTGATTGCTGCTTGACTATTTTGTTCTGGATAGGGAACCAGTATCAAGTGGCATAGTCACCTTGTAATGGTATGATCAGTATGATTGGGCTATGTAATCATGGTATTGTAGGTGCCTGTCAGCTAGCTTTGCTGGTGTGTTACAGTGTTGATTTAGAGGGACATATATTGTGTTTTGTCGTGACATGATGTTGGCACTTCCTATGGGTGTTAGTGAACAGGATGTTATGGGACTTATGTGTAATGTATGATGAAAGTGTCATCTTGTGAATGTGATGACCATACTTCATTTTCTTTAGCATCAGCACTGGTAGGGAAAGGAGACGGGGCACAACCGAGTGGGGACGTTTCTGGCCATGGGACCTCCAGATACAACACCACCGAAAGCTAGGGACCCAGTGGCCCGAAGAACGAGGAGAGTGCCACAGGGAAGACTGGATCCGCTACATCTTCTTCTGAATCCTCCAATGGCCACTCCCTAGTGGTAGCAGACCCACCTGGGGCCAGTCCAGTACCATCTCTGTGCACCACGTACCATCTCTGTCCGCCACACCCCCTCCATGTAGCTTCCCACCCAGTTGTCCGTGCCCACCCATTCAAGAGGGTGGACATCTCCTTTGCCGCAGGCACCTCTGCCCCAGCCCCTATTACCCCTATTGCCCTCAGTGAGGAGGCTATTGACCTCCTGAGGTCGATTTCTGTGGGTCAGTCCACCATTGTGGATGCTATCAGGGACTGGCAAATCAAATCCAACAGAGCAATGCATTTCTGGAGGGCATTCACAATGCACTGGCTGTTCTACAGAGACCTTTATAGGCAGCAAGTCACCCCATATCTACCGTCTCCCCTCCACATTCCTCTTCTCAGTCCGAATCCCCCTTTCCCCGACCCAGCCAAAGCACACAAACAGGCTTGCATGCATCCACCTCAACAGACAAGTGTAGTGCACACAAACATAAGCACCACAAGACACACCATCGGCATGCACACAAACAACACCCATCTGCAGGTACAGCAACAGTCACGACCTTCCCTGGCACCCCCACCACCCCCAGCATCATAGACACAATACCTGACACACCTACAGACACCACACCAACATTCACTGATTCAGCCAGTACACCCATCCTACCCCAGCAGACACTCAGATAGCCATCCCAGCCACCACACCCACAGACACCACAACCACTGACATGCCTACATTTAGCACATCCACCATACCTGCAGTCACCACCCCAACAGACAGCCACCCACCAACCGTGGCATCACCTAGCACCTCCATCCCCCCTCAGCCCAAGACTCATAAATGTCCTCACTCACCCACCCAACAGTCAACCACCACCCACAAACATGCACCCAAGACATCCACATCTAAATGTCAGACAACCACTCCCTCACCCTCCACACCCAAACCCCCTTCTGATGACCGTCCCTGTGTGTCTAAGAAAGTTTTCCTTTGTAACCTTGACCTTTTCCCTACTCTTTCCCCCACCCCATGAGAACCCCAAAAGATCTGTTTCCCTCCCCAGGCCATCCCTCTCACCTCCAAGGCCTCCCTTAGCTCCCCTGCCAGCACCCATGTCCCTCCCCTGCCACAAAGAAGTTCACACCTTCCAAAAAGGTCCACTCCCTCCCAAAGCAAAACCTATCCCCATCCCAAGCACAAGCCCAACACGCCCCCCCCACCACCTTCCAAGAACCTCTGCCCCATTGATGTCCCAACTTGTGTAGATTACATGGCAACCAGGAGTCAAGCAGCAGCACAATTTTGTGCCTTTGGTGCTAATATTGAGCACTATGGACTGGCCTATGGCCTTGAACATACATATTCATTACATATTTTCCGTCAATTAAAGCCAACTAGTTGTTGGTGTTTTTGGTTACATCTTTGTCCTGTATTTCCTTTCCTAGTTTTGAGCTGTTCCTGGTTGAAACTGGTTGTGAGCCAGTATTTGTGTGTGTGTGCTGCTTGTGCTTCATGTATTGTTTGAGCAGTGTGTGAGGTTGTGTGCAGTTCTGTTGTTCCCCAGGGATAGGGTGTGTGTTGTGTGATGGGTATGTGTATGTAGCTGAAATGTTGTTGTTGTGGTATTGCATAGTGTTTGTGGTGATATGTGTTTGTTGTGCTGTGTGGCTTTGTGTGTTTTGACTTTGAGTCTGTGTGTATTGTGCATGGCATAATAGGTTCGATGTGCTGTGTGTGTCGATTGCTAGGTTGTATGATGGTGCTATTTGGTGTGTTCCATCACAGATGGTTGTACATTGTATTGTATGTGTGTTGAGTCCCTGGATAGTGTTGGTTGTGAGTGTGTGACATATATTTATATTTGTGCAGTTGTTGTGTTGTTGTAACAAGTTTGTATGTTGTATGTTAATCTGTGAGCCTGGGCCTGTGCTGTGTTGCCGTGCGTAACTGTGTGGTAAAGACACGTGGTGTGTGTGTGTGTGCTGGCTGCAGTGTGTGTGCTATCTATGTGGGGGTGTCCTTGATGCAGTATGTGAGTGTGTGTGTCACTGTACTGTTACGTGTGAGTGCAGCCCCCACCCCCCATGGTATGTTATTTAACTGTACAAATTATTACAATTGACAAATGTAACAGGTGAGTGTGTGTACTTACATTTGTTATCTTCCTCGCCGGCGATGATTCCATTGTTTTTCTGCGAGCAGGAGTACCGAGATGACATCTAGTTGTGGTTCCATAGCGGCTTTAGACGTGTATGGCTTCCTGGAGGTGAGTGTTTCTACTGTTCGTTTCCGTCTGGTGTTCCGTGGTGGTTTGACCGCTGCGGTCATACTGGCGGTGTGCAACCTCGTAATGAGTCCGGCGGAAACATGGTCTCTGCCGGACTGTTGGTGTCTCCACCGCGGCGGTCTGTCTTGCCTGGTGGTGCCAGCGGTGTTTGGAGGCCTTCTGTGTGTACCACCACCAAACTCATAATTTGGCAGTCTTCTTCGCCAGCATGTCACAGGACCACCAAACGCGTAATGAGGCCCTTAATGTAGGGCTTGTGGCCAATATTACCCAATGAAGGAGTTCATATAGATCAAGCTCTCTTCCAAGGTTAGCTCTGCAACACGTCAATTAGCAGCTGTAAACGTGTGTACTAGTGAGATTTCACTGGTGCTGGTATGCTAATTTGGGTTTGATGCACATGCCCAAAAAAATTCTGGCCCAAAGAATAGATTACTGACCCTATGCCCAAAGAGCAAAGTGCACACCTCATTCTTAAAAAATAAAAACAATGATTCTTCATGGAGGTACAGGAGGATTGTCATGGAAGGGGCATATCCGAGGCATGCTAGTCAGATGGAGATTGGAGGTAACTGATCAGTGGTTCAAACATGAATACCTCTGGGACTGCTGGGGGTAGGAAGATGTGGTCAATTATTCCAAACCCAACGTGATTTCTTCAAGCTACCTCTTTGAATCCCCCTGCTAGCAGGCATAAAGGCAGGGTACTCCTCAAGACCGCTGGATATGACTATAATGTGCACAAAAGCCCCCTGCTGATAAAACAGGCTCACCCTCATGACAGTGACCGGAGACAACTCTTCCCCTTGGTCCCCAATGGCAATGTGCAGCTTCAGATGGTGATGATGAACAGTTTCTTACCACCTGGCTGGGGGCACCATGGTTTTCTGGAGCAGGTGTAATGCCACATCTGGTGCTGCAGACCCTCTTGCTTAGCTGGGGGCTTTTATTTCCCATGAAAATTGCAGTTCATCATTTTCTCTACTGAGAGGCAGGTTTCTCTCCTATAGGTTGGGTCATAGCAGCAATTCGACCAGGATTGTGACTCAGGCTAGGCTGTGGTATTAAAAGGCAGCAAGGTTTTAACCGTGGCTCACAGTCCATCTCATGTACCTGGGTGTGCAACTCCTTCTCTATTTCATGAGATATTGTGCAACAAAGAACTAGTCCTAAGACAACGTGCAAATGGTCTGCTCTGACCCAACAAAGCATTTGCACCTTTTAAATGTGAAGTCCCCTACAATATGCGGTGGCATGATCACTCTGATCAGTGCATGCTTGGGTCATATCGCACTGTCCTCTCTCCTGGTCTGTTTTTGGCTGGTCTAGAAGGAATTTATATTGCCCTCTAAGAGGAAGCCAAATGGTTAATGGATGCAGAGCACCAGAAAGAAAAGTTGTGGGATTGGCAGGTAACACCCTAGCAGAGGCACAGAGTAGACATCAAAGGACAGAGCAGCATCTTTCCTATCCACAGGAGCACCTGTCTCGGTGCAGGTGGAAAAGGAGCGCTAACCTACAAGTTTCCAGGTCCATCATGAACTCTGAATGGCCATTACTGAAAGCCATTCATCATTTTGAAGGGCACGCAAACACATGCAGAGTTCAGTCAACTCCACCATGCGCTCATACAGACATACATACAGACTTTGCACCTACCTACAACCATGCATATTCAGGTACATGAGCCATCCAAGCATGTATCAGACAAGGTCTATAAATTCCCAGACATAATGTAGGCATGGCCGTAGCCAGGAGTATTTGTTTCAGGGGACAAGGCCCCCAGTAATGATAGTATGAACTGAAAGTTTGGATCACTGGGGTCTTCCGATCCTCATGAGCCAGGGAACCCATTATTTAATGCTCAATCCTGCTTCTCTACCACATGATTACATCCGCATACTTTGCAACAGCTATGTTTCTCTGCCATCAGGATTAGCAATATTATGAACTAGACAAGGCTTTAGGGATCTTGTGTTCTAACATATATGTCCTCATTATGAGTATGGCGGTCTTTTGGCAAGACCGCCACGGTGGTGGCTGCCAAAAGACTGCCATGTTGGTGGTAATCCAACCGCTGTATTGAGTCAAACTGTGAAGTTTGCCAAAAAACTGCCAACTTTCCAAAACTGCCAGGAAACTGGAGGACAGTAAAGAGGCGGTCCCACCATCAGCACCGCCAGCCCGACAAAAATCCAACCATCAGATTACAATCCACAAATCACGACAGCGGTTCTGCCATGACGGAAAACCATTGGCGGTGCGAACAGCGGGGTCTCAACTCACATCACACTGAACACACCACCACATTGGATAGTTTGAATACCCCACACCTGACACACATCCACCCACCCGACACACCTACACACTCCACTATAAAACACACCCCTACACAGCCCACAATCCTTTGCAACCAAAGCGCCACACACTGCCACAGACAAGCAACAGTTAAGAGAGAAACAAAAAACAGGAATAGGCGCTAATTTACATTTCAATACGCACACATCACACACCTGCATACACAACACACATTTTACTACCACACACAATCCACAACAACCGTCACCCACTCACATCACAGCACCTATACCTCACCATTTACCTTTTTCTGCAGCCTTTTTTCTTTGAACACTACCACACCACAACCACCACTACCATGTCTCCACAAAAACACCCACGTTTCATGGATGAGGAGTTGAGGGTCATGGAGGACGAAATTGTCAGGGCAAAGCCACACCTGTTCAGAACACAGGTCCAGCAAACATCTATTGACAGGAACATGGAGTTGAGGCAAAGAATAGTTGACAGGGTCAATTCTGTTGGCAGCTATCCAGGCAGAAGGGAGGACATCAGGAAGAGGGGGAACTACCTCAGGGGGAAGGTATGTTCCAAGGCATCAAGGCACAACCTAGCGGTAATGAAGACTGGCAGTTGGCCCCTGCCTCCTCCCCCCTACTTTCACATCTTGGAGGAGAAGGTCTTGGACATACTGCATCCTGAGGGCCTGACAGGAATACCTGCGGGAGTGGAATCCGGTAAATTCTCACAAAATCCACATCACCCAATTGTCATGACCTGCATGCTCCCTCACTACCTTAAATCACCCCAAAAAACATACCACCCACTACACCTCTGTCCAAATGTGCCAGTACCCCTCTGTGGCATGCCACATGTGCACTAAACTCACCTGACCCCACGGCCTCTGTTAACTGTTCTGAAACCAATCTCCGTTTTCCTATGGTACAAGGGCACTGAACATGTGTATCCTAATGGTGTAGCAGCTACCCTCATGATTCCAGCCACCATGACTGAACCCTTCACTGTTTATATTGTGTTTTTGTAAGTTTCTAGTCACACATATTTCTTTACTGTTCACAATAAATCACACTTGAACACAGGTCCTGTGTATGTCATTTATCAACGAAGCATTAACAGTACAAGATATATCATTGACATGTGTTTCCAAATATTTTGTACCATGTATATGGTGTTGAGAAGGTAAGTGGCTATCCTGCTGATCCCTTAGGCCATATATTTTGTCCATACTACATAGGGCTGTACCATACCTATATGGGTACAAAATACACTGTTGTGTGCCTACATCATATGTCAATTGGTACTTCGTGCCTATTGTTATGTTGAGCCCTCTACTTTGCCAGACTAACCTATGCTAATCAGGCAGGTAAGATAGATTTTGTAATGATCAGCTCATTTCTGCCTCACTTAATAGTGTAGCTGGGGTTAATTTGACAAACACATGTTGGATGCAATGGGATATGTTGTCAGTCAATATGCTGGACTCTAGGTGTATGCGTCAATCATGGCTACATTAGTAGTGGATTATGTCAGTGTTACTTCAGTCCAAAGGTGTTGGGTTACACATGTCTGGACATGTGTTAGTGATGTAGGTATTTTGATATATTCATGTAGAAGTTTATACTCAGCATGAATAGTGGAATAGTATGTTGCTTTTATGCACTTGATTAGTGTCCATTGTATTGCAGGTGCTGGTATGCTCCCTGTGGTCTCTGTGGGTGTATCCTGTGTGCTAAGTAGGCCCCTATTACTGGACATGTCATTGTTGTCTGTGTGTCAATGAGTAAGATTAGTGTGTCACAAAACTCATTCTAACCCTTTTTTAGATACTTTTGATAGATGTTTGTATGACATTCTGGGGGTCATTCCGACCCTGGCGGTCCAAGACCGCCAGGGCCGGGGCCCACGGAAGCACCGCCAACAGGCTGGCGGTGCTTCAATGCCCATTCTGACCGCGGCGTTAAAGCCGCTGTCAGAAAAGGGAATCCGGCGGGTTCCCACCGGATTTCCCCTGCTTGGGCTAAATCTCCATCGCCATGGAGATTCCGACCCCCTTCCCGCCATCCTGTTCCTGGCGGTTTTTACCGCCAGGAACAGGATGTCAGGAACGGGTGTCGTGGGGCCCCTGCACTGAAAGATTTTCCCTGTCTGCATTGCAGACAGTGAAAATCGCGACGGGTGCAACTGCACCCGTCGCACCCCTGCAACTCCGCCGGCTCCATTCGGAGCCGGCTTCATTGTTGCAGGGCCTTTCCCGCTGGGCCGGCGGGCGCTCCTTTGGCGGGCGCCCGCCGGCCCAGCAGGAAAGCCAGAATGGCCTCCACGGTCTTTTGACCGCGGAGCGGCCAAATGGCGGTTTCCGCTTGGCGGGCGGTGCCCGCCGCCCACCAATGTCGGAATGAGGGCCTCTATGTTATTTTATGAGGCTCACAATTTTGGTATGCCACATGTAGTGATTTCTTCTGAGGTATTTGACATTGTGAATGTTATGTACAGCAACATGTTGTGTTGTATTTGGAGTGAGATGAGTACTTTCATGTAACATGACTACTGCTGATGAACTGGGCAAGTGTGGATTAGGGGTAGGCATGATATTGTGTTGTCCGTTAAGAGCATTTTCTAAGGATGATTTGTTGATACACAGTGATGGTCTGGTTCGGGAGGGACTTTTGATGTAGCCAATTCATCGTGTACATGAATAGTTTGTGTTTCAGCTGATCTAAAGGGATATTGATGTAGTGGTCAGATGGTTTCCTTATGTTGTGGTGATACTATTGTCATATTGGATTGATGGAAGTATGTAGCTGTGACATGATGTAGGCTCTAAATGGTTCCTACCTGGGGCTTTATTCGACATAGATGTGTTGCTAATGTTGTATATTGTGTAATGTATGTCTATGTTAAGAATGTGATGACCCTCTCTCTGTTTCTCTGCATCAGCATCGGCAGGTGAAGGAGACGAGGCACAGCCGAGTGGGGAAGTTGCAGGCCACGGGACCCGGAGTACTGATACAACCGACACCGAGAGACCCAGTGGTCCGGAGGGCGAGGGGAGTGCCACAGGGGAGACAGGATCCACGTCTACATCTTCAGAATCCTCTTCCAGTGGACACTCCCTGGCGATGGTGAACCAATCTGGGACCACTTCAGCACCATCTCAGTCCGCCACCCCCCTTACTACCACGGCCTCCCTGTAGCTCCCCGCCCAGTTGGCTGAGCACGCTCACCCAAGAAGGTGGGTGTCTCCTTTGCCATGGGCACCTCTGCCCCTGCCCGTCAGCCCTGCTGCCCTCATTGTGGGCCAGCCGACCATTGTGAATGCCATCCAGGGTCTAGCAACTCAGATCCAACAGAGTAATGTGTTCCTGGACGGTATTCATGGTGTACTGGCTGGCCTACAGAGATCCTTTCAGGCTCTGGCCTCCACACTGATGGCAGCCAGTCACCATTTGTCTACCATCCCCCCTCCACCTTCCTTTTCCCAGCCCCAAACCTCTCTTTCTAGACCCAGCAAAAGCACACAGACAGACAAGCATGCATCCACCTCAACATCCAAGGGTAACTCTGACAAACACAAGCACCACAAGACATGCCACCGGCATGCATACAAGCAACACACACCTGCACCCATAGCAACAGTCACAACCTGCCTTAACACCCCCACCACCTCCAGCATCACAGACAGCACACCTGCAGACACCACACCAACATTCACAGATCCAGCCACTACACCTATCCTACCCACAGACAGCACCACAACAGACCCTCAGACATCCACCCCAGTCACCACACCCGCAGACACCACAACCAGAGACACACCAACATGCAGCACATCCACCATTCCTGCAGTTACCAACCCAACAGACACTCACCCACCCTCCCACCACGGCATTTCACAGCACCTCCACCCCCTCATCCCTAGACACATGAATGCCCTCACTCACCCACCCAACAGACACCCACCACCCACAAGCATACCTCGCACAAACATGCACCCAAGACATCCACACCAACACCTCTTACAACCACTCCCTCTCCCTCCACACACAAACCCTTTTGCTATGGCTGTCCCCGTGTGTCAAAGAAAGCTTTCCTTGCAGAGTTTTCCCTTTCCCCTACTCCTCTCCCACCCCGTGATACCCCTAAACGTGCTGTGTCCCTCCCCATGTCCGGCCCTTCCACCTCCGAGACCTTCCCTGCCCCCCCTTGCAGATTCCCATGCCCCTCTCCCTGCCAAGAAGTCTACCCTCCACCTAAATGCCAGCCCTTCCCTAAAACTAAGTCTAAGTCCACCCCCCTCCCAAGCCAGATCCCAAAGGTCTCCCTACAAGACCTAAACCCAAACACTCCCCACACCAGATAATCCCTGAGGTGCCTACCTGCCCCATAGATGCCCCTACCTGTGGAGGTTACATGGCAGTCAGGAGTCAAGTTTGGGGCACACATATGTGAACTGTGTGCATTGAGACGTTTTATGATGGACTGGCCTATGGCCTTTGTTTTACAAATGCTATGGTTCTAATAATTATTTGAACCAAACAGTTGTTAGTTTCCTGGTTACATCTTTGTCATGCTTTTCTTTTCCTAATATGGGGTTGTTCCTGGCTCACATTAGTTGTGTGTCTGTATGTGTGCGTGCGTTCTGCTTGGGCTACATGTGTTGGTTAGGCAGTAGGTGAGGTTGTATGCATGGTTTTTATCTGAAAGTGTTAGGGTATGTGTTGTGTGATAAACATTTGTGTGTCCAAGAGGTATTGTTGTGTTGGTATTATGTGTTGTTTATGTTGAGATGTGTTTTTGGTGTGCTGTGTGGCTTTGTGTGCTTTGACTGTGTGATTGTTATGTGTTTGAAATGTTAGATATGGTGTTCGTTGTAAGTCGATCAGTAAGTAGTATGATTGTGTATTTGCATGTATTTTATGCCTGTTGGTGTTACATTGTGATGTATGTGTGATGTATATCTAGATAGTGTCCCCTGTGGGTCCCTGCCAAGAGATTGGAGACGGTGTGGTTGTGTTGTGGTTGTGACATGTTGTGGTGTTTGTGGTACTGTGTGAGTGTGGAACTGTGCAGTGTTTCCGTGCGTACCTGTGTGTGTTTGTGATGTGTGTATGTGTATGTGTGTGTGTTTGGTGGCCCTGGCGTGTTTGTTGTGTATATGCAAGTGTGTGTGCGGCTGTATGTGAGTGTGCAGTTACATGTGGGTGTCACCCTCACACCCCTTTCCTGAATGTCAGTTGTGTGAGTGTACAAAAATTGACAATCTACAGAAGTAACAGGTAAGAGTGTGTACTTACAGTTGATGTTGTTGTGGCAGATTCCAAAGTCTTTGGGCGAGCAGGAGCAGCGAGAAGACGTGTAGGTCTGGTTCCATGGCGGCCCCAGACGAGTATGGCTTCCTGAAGGTGAGTTTCTCCTTTTATGCAGTTGGATTCTGCCTGGGTTTCTGTGGAGGTGCGACCACAACAGAAACCTTGGTGGGGTACAACCTTGTAATCTGTCCAGTGGAAACATGGTCTCTGCCGGCCTGCAGGTGGCAACCGTCATCCCTGGCGGCCAGACCGCAGAAGCAGTGCCGGCAGTGCTTTGGCCGTATTCTATTGTGAATACCGCCATGGTCATAATTTGGTGGTCTTCTCTGCCAGCCTGTTGGCGGCACGATCGCCACTGCCAACTTGGCGGTTCTGAGACCACCAAACTCGTAATGACCTCCAAAGTCATTGGTAGATACAGACCTGGATAGAGCTTTGGTTTTAAATTACCCTTTTTAGAGACCGCAGGAGACACAGTCATCCACAACTAACTGACATTCCTAACGCACAGGTTTAAAATGGCTTATTACATTGCCTCTTTTCCTATCACATTTCAAACCTACAATTTCACAAAAAATGAATTTGCAATAATATCAGCTTTTATGATGACTTTAACAGAACGATGGGTGCTTCAATAATAATTGTATTAATAGGTGAACTGAACACAGCTGTCACATACTGTTTGTACATCATGACAGTTCAACTCAGTGTCTGGTCCACATTATTTGAATAAGACACAGGAAGTCAGTTCCTACTTACAAATAACATATTTTGGACCCCCTACACGCTGGTTTTCACCATAACCATAATACAGAGACAGTAATTCTGTCTGTCATCGACAATTTGAGAGCAGTAATGAGCTCCAAACCTGCACTCATACTATCAAATTTATCTGGAGCTTTGACACTGTTGATCACAATATACTATTACAACGCGTCAGAACTGTGGGTATTGCAGCACCAAATATGTCTGGCTGAAATTCATCTTATCTTTAAAAATAGAACACAAGCAGTACGATCGCTTCCTTATACAGATGTTTGGCTAGACATATTTTGTGGCATCCCTCAATGATATGTGTCTTGTGTATCTACAAGAATACAATATTTGTTTTAGAACGTGTCCTCCTAAAGAATAAACCTAACCATGCATGGGCTGAAATGTTAAGTGTAAGTTTTTACCTAACACCTCCCACTTTCCTCCTAGCATCTATCAGCTGGAACCCTGTGTTTGCAGTGTAATCCTAAGGAAAATAAATATATACAGAATATATGTAAAGTAAGTACTCAACAAACCAACTACTAGGACATCAGTACAGTACCATAGTTACCTGACAAACAAAAAGATAGAGGTCTAAGACTGACCAGGTATGCATTGGAATTGTTATTCCTTAAAAGTCTTGCAAAAATCAAATTTCTATAAGAATAGTGACTGAATAATGTCCCAAGGATTTCCAAAGAATAGTCCTTAAATCTTAGTCACTGAGTTTAGTAGGGTGACCACAATTTAACCGTCTTTTCCTTCTTTTGTTGAGTAAATAATCACCATCCATAAGGTTCATGGAGATGCAGCACTGGACAGTGAGTATATGTCTAACAATATCTTTTAAACATGCACCTCACCAACTTAGTCTCCACAGGTGCTGATGAGGAAGAGTAGACAAGATCTGAAAATGTCAATTAGCTAGGAACACAAGGAGCAAAAAAGGAAGAAATGCAGGAATCCTCAAAGCAGTCAGAGAATGAGCAGAAGCTTGACTGTTGTGGATAGGGTAAGTACCCAAAGGTTTAATTAGATGCAGGTAAAGCAGGACTCGAGTTCAACATGGATACTGCAGCACTCAAGAATCCTGACCGTGACTAGTGCAGACTTCTGGGAGGCTGTGCCTGTGCAACAGAACGCAGAAACACCAGTGTTCCCTGATACAGCCTCCTCTCCTACTCCCTGGTATTCTGCTACACTGTGCACCCCGAATAGGGGTGCATGGTCGCAGCCGTGATACCTCCTCAGCAGGAAGAAGAAGGTTTTTACTTGAATCTGTTCTTGGTGTTAAAAGTGGATGGATCTTTTCATCCAGTACTGGCCCTTGAGGCACTGAACGAGTGGGTCCACCTGGATGTTCTCATTACAGACACAAATGGTTAAAGAAGGCAATTTTTTAACTACCCTAGATTTGGAAGACGTTTTTAACTTCACCAAGAACTTTCACAAAGGTATGGTGCAAATTTTAAAGCTTAGGGGCTTTTCTATCTTCCCCTATCCAGACGATTGGCTAATCTGTGCATCCTCTTTTTCTAAAGCTCAAAAGGCAGTGAACGCAATAGCTGATCTTCTTTGCCTATTTGCCTTTAAATTGCTCTACTGGCTCATCCTTCAGCATCGGCAAGGACTGATGTCTTTAACAACAGTGGTGACCCAGTGGTCTTGATTTCACCTAAAACCACTGTTGAAGCATCTCCAGAGTCATTCAGATCCAGCTTCAAATGATTACAAGGCAGAGGTTCCAGTGACTCCTGGGATAGCCCAAGATCTCAATTGGTGGCTATTATCCCCAACTTGGAAAAGGGAGTCTACTCCTCTCCCGCTATAGTTGACAACGGATGCCAATCTGTAGGGCTAGGGTGCATCTTTGGCAGACTGGGATTGCAAGTGATAGTAGTCCGAAGAGAACAAGCTTTTCTCTTCCAAGTTGAGAAAACTGGCTGCATATATTAAAAGCAGCTCAGTTTTTTCAGTCCCAGTTGGAGGGAAAGACTCTGGTGGTCCTCTCAGGGATCACTATTGTGATAAACAATATCACAACAAGAATATTGTGTCAAAAAATATCGTTTATCACAATATTGTGTTCCTATACTTATAATGGAAATGAAAAAAATATCGCTGACAATGATATTGCCCAAACAATACAAAAATATTGTTTTTCTAATATACATAAATATATGTGTGTGTATATGTGTGTGTGTATATATATATATATATATATATAAGAAAGAAGTGACTCAAACAGATGATCTCATTAAAGAACAAAAATATATTTACGATCACTTATTGTGAGAGCTGAACTTAAGCAAGCTGTAACAAATGCAGGAGTTCATTGCTGTGATTCCAAAAGGTGCATCACATGTGAATACCTTTTACAAACATCATCAGTAACTAGCTCTGTTACAAAAAGGACCTATGGAATAAGACACCATCTTACATGTCGCTCTAGATGCATTATTTATGTGATTCAGTGCCAACGTCAAAGCTGTAAAAAACAATATGTAGGTCAAACTGTGAATGACCTCCGTACACAATTCAAGAACCACAAATCGGCAATAATTAACAAGAAACTTGACCAGCCTGTAGCCAACCATTTTAACCTTGTGGACCATTTACTATCAGATTTGAAGATTTTCCCTGTGGAACATGTTTTAAAGGAAGAACTACTGGACATCAAAGAAAATTTCTGGATGTATCGTTTAAAATCTCTGCATCCAGATGGACTGAACATCACTGACAATACCACTTGATTTCTGCATATCTGAAGAGTTCTCAGGACTGCATTGATTCCACATTCCAATTGGAATCTTCACTCATGATGCTTTTTGAAAATCCACCAGTGTCAGCTGTGCAGCCACTGAGCAAACCATCTTGTACTACCTGAGGAAGGCGGAAGCTGAAACGTTGTAGTAGAAATATATTTTTGTTCTTTAATGAGATCATCTGTTTGAGTCACTTCTTTCTTGGATATTACATTTTCTTGTGGCTCTTTGTATCCTTTGGGATCCAGATTTTTGCCCTGGCTGGCTGTTGTTTTCTTGTGATCCTGCATCTTCCACTATATATATATATATATATATATATATATATTATAGTGTAAAGAAATATATGTTCAATATTTTAATATATATATATATATATATATATATATATATGTATATAGTGTAAAGAAATATATGTTCAATACTTTAATATATAACATTAATAGGATATTAAATAAATAGATTCCACTACTTTTTTAATACTACATATACATATATTTATACAAACACATACATATCTATGTATGTGTTTGTATAAATATATGTATATTTAGTATATTATATATATATATATATATATAGTATCTGCTATTATTCCCATTTCCATCTATGCAGCAGCAGGGAAACCAATGGACTCTGGAGGGGTTGAATTTCCTATTTCCACTGAAGTCTAAAAAGCAGTAGGGAAAGTGTCTGGTTTAGGAGGAGTTCAATTTACTAATCCCACTCCAGTGTAAACAACAGTAGGGAAAATGCTGGATTTTGGAGGGATTAGATTTACTATTCCCACTCCAGTCTAAGTAACAGAAGGGAAAGTTTTTGACAAAAGTATTACATATTTGAATGGTCCTATTAATTTAGTAAAATATTGTAAACACTTCATAAAACATTAAATTACAGTACATATGTGTCTTTGTATAAATAATGTAATAAATAAATTAAAAAAGAAAGAAATGAAAGAAAGAAAGAAAATTACATATACTAAAATCACTTTCCCTAACTAGCACAAAATAACGAAATTCCGGAATCTATTTAGGTTTATTCAATTTCAATTAATACGTAAAAACAAATACAATTTAAGTAACAATTATCGTTGGAAAAATTATTACAAGTACTTACCATTGAATAAATTAAATGTTTTTTAACAAAAAAAGTAAAATACATTATTAATTACCTATTAATAAATTCCATAGAAATATCAGTTATTATAAAAAAGTACACATTTATTTTCTTCAAAACCTACTCACCTAAAAACACCGTAAAAAATTCATGTGCAATCAATATATAAAACTACATATGAAAATAAATGAAATAGAACAATTAAACAATCATTAATAAATTAAGTAACTTACATAATCGATCATAAAATAATACATTTTAAAAAGTTAGCATTTAACTTCCCACTCTAATCCCTACAAACCCAGCAACCTGCAACTAAAATATAATTTAAATTAATCAGTATTAAACTAGTAACATAATTAACAATTAATCAAATAATCAACAATTAGAAGCTAATTAACAATATTTAATTATTCATTACTTAACTTCCCACTTAATACCACTACAAACCCAACAACACGCTACTACAATATAGCTTACTGTTACTAATTACTAATTATTAAAATAAAATAAAAAATACATTTTCAATTTTAAATTCACCATATAAAATAACACCTAAAAATATACATAATTATTAATCAATTAAAAAACCTAATTAACAATAGAAAACACATTAATAAAATATAAATATTTCTAATACCATCCCACCCTATTCTCCTAGGAATGCAAAACCTGCTATGACATTATGAATTACTAACAACACTTTTACTAAATCACTTAAAATGGCAAACTATACTTTAAAAAATTAACAACAATTATACCAACGATACTAACACATAAAATATTTACTAAACTCATTAAAATAACTTAAATATCTATTTTTTGCAACTATATTACTACAATTCTTTAGATTTCCTATAAATCCATCTCCTTTTCACTTTCTGAAGCTGCCTCTGAGACAGTTAGAGTGCCTTAAACTAAAGCCTTGGCACTTGAATAACTGACTTAATCTGAGTTGCTCTAGACAGGTAGCAGAAGACTGATCTTACTATCTCGGAAATAATCTACTTGCGCCTCTTACAAAAAACATCAGAGGTAATTTTAAAATGGTGTTCATCCAAGTCTTTAGATCCTGTTTTAGGTGATCCTTATCAGATTTTGGAATTTTTAAGGGAGGGGGGTTCATTAAATGTCTAGCTCTGTCAACTCTGGCTGCCCAATGGGCAGCCTTTAAGGCATTCAGGAGAGGTGAGGAAGAGCTTGTTTATCTGACTCCTTTAATCTGCAGGTTATAAAGAGATTTCATTCGAGTATACCAGTTGCTCCAGCAATTGTTCCATCTTGGATTTACCTATGGTGTTGAGAGGGCTGCAGGCAGTGCTTAATTTGTACTTGTTGTTTCCGGTACGGAGCACCAGCACTTATTTTTGAGGACCGGCGTTTATTCTTCTGCCTCAAGCATTTGCTGCGAGAAAATGTCACATATGGGAAAGACAGAGGAAATAAAAAACGAAAAAGCGTCACAAAAGGAGAAAGTACAGCTCTGCTAGAGTGAGCTGAAGGGGCAGGGACTGGCTGTAAATGGACGGACAGGCCCGAGATGGCTTCAGGATTACATGCCTCAGTATTCGGTGCTCCCACATTTAATTGCAACAGCCGTGTGTTTAAGAGGAGGGCTTTGGGCACCGGCACGTTTTTATTTACAAATTAAGCACTGGCTACAGGCTGAGCCTTTGGAGATTGCAAAAATTGTTTAGTAAGCAGTGAAAACGACCTTTGTATTACCAATCATATATGTTAGGAGAATTGGGGAATTAGGGTCACCAGTCATTACATACCCCTAAATGTTTACCTGACAAGGTAATATTGAAAGCAGAACCTACTTTTGTTTCCATGGTTAGCTCTAAATGTAATCTTCAGCAGGAGATAACACTACTAGTACTCCAGGTGGATGAGGAGCAGCCAGATTGTACCTACAGTGCACCAATGACTTTAGTCTTTCAAATTCACTCTTTATTTATTTTGGAAGTGTTAACAAGGGTAAGAAATTGTCCTCCTTCACGCTGATTAGATTGATTGATTGATTCACCAGGCTATTTCCCAATCTTCCAACTCAGTTGGGGAAACTCCTGAATCCCATATCAAAGGCTGATCCACGAGCCCAGTCAGCTTCATGGGCAGAGACTGATGGTGTTTCCACACAGGAAATAGCTAGGATGGCCACATGGGCTTCCCACCATACATTTGTCAAACAGTACAGGTTGATACATTACAGCTGATAATTTTAGTTCAAGTTGTTAATAATGAATCTTGATAGTATCAAAAGTTGGTGCAGAACCTATTTTCTTCTGGGGCTTGTGAAATCCTCATGTTGTGAAGGACTGGGACGAGTGGGAACAAAGAGGGGTAATGAAACCATTACTTACTGGTAAACTTCATTACTCAGAATCAGGTCCCCTCGTCCCAGTGAGTGCATCTCCTTCCCTCCCATTGAGGATCTGTTCTGCATCTCCTTTTGGTCTTCTTTTACACACAGGATGTGGGGAACGGGAGAGAGCATTTTGTATTTGAGAGACATAGAAAAATAAATACGACTAGCATGGTACAGACTTGTGTACTAAGCTAGTCGAGGCCAGTTGTGAAGAACTGGGATGAGGGAGCCCTGCTTCAGGATAATGACGTTTACCGTAAGCAATGGTTTCATTCCCTGACCCCAGTCAAAGCACAGTATATTGACCTTCTCAACTTCTTTAATAATTAACCGTTAACCTCATTTGTCGTCTGTAACCATTTAAAAGCCCAGTAAGTTTCAGTTTCGATTCTGCCTGTGTATATTGATTAGGCACATTCCATCATACCTGTCATGATAGGACAGAAAAGCAACTTTTATAAAAATGCTACATGCAAATCAAATACAGTTGCTATTTCATTTTGGCTGTTTATTTGCTGCAGATTGCCTGTCCCTGGAGTTCCAGGCATCATTAAAATCCTCCTGAGGTTTCTGATTGTCATCCATCTTCTGTGAGGTAGCTTTGTGGCAGTTGTACTGCTTCATGACACAAATTTAGAAAAAAATATGGTGAACTCCTTCACTAGCAAAACTGTGCCAGTGACAGAGAATGATCGGACTCACTTTCATCATATGCGGAGAACTCAATAAAACAATACACCGTTCTTAAAAAACAAATAAAAATGCAGAGGCCAACCTATCTCCCCCAGTAGAAATTTACCAATGCCTCATCCAACAAGCCTCTTGCAATGCCAGACACCCTTCCCCTTCTCTAAAGCCCTGGTATCACCCTTGGAGGACTCCCTGTATCACATCATGTCCACCACGTCCAAGAACCGTAACCAATGATCCTTCAGTCCTGAGGCTCCAGCAAAGTCCATACACCGGAGGACCCCATCCTGCCTGCACCCACCCTAGAGACACACATTCAAAGATCAGCAGACTAATTCTCATATTTAACTGTCCCAGTGCAGTTACGGTCTCCTGACTTGGTTAAACAAGACACCAATGGGATAGTCGTAAGAGTGAAAAAGGATGGGTAGAGGATTATGGGAGAGCAGTTGATGTGCAATGAAATGGTTTACACTTTGGCAAATAGAATTTTAGTGCCCTTGATTGATTTAGGCATACTATATCAAAACTGTACATATAAATCAATGTCACAGATGTATAGTCATTGGGAGAAGCACTTCACACTCCCTCTGAGATCAGTACTCCTGGGATAGGGATTAATATTTTGGCAGAAAGTGACAGAGATATTTTGTGTGCAGTGGCGGCTAGCGGCAAATAAAACAGGTGAGGCGAATATTTAATCCGCTGACAGGCACTAATAAAAACCAGCAGTGCCATTAAGCTCAAAGCCCTCAATGGTGGTCCGCTTTAAACAGTGTTTATTACGGGCCACGAATGAGAGCTCTGGAGTTGAGACCGGAGGCACTGTCAGTTCCTCACAGTGCCTATTAGTGAGTTAAACCAACGTAAAATAAAAAATAATAGTAATGTACTCACCTACTGCCTCATGCTTGGTGCTCCTCTTCATCTCAGCAGCACAGGCTCCCAGAGATCCAGCCAGCAACTCCCCTCTACCAATCCAGACGCTGCTCAGGCAGCATGAGAGAAGCATCAGGATTGGCTGGAGCATGCTGGTTCTATGCTCCTTCAGCCGGAGGGGGCCTGTGATTGCTCTCCAATTAGCTGTCTAGGACAGCTTGGGTTGGAGTGTTTAAAGTGAACATCAGGCTGGCCGTAGCAAGGCAGACGGTCAAAGTGACATGCGCACTTTAAACTGAAGTGCACACTGTTCCTCCCTGCTACTGGCCCGCCCTCAGAACTGCTGCTGCCAGCATGGAAAATGAAATGGTAAAAAAATTGACTTTATTAACCATTTTATTTTTTATGTTTCCTGCTATCTCATCAGAGGGGTGACGCTCCTACGCCCTCATGGAAGCACCAGCACTGTATTATTATTTTGTGAGTGTGTGTGTGTGTTTGAGAGAGAGAGAGAGAAAGAGAGAGAGAGAGAGAGATATGTGCAACTTCCATGAACTCATTTTCAAAACTCCTGGCACATGAAGAGTTTCCTGTCCAATAATTAACGTATAGCATCCTTTTCTACAGATTGTCTCAAAACAATCGGGGCCACCCTAGTTAAGCAGTCTGCAGCTGTCACCCTGGGCAAATCCTGCAGTGAAGCTCCACCAAGGGAAAAGGCAGACCTAATTGACTGCCACAGGAAAGTAGAACTTGGCTTTTTAACTAATGTTTCTTTCCAGTGATCTGTTTGCTTCAGTGCCAGAGTGCTTGTTGGCTGGCCGGGCACTTTTTAGTGATCAAAATCAGCCAGCCAGTCCATTCCAGCTCTGTTCTTACCAGGTCACCTCTAAAAACAGTGAGACTGGTCAGCAAGTCACTGTGACAGAACAGCAGAGCAAGCCCCATCTTAGTCTGAGTCCTGAGATGAAGGCTGGGATGCGTGCAGCACCAGTGCGGGTGTTGGTCTTGGTTACTTTGTTTGTGCCCTTGAATCCAGCTTTTGCTCCTTTTCTCCAGGTGATCCTAAGCTCTCCACCTGTATAAAAACACAAATACATTGGTAACCATGAAAATTGATTTTATATAATTCATGGACAACGTACTAGATAAATGATACAGAGTGAAGTCGACAGCTGAATAGCAACAAAGACATTTATTGTGGGTTGCAGCTCAGGAAAATGCATAAAGGGAAAGCATGGGAGAAGCGCTGTGCCCAAAGGAAGGTGGGTCACATGTGATATTTAGACAATTCATAAAATTCAACAAAGAAGGGGTGCCCAGTACATGGATTATAGGTTAGGCATCAACAATGATGGTTATAACACTATTCCAAAGCAGATCAAACATATTGGATTTCTGGTCCACACGTATTTCGCATTGATGGCATTTCGAGCCTACAGAAATGTGCAGGTCATCATCAGGGCAAGGGATATCGAGAAGGCCTGACACAAGCTGGAGAAGGACAAGAGACATGCCATTGTGGACAGAACTTGAAACTGTGGCTGAGAATAGCGAGGAGACTAATAATAACACTGACTCGGTGAGGTGCTAATTAGATTACCCTGTAGAAATGGAATACATCACAGGAAGGCGCAGGGCACCGGCCCAGGGAGGCACCGGGAAGAGCACGGTTTAAAGAAATAAGGGTAAAAAAAAAATATTAAGAGGGTGACAGTAGACTTCAGGGAAAAAGACAATCAGAATTAGTAAATGACCTACCAAAAGTGTGCTATGGGAATCAAGAGGAAAGGATAGAGTATTTGGTCTGCAGGCTTAGAGTGTTCAGTCACAAAGTGTCAATGCGAGGTGTAAGAGACCCAAAATGTGCGGTGGAAAGGGGCTGCAGTGTCTGCAGGTGACAGGTCCAGCCCTGAGGATGTAGCTCAGAAGGTTGAGAGTCTGCTGTAGTGATCTGCGAGCAAGGCCGGCTTTAGCACTGGTAGCGCCAGGTGCGGCAATCTTCTCTTGCACCTCCCCAACCTCCTCCTTGGATTCCCTCACTACCACCTGAAAAAAGTGCACCTCATCTCTCCATAGCCCCTCTCTCACATACATTTCATTTGTTTTAAAGCTCTGAGAAAGGCTGGTTTTACTAATCCACTCAGCTATCCACATAAAATACAGATCAGTTCTTTGCAGCAGGCACATTAACCCTTTGTGCTACTTTATGGCGAGTCAAAACTGCCACTAGACAAAACTCTGATCTCTCTCTCACCCTCTCTAGCAGGAACATAAATCACAAGTTATCATGAAAATTGGATGCACAAGGAACTCTTGAGCAGGTGTTTTTAAATCGTAATTTATTGCCCAAAACTGCGCTCCCTCTGAGGTCAATGTGCCTCCTCCAGGTCAGAGCCCAGTGAGGCCGCACCAGTCGCACTGCCCTAAAGCCGGCCCTGTCTGCACGTAACCTGTGGGTAATGTGCTCCAATTCCAGCAAATGTCTCTCTGAAAAATACTGCACATCCTGGTTGTGTCTGCAATTAACAATTAAGCTATTTTGACAGTGACAGTTAAATGGAACAATATGGTATTTTAACACCACAGGCCAAATTCAAACTGCTATCCAGTCACTTGCGATATCTGGAAATAATGCACATGTTGCCCATGGTGCTTTCATATGGTTTAGTACTACAATGTTTTGTGCTGCATAACTTATCATTCTATGGGGGTCATTACGAATCTGGCGGTCACTAGACCGCCAGACTTGCAGATGGCGGTCGAACCACCGCCAATGCGGTGGTCTGAGAGCCACAATACAACCCTGGCGGCCTGGCCACTAGGGACTCACTAGCTTCTCCGGGATCAGAGATCACGGCGTTCTGGAGGTAATAGAGGACCTAATCTGCCAGGGCAGCCTGGGGATTACGATCCCCATCTCTGCAAACGGTTTCATTGCGGAACCACCGCCATGAAAATGCTGGAGGAGAACAGGTGCAGAGTCCTCAGGGGGGCCCCTGCACTTGACATGGGCAGTGCAGGGGCCCCCCTGACCAGCACCATTGCAATGTCTGCTTTGCAGACAGTGAACATTGCGAGAGTGCTGGTGCAACCTGCAAGCTTCAGCATTACCGCCGGCTCGATTACAGGCCGGAGACAATGCTGTAGCCTGTTTCCCGCTAGGCCAGCAGGCGGAAACTCAGGTTTCCACCCGCTGACCTAGTGGGAAACTCTTAATGGGGCCAGCGGGGATGTAGTCTGTGTGGCTGCAACATCCCGTCGGAAGTTCGACTGAACTCATAATGACCCCCTATATCTGGGAAGAAACGTATTGATGAAATAATAAGAATAAGAATAAGAAAAATAATAATAATAATCTGATGGCTATTATTTAATCATGCACTACTCTTGAAACCCTCAGTAAACAATGGAGTAAAGATATCATTTTAGGGGAGACCTGGGAGCATATTTTCTATCTAGTAAGATTAATATCATGTACATCTACTTAACAGAGCTTAAGGATATCATTTTATTTTACTTAGGGATTTTATTTACTTATGTTTGTATGCATTTTACTCGTGCCCCTTCCAGAGAAGTCACTGCAGAGATGTCAAAGAGGGTTAAAGATCAACTGATATAGCTTCCCATTATGTCATTTCATATGCAAGTTAGAGAAACCTTGCACAGTGTCCTTTCTACTGGGACCTAAAACTCCTAGGATCAGCCCCAGAGTGCACACTTTTCTGATGGATATGCTAGAAACTGGGTAAATAACCAAGGGTGGGTGCAAGTGGACAGAGTACCCCCAATGTTTTTGGAAAACGTGCAAAAGTATGCAATTGTATACACCTACTGTCTCTGGAAACTTTGAATCATACCCCCCTCACCCACCATAAGCCAGTCATCTCACCCCACAGCAGCATCCTCTTTATCTTTGAGAATGCCCACTGAGGTTGTCATTGGAAATCTTAAGGGAGGGTCTCGGATGAGGAAATCATATATTGAAATGGATTGTCTTTCACTGGGGTGGAGGGAATAAATTAAGTTTGACAGGTAAGGTGCAATTATAACTTTTGATGTTATGTGATATCTTAACTTTACGGAGACATTGTTTTTATCTTAGATGATATTATATGTGAAATTCTGATTTATGAAGCTTTAATGAGTAATGACCAAGATGTTTTATGAATTTAATGTTCTAATGATTTATTTTTCGGGAACTCTCTTAATAAAGAAAATATATATAAAAAGGTAATCTTTACTGGAAGTGAACTGCACATTATTACGTCTTTCTTGACTTAATGAGGTGTGAGTATGAGTAAAATATCGTGCTTTCAGGTTCTTTAAAGCTGGTTTTGAAACAGTTTTATTTATGCAGGGCATAAAAGGCTGAAAGTCCAAGAGTAATCTGACATAGCATCAATCTATCACCCAGCAGCATCGGGACAGGACCGCCAGTCAAGAGGACAAGCGCATATGCATTTTCCTCTACGCTTCATTAGATCACATTCAAAGGAAATGACAGGCCCAGGTATCTCACAATTGTTAATAATAGAAAAACTTTCACCTACAGACTTTCAATCAAAGCATCCATCAACTGTCTCCATCCTTGCAGGTTCTCTACAAGCTTCTCGTCTGTCCTCAATGAAGCCAGACATGTCTAAACATCACTTATCAGAGCTGGAGTCCGTATTTTTTAACCTAAGATGAACTTGGGCCTTACAGAAAGTATAAGCCACAATGGCACAAATGTATCATCTGTCACTATGTTTAACTCTATAACATTTCCTCACTTTATTATGCCCATTATCTTGATGCTAGTTAGGAAGCAGATATCACCTGTTTAATGGTTTAAAAAATACATCAATCATATTTTACTACACCATGACAACTGCAATTTTCCTATGTAATTACCAAGTATCAGACGTGTCCAAATATGTTGTTACTTTAAGTCACGCCTAGGTTCAATTTACTTTTTATATGTGGAAAGCATAAACGTGGTTTTCAAAATGTAAACCTGAAATAAATACCACCTCTTTTCACATGTTTATGTTTGATTACTTGTATTTCTTGTTTTTGTAAAGTGTACATAGGGTCAGTGGCCACTCGCAGAACCAATAAAACATACTAATGTTCACAAACTTCATTTATGATGTAATATTTTTAAATGTATCAAATACTGTCTTTGACTTCATACGTCAACACTGATGTTGATTTGATGAGTCCCAAATATAAAAGATAACTTTAATAGCACATAGTTTATTAGATAATATCATAATATCAATATTCACTAGTTTATACTTAAATGAAAAGTGAGTATGTACATGTGCTTACTACTTTATTCTAGGCAGATAATGAAATGTTTATAAATGCATAGACTATACTTCAAGTGTATACTTTCTTAGTATCTAAAACCTTCACTCTTTTGCAAGCAGGTATACTTGCACATGTCATTTAGATAAGAATACATATGTATATATTTATAATCAATGGTGCATCAATTTAGACTGTTGAACAGGCCCACCCCCAAAGTGGGGGATAGGAGGGATATGATAGGGCTGAGAAAGTACTTTCTGAGTGATCACCCCATGTGACATTATTACAAATTTCCATGCTAATTAGTCTTGCTTGACAGATTAGCTGTCTGCCAGTGCTTTTGATACTATTGTTCTAAAAATTATACATACAACGTGATTTATAAGAGTAAGAATTTCTCATCTCAATCTATTAGCTGTTTGGTGTATTATTCCACCTCCTAGGAAGTGCCTCCTTTACAATGCATGAGTTGCATTGGTTCCAGCATATGGCATTGAGTACAAGATGAGTTCAGAGGCCATTTTAAAAAGAGTCTTCTTGCTCTAAAAGCAACACATTGTGCATTTTGAGCAAACTCTTACTCAAAATATAATCTCAAATTAAGTATGTAAGTGCTCTATATTATGTATTGTGTTAGTTTTCAAGAAAATCATTTTTTATGGAAAACATCTCTACTGAAATATATGATTTATTTAAAAATAACTCTAAACAAGTATTTTCCAACTTTAACACACTTTCTCTGTAAATTGTGTCCACACTTAATGCAAGCATCAGCTGGTTTCATTTCAATGTGAGTTTGCGTCTCAGAAAGATTGTATGGCCCATTGTAGTCCTTCTTCTATGTCACTAGTTGTTCGAGCCATTATGGTCTGTCTTCATTCTTACTGGCTGTGTGTGCCACTGTAGTACTAATTCTATGTCACTGGTTATATCTGCCAGTGGGGTCTTGGGGGTCAGCTGACCATCAGAAGGTCTGCCCCCCGGGAAGATTGGGGAATTGGTGCAGTCTGCCAACTGCTGCAGTTTTGGGCTGGTTTGGGCTATGACATATCCCAGGGGTATAAAACCCAACATTTTCTATCATCAGCCACCATTTTATCTTGGTGACACAGTGGCTGGTATTATGCCCTAGTAGTGTTTTTCCCACCCACCCACTCTCTGTTTTCAGTTGCTTGGGCGCAGGATACCTTGCAATTTGTTTTAATATGGCAGGCTTCAGACTGGAACAGGTGTGCAGGGGAACGTGAATTATGTATGGTTGTCACTTTGAAGGCGGTGCAGGAGCAGTTGGCTGAGAAGTTGGCATGGGTTAGCAAAGTTTATTTTTGTTGACAGCAGCAATCCAGACTGAAAGGGAATGGGTAGACAAGCTCACGATCGGACGAGGCAGGACGTTTAAGGTTCATTATGTTAAGTTAGTTGGATGGTAAATAGTTGCAGTTAAACTATATGGGAAGCTAAAAAGTCTCAATTGCTGAAGATCATCCCAGGAGGAGGATGATACTTGCAGGTTTACGTTTTTGAGGGGGCATTTAGGTGGTAGAGGATAGTTTAACATAGGTGAACTTATTTGTATAGTGAGATTTTAGTTTTGTAAGGCAAAGACCCAGGGATTTTATGTCAGGGGTACCTGTTTCAATAGACGTGGCCTTTTTTACACATATCTGGTGCCTGGTCGGTGCTGCTTGGCCTCTTCCCTGATGTGGCCATTTTAAAACTTATTTAACTTTAAAAAATCGGCCCCTCTTTCAGTCTGCCCTTCCCTCCTAGTTCGCTCCAATGTTGCTTACACTTGAGATGCAGTTACTCTGTGGATGTGAAAGGAAGCTGGAGGAGCAAAGTGGCAATCACCACCTTGTTGACACAAGATCCATTTGGTGTGTCCTTCCTTTCTGTACCCCAACTCCTGTGCTCACTTCGCAGTGCTTAATTTTCTAATTGGTCACTGGGGTTCAACTTTTATTGCAACACAGAGTTGATGTCCAAATCTTGCAGGCAATCGCTAGAGGGCACTGGTGGGAAGCAGCAAAGTGAAAATGGTAATGACAATCTCTTTTATTTTCAATGAAATACATTATTATAGTTTATTCTGGATTGTGGCATAGTTTAGCTTAACTTTGTTAAGTGTTTTTTTTTATCTTGTGAGTTTTTTCTTTGTGTATATTGTTTTCTTTCTGAGAGGTTCGAAGGAAACATGGAATTCATTATACATAAAATGCCTTGTGACCAACCTTTAATTTGTAAATCATCTGTGAATTACAAGCCAATGATCTTAACTTAATTCACCCAGTCCTGCCCTTCTTTGTAGTTCTTGAATTGTCCGGATGTTAACTCTTTTTATAGCATATGCCAGTTTTTCAAGACTTCTTTTGATACTCTTCCTTACTTATCAATGTATATATATTATTTAAAATGTACATGGTGTTTCACCTCCAACTACAGGAATATTTTCAGCTCTCCCTTTTGATGATTATTTATTGGATGGATTGCCGACAAGAACCCAAAACTTCTAGGCAATGCAAAGGAAGTATCTTGCTGGTAGCACATTATTGTGTGCTCAGCATGCAATGTTTAATTTTTTCCTACAAAGACTAAAATTGAACTACAATTTTGTTTCTCCGTTTTTATTGAAACTTTGCCTATACTTAGTATTTTTTTTAGAATGGAGAGTGACAGATACATTAAGTGTTAAGGACTGTGACCAACCAATGACTGTATTGCAAGTCCAAAGTCGCAGTGACAGGCACCAATCGCGGTTAGCCAATGGCAGTCCGAACCAGAGTAATACACAACGGCACATTGGATGGATTTGAAAACAACACAGCTGACACACATTGCCACACTCGACACACTTGCAAAGGACACTATAAAACACCCCTTCACAGACCACAATCCTCTGCATTTTCACAGCAAGATAACGAAGCCCGAGCACCTTTTTTCATAGAGAACATAGATTCTGCACCCTTTTTTCATCCATCACATTGAACACTCTGCACACACTTTTGTCCATTCACCCAATTGCACGTCCCCTCTTTAGTAAGTCTCTCCCCCTGTTTGTTTTAGTTCCACCATGTCGCATTCCAAAAATCCCCATTTCTCTAAAGACGAAGTTAAAAGTCATGGTGGGCAAAATCATGAGACTATAGCCACAATTGTTTGGAGCACAGGTCCAGCATTCTCCTCTCAGCACGAAAATGGAAATGTGGGAGAGGATCTTCGACAGAGTGAAAACTGTAGGAACCACCCAGCACACAAGGGAGGACATCAGGAACAGGGGGTAATGATCTCAGGGGCAAGGTCCGTTCCCTGACCTCCACGCGCCAGCTGCATGCCAGGAACACTGGAGGTGGCCCCATTACACCTCTTTACCTGGGAGGAGAAGGCCTTGGCCATCCTGCATACCTGGGGGAGTGGAGTCCGGTAAGTCACAACACCACAAATGTCATCAAAATGCTATGTCATGCATGCCCACAACTCACCTTTTCCCTAATTTACTTTCACCCCACTCACCAGCCCAGTGTTCTCCACTCCAATACTCCTGTATGTGAGCTCCCAATTGAAGTATGCCCACCTGGGATTTATCTGTATGTATAGAGTGCGTAGTACAGGGGTTGACAGGGCTGCAAATACCAGGAGGCACTGTTACTGTAACTCCAACCACCAGCCCAGTGTTCACTGCTACAAATACCATTGTCTGGCAAGTCTCAAATGAAGTATACTCACCTGGGGGTTCACATATGTATAGTGTGTGTACTATAGGGACTGACAAGACTGCAACTCCCAGCAGACACTGTTTCTGTGACTCCAAACACCAGCACAGTGTACCCTTGTCCAAATACCCCTGTCTGTCAACTCACAAAACAAGTGTACTCACCTTGGGGATGATATTGGCCAGGTGTGTCAAGTACCTGGACTTTCCCAACTGCAACTCACAGGAGGCACTGTTACTCTGACTACAAGCACTGGAACACAGTGTACATATAAGAGCACAGTTTCCCAACTCTTAATGTCATGTTACTCTGATTTGTGGATACCGTTTGTATAGTGTGTGTAATAGAAAGAGAGGAGCCTATATAGCTCACACTCCAGACACAAGCTCAATCAATCAATCAATCAAAGGCATTTGTATAGCGCACTGCTCACCCGGAGGGTCTCAAGGCGCTGGGGGGGGGGGGGGAAACGCTACTGCTCGAACAGCCAGGTCTTGAGTTGCTTCCTGAAGGCGAGATGGTCTTGCGTTGTCCGGAGGTGGATGGGGAGGGAGTTCCATGTCTTGGCTGCCAGGTAGGAGAAGGATCTTCCTCCGGCGGTGGCTCTGCGGATGCGGGGGACGGTGGCGAGAGCGAGGCTGGCGGAGCGGAGCTGGCGGGTGGGCTTGTGGAAGGTCAGGCGGCTGTTGAGGAACTTGGGGCCCAGGTCGTGGAGGGCCTTGTGTGCGTGGGTGAGGAGTCGGAACGTGATTCTTTTGTTGACGGGGAGCCAGTGCAGGTCTCTCAGGTGTTCGGAGATGTGGCTGTGTCGGGGGATGTCCAGGATGAGTCGTGCTGAGGCGTTCTGGATCCGTTGGAGTTTCTTCTGGAGTTTGGCGGCGGTGCCGGCGTAGAGGGCGTTCCCGTAGTCCAGCCGACTGGTGACGAGGGCCTGGGTGACCGTCTTCCTGGTCTCGGTGGGGATCCACCGGAAGATCTTTCGAAGCATGCGCAGGGTGTTGAAGCATGAAGATGAGACGGCGTTGACTTGTCTGGTCATCGAGAGGGAGGAGTCCAGGATGAAGCCTAGGTTGCGAGCGTGGTCCGTTGGCTTGGGGGTGGCTCCCAGGGCGGGGGGCCACCAGGAGTCGTCCCAGGCGGATGGTGATGATCCCAGGATGAGGACCTCCGTCTTGTCTGAGTTCAGTTTCAGGCGGCTGTTCTTCATCCATTCGGCGACGTCTTTCATCCCTTCGTGTAGGCTGGCTCTGGCGGCGTCCGGGTCGCTGGTGAGGGAGAGGATCAGCTGGGTGTCGTCGGCGTAGGTGATGATCTTGAGGTTGTGTTGACGTGCGATGGTTGCGAGGGGGCTCATATAGACGTTGAAGAGGGTGGGGCTGAGCGATGACCCTTGTGGAACTCCGCAGATGACTTCGGTGGCCGCTGACCGGAACGGGGGGAGGCGGACTCTCTGGGTTCTTCCGGCGAGGAATGAGGCGATCCACTCCAGGGCCTTCCCCTGGATGCCGGTGTTGTTCAGGCGCTGTACCAGGGTGCGGTGGCAGACAGTGTCGAACGCTGCGGAGAGGTCCAGGAGGATGAGGGCCGCAGTTTCCCCATTGTCCATTAGGGATCTGATGTCGTCTGTGGCTGCGATGAGGGCGGTCTCCGTGCTGTGGTTGGCTCGGAAGCCGGATTGCGAGTGGTCGAGGGATCCGTTGGTCTCGAGGAAGGCAGCTAGCTGTCTGTTGACGGTCTTCTCGATGACTTTGGCAGGAAACGGGAGGAGCGAGATGGGGCGGTAGTTCTTGAGGTCGGAGGGGTCTGCAGTTGGTTTCTTCAGCAGGGCACTGATCTCGGCGTGTTTCCAGCACTCCGGGAAGGTGGCGGTGTTGAAGGAGGCGTTGACGATGTCACGGAGGTGGGGTGCGATGATGTGGTCAGCCGTGTTGAAGATGTGGTGTGGGCAGGGGTCCGTAGGGGATCCGGAGTGGATGGTGTTCATTGTGCGTGTTGTGTCTTCGGTGCTGACTGGGGTCCAGGTGCGGAGGGTGGCGGTGGGGGGCATCGGTTCGGTGGTGGGGTTTGTGGTTGGTGGGCCGAAGCTGTTGTGAATGTTGGCGATCTTGTTGTGGAAGAAGGCTGCGAGGGAGTCGCAGAGGTCTTGCGAGGGAGTGATGTCATTGTTTCCGGCGTCGGGGTTGGAGAGCTCTTTGACGATGCTGAAGAGTTCCTTGCTGTTGTGGGTGTTGTTGTCCAGTCGTTCCTTGAAGGCTGTCTTCTTTGTGGCGCGGATCAGTTGGTGGTGTTTGCGGGTGGCGTGTTTGAGGGCCGTCATGTTGTCTGTGGTCTGGTTGGTGCGCCAGGTGTTCTCCAGGGAGCGGCAGTTCTTCTTGGAGGTGATGAGCTCGTCGGTGAACCAGGAGGCTTTCTTGCTGCTGCGTCTGCTGGGGGGGTTCTTCTTCAGTGGTGCGAGGGCGTCTGCGCAGTTGGTGATCCACTGTGTGAGGTTGTTGGCGGCTTCGTTGGGGTCCGTTGAGCTGGTGGGGGGGTTCTGGCTGAGGAAGGTGGTGAGCTGGTCGCCGGTGATCTTGTTCCAGCTCCTGCGGGGGGTTTGTTGAGGGTGGTGGTGGGTCGTCGTTTTACTGAAGCTGAAGTGGACGCAGCTGTGGTCAGTCCACTGGAGATTGGTGGAGTGGCTGAAGGTGACATATTTGCTGGATGAGAAGACTGGGTCAAGCGTGTGGCCGGCGTGGTGTGTAGGGGTGGTTACCAGTTGCTTGAGTCCGAGGTTGGCCAGGTTGTCCAGTAGAGCAGTGGTGTTGCGGTCCTTGTCGTCCTCCAGGTGGAAGTTGAGGTCCCCCAGGAGGATGTAGTCGGTGGAATTGATGGCGTGGGGGCTGACGAAGTCTGTGATGTCTTCGCTGAACTGTGTGCGTGGTCCCGGTGGTCTGTAGATGAGGGTGCCTCTGAGCGTGGTCTTGGGGTTGGTGTGTATCTGGAAGTGGAGGTGTTCGGCGGAGGTGAAGGTGTCATCAGAGTTGGTCGTGATGCGGATGGTGTTCTTGTGGATGATGGCGATGCCTCCTCCTGTCTGGTTGACGCGGTCCCTCCTGGTGATTTTGTAGCCTTCTGGGACGGCGATGGCGACGTCGGGTGCTGAGGAGGCGTTCATCCAGGTTTCTGTCAGGAAGGCGATGTCTGGTGCTGTCGAGTCGAGGAGGTTCCAGAGTTCGACGGCATGCCTGTGAACGGAGCGGGTGTTGAGCAGGATGCACATCAGGTGTTTGTTGCTGGGGCTCGGTTTAGTAGGTGCAGTGTTGGGTCGTAGGCTGGTGAAGCGGCAGGTCAGGCAGGTGAAGGGTCCGTGGGTGCGTCTCGGGGTGGCTCGGTAGCAGGCGGTGTTTCGGCCGGCGTTGAGTGCGTGGAGGGTTCTGGCATCGTAGCTGTGCAGGGTGTGCTGGCGAGGGCGAGGACCAGGGGGTCTGGCGCTGGGCGCGGTCCAGGCGCGGACGGGCGCAGACGGGCTTACCTTTGGCGCACCTTCGGCGCTCAGTCGGAGCTCCCGCTGCGCGCGTCCGCTGCGCGGTCGCTCTGGGGGCGTCATAAGTAAGGAGCCGGGAGGGAGGAGCAGCTGGGTGGCGGGAGCGGTCCGGCGAATGGAATCACAGGGGGGCGGGGCCGCAGGGAGGCAGCGGCGGGAAATCCCAGGAGCAGCGAGCGAGCGAAGGAATCTGCAGGCAGGAGGCGGCAAAGGCAGGCAGGAGCGGCAGCAGTGAGTGGGGCGACCAAGCCCTGTGGAGGGCTGAGCGGTCCACAGAGTCCATATGCATAAATAGCAATTTCTATGAAATCCCAATTGATGTGTACTCACTTGTGTGGATACCATTTGTGTAATTCTGGGAAGCAGTGGGACTGACCGGAAAGCTCAGCCCAATAGGCCCTGTTCCACATACTCCAAAACCAAAATCAGTGTACACTTGCCCAAACCCATCTAGTAGAGAAAACCCAATTGAACTCTACACCCCTTGGACGATGTAAACTGTCAAGTGTGTATAGTGGTGACAATGACCTGACTCTGACTCCCAGGAGGCACTGTTTCTCCAAATATCAAAAAAACACACCAGCTCTGAGATGTGTCTGTCTACCTAGCTCCATCCTGACATACTAACCCAAGATGAAACCATTGAGGACAGGCAGGACATCTTACCCAGTGAACTAAACAATGGTCGCAAAGCCTCCATGAGGCAGAACCAGATTGGTATTGACAGCACACATATTAAACCTGCACTAACCACCCGATGACTTCTGTCACATATGCTACAAACTCCTCGGTTTGCCTCTATCACATTCAACTAGGCCTCAAAATGGCCAAAAATCTAACTCACCTAGCCACTGTGTGGCCTGCACTGGTGGCAAGTTGACACTCCCAGGCCATCCCGGCAAGGAACAATGTATTGCACATCTCAGCAGCTGTGACAGGCAAGGAGAGCTGGCATGCTCCACAAATGTCATGTCAAAACAACCATTACCATGTGTACCTCTCACACGTGTACACGTTAGACAACTATGTATGAGGTCTCTGTGAAATGTCACTGTAAATGATTGGAGGTAGATGTCACAATACACATAAAGAAATTTATTTTCTGGGGTGGAAACATTTTTGCATACAAATATTTTTCTTTAAAAGTAACTTGAAAACTATAGCCAACATTTACATATTTTTCTTGATAGCGGTATTATTACTTTACTCAGGCTCGTGCTTCATTCTCGAAGCTGGATTGTCTGATTGCTTTTCATTGTGAGCATTAACCTCACAAAGACTGTCTGCCACTGTGGTCTTCTTCTATGACCCTGGCTGTATGTTTCATTGTGGTACTTCAATGTGACTCGCATGTGCCACTGTGGTCATTATATGGCACTGCTTCTGTGTGCAATTATGGTCCTTTTTCTATGTTTCTGTTTGTGTGTACCTTTGTGGTCCTTTTTGAGTGTTGCTTAATGAAAGTACTCTTGTAGTCCTTCCTCTCTAGCACCGGTGTTGCATCTGCCATTGTGGTCCTGCCTCAGTGTAGGTTCTGTGTGATTCTGTGATCTTTCTCTATGTGTGGTTCTGTCTGCGATGTGGTCTTGTCACTGGATGTATGTGCCACTCTAGTCCTTCTCCTAAGTTGCTGATAATATGTGCTGTTGTGGCCCTTCTTAAATATAGTACGAGTATAGTTCCTTTCGAGAAACAATTAATTCAATATGATAATATAAGTACTGAGTCAATGCAATAAATTGCTCCTTTTTGTAACTCGAGGCACATGGTAAACGCCCGTGGTTCTGCCATTTTCTGCTATCCTCTCTCTAGACAACTAACAACAGCTTATTGTACTGAAGTCTTGTGATCCTCAATCTTGAGATACTTAACATTGGCAAAGCCAATGGGTCAAGCTTTAAAGTGCTATCATACGCAAATAGCACGTGTGCATTCCTGTGTTTTGCATGTATTAACAAATTAATGCCAGAACAATTGGCTTTGCTAATGCTTGCTTAGGACTTTTGCCCTAATTAGGACGGACCATTGGGCACCAGTGACAGCTGTAGCACAGTGAGTAACAGGCCACTTTGAACGGAGGTATGTAGTAAGATATTAAAATGTTAAAAATATGATTTATAGTGTGAGAATGTACTCATTTCATATGACTCGCTTCCCATGAATGAGAGACACCATTGCAAAAGTGCAAAAGGACACAGGAAAATTGTTCTAAAATGTTCTTCTGTTCTTAGAAATTAGTGATCGTTCATCATTGTTGCCTCATAAAAACCGATACATAAGAAAAAAGGCCTACTACAACTGTTCATTTGAAAGATAGAGTGGCTTAACTCCTGACCTTCTGTACTCATCGGCCACCCACAAGAGAACAGGCAAACCCTTGCTGTGACATTGAAGAGAAACCTTCAATGGCTATCCAGGAATGTGTTGTTGCATTTCGGTTGTGTCTCTGAAAAGTATGTGCTTTCTTATTCGATATGTTTAAAAAGCAAGCATTGACATAGAATGAAATATGTCTTAGGAGCAAGTGTTGTGCTGCTGTCTGATCTACCATTTTCTTCATGGCTGCACGATGGTGTTTTTTTTTTTACATTCTCTATTTGTGAACCTTTTAGAAATCATATAAATAAAAAGATAACCACTTACAAGCAGTGGTAGGTAGTGAACTTTGAAAGAGGTGGAGTGTAGACACCTGTACTAAAATGACTATGAAAAATGAAGAACATTTACTACCTTGGGAAATGAAAAGAAAAGGGCCAAAGTGTGCATTTTGAAGCACATTTTTCATATAAATTGACTAAAATTCTAGAGGTCTTAATTGGTGCTAATAAAACCCTCAATGCATTTATTTTGTTCCAGTTAACCTTTAACTATCTAGTTGGTAGTTTAGGTTCACCTTTCATTAGAAAAAAAAAACTTTGAAATATCACTTCAAAACAACACATTTTTGAACAATTTTAATATAATCTATTTTTTTTTCAAATTCAATATATATTGTTACTCACTTGTATATTACACTCCCTGGCCGTTCCAAGTAGGTTTTCACTCATATGTTCAAGGCTTGGATGGGGCTGGTGTGACAAATAAAAAGTTATTCAAATCTCACAATCATACACCACACATAAAGGAGTGCTTTGGCTTGGTATCTAGCGCCCTTGTAGGATCAAATAGCGGAGACTCACCTAGCCTTACTAACTAAAAGTATTTAGTAGCCCCAACGAGCTAAGAGAAGCAATAAGCAAACTTTAGTAACCGTAGCCCCCGCACCCCCATCCCGCTTTTTTCTTCATCCCCTTCTTCCCCCTCTTTTATCAACAGGGCTGAGGTTCTGAAAATCACGCAACCCAAAGAAAACCACTGTTTTTTCAGAACACAACCCATATATTCTTAGCTTCTCGTTTTGTATTGCAAACATTTCCCCCTCATTAACCCTTCCTTTCTGGGTGTTTACTCATGGGTCCTTCCCTCGTCCACCTAAATGGTCATACCACCTTGACATGACTTCCGCTATCAGAGAGCAGAAGGGTCCTAGCCTTGTGTCTGCCTCCCAGATCTACCGTGCCAGTGGTACCTGCTCTCGTCTTGTGGATGCAAGATGGGGAGGCTCTTATGCCAGACTGCAGTGTTTCACCTGGTCATTCAGTTTATAGATTATTTGATCACAGTCTGCTATCTTTGCTCATTCAGAGAGCCAATCTGTTCCCGTCGGTTAGGTGACAATTGTATTTGCTGGTCATGTAATTCAATGATTCATCTGTAAACATGAGTTTGAGTGTAAAAAAGTGTTCATGCTTTAGAAACAGAATTAAGATCAGCATAAATTACCTGTTTCCCATTTGATGTTAGTATGTTTTTAGATCCAGTAAAGACACGCCTCCCCTTAAATGATTAATTTACGGTATTTTGATTTTATTGGTTTGTACTTCTAAAAATGTTATTTCTTGCTGCAGATCTTTCTTTATCTCTGCAGCTCACTAATCAGTCTGACCCACAGGAAGGACTTGGCGCTATTTGACAGACACCATCTTGGTCTGCATGCGGGGCTCATTTCATGTGAACATATTTATTGAGGGCACGTGGCACGGATTAGGTAGCTTGCATCGCACTCACTTGGAGCCCCAGTTCGTCACTGCAGTAACCACTGTGGGTCGGGCAGAAAAGACCACACAATTATGAGTGCATTATTAACGCTCTACACATCAGGCATCGTGTGTGCTTCCTACAAGGTCTGTGAGACAGTGTAATTAAATAGTTACACTAGCCCTTGCAATGATGATGCAATGATGATGTTTAGCCCATGACTTTGGCGCAGTCTGTAGTATCCCGATAGATGCTGGTTGGAACTGAGATCTCTCTAGCCTGGGGGCTTCTACCTGTCACATGATGGACACCGGATCTACAAAGACATTGGTAATTAAGTCAGTGGGTAATATGTCTGCAGAACACACCTATGTGCAACCTATTGGCCCTATAGCAGAAGGTGCTGATAAAATCCTCGATAACGAGGAAGACGGCCCCATCACACCATTAACCTTCCTCTCCCACCCCTTCAAGGCTGCTCTTTGAGCTGACACTAATCAGCTGATTTCGCAAGCTCCTCCAACAACTCACTGCCGGACAGCCTTCGAGTCCCTGAAATAAACCGAAGCTAGCTGTTGACTCATAAAATAACCCCGCAAGAAGACGACTTCTCCTGCGGCATCACAGCCACTCCACGCACAGTCCCCGGGGAATAGCTCGCGCTGTGACATCACACAACGACCTGCCTAGTTCGCCACCCCACAGCCGCGCGCAACCAATGGCCTTCACTGTGGGCAGCACGCGCTGTGGGGGCTCGCCCGGCCCGCCAACCCCACGCAACAACTCTGGGAGCCTTGAGACGCCTGAGAAGTGTACACAGTAGCCTCGCGCCTGCGACCCACCGTCAGACGTCGTACCTAATACGTGAAGCACGTGACCCGTCCCCGCACCCAGTGGTAACGAACGCTGTGAAATTAACTAGCTTTATCTACAGGGCTAGCGACCCACAAAACTACAGCAAAGAGGGCTTTCAGGTGGAAAAAGTTAATAGCAATAATAATATTACTGTCGTTGTTGGTATTTGATATAGGTCGGTGATAGAACTGATCACTCTTGACCTAAATCCGAACTGTGTGTCCTTCGCGCCCCTGCCTGTATCCACTGAGTGGAGGGCGCGTGCGCGCTGCGTGCGTCTACGGTTTTGACTCACGTGGGTATATTTTAAGCTTCGTAACTGTCTTTCTTTTATCTACGATGCGGTATTACTTACCTGCGACTGAGGGAAGGACGGCCAGTCGCACATTTTCTCTGTGGGCTTCTGTGTAATATTACACGCCTCTATTTCACCGTTTCAATTTAACGTTACGTTTTATTGCGGTTCGTTCGTTCAGGGATAGGTGCCCTAATCACATTTTAAGACTTAGGAGAAGTAATAACAGGTCTGAGTGATTTTTTAAATCACATTTTATCACATTTAAAAGAGTTATCTAACTGATGTGTAATATCGAAGATTGCGAAGGTGAAAGTCACGCAATAAAAAGATTGCATATTATTTTTTAATGCAGAACAACCATATCGTGCCAGCGCCCTGCAACAGAAATAACAAATCAGGTTCAAAATATGTAACAATAAACTAACTGGAAACACTGCTTTTAAAATTCGCATTTAAAGAAGCGCCCCCACAAACAAATGTGGCCTTTTAAACCAAGTTCAACGTGCGTTAAGAAAGTACATTTAACGAAATTGAAATGTAAAAAATATTATTTTGAACTTGATCTGAAAAGGGTTTTTATATATCAAGGTGCCTTGAAATCCACTGATTGATTTGTGTATATGCCAGAATTACACTCGTGACGTCCTGAGTGACATCACCTCGATGGCGTGAGCAAAAGCACACCTAAGAGAGGGAAAGTGTGGGGCCTTCAGCCTCCGCCCTCGGCTTCTCCACCCCGCCTCACGCCCTGCAGGCTCCGCGGCCCTATATGCTCCGCCGGGAGGGGCTGAGAGCGGCGCTGGCTGCAGGATAACCGAGGGCGGGTGGGTGGTCCAATGCGCCACCTCCCCGGCCTAGGCGGGGCCTGTGGGCAGGAGCTCTGAGGTGGCGCCTCTGGAGCAGCCCCGTGCATGCGGCTCCCGGGCCTAGCGGGTGAAAAAGACTGCGGTGGGGCACCCACAGTAGCCCCCGGTGCCCTCCCTGCCCTATAGAGCGTTTACTGAGCCACCACAGGTACCATATCTTTCATCCCATGTAATTTCAATTGAGTTGAGATTTCACAATAATCCCATCAACCGATAATAAGTAAAATAACGTGAATAATGACGCAGATAATAAAAGCAGAAATATGAATTAAATAATAACAATAATATGACTAGAGCTCTAGTATTAATACATTAATAACAGAAAAGATACTGACATGATGATAGTGAAATTAACAGGATTTGACTCGATCACTATCTTTCAATAATTATATGAAAAACGAACACGTTATTCATACAAAACGACAAATTCAAAATATATGAAATATTAAATATTAAAATGGTTCTGGTGTGTGTTTAAAAACTTGCTGAGGAGAGGAAGCATATCAAGTAAAGTAGAGATGTAAACCGGGCTTCCCCTTCCCATCCTTGCCTGGTTTAGAAATGTAATCTCAGGTGATCAGCCAACTTTCCTTATCGAAAAGTTTCATGTATCTCCCATTGCAGCTCACCGTTCTAGTCGCCAATATACGCAGCGCTATAAAGACTTGTGCGTACTGCCCAAGCTACTTCCAAAAGAATCGCACCATTCTAGCCTCAGACTGGCAATGTTCACACACTGCCCCATAACGAGCCATATCATATTCTGAATTGTACTACAGACAGAAATAGCGTATTTCTCTCTCTCTATATATATATATATATATACAGATATATGTATATATATATGTTTGACTTCACTGTGTGTGTGTATATATATATGTATATATATATATATATATATATATATATATATATATATATATATACACACACATGTTTGAATCCACACGGTGTGTGTATTTTTTTTATATATATATATATATTTGTAGAGATAGATATATAGACATACGCACATGTATATATATATATATATATATATATATATATATATGTGCCGGTTATACGTGCACTTATATAAATATTTGCCAACAGTCGGATGGCCCCGTGCCGCTTTAGGAATCTGAGTACCCTTTGCTGTTCTGGCATACATGGCGACTAGAGCCCAGGAAGGTGGCGTATAGCTTTCCAACTAATTTTACTGAAGGTAAAGTTGCTCCTGGAGATAGGCGCTGGCATCAATGTGTACCCTACAAGTCACAGATTCCAAACACTGCAGGGCCGACTCAAAGATTCAGTCTTGTGGGTTTGTAAAAGGAATACCTGTGACACGGGAAATGGTAACACCAGCCACTACCAGCAGTGAGTAAACTCAGCTAGCAAGCGCTGTATTAAATAACAAGAAGCTTGGAACCTCATAGCCCCTATTGTTTTTACAGTATTTAATTTATGCATGTAGGATTCTTAGGTGTGCTCTGCGCGCTTCTCGCGGGCCTACGGAGAATATGCATTAACTCCGTGGACTTTATATTCGCCTCACGGGAAGGTCAGAAAGTGCCTACGAACCATGCACTTAGGATGAGATGGGCCCTGTTCAGAGCTGCAAATGTTTCCATTTAAATTACCCAGTGAACGCTAGCTACATGGTCTGGTGTGGCCCGTTTAAGGTGTTAGTTTTGGATGGCCACCAGCCCACATGCTTCTAAGATCTGGTACTTTCTCTAAGTGTGATGGGGTATGGGCCCGCTAGCGTATTTAACCTGACACGGCCCCTGCATGTGTGACCCTGTTAGATTCATATGATGATGTTGGCCCCGTCAAGGTACCTTCGAGCCTGTGTCGTGGGACATATGACTGCTGAGTCGGAATGGGTTTGCGAGCCCAGACACTCTCCTCCCGTGCCGCTCTTCCGAAAGAAAGAGAAACTATTCCACCGGCGCTCCGAGGTGTGCCACTGCTCCTGCGTCCTGCTGCCGCGCAGGCAACCCCCAATCCTTAAGGGATAGTATTGTCCCGTGGCCCTCATCACATTCTGCAGTGTGTGTGTGTGGTGGCTGGAGGGGGGCTTGGGTTTCCTTTAGCCGATGCCCATGTGTGCGCGGGGTGGATATGGAGTGTTGGATGTGGGTGGGTAGACCCATGGCCACGCCACCTTCTCTGGTAATAAAATGTGGGTGTGAGCACCTCAGAGTGCTTCACAGAGGCTGAGTGAGGGAAGAGCGGCTCCCGGCCGCCTCTGCAGGCCGCTCCGCCCCCCGCTGCGGTGCCCCGGCCCGGCCGCCAGTCGGCGCTGCAGCTCTTTGGCAGGAGCTGCCTGAGCTCCAACAGTTCCTAACAGTTGTCAGCAGCGCCAGCTCTCCTTGCCCGGGCTCTGTGCACCGCCGCAGAGCACGCGGCAAAGCATTGCTTCAAGGGACGTAGCTTCAAGGGGGTGTTGGGTGCTACACCCACCCCTAATAAGTCTACTTTGTAATAAATAGTTGGCTACAGGTTATTTAAGCCAGTTATGGTGCGGTGTCTGTCGGATTTCACAAGGAATTGTTACACACATACACAAAAGGCGCACACGCTCTCCCTCACTCTGGGAAGACTTAAAAAATGTTGATTTTCACAAAATAATGTGCTTCCTTTCACTTAGTTCCCCCACCAACCCTCATTCCTCTCACTTCCCGCTGCCCCTTTTGCCCCTCTCGTGCGCCCAGCTTGTCTTACAATGTATTTTAACTTTATGTGCCAGCCTGATTGTTGGCAAATCTTACTCACCAAGCTCCGTCCCTGATTGCTTCACAGCCTGGGCCGTGCCCACAAGGCCGCATTCAGGGCCCCTTAACACGAGAGACCTGCAGCATCCTGCACCCCGCGGCGCTCATGTTCTCCACTTTCAATGCGAAACCCGGCGGCACCACCCTGCCCAGCGCAGCTGTCACTGTGCAACTGCACAGGGCACCTGCCGCCCCATGCCCCCTCCCTCACATACAACTGCCCTCACTACCCGTCCTTGGCCTCCCGCTGCCCGTCAGAGGGCGTGACTCCCTCGTAAGAGCCTCACTCTCCTTTACCCATCACCGTGTATCTTATACTCACCCTTGCATGTCCCTCGTGCTTCCTCTGCCCTAAAGCGCCTGCGCTGCCTGCCCATGAAACCAATTGCTTCCCAGTTGCGTAAGGTAACACGATGCGCCTCCTGCAGAATGTGGTGAGGGGCCTAGGGCTCTCCCACATATCAAAGATATTTATTGGCCATGGGCTGAATGCCCCCTAAGAGTTGCCCCCCGCACCGCGCGCCTGCCCCCCGCTCTACGGATTACAGTTCTATTCCTGCCCACTCTGTCTCCGAGACCGTCTGCCAATTGCTGCCTTTTTTTGCCTACACAGACAGACCCGATTCAGGCGGGAGACTCCCGATTTGTGAAGCACAATTGCGTTCTTTTAGCTGTTTCTCGCCTGACACTGCCTCTGCCTCTGCTTCAACATAAGCCAATGGAGAAATGATATTCCCCCGACTTTGTTTACAAAATCTCCCACTTGCCCCTTCGAAAATGTCCCCGTGTTTTCTACAGTGACTTTTAAACCCTGTGCTCTCTCCAGGCTCATTTCTTCCTGATTGTACCCAACGTTACCTCCCAAGTCACAGCTTTACATTTTATTGAAAAGCTTGTACATTTTGAGAGAGAAGCAAAAAAGTAATGGGCGCCATGCTTGAATTAATCTCAACCGCTGGTAACTAACTACGCGTGGCCGAATCCAGTCCACGTTGTGTTCTTTGGTGAGACTCCGAGGTACTCCGGGAGGTTGTTGGGGGCAATATGAAACATCAAACACGGAAACAAAAAATGTTGGCTTCCTGCCCCCACTGTTCCTATACATTTCTGAACCAGTCCTCTGTATAATGTTCCCAGTTATACTCATCTATATGTTACTCCCACTCCATAACTTCAAAAACATAAAATTCTTGGCCTGATGTGGAAGAAGCTTACAGAGTGGCTGGACGTATATTTATGTGACTAAATACTAATCTCAAAAGTTACCCTTTGTATACCAAACAGGGCTTGACTGGGTGAGCGTGTAAGGCATATGCAGAGTATTCTAAATTTGTGTTAACATATGCAGAGGATTCTAAATGTGTGTTAACATATGCGCAGTATTCTAAATGTGTGTTAAGCGTTGGATCCACTCTAGAAAGCTACGTAATGATGGACTTGAAGAACTCAAACACACATATTCAGGGTCTCTGGCGTAAAGTACTTAGGCCTCACAATCTGGCGTGTCCCTGGAAGGGAGTCTCTAGCCGCTTCTGCGCAGCGCCCTTCCGTACATAGCAGGTCTCCATGGCGAGAGAAAGAGTTCAAACTGTGGTATGGAGGCGACTGTCGGCTCAAGTTGTATTATGTGTTGAGTTTAAGTGTGCAGTCGTCCCCTCCTTAGTCGTCAGTCCACAGATGTCCCTGCGACCTCTTCTGCGGTTCTCTAGCAACCACGTCCCCTTCTCCACGCCTATCTTCCACACCCATCACGTCGGAGTCCGAGTCTCGGCCCGGGTGTCCCCAGCTCGGCATCTCCCATAGATAGTACCACTAGATGGCGCCAGACACCTTGAGCCAGGCAAAATCTTGAGGCAGGCCTCTTCAGGCTGCCCGCTGCCCCTGTAGTTATTACCTCTCGCTCTTCTGCCCGCCTCCCTTGCCTGCTGCACCCTCCTGCCTCCGCCACCTGGCCCATCTTTTACCGCTGTGCAGTGCCCCTCTCTCCTTCCGGCGGCCTGCTTCACTCATATTTATCCGCAGCCTGATCCACAGATTCTCCGCTGACTGCTTTTCTCTTCACTGTTCACACACAATTTTCGTCTCGATGTTGCCTGCATCCTCAGGCTTCGTGCCAATATGGCAACCGGTGGTGTGTTGTTGGCATTTTTGTAGCACACAATTTAAATTACCATTGTTACCACATTGCAGCAATGCCTAACATAACAGGTACGATATCCCATGGTCCTTCATTCCACGGGGTATCCCTGGGGAAACAGCCCACAACGCTGAGGGGGTTGTCAGTATCACCGGAAGTCAAAGGTGGCATTACTGGACCACACAAATCACCTATTGCATATTTCAAATATTACATAGTTGGTAAGACACCATGTATTTTTCGAACAGGACTATGCTCATTGGAAGCAGCACGTTGCATACCACAGTTTATTACCTGGTAGTCGATTCTGTAAACAAAAGAAAACATGACTAAATGTATGTGATTATGTTAGACGAAAGATGTGTTCAATTTAAACTACTGTTATCAGTGCAGGCATTTAACAGATGTTCGGTGAAATTTTCAGCTGCTAACAACTCATTGTAAACAATGTCTAAGTTCTCTTCTCACTCCCTGTTTAAAATGCAGATTAAATGGTGAAAATTCAACTCTTTTGATGATTCCTACAACGCTCACTCGTGCAACAAAATCACTTATTTCCTGATAAAAAACAAACTCAAGGAAATAAACACATTTTCTGGCCTTCCCATTGGTTGGACTCCACAATGGACATGAATAATGCAATATCTGACTGTGCACACTACAGTTCTCTAGACGGTGAAATTCACGTGAAACATACGGGATTTGAAATCACCGCTGTTTGAGTGATTGTGGTCGCCAAAGGGACGTAAGTCTGTGGTATTTATAGAGCATGAACCTTTCGGAAAGGCAGGGGCACTGTACGGGGCCAGAGGCGCGGACACAGCCCAGCAGTGACTGGAGGGGTAGCTGGTTCTGTGGGAGGACTCATCATAGGTGATAAGAGGTTTGCAGCTGCTGTAATGGATGCTGAGCTTGCAATAAGTGGCTAGATGGCAGTGAGTGATGGTTTTTGTTCTTTTTTCATCATGACTAGAATGTTGATTGAAATAAAGGAATCTGCTTGATGTGATTATTAGCTTTCTTCATTTGAAGGCATTGCTTCTTACTCCCTAGGGGTCTTCCACAGCTACTCAGGATGTCCACAACTGTTAAGAAAATTAAATACCTTTAGCAGACTAATTAATGAAGTATATATTCATAAAAAAAAAAAAAATGTTATGGCAGCCTGTAAGCCTGAAATTAATGCTAAAAACTAAGTAGGTATCCTTGGGCGGTTCAGATGTACTCACTTTCCAGGCTTCCCGGTTCATTCAAGTCCCCAATGCAAGAGGGTAATATTCCTTTGAATTATGGAGCATAACATGAGGATATACCATTATGCTGTGAATTGAAACATTGTTTGTTTGTGCAATAGTGAGAGCGAAACATGAAAGACACACTCATAGTTATTTATTTGTGAAATGATCCACTCCCTAATGTATTTGTGGCATCCAAATATCAGAGCTAGTGACACGTGGAACCATCGAAACTGAAAAATACATGAACTGGTATAGGGAAAATAATTTGATGTATAGTGACGCAAAGGTGCGGGGACACGGAGATAACTAGGTACAAGAAAATATGTAAAGACAGATATGGTCAGTTAGAGAAAAAGCTATATGAGAGCACTGGGCGTAGGATTACTCTGTCTGTTCCCACTCACTGTGATTGCATGTAATTGATGCTCTGTCCCCCTGTCTTGTATGTTTCCTCAGAAATGTTGATATTGTCAAAAAGAAATACAACTTCACTGAAAAAGGTAGAATAGAGAGTGAAAGAGACAATACAGCAATGAATGGATGAATAGATAGTTTGATGGATGGACGGATGTAGGTACGGCGGGCAGTCCGTGGGTATTAACTGAAGACACGTGTGACCCCCGCCAGCGCTGCTCCCAGGGCAGTGGGGTGAGGGCCCCCCAAAACTCCTCCCTCGTTCCTGCACCGAGAAGGGGCGAGCAGCGCGCTGCAGCACGGATAGAAGACACCTAGAACCACAGGGACCTGAGAACATCCAACTATCGGGGTGTCTGAAGTGAAGCGCCCGCTGCCTGAAGGGGTTTGTGGGTGTCCCGCCCCCTGCTCTAGGGGGCATGAGGTGTACATTTACAGAGAAGGGGCGCATATTGCAGACATGAAGCGCACGTGCTCCCGGTGATCTGTCTGTGGGGTGAGAGGAGGGGGGCTCCAGGCTGCACGGACTGCACCTGTAGCCACTTGGGGGGTCCCACACACACGAGGGGCGCTGACACTTCCGTGCTTGTGGCAAAGGAGAGTGTGAGGCGCCGAGGACACACAACACATGACACCCCAGGAAATGACACTGGAAGAGAAACTAATGGAAACAGGGTGCCAGGGGGTACAGTGCGCGAGTGTACCCCCAGCCACCCCCCACCCCAAGGATTATCGAGGCGCCTGTTTATTTCAAACTTGGTATCACATGAAAGCGCAGCTCCACGGGAGGGAGCCCACCACAGGGCGCTAAGTGGGGTCTCCTGTAAGAGGGGTGTCTGTCACTAGCGTGTTAACATCGTAGTATTTCAGTACTTTGTGATTTCCTAAACACGCAGTAGGTCCTCGAGTTGTAAGGAACTCGTTTATAGAGGTAGGAAGTCTGCAGTAAAACAATGCCAACGAAAGGTAAAATGTGGGGGCGGCGGGGTGTCCCTGGACTTCCAGGCGCCCCCAGGAGCCTCCGTGGGGGCGAGGATGGAGGTGGGTATCTGCGTGGGGCAGCTCCTCGGGCACAGCTCAGGCGCCGGCTCCTGAGTCCTGCCTCGCAGTGAGTACCGAAACACCGACGTGGGCGCCCCTCCGTAGCGCCTAGAGGCAGCTCTGCTGAACACCTGCCCTAAGTATATCGATCCCACAGCAAGCATTTGAAATGCAGTCAGGAGAAGGGCGCTTAACAAAAAGAATACAACGCACGAGCGATGAACGGAAGGTTAGCTAAAATATTGTACTGGTGTGAAAATATGTGGCTTTCTTGTTAATTCGTGTATGCCCAGAAGCTAAGAAAATCGTTTACTTTACCGGATGTCTGACAGAGCATTATTAAACAGAATGCATGCGTTGCTTGTACTCTGTTGCCTAGAACACATTGTCAAAATAACAGCCATCTAATTGTTTTAAATCGGGAACTCGTCGGAATTACATTATGAAAAAATAAACTGTATGAATTACATTATGGAAAAATAAACTGTATGAGACGCTATTCATGATATATATATATATATATATATATATATATTTTTTTTTTTTTAATATCGTCCCGTACGTCAGTCAAGCAGTTCAAATGAAATCATAAACCACAAGGCCTAAGTAATTTGTAATTTTCACCAGAAATTGATACTTAAAACATTTTGAAAAGGCTATTTGCTGTATAGAGTAAAAAAAAAAGAGAGAACGGCACATACGTATATAGCTAAGGCTATAGAGACGATAAAAACACCCTTGGGGTTGTTAAAAACACACATTCTTTCTTTGCATCGGAGAGATGTTTGAGCCTGTTCTCTGCGGGGCACTGATTAGAATTAGAAAGTTCGGGCTGTGTTTACATTTTACTAACAGATTGGTTATTGAACAATGGGCAATGGCAAAGGTTTGCAGAATAGTTTCGGAATGTTCTAAAAATGATGTAACCCACATTTCACAGCATTTTGTACAATAAAAAGCAAATACGCATGCAATATGTATGTGTTAGTGGCTTAGGTTTGTACACTCTTTTTTTCAACCGTTTTAAAAAATATTAAGAGCTGTGCGAGTGCCTATTTGATTAATGTGATGATTTTGAAGAGCAGTGTTTGTAGTTTACACTTAGCATTCTAGATCCTTGACATGGTCATTTCTCATCAAACCTCCTGCACTCAGTGTCATGATGCTGGATGTGTAAGAGTATATCTGCTGCAGTACCCCTTGGGATCTGGGAACAGAGGGTGATGAGAGGCCGCTAAAAGCTGCTTCTAATAACGTCTCCTGGCTTTGAGCTGAGTAGTTTGCGGTAACAGAAGCACCGCTCTGGGCCGGCGCCCTTCCCAAGAGAACTGAATAAGGCAAAAGTCCATTGAAACAAGAAGGCGGCGGTGACCGGCGCTCGGGCAGGTGGGATAAATCAGTGAGTCAAGCGCTCGCTGCCGCCACTTTAAGCAGACTGGAGATCGTAGGTTTGAATCTTGGGCGGGCCACTCTGCCTTTCCTCCTTCATAAGTCGATGAAAAGAGTGCCATTGAAGCGGTAAATGATGCGGTTTCTTTTACAGTGCTGTGAGCCGGCTGAGGTGCGACAGCAAGCGCTAGAATAAAATCGGAGCACTGGGAGCAGTATGCGTAATCATCTGCAGGACAGATCTGCCTGGCACAGTAGGCGCCCCGGTGGTATGTACAGCGCGGGCAGAGGGCACAGGGCTGTGTTCTGCTAGTATGATGCCAGTCCATATCAGAGCTCTCTCTCTGAAAACTAGGCACATAAGGGGCCGCACTAGGAGTCCGACTTTATGGATAATAGAACGAATTAACGAGAAATTACATCTCGGATACTAGAGAGCGGTTCAATTTAGCTTACAGATCGTAAAAGTCGCAAGCCCTGAAATGTTGACTGGATTTTTTATTTAAAAACATCTTACATTCCAGTGGTTGTTTATACTTTCTCATCCTAAAAATATCGGCATTTCAACATTAGTAAAATTATGTACATGTTCGCTCTAGCTGCAGAATACTCTCCCTCCTGTAAGATCCACAATTCCCCGATTTGCGCCCCCCAGGGACAGTTAATCGTTTAAAGTGCCTACATGTCGATAGGCCCACCGGGTACCACGCATGCAGGTGTCACAGACCCGGCGCTGTGTTCAAACAAACAGGTGTCAGCAGAAGTCACCGCAGTGCGCTTCAGACCATACCAAATCTCTCAGAGTTACTCCTGCTTAGGGGGAAAGGTCATGTTCCTGTGGGTTTCACAGACAATAATAATAAATATAGCTACTACATTCATGGCGTTTACTGCTGTAGTATTAATATATATTTATATATGTTACTACTGCTATAGTCAGTGCTTTAAATGGAATAATAGAAGTGCAGGTACTCTTTAATAGAGTACCTGCTTGTTTCTGAGAAGTGCCGGTAATCTCCAATTAAAAGTATTACGTTTTTCCTGAGATGTGCCGGTACTCTCCGTCTCAAAATAAAGAAGTGCCGGTACTCAGTACCGGAGAGTACCGGCCCATTTAAAGCACTGGCTATAGTGCAATTATAGGACACTTATTTCCCACGTTGAAGCGCCCCAGACAGAAGTTCCAGCCTTGGAACGGGTGCTGTAGCCCTTTAAGAACCAGTTACATACAAACATAAGGGGCGTGGTCATCAATGGGCGTGTCCCGAACGGTGCGGGCCGAAGCTCTCCGTTCTTTGATGGGCGGGGCTCAGGTTCTATGTGGGCGGGGCTCGGGAGGCCGGCGCCTGAGGGGCGGGGCGTTGGCCGGGCTGGGGGCGGGGCGCGGGGCGGGGCCAGAGGTGGAGGCCTCCTCGCTGCTGAAAGGTGGTGGCGCCCGGAGCCCGCGCTCAGACCCGGAGGAAACTTTGTGGGAGCGCGGAGGGGGAGAGCCGCGGAGCCCGGAGCAGCGAGAGACCCGCGCCCGGCGCTGTCACAGTCTGATCATGCCCGCGGGCGGGTGGAGTCCCCCCGGGGAGCCCCGCTGAGCCCAGGCTCGGTGGAGCCACCGGCCGGCCCTGGGAGCCGCTGAGAGCAGGACAGAGGAGCCGCAGCGGAGCCCGAGGAGGCCCGGGAGCAGCCTCTGGAGCTGGGTAAGTGTCTGAAGTCACGGAGGGGACACTGCACCACTGTTGCTGCAGTGATTCACCTATCACGAGAGCTTTGAGTGTTGTGGTTACACACGCGTGCTTACAGCAGTCTGCACTGCTGCTCCAGTGTTACACCTCTCACTGGAGCTTAGACTGCTGTCATTACATACCCGTGCTTAGAACAGCCTGCCACCTCTGCACTACCGCTCCAGAGTTTCACTACTCACTGGACGTAAAGTTTTGCAGTTACACATCCATGCCTAGAACAGCTTACCACATTTACGCTCTACTGCTCGCTGGAGCTTGGAGTGTTGTCATTACACACCCATGTTTAGAACAGCCTATCACATTTCTGCACTGCCGCTCCAGTGCTACACTACTAACTGGAGCTTAAAACAGTCCGTCGCCTGCCTGCAGAGCTTATCCAGTGCCACACGACTCACTTGACGTAGAGTTGCAGTTACACATCCGTGCTTAGAACAGCCTATCCCCTTTTTGCACTGCTGCTCCAGTGTTGTACTACTCACTGGAGTTTAGAGTGTTGTCAGAACAGCAGGTAATCTCTCTGAAGTGCTGGTCCAGAGTTACACCGCTCACTAGAGTTCACGATTGTTGTTGTGACACGCCTGTGCAGAGCTGTTCCAGTGTTGCACAACTAACGGTGGTTTAGAATGTCGGAATCACACACGCGTGTCTAAAACAGTGGAACCTGTTCCAGTGTTACAAATACTATAAACCAGAACCCTACTAGATCAGACTCAGCCGTCCCGGCACCACTTCAGCAATGTGCAGAGCTGCTTGTGTTACACTCCCCATACGAGTTTAGGCTGTCGAGCTCCCTGTGTGCCTAGCGCCACTGGTCACTTATGTGCAGCGCTCCTTCCCAGAGTCCGCGCTGCACTCTAGAAAACTGCAGAGGGTCACACAGCCACGTCTTGCCGCCTATGTGCAGTGCAGTTTGAGAGTTTCAGTGTTACACTGCCCACTGTAGCTTAGATCAGTGACTGTAGCCTCGTCACCCATGTGGAGGAGATGTTATGCTGTGAACATGAGATTAGACTCCTGCAGTCACGTGTGCGGAGTGCTTCTCTGAGAGGGGGTGTCAGTGCACACAGGGGCCTGAGCTGCTGGGGTGGCACTGCTGGGCACTGATTCACAGAACCAGCGGCACACTGAGCGCATGACTCTGCCGAGGCCATAGCCCGCCTGCGCTGCAGTGATTTATCACTTATGTGCCTGTGCAGTTCAGTGATTAATGGTGCACGATGCTCCCCGGCTTACGTGTAGCGGTTGTTCACACATCTGGTTTTCCACTGTGGACTGGAGCCTAGACTGTTGTGCTTTGACACCTGTGTAACGCGCTTCTTCACAGAGTTTGGGTCACGCAGTGCACAACAGTTTACACTGCCAGGGCCACGCCTGCTCCCATGTCTACACACCTATCTGCCGTGGGTGGTGAGGCAGACTGTGTTACCCGGTGCACAGGTTCGCTCAAAGGCTGCGGCTACGCACAGACCCGCCTCCGTTGCCTTGTCACTTATGCACACAGGTTCCACCGAGAGCCAGGTTACACTCTCCAGGGATCTCCCACAGTTGAGGCCACATACAGACCCCTGCCTTGTCACTAAAGGACACAGGTTCCACCGAGAGCCAGTGTTACATGGTGCACTGATCGCCCACAGGTGGGGTCACACATAGACCGTTGCCTTGTCACTTACGTACACAGGTGCAACCGAGAGCCAGTGTTACACTGTGAACGAGATCACCCAGAGGTGGGGTCACACACAGACCCCCCTCTATTGCCCTGTCATTTGTGCACACATGTTCCACAAGAGCCAGTATTACACTGTGCACTTATCGCCCACAGGTGCACACAGGACACCGGGGATATACCCTGTAGCTTTCTTTCTACGTTGTTTCGGGGGCGCGGGGGTCACTTAGCGGTCAGTGCCACTACTAATCGCTACAGTGAAATTCATGGTTGTTCTGTGCACAGCACGTGCGTGTTTGCGCTGGAAGCAGTGCGTCCAGGGTCAGTCACTCTGTGCATAGTACAGGCAGTGACACAGACAGCTGGCTTGTGCCCTGTGCCTGACCTGCACAGAGCCCCTGCCTCTGCGGTTTGTCAGATTAAAGGCCCGGGCTGGGCTCCCGCTGGCGCCTCCACTGCCTGAGAAACCCGGTGCCAGGCACAGGCAGCGCCATAAACTTATAGGTGGGGCAGTGCCCGCCGTCATGCAGGTAGGGAGAAACACACTAAGTCCGGGGATGTGACCGCACGCAGGGGCGGCGAGGGCCTGGAAACGTGTGTCATGTGGGGGGGACCGTTGACACAAAGAGGGACGAGCAGCGGAAAATCAGGGACACAGGGAATGAGGGGGGGAGGGAAATTCAGTGACATGTAGGGTCGAGCGGTCAGGGAAAATCGGTGACATGCGGACGGCGAGGGGAGCATGGGAAATCGGTGACATGCAGAGCGGCGAGTGGGGCAGGTGTAATAAGAACATATCGCTGAGGAAGAAAGATCGGGATCAGTGACAATATGTGGGCCCCCCCGGGACCCCGAGGGACTGCCCCTTGTGGTCTGGACCAAGACACGGCTTCAGTGGCTCACTGGAACCGGCCGCAGGCTGTGGGTTCTTAGAGTCTCTCATACTTCCAGCCCATAGAAACATACATGTATCATGTGTTGTCGAGTCTGAAAACGCTTCTCACGTTCCGTGTCAGCAGCAGCTTCAGTGACAGTAAAGTTATAACCTTCTGGTGCCACCCCTCCCGTCCTCCTCGGCACAGGGGAGGGCCCTCTTCTTGGAAGAGTAATTCGCAGGTTGTTCAAGCCTCTCGTAGTTAAGCGCACACCAGGCCCGTGTGGTCGTCGCCTTATGGCCCCGGGTTGGCTGATAAACTGCAGGCGTTGCGGCCTGCTATGGGTAACCTCAAGATGTGGTCTCGGCGCTAAGCATGCCACCTGCCAGACTTGCTCTTCCCAGTATCCTGCGAGGAGTGCTTGCTTTTAAGCGCTATGCATGTAGGCCATGAAGGCTAACTTATACTACCTGCCTACCCTGAGCCTTGGCCTTCGGCGATATCCAGGCTGCCTAGGAGGCAAGCTGTTAGGGGCAAAGCCTGCAGCCCCCAGAGCTTGTTCTCAATCTACGCGTGGATTCCACGAGGCCTACTTATGACTGCAGCTACGTAGAACAGCTTGGGAACTATGCCCGCAGTCCCGGTGGCTTGGCCGCTCAAGTCTCTGCATGATTTGTATGTGCTAGTGCCATTACTCGTACTAAACTCCGCCAAGGGCGAACACTTACTGCACAACAGGTTGATCTGATACCCCGCTGAAGTGCGAACTAAATAACTACCCATAATGAACTACACGAGAAACTACGAACTTGTTTAAGTATAGCGCCTCAGACCGGTCCAAGCTGTTTCTGAACGCTGCATGCTTTTATAACAGGGGCCACGGGAAGCTGAGCGCTCTGTTCAGGATCACGCAGTGTGGAGAAGTGGGAAAGCCCGCCTCCTCTGGCCCCACATCTGACAGACCACCTACCTCTCCGTGTGGTCGCGAATGCCCGCCAAGAGGCGCAGGGAAGGGAAATTCCATTGTGGTAAAGTGGAGAAAAACAAGCGTCGAACACTGCTCCGAGAACCTGTAAATTAAATGATATACTTTTCTGGTGGAGAGGTGTCCCCTCACCAAAAACTCAAGGGGAGGGGGCAGTTGTACATCGATGTGTTTTCGTTTGCTTTGATAAATACATAACTTAGTAGTAATAATCACAATGATTCAAATAGGTGGCAATACAAATCAAATATGTCCCAAAAAGACATGTCATTGCACCCATAGCCTACGAGGTTCTACCCCTAAGGCTTCTACCACACGTTATGTTCAGACGACTTAAAATGGCGGGGGCGATAGGGGCAGCGGAAGGTTCTAATAGCGCCTACATTATGCGGGGAGGGGTGTATCAATGGATTCACTGGCAAGGAAGTTACACTATTACAAAAATAAATTGATATAAGTGCCTCAAGCCTCCATTCTGGTGCCACGGAATCAAACCTCTTCCGAGTGCTTTGAACTTCAGACTTGCAGTGGCTGAATACTCACAGCCACAGCTCAGGGAAATCTGCGCGCACGTATTATGAAGGCAGACTGTAGTCAGTAAAACAAAGGACATCATGGGAAAGGGGGGTTTATTTTGAATTAGTGCTTTCTAGAGATGATACGTGTAAATTTGGGGTCAGTCTGTATTCGTGGGAGGTGCGTGTGACGTGGATGCTTTGAATCATACTGAACAACAAAACAAGAACTAAAATTTAACGTTAAAACAGAATGTCCAGATGCGACCCCGACTGAATTCCACAGCGAGGCGAGTTATAGAAATGTGTCCGAGGGTACATCTCGCGCACAGAAGTGCGAGTTTACCCTGCGATCTAGGGTGCGTCGAGGACCATGTGTCGGTTTTTAGAAAAAAATAAAAACACTTCAATCTGAAACCGGAATATACAACGGTCAAACGCAGTTTGTCGTTTTCTGACGACTGTTTGAGGCGGCTGTATCTGAATGTGAACAAACTAAAGCCGTATAAGAGAACGGCTTATTTATGATTCGTCCCAATAGATGCGCCTTTTGCATTTAATCTGAATTGTAATTTGTGGATTTCATTTCAGATATTTGTGCATTTTAGTTTGCGTATTTCTACATTTTAGCTTCTGTGTTTTATTTTATTTGTGCAATTTAATTTTTATTTCCACTTGTACGTTTTAACTTGTCTCCGTAACTGTTTGTGTGTTGTGTATATTTGTGCACCAGATTTTCTTATTATCATTTGTGTATTTTGATTGTCTATTATGACATTTCACTTGGTGTATTTGTACACTTTAATTTGTGTGTTTTGTGTATGTTAGCGTGTCTTTTCATACATTCCATTTGTCTTGTTTTGTGCAAATCAGCTGCACATAATGCTCACAATGGATTATAGTTTCTGTGAATGAGCTCTTCCTGCTGGCTGTTCATTTTCGTTTGTCTTTCGGTGCGCTTCCATCTGTGGCAATTGTGTTGCAGTGTTTTTTCTAAGTAATGCCTTGTACCATGCAGGCAATGAGAGGCGTCTTAATTGGAAAAAAAAGCTTTTACTCCTGGATGTCTTCGACGGTAAAACGCCTCCCCCCTCTCCCCCCCCCCACGCGAGATTAACAGTGGGAATGTTTACTAGAAGAGGGAGGTTACAGCCTCGGTCCAGTGGTCTGAGTGAAACTGTCCCCAGCTCTCATTACCCCCACGCATCTTCTCCCGGGGGTCACATACCTGCGGATGAGGGCCGCAGCGCCCAGGGAGGCACGGAGACACCCCCGTCCATATCTGCGCATAGCGTACACTGTTCACAGTCACCTCGTAACTTCCTCTGCTTGAAATGGGCGCCCGAGAGACTGTATCAGCAGCATTTACCGTCACTATTAGAAATACCGTGTGCACAGATGTTAGAGGCCTAGTGTTGATATTAACAACCATTTGCTAATCTGCCGCTATTTGTATTTATTTAAAATAAACCTGTTTGTGCACAAACACAACATAGTCACGAATGTATGTGATGTATGCAAATGCCCACAGTGCTGTTTATTACCAGTACTGAGTGCTCGGGGGTGACCAGAGAGGCCACGTCTGTCCCTCAACACCGGTGTAAATAGCATTTTCCACTTTATGGTTGAACGCCTTCTGTTTGTTCCAAGGAGATTCCAAGCACTAGGGGTTAAATCCCAGGAGTGGGATTCATTAAATGGGTATTTTGCAAGACCGTTAGTTAGAATGTGCTGTGCTAATACCATTCAGTTCACAACTGTGCTAATGCACTTGGCCTGGCACGTGTATAGCACACGTGAACCGCTTCAGTATGGGCACGGTTAGCGCTTTACTACCCCCCCCCCCCTCCCAAAGTCCTCAGAACTCTCACGGTGGCGCAGCTGTCTGCGAACCGTCTCGAGCCTGGGCGACACTACGTGCCTCGTGATCTTTCATTAGCTTGTCTCCTGTCCCTGCACAGGATATGTAGACTACAAAAATGGTAGACGTCTGTAGCATAGCCGCCCGTGTACACACCTGCAGGTTAGGGTGAGGTGCTTAACTTGCACCATGGCACTGTTCTGTGGAAATTTACCAACACGTTTCAAAGGTACTGAACTAATATAATCCTTTGCACTATCCGCAGGGGGGCATGGTGATGTCGTTTACCCCTGTACAACCCTGCAGTTTACGTGATGTGCACGTAGTGTGCTTAACCCCGTGCGATTCTGCAGGAGGATGTAAAAGTGCGTGCAGCCCAATGCACTGTCTGAAAGAGGGCATGGTGATGTGTTTATGACCTGTACTATTTGTAAGGAGACTATGGTGACGTGCTGAAGTCCATGCAAATACGGAGGGTTTAATACATCTACTGTATAATTCTACTGGGGAGCAGCAAAGAGTATAATAGCCCGGTGTACTATCCTGCAAGAGAGTGTAGAGAAGTGCACAATAACCCTCTGTTAAATCCCTTGGAAGAGTTAGAGAAGTGAATAACCCCATGTACTATCCTGCAGGGGGCGCAGAGAAGTGCATAATAAACTCGTGTACAATCCTGCATCATTGAGTAGTGAAATGCATAATTACCCCCTGAAATATCCCTCGGTACGGTACGGTGAGGTCCGTAACCTCTACACAGTCCTGCAGACAGAAGGTTCGAGGTGATGAAGGTACATGCCGGTGCAGGCAGATTCAACGATCACCGGCAGGTACAGTTTAAAATGCAGCGGCTTGGTCATGCAGAACCTCCTCTCCCCACCCCTGTCGGAGGAGCCCCTCCTTGCGCACCTCTGGACAGATGCTGCCGCCCCGCTCCATCTGGAAAGGATCTGGATGCAAAGTGCCGAAGCCCGGAGAGCTGGGAAGTGTTACTTTTCCCCCTTCAGAAATCCTGATAAATTAGATGATGTTGAAGGAAAGAAAATAAGCACTGGGGCTGGGAAGAGACGAGCCTACCCCTCCACCTCCGCTGAAGATGATCCCTCGACGCCTAATGGACTCTGCAAAGTGTTACAAATCAGGACACACCTCCCCGGGGGGTGGGAGGCCGCAAGGCCCGGTATCCCCAATCTTAGTCTAAGGCGTCTGTTTTGCGAACGGTTATCTTGAGCGCGGGCACACTGTGCTCGGCGCGTAGAAGCTACGATCACACACGTACTGTTACCGCAAGGGAGGTGCCTAAAACCGCCCCCGCGCGGACCGCCAGCAGTCCGCACTGGCACCGCGGCGCCCTCCTGGCTTCGTCGGCTCCGCGCGTAGAGTGCGCATGCGTACGCACCCCACGCTGAGGCACGCAGACACGCACGCACGCACTGTCAGTCTCAGAAGCAAACTTGGGTAGCGTGGAGCTTCCTGTGTTACTCTGAAAACATTGCTTAGCCCGATAATTGCTTAAAAAACCCACTCTATTGTCTTTAACGTAACATTTGATTGACTTCAGTCGTGGCACTATATACTGACAGAAAATAACGGTTAAGGAATAATAGGGTTTTCGCCTTTTTGGGTATTTGTGCGGTATTTGTACTTGTGGTTTTCACATAGAAAGTGGTGTGTGGTCGGGCGCCTATCTCCTCCTGGGGTGGGTGTTCAGTCGGTGTTCAGTGGCCCGTGAAGATATGCACAGGGTTGCTAGGGGGTGATTGGGGCGGTAGCGAGGTAGGAGTGACTGCAGAGTTAACTGTCAGGATGCCAGGAGTGTATTCCACGAGTGAATGCCACAGATAACTGTCCTGTGTGAGTGAAACCCGGAAAAAAGGTTCCTCTTCAAAGTTATTTCTTCACATACTCGCAATGAAATGCCGCTCTTCTCTTCTCCCCTTATGGTTTTAACTTCGCAGTCACGCCACTGACTGTCCTCGCTCGCAATGTGATCCACACCCTACAAGGACACATGACGAACACTGGCCCTCACCTCTTACCCAATAAAACATTAGTAGCTGCCCTTCTCATCCTTCTTATCCCGAACACGTCCCTTAGTGTACCACCAGTGACTGCCCCGCTCCTCCCCGTTGGAGTGATTCCTGCACTAATGCCACATGCGTGACTGCCTGCCCCTCTTCTCACATTTGGATGTATTCCTCCTAATGCCACCCGAGTGACTACCCGCTCCTCTTATTTCCTTGAGATTTACTCCTGTTTTAATGCCATGTGAGTGACTGCCCCTCTTTTTTCCTTGGGGTGATTCCTACTTTAATGCCACGAGTGACTTAGTGCTGAATCTTCCACCCTAAGTCCAGAGTGACTGTCTGCCCGTCATTTCTTCTGATTGATTCCTGCTCAAATGGTACACGAGTGACTGTCTGATCCTCTTCTCCTTGGTAGTGATTGTTGTGCTAATACTACACGAGTGAGTGACTGCCCCTCTTCTCTCATTGAGATTGATTCCTGCTCCAGTGGTACATGAGTGACTGTCTGCCCCTCTTCTCCTTCGGAGTGATTCTAGTGCTAATGCCACCTGAGTGACTGTCTGACCCTCTTCTTTCCTTAGGATTCCTGCCCATGGTCGGAGTGGAGCACAGCAGTCCGAAAAAAGAAGCACTGCCTCTTGTGATTACGCCTGCTTGGGAAGGGAAGATGGGGAGTAAAGCGCTGCCTGCCCCTATTCCCCTGCACCCATCACTGCAGCTCACCAACTACTCCTTCCTGCAAGCTGTCAACACGTTTCCGGCCGCGGTAGACCAGCTGCAGGGCCTCTATGGACTGAGCGCGGTGCAGACCATGCACATGAACCACTGGACTCTGGGCTATCCCAGCTTGCACGGCATCAGCAGCTCAACTATCACTGAAATGGCAGCTGCGCAAGGCCTGCTGGACGCTCGCTTCTCTTTTCCTGGGCTGCCCTTTGCTGCTGCCCACCTTTTCCACCCCAAGCAAGGTAGCCTTGCCCGAGGACTTCCTACTCTGCACCGCAAGGACAGGCCACGCTTTGACTTTGCCAACCTGGCTATTGCCGCCACTCAGGAGGACCCACCCAAGCTCGGGGATCTGGCAAAACTGAGTCCAGGACCGGGGGCCACTCTGGGCTCTGAGATCAGTAAGCTGTCCCCTGACAGAAAGCCCTCGCGGGGCCGACTGCCCTCCAAGACCAAGAAGGAGTTCATTTGCAAATTCTGTGGCAGACATTTCACTAAGTCTTACAACCTCCTTATCCACGAGAGGACCCACACTGACGAGAGGCCATATACCTGCGACATTTGCCACAAGGCCTTCCGGAGGCAGGACCACCTGCGGGACCACAGGTGAGGGGACTGGACAGCCCATCTAGAGGTCAAGAGGTGAGGGGGGAGGAGAGGAGGGTCCACTTTTAAGGCAAATGGATAGGGAGCAGGACAGCTAGAACCAGTTCTTAAGTCACAGAGGATTTGGTAGGTGATACCATCTAAGGGACTGCAGAACATGAGAAGAGTGGGAGAAATCAGTTATGGGGCTACAAGTAAAGCAGCCAGGGAAGAAGACCTATCTCAGGGGCCACAGATCAGGAAAGGGGTCAGGATGTACTCCCTTGGTGGGAAGAAGTGACTTATAAAGGCAAAATAAACCACTCAGATGGCAAAAGAGAGCGGACAAACCTCCTCTGGGGTCACAGGTGATGGTAAGGGCTGGCTTCACCACATCACAAATGGATCTCAGGGAACACACAAACAAGTGAAGGGTCACAAGCGATAAAGCCTGCAAACTTGATTAGCTGAGGCACTACAGGTTATATGGTAGGATTGGAGAAGCTACCTGAGTGGTAACGGGAGGGGGGTACAGGACACAGAGGATTGCCTAATGGACGCAAAACTGTCAGTAGGGCATGCAGCACTTCTGGAGGATTCATGGGTAGTGAACAGTACCCAGCACTACCGGATGAAGCAGCACCAAACCAAATTCACAACTCCAGACCAGTAGCAAACAGTTTAAAAAATGATATAACTTAATAAAAATATACACCCTTCATAACATTGTGTAGGAGACGAGGCGACACTCAAGGGTACATTGGCCAGAGAAACAGTATAGAGAAAGCCGAGCGAGAGAGGGCGCCACTGCAGAATGAAACCGAATTAGAGAAACACTTACAAAAAAGATCAGTAGAGCACTGCATAACTAATGGGGCAAGTGGTGCACCGAATAAAACAGGCATGAGTAAAACTGTGCACACAGCACTTGCTGGGCCACACCAGCTTGTGTTCATCGGGACTCACGGAGCTCTTACCAAAATATAGGATACTCTTTGCTATTGCAATAATTAATAATATAAATCAGGATTTTCCAGACCTAAAACTGATTAAAAAATCTTTTATTCTGGTAAAACGCATTAAGTGTTTACACGCATGTACATGTTTATAATAGTTCCTTAGTGTTACTGAAATCTTTTTTTTGTCTTTCCTGCTTAACTAATCCATAAGTCAGAAGGTGGTTCTAAAACTGCAAGCAAAGCAGATCACACATATTTTACTCTCATGTGTTAACTTTGTGTGACGCTGAGAATCACTTTACGCTGTTTTACTTCTACCTTTGCTTTAGATCCCTGTATCCTCAACCAGGCCCTTCTTGATGCAAGATGAGACAAAGTAGTGCTTCCTGTCTTCTTTATGCATAATCTCCACTGCCCCTTTCATCCTTTGTCTCCTGGGGGCATGCTACCAAAGGGACCCGGAAGCGCAACAAGTGCTCCATGGTTCTCTCCAAAGGAAGGGCTGCAGATTCTATGCAGTGGGACACCGCACCCTGGCCAGGGGTGGTGGAAGGCGCTCATCAGGGAAGATGTAGTGTTTGACTGAACCTGCACAAGAGTAGAAACACAGAGCAGAAGATTAACCTTTTTTCTGTGCTATGTAGTGTGCAGCACATTAGCAAATGCAGAGGTAGAGCATGTGCAGCAGGAAGTGGCGACCCTGGCCCTGGTATGTGCTGGTGCATTTAGCGAGGGTGTGCCCAGGCACCAACTGGAGGAGCAATCCCTGTCTAGCAATACGATCTGGGGTTTATACAACCTGGCAAATTAAGTATCGAGGGCCCAAAAACAGCTGAACTATTTTTCTTTTTTTAACTATAAGCCAATTATACTGGTGTCCTCACGGTGATCTTTAATAAAATATACTAATACATAAAATCAGAGAAGAAAACAAGTTGTTATAGGGCTCGATATCCCAGAGGAGCAGGTGTTTCAGTGGCAGCTAATTTATGCAGTAGCTATAGTGTGTGATTTGTAAATTGTAACTCTGGCTATTTCACAATTAACTCAGAGGAACACTACTCACTCGGCTCTTTGTAAGAGAAAACAGAGAGACGAATAAGAGATGACAGAGAGACGTCCAAGAAATCAGTGAAACATCATTAGAATTGTAGAGAAAGGCACCTTGGAAAACAGAAACACCATAGAGGTGGCACTAAAAGATAGAAAATAGAAGCACCACAGGACATCAGAGAGGAACACCCAGACAAAACACCGAAACAGCATAGAGTCTTCGGAGAAATAAATGGGCCCAGGGAGGCAGAGAGCCAATATAGAGAAGGCAGAGATAGTGATCACAGAACGATTGTAGACGGAGAAGAGAGACTCACAGAGAGAAAAATATCAGAAAAAATAGCAGAACAATAGAAAAACACAGGAACTGTAAGAGCAAAGTTAGACTGCAGACAGAGGGAGCTCATTATAGAGACATCCAGAAAGTCGGAGAAAACCCGAAGAAACACCTGTTAATGTCAGTAAACCCAGTTTAGATCTTTAAACAAACAGTACCAAATTCTATAACTACCAAAAAATATTAGGGACGACGAAGTATTGGCTAAGAAAATGACCAAATCGTAAGTAACAATAACACTGCAGAATTGTCATAAATGAAGAATAGCGTTTACTGTCTGTTTAAGAGACACGTGGCATATGTTGAATTTTTCTAGGCAAATTATCCAGGATAATCTACAATAAACTAATGTCACCAAAGGAGCGAATCTGTGATTATTGAAATCGAACCGCTTCTCGGTGCTGTATATATTTTAATCTATCATAAAAATAATTGCGTTGATACTCTAAAATGAAATGGGCAATAATAATAAAGAACAACCGCCATTATTGTTAACAACAATATAATAACGAACAACCATTATTATTGTTATTATCGGTGATGATAAGAATTACTTTTATTCTTGCTTGTTAATAATTGTTCTTTTGATGTATTATTATTATTACTACTATTATTATCATTATTACTGCCGTTACTATTATTGTTACTGTTGTTTTTAATAATAACAATAACTGTTGTTGTTTTGTTATTATTATCGCCGCTATTAGTAGATCATTATTATTACTTGATTTCATTTTTATTAATAACAGTGGTGCTAATAGTATTAGCTGCTATTGGTATAACCATAATAAAGGCAAAGTGCCAATTAGAAGGAATCGTTGTCGGCTGCGCGTCCGGTAACTGATAGTACAACACATCAGTGAAACTCAAGGGCACCCGCCCGAAGCGCCCGTAGCTCACAGATACTGCTTGGGGCCTTGGGCGGAATGGGGCCCCTGTGACTTGTTTGGGGGGTTGTAGACGCCTCACGCTCCGCAGGGGCCTTCTTACCTTACGCCCCTGCGAAGGTGACAACCAGAAGCATGCTGTATAGTACGGAAACGGAAACGTTTACTTGTAAGACAGACGGGCAGCGATGGGGAGCCAGACCTCAGCCGAGGCAATATGTCCCTTTTGTGGTATTTTATCGATTTCATTTTTTTGCTGCGGTTTTTGTCGTTTCCAAGCCCAGGAAAAGTGTTACTAGTATCAACCTAATAATGTAATTCTGTCTCATAACAAGCCCCGAGCAGTGTTAGGGGCGAGGAGTACAGGAGTCCCCCTCCGTGGGAGTTTGCTGGACGGGGCCGCGCACACGGACATAGAAACTCATCCCTGGTTTGCACCGGCGCGCGTGAGGGGCGCCTGAGAGGAGAGGCGCCCGCGTCAGCTGCCCTCCTCACCTTCTGGGACGTTTCAAGGCTATTTTATCCAGGCCTGCGCACAGCGCCTACATGTCCCGGTTTAGCGGTTCGAGGCTTTCGTTTCGTTCCTCAATTTAATCCCAGGCTCAGGCGAAGAGACCCCGTGTCTCGCGGCAGCGCACGTGCGCTCGCAGGCCTGCCCTCAGGATCCCAGGGTTTTCAGGAAGACCTTCATTTTTTAGTGACAACCAGACCGCCACCTCGCGCAGTGACGCTTCCAGGTGTCCGTCTTTGGCCATCCATATTATTGTCACAATACCGCGCGCACACAACGGCATTAAATTGAAAGTAGAAATGAATACATTTGTTCACAATAATGAAACTCTAAGAAGGTGTTTGTTGTTTGCTGTAGAAGGATAAATCTTGTGCCACAAAACGGACGCAATTTTTTTTTTTAAATCTCCAGAAACGTACACGAGCGCCTGGTCTTGTTTGTGTGTCTTTCTCCTGTTGCTTCCGCTGAGCCCTGCTCTCTCTTAACCCACAGATACATCCATTCCAAGGAGAAGCCGTTCAAATGCCAGGAGTGCGGGAAGGGCTTCTGCCAGTCGAGGACCCTGGCGGTGCACAAAACTCTGCACATGCAGGTGAGGGCCCATCGCCGCGCGCCGCAGCACGCGCTCAGGCCGCGCTCGAGCCGCCACAGCACTGCGCACCAGGCCGTAGAGTAGGCGCATTGGTCGTCAAATGTGCGCCTTACAAACCCAGGAAACTATTTGGGAAATGTATCACACATGCCCACATTTAGAAAAAACAAAGAGGGAGATTCACATAAAGTACATTAAATTTAACTCATCACTTATATTGGTGCGATGGTAGTTTTAATTAGGCGAAAACTAAAATAATAGAGTTGTATTTGCTTTTGAAATGTATATTATCTCTCCTAAGTCGGATGTTGGCATGTATGCATTTTCTGTGTATGTCTTTTTGCCTGCAAGCGTGCATGATTTAGAATTTTGTAATGTTATCTGGCAAGTTGACCACATTAGCACTGTATTTTATAGCACATATAGAGACATGTAGTAGTAATTTGACTTTCATTGTTCTTCAAAATACTAATAGATATGTATTTTTGATGGGTGTATGTGTGTGTCTATGTAGATATATCTATGCATTAGACATTAAGGCTAACCATGTAATGTGATTAAATATTGTTCTTAAATGGTTCCGGTGGCATCATTCAGCCTGGTGGTTTGTAAATGTCACTAGAATCTAGAGATGGCAATATAGGACCATATTACATGTTCTGTATTTTTTTTTAATATCACTTACATGTTTATTTTGGGATAGTTGACTTAAAAACCTGCGGTCTTCAAAGTGCAGCTAACAGTGACCACTTATTGCAATTACAATGTTTAGAGTTTGTTTCCCTTTCATGAAAATAAAACCTAGGCAGAAGTAATGAAACAATGTGCAGTGTGAATCCTGCGCTTTTTACTTTTTATAAAGAGATTTGTCAGTGTTGTTGTTCAAAGGCATGTTTAAACTGGCTTCTATAATTTGTGATAGACAAATTGCATTATGCCTTTTTAAAAAATAAAATAGCTGCATGCTTCAGTGCTACACTCTTATGGGGTAAGAAGTGAAATGGTGTTAAGTTATAGAATTAATTAATATTTGCTTACCTCACGGGGTGCCAGGCACCTCTGTTTTGTGCTGTTCAGTGTAAAGAGACTAAAACGTATTGTGAGGTAGTTTGGAAAGGATTAATCCTTTGCTTGCTTCAAATCTGAACAGGAATCTCCACACAAATGCCCCACTTGTGGAAGAACCTTTAATCAGAGAAGTAATCTGAAAACTCACCTTCTTACCCATACAGACATCAAGCCCTACAGCTGTGAGCAGTGCGGCAAAGTGTTCAGGCGAAACTGCGACCTGCGGAGGCACAGTCTGACTCACAGCCCCCGGAGGGACTGCTAGCACAGCCTGGACTCTCCCTCAAGCCCAGGCCTTTTCACCAGCCTGGACTTTCCTCTGAGCCTGGACTCTGACCAGCCCAGGATTCTGCCCCCAGTCAGGACTCTTTCTCAAGTGAAGGACTGTGCGGCCAAACCAGGATGCTCTTGTTGCGAGGACTCTCTCCCTTATGCCAAGGATTCTTCATCCAGCCGTGCCTCTCTCTGACCATCTGTCTCTGTCCATCTGGCCCAGCTACCTGAACTCTGTACATAGCGTGGCTTTTCCATTCACTCCAGCACTTCTCCAAGCCAGGCTTTATCTCAAGCCCGGGAAATCTGTTTCATCCCTGCAGCCTAGAACACTTTTTCACTCATGCCAGGCTGCTCTGCACACAGTCCTGCTACTCTTTGCAACCACGCCTAAAATACCCCTTCAGCCCAAGACTATCATTCTTACATAGAGCTCCCCTCTACCATTCCACTCAGCCACCACTTCCTCTCCAGCCAGCATGGTGCACGCTCTAGGCCCAGCCATTCTAGTGGCCTTTGAGTCTGGGCCTGACACAACACCACCTCCTCACATTCCTCACCATCCTTGTGCTTTTTGTAACTCTGGTCAGTATTTCTCATCACCCACAGGCCCGCATTTACACCAACCTTACTTCCACTTTTCAGCACATCACTAGATTTTCTGGTACCCTCAAAATCTCTTCACGAGGATTCTCTATATCCCAACTGGAAATACATCGGCACCCGGGCTTCCATCCACATTATCCTTCACTGTGCCCCTTCATATATTTATCCATCCTTGCTCCCCAAAACTGCCTAGTGCACTTCCGTTACCACCTGCAAGATCTGCTGCTGGACCTAGCCTATTCTCCCCGGTGGCCCTTGATACTACCCCTACCCCTGACTGAGGCAGCGCCCTCACCACTTGCGCTCAAGGACTTGAATGCACTTGGATGATAAAGCTTTAACCAAAGACTGAGCGCCCCTCTGTGCATATAGCGGCTCATTTTCGAGCTCTGTAAATAAAGTTTTGTATTGTACTGTTTCAATTCATATTGATACAGAGATTGAGCGTCAAAATATCTTTAAGACTATATTTCTGAAATAAAATCTTTTCAAGTAACCAGTGCTTTTTTTTGCGTCGGTGTGTACATAAACCGTTTATGTTTGCACACGCTCCACCTGATATTAAAGTACTATTTATTCATTCAATTCTGTTTCATGCAGCACATCAGCGTGACATATTTTTTAAATAAAAAAGTATAGTTTCATATTGTATTTGCATTACTGTATAAATCTGCAAGTGTTGTGATAGCATAACCGCAAGTACCTGCTTGTTTAAAAAAGTATGAACTGATTTTCTGTGATTAGATGCTTTGGATTATAGAACTGAAACCCACTATAAAGAGATCTGTTCACTGCTTAAATTCAGAGAAAACAAAACAATAGAAACCCATTTCGGAAAAAATAATAATAATCGAAACCCCATTTAGTGGAAAAAACGAATTTATAGAACTACAGTTCAATCACAAATAGAATAAAACAAAGACTAATCTAAACAAATAATGAAACCTATCACCCATGCTGCTGGACATGCAGTGTCACAACGGTTGCATACATCATTTCATGTCGCGTGTTGGTGCACAGTAATATTCCGACTCAGTTTTGAACACATTGTTCATAGCTGTCTCAGTGCTGAAGGAACCGTGGGCCATTAGTCACTGATTTGCCATCGGACCATTCGCTGCAGACATCACCGCAATAAGAACTATTGCACTATTGTAGTCTCAGGCCGCTGGACTTTGAACATTAGTAATTCATTATAGACAGTGACTTCACTGCCACAGAAGAGGCTGCACTCTGATAACGACATCGAGCCTGGAGTGCCATAAAAAGAGGACTGCAGGCTGTGGGCCCTCCTATTGGGTCTTCGTGAACACGCGTAAGAGAGGCGACCGGCCTGTGCTATTCCAGTTCAACTGTCCCGTTCAATGCACATACACTTTATTGACATGACAAGATACACCAGTGTTTACAAAATGAATGCACAACACATAGTGAATGAGCCAAACAGTAGTTTCGTTTTGTTACAAAGGTGTTCACAGAAGTATAAAAATAATTGGTAAAACGTGTAAGATTGCATTTTATGTCTAGCTTGATGCAACACATCTGGCAGAATATCTAGCAGCTTCTTCTGATGCCTTTCCTGGAATGATGTTTTGTGCTTCACTTTTTCTTCGGAGTATTTCCCTTCTAGAAAAACGTTGACTGTTTCTCTGATACCTGTGTGGCCCGTGCAGGAACAAACACCTCTAAACTTCTATTTCGCTTCTATTTCTTTGTCTTTCTGAATGGACAGTCTAGCCTCTCTACAGTTTGATTCCTGATTGTGTCCCCTGGTTCACTCTGCTTTCCGCCATCACTAAGCATGGAGCACGTGATCGTCTGCGTTGCATGCCTTTGACAGTTTGTTGGACTGTAGGACCAATATAGGCCTTTATAATCTAGCATGGTCTTTATCTCTAGTTGTGTCTCCCAGTGGGTGATGCGCTGGTTAGCATGGCTTGTTTGCTTTCCAGTCTGCTCTACTCTTGGGTGTGTTAAACTAGGCTGGAGATGTTCTCATAGCCGAGCTTACATGAGACCCCGAAGGAGACTAAGGTGTCCTCAACCCAAGCCACTCTACCCCTGCATATGGGTAGCCTGTGGCCTGGCCAGAGCTTGAAGTCAGGTGTTTCCTCTGGGAGTACAAGCTGCAAGTGGAGGGTGGAACTTTTCAGGGAGAAATTGGAAGGGTGTATGTAGTTTAGCAACAGGATTGAAGCACAGTCTGATCTGAGACCTGCAGTCAGTAAACACATCATGCATGAAGCCATGAGCCCTAAACATAGTGGCTTCTAGAAGAAACTACTAAGAAATGTTAAAACTCAGGAAAAAAGGATCCTGGAGAACGCTACTGGATTCTCCAACCTTTTCTTTAATAAGAGCTACTTATGTTTAATGAAAATGATCCAGAGCTACTAATATTATTGGTGTTGTAATAGTGACCACTTCAGACAAGATTACATTAGTGGCCACTGCATGCAAGATTACCACTAACGACCTCAGTGCATTAGAAAGGGCTGCCAGGAGTAATGTAAAAAGGCTTTATCAATTTGAAATGCCTTGACATGGCTAATATATGACAGCCATAGCTGCAATGCCCCTGGCACCAAAGGTTGGTAATAAGCCTCACTGATGCTGAATGTTTATCACTCAAACTTTGAGCTCTTACTGATACTTTGGAAATGCAACCATTTTACTCCAAACAATAGCTTATGAGTTCTGAAAATACACACCTTTACATCTCAAATACAGGGTTTTAAATTTTGAGGTACATATATAAATTCACCAAAGCAAATGCTTCTATTTTATTAGAGTGGGCTGCACACAGGAAAGCTACTTACAGGTGGCTGGAGAAGCCTTTTTTTAAGAGACTGTTTAGTCAGAGTTCCTATTCAAAATATCCACCTACCTGCAGAACTGCAAACCATTCCAGAAAGTAAGTTATATAGGTGTGTTTTTGCTGAGTCTCCGGCCTGTGCTGATTATTTCCTGAAATATATATTTCTCTAAGTTTGAAGTTTCTAGATGGTATATGCAGTGTGAACACGCTGTGTCAAAACATACTCAGTGAAACTGTGTTAGGGCCACAAGGCTTTCACTTAGGCTGGTGCCTTCCATGCCACTTTGTCCTTATATTATTTCCATTTGCTGTAGACACAGCGGGGGAAGGATTAAAGAAAAGCTACAGGAGGTTTGAAATGCCTTTTAATAACTTTATATCAAGATCAGAGGGTGTCATGAACACAACCTGCATGTGCTCCATTGAAGAAGCTGAGCAAAAATATCAGGTGCTAGAAAATCCTAAACATATTCTGCATTCTTTCGATGAAAGTATCCAGCTTGCCAGAGAAAGCGCTACTTCAAGGGAAAGGCATGCAGTAAGTTCTGATTAATCACAGTCAGGGCGAGGGGTGGGCACCTAGATTTAGGTAATGGGTTTTATGATTGTGCCCAAGGTAGGGCCCAAGTGCCAGATCCACTGGACCACGAGCACCATGACCTTGACATAGCCTTCTCTGCAGTCAGTGAAAGGGCTCCAGCCACAAGCCTGAACCAGCATGTGCTGGCACACTACACGTGTCTTACAGCTTTGGAGAGGGAGACGGGACAGGGCTAGGCCACCACCATTCTTGCTCAGTGGGCCATGCTAGGCTCACACCACTCAGAGTGGCCCTGCCCCGCTGACCAAGGGATATCACAGGTGCTGCCTGCACCTCCAGAGTTAAAACGGGCAATAAAGTATTGTACAATCATGGAAGGTACTGAACTAGGGAGGGAGAAACCCATACTATGGCGGGAGAGGCATTCACAAGCATCGCACAGAACCGACGAGCCTTCCCATGGACATCTATTGTCCTAGAAACCACTGAGGAAGACTCCCAGAGACTATTCCTGACTTTTTTTTTTTACTAAGAATATCATTAATGGTTGTCTTACGAGAACAGCTTATGCTATCTTGACAAAAATATTGGTCACTGTCTGAGAGCTCGTTAATATAAAAATAGGATAATATGTTTAGCTTTAGTACAGCTGAACACCATATCACACAGACTCCACTTTCAATTGCCAAGATAGAGGTTGAGGTGAACCAGAGAGAGAAAACAGCATCCATCAGGCTGTTAGTTGACAGGTTTTGGGGGTGCATTGTACACTTTTGAACAGTGTGTCTGAGATGTTGTGAGAAAATATCTACGATGGAGGACCAGTCATGAACGGATAAATAAAGCAGAAATTGATTCTTACTCAATGATCTCACACTACAAATCTCAGAGGTCAAATATCTCTACTATTTATAACAGTCCATGATCAGAGCTCCAAGAATCTGGAATGCTATAACGACACGTCTAACAGACTACATTGATCTCTGCTTTTTACAAAAAAACTCACATAATGCTTCCTAAAAGACATTTCGTAATCTCGACACTGGTTGTACTTGTGCACCACAAAGATATCACCATCTCTGTTTTATGAAGATCTACAATTCCTGTTTCCAAAGACTTTGCGTGCCTCACTGTTGATCTGTGCATTTTCTTGTCTCAGCAAAGCGCTCTATAGTCCTCTGATCAGGGTCCTGACGCACTATATCAAGAATAAATAAATGGATCCAGTAGCATATCTGAACTGCTTAGGGTACAATTTTTGTCTATTGTCCAACATTATGTAAAGAACAATTAGCCTAGTATAAAAGGTTTGTCTGTATTTGGTCCATATACATTACAGATCACTACTGGCTGCTCCTCTAATACACCTCAACCACCATAAACCTATCTTCTGAGCCCAGTTGTACTGAAGTATGCCTAATGTGCAGAGATCTATGAATTAGTGTAAGTACTCCCATTAGTGCAAGTGTTCCCATAAAATCTATAAAGTATGAGGCATAGAATTTGTTCTGACCCTTGCTAGCTGCAAATTGTGTTTCTGGAAGCCTTAGAAATCTTATCTTGAGCCTATTTACATATGATAGTACTTTACTTTGCCTAATAAAGTTGAGGCATCAATATTCCACTTTATTTTTCTAATCGTTTGGATTTGCATTTCAGCTTTCACACTCACGAAATCCTTTTGTATCCCTCCGGTGCATCATCACCGAACCTCTCTTTGCACAGCCTGTTCTTCATAACATTTCTGCAGCAATAACTCAAACATTTTCTATGGCCACTTAACCCCCCAACCCTCATTTCGTTCTCAACTATCCACATGTAAAATCCTAATTAGAACCTCCCTCTCAGTAACCTCTAAAGTACTATTGCACACCCCAGTGGTTCTATCTAAGTGTTACACACTAAAAGCACACAGTTGCCCCTGGTGTCAGAGGGGCGTCCACTTGTGGGCGTCAGTTATAGGGAAAAAGTGCAACTGAAATAAAAAATGGGCCCACATAGAATCTTACTTGTCCACCCATTCCAACTGAAATAATGAATGGGAATTTCTCAATTTAGGAACCAGGGGGAAATAAGGGAAAAGAGAAACATCAAAGACACTGATTAACGCAGGCACTGGATATCAGCTCTGGACATTTACAAAAGCATCGCTTGGTACTCTTTGAAAAGAACACGCCATGAAATAATCAGTATACTCATACCACAAGCAATCAGTATGTGTTATTTTGCATTCATTGATACATTTACTAAATTCTCAGTGTGGGTAAACAGTGATGAACTTCGTGTTCAACCTAGAGTCAGCTCTGAAATCCCAGGACACAGAGTGCAGGGAGCCAAGCTCAAATAAATCAACAAGGAGATTTCAAGTTCAGTATTTAAGAAGATGGAAAGTCAAGGTAAGGGGACTAATAGGGAAAACTTCATAAGTGCAGGACAAAGTCGGTGCCAAAGTAAACATTGAATGTTGCCAGGCTCATGAGCTAGTGTAGGAAGGCATCCCTGTAGTGATTCCCTGCAAGTCTAAACTTAATGAGCTAACCTCCAAATACCCCTTTGCACTATCTCCATTCCTGACCTCACCTTTCTTTAGACAATGTGTAGGAACACTTTACTAAACTAGAAATGAGAGACCTTGGGGCATATTTATACTTGTTTTGCACCAAATTTGCATCATTTTTTTAACGCAAATTCGGTGCAAAATGAACTCCATATTTATACTTTGGCGCTAAACCCATCTAGCGCCAAATTTATGGAGTTAAAGTCATTTTTTTGTAAGTGGAAACCTACTTTGCGTCAATGAGATGCAAAGTAGGCGTTCCCATGCAAAAAAGTATTCTATGGCCTTAGTGCCATATTTATCCCCTAGGCCCTGGGACAACCCCACCCACACCAGAAGGACAGCAGAGGATGGGGACCCCATCCTAGGTAAGTATAGGTAAGTACAGGTAAGTAATTTTTTTTTAAAGTGCCATTGGGGGCCATGAAATGGGCCCCCCTACATGACACAGGGTGCAATGGCCATACCCAGGAGACCCTGGTCCCCTGTGCTGGCCATTGGGGTGGGGGGCATGACTCCTGGCTTTTCCAAGGCAGGAGTCCTGTGGTATGGATGGTTTTCCATCAGAAAATAACTCTAGGCAGGTTAGAGTCATTTTTTTACTCTAACCTGCCTAACGTCATTTTTTGGTGCAAAACTCCCTTCTTCCGTACCGCCAGCCCCACCCAACTAACGTCATTTTTTTTTTACGCTAGTCTACCCTTTGCATCGGCTTGCACCATTCCATAAATATGGTGCCCAGCTGGTGAACAGAAATGGTGCAAGCTGGTGCTAAACAGTTTTTTTGGGATGTAAGTGTAACAGACGGAGGTTCATTTGAAAGGTCAGATGTATCATACCCTTCCAGGCTATCAAGTACTGTAGCTGCCCATGATGCATTCCCCATGAATCTAAAATAGCATTAGCCTTATATTCTTGGAAGCCATCAACCAGAACTGGAGAGGAGTATTTTCTGCTCAGGATACTGCAGGCTTCATTTTAGATACATGTAAAACAGGATGGATAGATTAATGTGGGGTAACTGAAGTTGTACAGCTGCTGAGCCCTTTAAACCTTTGATCTCAAAAGGGCCCACATATCAGGGAGCAAAGATGGAATGGGAACCGACAGGATGAACATTTTTAATGGGGAGCCAGATCTTTTTCTGCACCGTATAACAAGGTGCTAGTCTGTGATGTTTGTTAGCCTATTTTTTTATAATCTGCTGTGGCTTTTGAGAAATGCTGGGTTGCTGGAAACAGTTGGGAGCACATTGTCTCACACTCCAGCATGCAGTTTGCCCCATTACATTATGGGAAATGCAGTACAAATTTGTGCTTACTTCATCTGTCGTGTAGTTTTTCACCTAGCTAGATGCAGCTAGTGCTGTATATCTCTATACACCTGTTTCTGGGTTTAGCGTTTCATCAGTAGAGAGCACCAGGCTTTTTTCTGGGGTTGCTGTAAATGCTGCCAAACTCCTCTCAGGTCCCAGTACCACTCACTGGCACACAGGTGCATCAGCCAAAGCTGTGTTGCTAACTGCCTAGTGATCCATAATTGTTTTATTACACATGCAGTAGAGGGTACTTTAGAGGAGGAAATGGTAGAAGGGAAAATACATGGATGTGTAACAGAGGAACAGTACAGAGGTGAAGTGCCAGAGAAGAATGAAGAGAATTATTGTAAGCATAGTCTGCCAACTTGCTCGACTCTGTGTAATGATCAATTGTAGATGCTGTTCTATGGATCGATTCAGTCTCTCTGTCTGTCCGTACATCCAGGGGTGATGATTATTAGATGGACATATGTGGAAGCTGTTTTGTTCTCAACTGTATCCAGAAATGTGCTGTGAACTGTGTGCCTCAATCGGTGATAATAAGGGCTGGTAATCCATGTCATTTATATACATGGTCTATGAAGAAGTAAGCCTTTTTTAGGGGAAATAATGTGACCCAATTTTATGAAGTAATCAACTTCTACTTGTATTCTGTTATTTCCTTGGCACTGGGTGGGTTCCACTATAAACTGCACGAAATCATAGGCCAATAACTATCCTCTAACAATTAAGGAGGATGGCGTTTTGAGATAATATTTAAACTCACCACGACAGCACCTATTGTCTTAATCCCTGGACCATTTATAGACTATTGCAACTGAATGCTGTCACCATCAAGAAACGTCAGCATACTTGTGATGTGGGGGAAGGGGGGGGGGAGTCTCTGTGCCCTGTTTGTGAAACAAATCTCTGAATTAATGATACGCAGGAGTAATTATTACCATATCTGATTCCTCATTCAATCTGGTGGAAGGGAGAGACACCTAAAATACTGGTAATGTGCAGGTAATAGACATTGGCTCACCTTCACAAAACCATGGCTCAGTATGCTTAGAAAAGCATACAACAGGAAACAATGAGCATGCATTATGCTCTCAAGTAACCAGTGTGTAATATTTTGCAGTCAGTGATAAACCTACCTCTTTCTCAGCATGAATAAATAGAGATGAGCTCCATGTATATCCTGGAACCAGGACTGAAGCCCTAGGATGCTGAGAGAGGGCAGCCAAGAACAAATGCATCCACAAGTAAATTCAACTGTAATAGGCAAGTTCAAGAGGATGGAAAGTGAAGATAAGTTCAGAAGAGGAAGGAAGGGGAATCAATAGGGTAAACACAACAAAGAGCCGGGCAAAGTCAGTGACTAATTAAGCTGCAGTAAAGTAGTCAAAACAAGGAATGTTGCCAGCCACCTAAGCTAGTGCAGGTAGAGGTGTTATACTTCCACTTCTACTCTTCCCCCAGATATCCTACTTCAGAACGTGGAAGTGATTCCCTATAAATCTAAATCCGCCTAATGAAGTAACCATCAACTACATGTTTTCTGACTTTAAAGGGTGCATGGAAACCCTTTACTCTACTAGGAGTGAAAGATTTGTATTTCAGTTGTTCATCCTCATGCATTCCTGTGTTCTTGTAAAACCTGTTAGTGGGACAACACTACAAGTTAGACTCCATGCTACCTCAAGATCAAAATAGGTATTTAAAATCCATCTTACACATTACTTACCAACAGTGTGTGGATAACGTGATGCACTGTACGCATTGCACTGTCTTCTTAATGCAAGGCCCTCTCCTATCATCCACAACTTTGCAGGGATCCAGAAATGTAGATCTTCACATATATGTTTACCAGAGTTTCTAGTCCCCACTACTCTTAGTCGTATAAATGTATATCATCACCCTCACTATGTGTCCCATTTCACTTTAAAAAAACATTCTTCTTTTCAGCCTGTCACTGCTACGGTACTGCCACTCATCGCAGTGTTGTACCTTGTATGTGTAGCTGTGTTAGTTAATGCCTCTACATAATTTACTCACAATTGGCCAAATGCTGCATAAACAGCTATATTTTTCTATCTCTGACTGCAAGTAAACAGTAGTATGCGTTTTTATATAAATACTAATCCCAGTGGTTGATTCCTCGTCCACTGAAGTGATCAGAGAATGAAGACCCACTCGACAATGATAAGGCTATTTTCAGGATCATTGCACATCTCTGTGACATACCTGGAGGACAGAGGTCTGAATGGCTATTCGTCCACCCAATCCAGGGGGTGCCATGATCCTGTGCTGCTCTAGTGTTAATAACCAGGGCTTGTGCACATTCTGCAGTGCTCCGAAAGCCCCTTTGCATGCTGTTTTCTCCTTTGATAATATTAGGTACTCCCAGGAGGAGGGTGGAGGAATACTCTACTGCAGTTGCTGGGTCCATAATTAATTGAGACTTGTTTCCCGTTATAGTCTGTTTTTCTCTAGAATATTTTACATATCTGTCCTAAAGTCTATCCCTGACTTTTTAAACTGTTTCATGGTTCTCTGCATCACAGTCATGAAATCAGAATAAAACAAAATCCTGTGATTATCCTTATTGCTGCCCACTTTAACTCTTGCCACTCGAAAAATGCTGTCTCTATATATAATTTACAGAAGGCAAGGGACCAGAAGGCAAGTGACCAGAATACAAACTTCTGCCATTTGACCGTAGGCATCATAGATAGCAACAGATTTCAACTGGATAGAAATATACTTACCTGAGTGGATACTTTTGTGTTTAGAAATTGCTATGGTACGCAGAAGTTCTTATGATTCGCAAGGGGCACGATTCGAGTAGGGATTGGGTGAGCTATACTGAAACTTCATTTTTGCTTGCTTTTACTAATTCACATATTGTTCCCTGCACCACGTGACTCACTTTATGTTCTTTCAATGCTTCTATATGTTGTCTGTCTTATATTATATATTTTATTGACTCCCTTCAGGCCGGATCCAAGGGGCTCAACTACATTGTATAGGTATACAATCATACCTATTTGCTCGCATAATAATGATGATATAATCATTGGGGTCACTATATAGATACAGCATAGGGCCTTTCTAGCTGTAGATTAGGGAATATGGTCTTGAAGAACTGCCATTGATTTTTTGAGACGCACTAGGCAAGAAAGATGTCGACCTCTTAGGGGAATACAGAGGTGCGTTATTTACCTTTATATTTCTACCTCTTTTATTTTTAACATTTGACAGGGAACCTTACAAAAAAGTAATTTTAAGAGATCCCTTATTCATTTTAATATTGTTTGATTTGACCAATCTACATTTTTAGTCATTAATGGATGTGCGGGGGGGAGGGGATTCCCAATCCCACATGGCAAATTCGAGAAAAGATTTCTGGCAAAGAGACCCTTTTCAGGGGTCTGTGGGGCACTGCAGCGCTGGCCCAACGAGGAGCTAATCCAATAATGAAGCATGCCACCCAAAGGGGTGGGTGATGGGTCTTGCTCCGATATTTTCTATATCCCATCCAGCCCGAGATAGGTTGGGCTAAATAATTGGTGTCAGCCCTAACTTTGCTTAGGGAACAGCACATTGTTTTGTTAATCATTTTAGATGTGGGAGTGTATATACTGGACCTTGATTACTCCAAGACACTCTTTTTCTGTCTATTTGTTTCAAGAAATAGCTCCATGTATCCATTCTCCATTTTCTTTAGAACACTAAAAATGTATACATTTTTTCTTCGAGTTCTTTTTTCTTGGTCTTTTAAACTAATTTTGGTATCATTTAGTTCTATTGTGAGAGACAGTACAGCGTGTTCAAGGGCCCTGGTACATTTTTCATTTGATCTCATGCTGCCTCTCTTTCATATACCCTTGTAGTGAGAGAGTCCATTCTGAGCCGCATTAGCTCAAGTTTTACCTCCAAATTATACAATTTAGCTGCTATAATTAACAATTCCATATTAGTTTCCTAGACACCATATTGCCCATGTTTGCGCAGTTGGACAAGCACGTAACATTCTGTGTACTAAGAATTGAAAGAGGCTTGCAGAGCTGCAAAATCACCCATATGTTTTGGATTTCTTTCTGCATTGCCCATTGTGTACGGTATCCAGTCCAAACATTGTTTATATGGAGTATCTTAAAAAGTGCTTCGATTTGCTGTTAGAATTTAGAGGCTCCGGCACCCCAAAGACACCACCACCTCAATGTGCTTCATCCCCAGCATAGGACACTTTCCACTCTGCTCGTCGATAATTCCATATTGAAGAATATTTTGTCAGTTTACTTCTTATTGTGGTCGTCACATTAATTAAATTTTCACACCAGCAAAAATATATTTTGAGAAAATCCTTCATATTACATAGCAGTGAAAATGGTAGGGCCAGATCTGCAGCACGTGGAAGAAGGCGCTGGTTACCCCTGTCTAACTAATCACCATCCTGGCATGTCTTGGACATTCCTGGACTCAATGAACAATCATGGAGAAATATTGAATGATACATGCCAGGCCTGACCTTGAGATTGCAGGAAATATGGCAGGGTTGGATTACTATGTCAGGTGGAAGCGTGTGTGGCAGTCCTGTCTGACTCACCCACCTCCTGACATAGTGACTGTGTTGATGATGATAATAATAGTAATAATAATAATTTATAGAGCGGACAGCTGCCTAGAGGCATACCAGGACTAAAATATGAAAAAGAGACAAGCACTTAAAGTACACAGAGAACGTATTTGCCACTGAATCACCAGGTTTTCAGCATCTTTCTGGAAATGTCTTTGTCAATGAACCACAAGCCTAATGGAAGATCATTCCATGACCAGGTTGCCAAAAAGGAGAAGGAAAGTCCTCCCCTTTTCTCTAATCTGATCCTGGAGTTTTGAAAAAGTGGCCTCAAGCCAATCTCAATACCTTAGAACAGTAACGAATGAGCTTTTCACTGAAATATTTTGGCCCTTTGTATATAAAGTTATATTGGCCAACACCAGAGTCTTGAATGGTATCCTTTTTTGATCGTCAACCAATGACGCTGTTTCAGATGAACCGATATGGACACTCTGTATGGTATTTTCAAAATTAGCTGCATTTTGAACAATCTGTAATCTATCCGTCAAATATTTTGGGAGCTCTAAGTAGAGAACATTAGCATAGCCAAGTCTTGAGGTGATCAAGGCAGAGACTATGGTTCTGCTGGTCTTGTTCAGGAGCAGTTCCAATGAGGGAAAACACGTGCCTGCCACCATAATAGTCTGAGGATGAAAGGAGAGTTCGCTATCAAATTTCATCCTGAGATTTTCTGCCAAAGAAGATGGCTTGTGAGGGGGAAATGCGTGGGGGTGCCCCAACTCCTTTGGCCACCAGTTGTATGACCAATCATCTTAAGCTGGGCTGAACAACAAGATTTGCGGTCTTCTCAGAGTTACATGTCCATCTGCCCTTATTCATCCAATCAATCACTGAAACAATACTGTTTTTGAAAACCATTTGTGTGGTATTGGCCTTTTGTCCTGTAGATAAAATAAGCTAAGTGTCATCAGCATACAGGACAACCTGAATGCCAAAAGATTTTATGATCTGAGCCGGAGGGGCAATGTAAACATTAAATAACGTTGGGCTTAGTGAAGACCTGTGAGGGACTCCATATATAAGAGTTTTATTGCCAGATTGGAAATAGTCAAGTGAAGCTGATTGACCTCTGTTACTAAAGAAGGATTTGAGTCACTGAAGGGCTGACCCACATTTGACAATGTCAGCTAACCTTTGAAGCAGTGTCCGATAAGCTATTGTGTAGAATGCCGCAGAAAAATCTAGCAAAAGATGGCGCTCTCACCTTTATCTAGACATGATGTGATTAATTCTGAAACCTAAAGTAGCACTGTTTCTCTATTGTGATCAGCCAAAAATCACAGACTGAGCATGGCTCCTGGGAGCATTAGCCCAGCGTCTCTAGGGAATGACTTGGCAAATAGTCGGATTCAATTCCCGTATGTACTTGGGATATTAGAGGTCTATCAATGGCAATGAAAAGAAAGAGGCCATTTGAAATCTTTGAAAGATGGATATCATCACCCTTCAAAAAACCTGGGTGCTCGACTCCTCTCCATGGCCGGATTTCACAGTGTTGGAATCTCCAGTCAAATAGTCAAACATAGGGTGACATCCTTCAGGGGGAGTATCTATTTAAGTAAAAAATGAAATGGTATTGGAGGCCACCACAATCGCTGCAGGAAAGAGACCATCATGCCTTATCCTGATGATTGTGCACTGATCATGAATAGATCCATCAGGGGGCATGCAAACGTGACATGTAGTAGCCCTGTGCACTAGAGATAATTTGCTGAGCTGAATGCCACAAATCACTTCAAACTCCATGTAGCGGTTGCAGAGTTATAAGCCCAGAAAGACCAAACGTGCATTACTTCTGTGTCGCTCATCCTCATCACAGTCATTACAGGTGACTCGATCTATTAGACAGAAAAGTGCAGGAGAACTCTTGGTAAGCTCTACCCACCCTCCTTGGTGCTATATAATGGTAGCCTTACACAGAATACTCCTGAAATGTCTATGCCTAATCAAAGGCAAGGAGTGTTTGGAATGACTGTGACGAGTACAAGTAGTACTAAGGTTAATGAAGATTGCTACCGGTTAGTAGTCAGAACATTACAGCTACATCTCTCATCCTTGTCCCAGTCATTACACCTTGAGGTATGCTGATTGATGAGTGCTTCGCCACAGCTGCTTATGTAGACTACAGGCCTCTTGCTCAGGTATGAGGGATGATGTCTTCCCAGGGGAACCTGAAGGGCAGAACTAGAGCTTAACATGCTGTGCTCTAACATAGCCTAGCTAGGAATTATTTTAAAGATTATAGTGACAATATGGTAACGTTATGTTTATGCTTTACTCTCCGTGTCACAATTTTAATCCTGTCATGCTTTATTATCCTAGTTATTGCAGTACATGCATTATTATCTAAGATGCAGTTGCTTCAGTAAGCCTGACGAGAGACTGGCAGAACATTTTACACAGGATACAAAGTGTGCATTTAGGAAGTGGTTCACCCCTGACCATTTACAAATTGGCAAAGAAAACGCCTACCAAGGGCAGGTTCAAATTTAGTGCTGAAATTACCGCACGGACTTCTGATTTAAGACCTTATTTAAGAGTGGGAACGAGATGCAGGTGTAATGCTCTGCAATAGTAGCACATCACCACACACTACTATTATTTAATTATCCAATGGTTGACATGCAAACCTAAATCTAATGCCTCTACTGTCGATTACCGACCATCTCTGCTGGTGACAATTGTGACACAGTTACTGCACAGCACCCTGGTAATTGTGTCACAGCTGAAAATCAGCAGAACAAGTAAAAATGTGTGGTGGCTCGATTACTGCATATTTTTACTACTCCGCAGCCTTACCCAAATACTCTAAATGAGAATCTTAGCTGAAACGAGCAACACGTTATAACGGCTGTGTGTTGCATCGGAATCCACTTTACTTATTCTTTATTAAAACCAGGACACATTCGGCATCGCAGCCTTTACAGAAGCAAAATGTGCTTAATAGAACACAGATATGATACGCAAGTGTCCGCAGGCACGAATAAGTGCAGCGTGGGCAGTGACTGCAGCCTGTTGTGAGGGGCGCTTTCTATGTGGGCGTTTTTGAGGCAGGCGCCGGGCCTACGTGAGTCCGACTGTCTCGAGCCCTGTAAACAAATGCAGACACGGACAAGACGCGCGAGGCCGCCTCTGACAGACTAGGAAGCAGCACCGCCATGTGTGCGTGTCACGCTCCCTTGCTCTCCGACACTGCTCGACTTAAAGTAATTTCCACGTTTCCTTTCTTTTCTTTAAAAAAAACCCGCCGAGGTGCCTGACTTAAGCACAAACAAAATGATGAGAAACATTATTGCCGTGGTTTAAATTAAGGCTTCCGCTCTTTGGAATGCAAGACTGGCATCAATGATAATGCAATCGGAATGTGCCAATGCTTTCTTACCATAGAAAACCGGCAATTGCTGCTGTGCCCTGTGAATTAAATATTTATTAGTGTGCCAAACACGTTTTTGAAGAAGAGAGGAAACTAGGTTGGAATAAGCAACTGAAGGCCACTGGAGGACAATGCATAGCGCTCACGGGCATAGGGAGAGGATTGGTAGTCTCCAGGATCCAGTTACATTTCAGAGGACAAATGATTGGCGTTGGGAAAGGGCGGGTAGAAACAGAACACTTCATTTAATAGTTGATTGGTTGCCTGGAAGGCAACAATGGGAAAGTAGCCTTCCGACTTGTGATTGTTGACATTACCTGCGCACCTGGTTGGATGCAAGGCTGTAACCAGGGGCAGTTTAGTGTGTTGATAAAATATTATTTCTAGTATGACCAGTGGCAACACACAAGTTCTAGGAAGCAGACAGATGCCTCGCATGCAGTTGGACAGTAGCGAACGGGATATAAAACAAAAGGAAGGAATGCAATGTCACATGGCTTACTACTTTTCAAAATGCATGTAACATTGCTTCATATTAACATTCCACGTGCTTTCATTTTTCCTTCTGGATCTTTCCAAGCAGACCCTTAGTCATATGAGAGATTCTCACTGTGACTGAGAATCTGTGTGGCATTGGCATGGTGGAAAAACTAGAAGTTATGCACCTCTCTCAATCAAAGGCATACGCAGCAGTTAGATGAGTCATAAATGCTCATGCACTAGTGCTCCAGCTAAACTGAGACCTTAAGGCATAGGTACTCACAAACATTTCCTCGGGGGCCACAAAGTACTCTGTGGCTTGCCCTAGGGCTGCACCTAAACCAGCAGGGAAGGGGTCGGGTGATGAAAGGTGGGAGTAGGGGGATGCGAAGCAGATGCGGACAACAAACTGAGCCTTTGCGTGACTTCTGCTACCAATGCTCTATTCTCATGCACCAAGAATTAAAGTCAAAGCATAAACTGCTCTTGTGAAACAGGAGAGGAAAAGAGAGCCTCATCTGATGGCTGAATTTCAAAATGTGAAACCAGAAAGCCTGGTATCTGTGCTGGGTTCCCACTTGACCAAATTGTGTGATCATAGGCAATTAATTAATTTCACTTAGCCTCATTTTTCTTCATTATCACATGAGAGTCCTTGAAATACACGAGTTCAGGATGTGCGCTGTACAATACCTTCTCTTGTGGTTTATTTAATAAACTATAATGTTGGTCCAGTTGTATAACAACCAAGATTAAGCACAAGATGCACCTGACAAATGACTCTAATGCCATTGATTTCCGAATGTGGGCAGCATGATTGTTTCGAAGATCATGTTTGAAAAGTATCACTGCTAATAAATGTCTGACATAACCTGATGTACTAAGGAAAAACGCTCATGCATGTTAATAAAGCACCATTTTTTGAAGTTTCAAGAGAAGTTTATCATGTCTCTACATGTTTAGTGCAAGATGTCTTTAAAACTAAAGGTGTTCCCAAAGTTAAGTTGGCTAGGACACCATCTTTGCTTCTTTCCTGTTACTTTAGTTAACGTGTAAATAAATAATGTGCATTTCACGGTTTTCTAAATGTTCCTGCTCTGTCACGTGTACAGCAGCCCAGTGCTTTCATTAACCACGGGGCCACAATTAGAGGTCAAGAGGGCCGCATGCAGCCCCCAGGCCATACTTTGAGTATCTCTGCCTTAATGGATCAGAGATCAGACAGACTAAATCAGTGTTGCATTCACAACCCCTTGACAGCTGTAGTGATAATATAAAAAACGTTTTCAATATAATTGGTAGAATAACAATACATATGAGAAATCATCAATACAGCAGTCTGAACAATAAAGGAAGATCACCAAATCAGAGCTACAAAATTTCCCACGTCCGTGAACGATGTGCTGCATCAGTCTGGGTCTTTCCCTTGGAATTCTGGTGCTTGTAGTCCTGTTTTATAACGGAATAAGCAAGTCTACAATTCGCAGAATTCAAAGAAAAAGCCTGGACTGGAGCAACACATTACATATGCAACTAGGAAACTTGGCAGGTCTGCTGAACAATAGGGCTGTCCACCATACTGTGGGGTTTTCCACTACTGTTATGCTAGTGATATCCAGAATTATGCCAAGAATGCCCATAATATAACATGGATGAACCACTGTTTTGAGAGGTAACCAAAGTATTTTTGTGAATGCTCACAATATTTCAATAATCAGTGGGAGGGATAGTGATATGCCAGTTGACAAGTATTTGCCAGGTATAGACAGAATGGTGCTGAGAATGGCAACAACAAATGTCCAAAACAGATCACTATGGTGCAAGGGGGAGGCTTGAAGTAAGTCACACACCATACCAGGCCATGCTTAGGAACTGCAAAAAATGACACACAAGTCAATTAAAGCTGGGAGTTATAGCACCAGGACAAAATGAAAAAGGTAAAATAAATAGTTAAGGACATACCAGTATACACATACCTCCAGTATGCACAGTAACAGCATCTACAAAAACTAAACACATGTAAAAAAATAATAATTACATTAGATATCACCATAAATGAACATATATTCCATGCTGAGACCAGCTCCTAAAACAACAGGTGCATATCCTTCTAAACTAAACAACAAACCTTCATATGTTATTTAATAAGCCAATAACCCTGTGGCCTTGGGTCAAACGCAGATAAACCTCCAATACACTTTGAATTATTTGCAGATAACGGCTAGAAGTAAAGCATTCCAAGACAAAGATTATGTAATTAGTAACTTCTTCAATACACACATTTAAATGGAGACTAAATGGAGGAAGGAAAATTTGAGGAGGTAAACTCATCCATATTTAGGAATCCACCTTCAAACAAGAGGTGCCTTAAAACCATATGTTCAATATATGGATCCCCAAATACCCCCAATGCAGCATGCACTCAAAACACTAGCCAGAAATATGTCAGGTCCATCACTAACTCATATTTCAGAGGTAATAAGAGCAAATTTCTTACCAGCACTCACATGCAGGTCAGAAGCCTTGCCCTCAAGACTCACAACTCGTTGAACATAGCACTATGTAACCTTCTTAGAAAACTGATTCACCGTCCATGTCTGCTCCTCAATATCAAATCTGACTGAAGTGCAACTTTCACAACCACATCCTTACCCAGAAGGCATGTATCCTTTGCCACTGGAACAGATTAAATACAGCCGAGCCTATAACTTTAAAATATAATGTGAAAAAATACGTGGATTCATGGCACTCACCAATTCCACGGAGCATATCTTCAGAATTAGCCCTACAATAAGTATGAGTGAGACTTGGAAAAAAGTCCAATCAATTTCTGTCTGTTCTAAATAATATTATTTTTTTAAAAACTGCATGCTGATATCAAAGACCTTGCTCTCTTCAGCTCAGGAGACATCAGTTTCTTTGTTATTCTCAGTTATATGAGCAATAAAGCAATCTCATATACCCAGGATGGCCAAGACCGCACAAAATCTGGACTGGAGGAGTGACTTTGTTTTAGTTTTAGTTTGGATTTGCATTTATTTTGAGCTTTTATTTTGGTGTGGATTTTGCACTTGGACATTTCATTGTCTAAGTGGTTGGAAGAGGAAATCAGAAGGCAACAAGATTGATTTCTTTCACAATAGAAAAGGGTCTAGAGAAACGTGGCCATAAGTTGACCACTAATTGGTGAGCTAAGAGGAACTTGGAAGACTACCAGAGTTTATCTCCAACATGCAGATCTGGGGGAGTTGTTCTGTGTCTGCCAGGTGAATCTTTCATGGTATTTTTGGCCATTCACAAGTTGTATAATGCATGTTGTCTTTATTCTTGAAGATGTTCGAGGCAATCTCAAGTAGCTTGGACAACAGGATCAAGGCAAAGCGTGTCATGAAATATACGTGGATTGAATCCTGGGAGACAATAGAAAAAGGATAGTTTAGTTACAGAATATATGGAATTATTATAAGCACACTCTGACAAGGACAGATAAGTTACCAATTATTTTGAGTTGCAGTACCTAAACAATGTAAAAATACAATATTGTATGAGGCCCACCATTGTTATTTCAGCTTGTCCTTGGGACCAAGGATGACACCCAGGGCCAAATTCTGTTCTCACTAACGATTCTCAAAGAGCTTTCCAGAATCTTCATAAATATTCAGCACCTCTCTCAGAAACAGTTGTGTGTGGAAACTCACGGGGGCAAATTATAATCCTTTAGCCATGAAGGAAGCTGAGGGAATAGTCTTGAAAGGTGAAAAGTGCAATTTAGAAAACGTATCAGACCCACAATAAAATCAATAGTAATTTTATGCCAATAGTTAGGACTGTTTGTAGTCAAAGGGCTTAGTATGTATGTGTTTTCCTTAAGCACTTTTTGGATATGCCTGAATGTATTTTAGTACATCTCCTTGAACCAAAGGCTATCAGGAGGACTGAATGACCAAATCCAGGGTGAAATTTGGACCCCTCATGTGCTGGCAAAGCAAAATCATGGAACACTCTTAACCTTTCTTCCTGTAACTCTGATGTAGGGATGAAAAGTACTTGTTGTGGGAAATAAAAATTCTGCTGACTAGATAATGGAGACTTTTTAACCATTTCCTCCATTTCATATGGATATGTTTATGCATGTGTAGCTGTTAGTAGAAAGGAATGCATAATTCCTATGACTTGATGAGGAAAAGCAAGCAAACTAAGGTTCTATACTTCTTGACTCCGAAATATGCATGATGTGAATGTCATATTGTGGAAAACACTGCTGTTTTTACATTGAAATTTCTGTAGGGACTGTAGGTTTATTTGTATTCTTTAGACCTCAGTGTTACATTTCCAGCAGTCCTTTCTTTAGCACTGAGTAATTACATTCACAGGCTGTAAAAACATGGAAAAGATAAAATATGGGATGCTCTAGAGTGTCATCTTCTTGTTTATACAGCAAAACTGTTCCCACTGCTCTCTTGGATGTGTCTGTGTCCATGATGAATTCCTTGGAAGGGTCACGATGTCTCAGTTTGAGTGATCACACCCTTACAAGTTTTTAAACTTGGGAAGGTTTTATCAGCTTATTCGGTTCAGTGGAAATGCTTTTTCAGATTTTCTTTTTCCTAAAATATTGTCTGTTATAATTCCAAAGTAAGCACCATCAGGAATGATCCAAGATAAGGATTTTCAGGATCCGTCAGAGACTCTTCACCTTTAAACAGAAAAGATATGTAAGCAGAGCATCAATTGTTGGGATGCAAAGTCTTCATATCAATGCGTGGTGCACATCTTTACCCAAAAGTATCTCCCCATACTCATACTGTGTGCATTATACAGTCATAGCAACATCTTACCCTCCAAGGAAACAATAGTGTGCCACACCAGAGAGAGTTTTTCCTTTAGTCTTCAAATGCATGACATCCTGGAGTGCACATGTTTATCATTGGTGTGATTTCAGAATCTCCTAGTGGAAGTCATGCCCACCACCTGACCAATACTTGCATCATGCCATGATATCAGAGTACTCATCTGGCACATTACCCAGAACACTGAACTGGTGCCTTTACACTTCTCCTCAGACACAGACAGGTACAAAGCAGCACTGTTCCATTTGGGACTGGCAGTGGGAAATACAGATATTGCCTAGAATTCCAGCATTGATTGGCATTACTACGTGACCACATCAGTCCACTAAACACTAGCTCAAACACCCATCAATGTCAGAACTCTAGAACTGAAATGACTGAGTCAGAAACCTTGAATTGAAATCACCGTGTTGTTTGGTAAGTAAAATATAGTATAGATCAGCAAATTATTCCTTGTTTTAGCAGTTGTTTAGGTGATTGTGCTAGTATGCTGGGCTGAGGAAGGTGAGTTGGGCAGGCTGAACTGAATTATAACACATTCATACCAGGTGACATGATATTTTGGGTCACTGTGATGAGGCCATAAGAGGTCAATTGTGCACCAACTCTATATGTAGCTGCGTGGGTGGGACCAGAGGTCAATTGGTCGAGATTCAAGATTTCAGGTTGGATAGGAGACACCTGGCCATGGAAAATACAGGTTTGTCAAACCAGGGATTGAAGTCCACAAGCATGCAGAGTTGTAATGTTATAGAGCCATATCAGAGACAAAGCCTAGGAACATGTGAGCAAATGCAAGATTGTAGAGTCTGGGTTCAGAATAAGAAGAAATTAGGATATTTAGAATGGGACAGGAGAATACAGGACAAACAGGGCTTCACTTATAAAGCAGCATAATCTGCTATTCATTTTATTGATAGTTTTGTGTATCATGGCTACAATCTCTCCAGTTTTCTCGAAGTTGCATTTTCTCCTGAGGATTCTTAATGCTTAATGGAAAGTACGTGGGTAGGTTTAGTAGGTTTAGATAGGAAGAAGGGGGTTTATAAAGATGAATTCTTTGGTTAGGAGGGAGGAAGGAAGAGTAGGAATGGGGTCACTCACTGAGTCAAGTAGGATCAGTAGTGGCATTCCAGGGTTGGATAGAGGGGAAGAAGGAAGTGGAGCAGAGGGAGGGGAGATTAGTAAGGCTTGATCTGGAGGGGACAGAGGCTATGTCATGAGTTGAAAGGTGAGAGGCTGCTGGAGGAAGTAGAGGTCAGATGAAAAACAGGATGTGTAGAAGGGAGGTAGAAGCAATGACGATGAAGAGGAGAGGATTATACCCTATAAGAAGCTCCAGTGGTGCAGGTGAGTGGAGATAAAGGGTAAGAATCAGAGAGTTTACAGACACAAATAGAATGAATGCCGGGAGGATGGACCAAGTGAGTGTGCAGGGAAGTAATAGGCGATGATGGGTGAAGGAATCAGAGTGGGAAGGAATATGATTGTGTGAAAACAAGTGACTGATAGCAGGAGAAGGAAGGATTATGGAAAGTGAAGGAGTAAAGTATGGTTAGTATTCAAAGATGAAAGTGACAGGGCACGGGGGGTGGAAGACAGGTAAAGGAAATGTAGGAGGCCGAGTAGACAGGATTAACTACAGCAGGCAGGATTTAAGGGGAGGAGATGCATATATGGAGGTGAGTAGGTAGAAAAAGGTTCTCGTTGGCGAGTCGTTTTAAACAAAAATGTCAAGAATTTTCAATCTAGAGTGGAGTGAGTGCAGCTTTGAGAATCAGCAGACTTGCATCCAAAGAGGGGTGATGGTGTTGATATTCTCTATAATGCTTGGACACCTATGGGTAATAAAGCAGTTTATAAATAATCTAATTATACTAAAGAGGGTTCAAGGGGGTGCAGCTGTTGTTTCGGGAAGGAATTCTGGACATGGTGCGAGCAATTCATATCCTACCAGGCATGAGGATGAATGAGAAATTTCCTAGCTATCAAGAAGGAAAGTTTCAATTCTATTAAGGACACGGAGGTGAGGATTATGCATCATCTTTCTTAACAGCAGGTTCAAAGTTCAACAATAAAAAACGAACTACAACACCCATGGGACCACATCCCCATGGTAACCAATGTCCAATCACAATGCTATCTGACAGTCCGTATAAATATCCCTTCGTGACGACGTCCGTCCTCGACTTCACTGCGATATGAAGTTAGGTTGTCGTTAGGTTGGTGCAGCTTCCGTTCCTAGGAAGAAATGTGAACAATGAGATTGGAGCCCATGTCTTCCAAGTATAAACAGGTGAGGTAAACGACCATTCTGAGATCCCACTCCCCTCAATAGTATGAACTACAATGTATGCAACATCATAAATCGGTTAGAACTTACAACCTTAGAAGACCACAGTCTCAACTCAGGAAAATATGAATACCACCTCCAAATCCGGTGAATTCATCCTGGGAGGGCGACATGCCCGTGATGTCGGGTGGGATAATCCTCGCCTCCGCGTCCTTAATAGAATTGAAACTTTCCTTCTTGATAGCTAGGAAATTTCTCATTCTATGTCAGGACCAGAGGCGAGGATTATGCACGTTTAAGGCTTACTTACCACTAATGAAGCGGCTTCGTGAATAGGTTTAAAATAGAACTTTTTAAACGTAGATTCTGACGACCAGTCAGCTGCGTTCATGATGTCCTCCAGCCTTCCCCCTAACTGAACTACTTTGGAAGCCATAGCCCCCCAGGTGGAGTGAGCTCCAAAGACCTAAACATTGATGCCAGCTTCCATCAAGACCCACTTGACCCATCGGGCAATGGAGGGGGAGGATACTGCCCTGAAGGGTTTCTTAATAATAATTGAAATCAGCAATTGTCTTTCCCCCAGTGGGCGGAGTTTGGCCGTCACTTCCTCATATGTCTTTAGACACCTTACCACACACAGTTTGGGTGTATGCTCAAATGCTGGATAAGTTACCGACCTGGTATTACACTTTGTCCGTCTGGATATCGTGAATGTCACTCCCTCAGAAGAAAAACCCTAGCGGATATATCTAGAGCTCTCACATCTGAGACTCGTTTGCACGAGATGAGGCATAGCAGAGTAGCTAGCTTTGCTGACAACTCTTTCCATGAGAGATACTGGTTGTCTGGCCATGAGGTCAAAAGACGCAGAACTTGGTTGACACCCCATAGCGTAGAATACCTGGGTTCAGGAGGTCTGGCCAATCTAATGCCTTCCAGCAGTTTGCACACCCACGGGTGTTTCCCCACCAGGGAATTGTTAATCGGGGAGAGTCCCGCCGATATCGCGGATCGAACCAAGGTAATCGAACAATAAGACTGACTGGATTCCGCTAGATCCGCTAAGAAGTTTATGATATCTGTAATTTGGGCCCCCATGTGATTGATGTGCCTTCCCACGCACCAACGAGCCCAGCGGTTCCAGGCTGATCTGTACCTCTTACAGGTGCTTGGGGCCCAGGCTTGTCTGATGAATTTCTCAGCCTCCTGTGAAAGTCTGTGGTCCGTCCAATAATACCGGAAATCCTCCAAGCCACCAGAGAGAGGTGGCCCTGAAGGACCAGCGGGTGAGACTGTCCCTCTGGATTCAATAGGATCGTCGGGCCGACCGGAAGCGGAATTGGAAGATCGCGGGAGAGTTCCAGAAGGGAAGGGAACCACACCTGGGACCTCCAAAGCGGGGTACTCAAGATCACTGTCGCCCCTTGGCGACGAATCAGCGCTGTCACTCTCGGGATCAAGAGGAAAGGGGCGAACGCATAACTCTGCTCCTGACCCCAATCCTGAAGGAAAGCGTCCACTGCCGTCGCACCGGGATCCGGATACCAGCTGAAATACTGAGGTAGCTGGGCATTCCACCTGGATGCAAAGAGGTCCACTGAACAGGGGTCCCAGCGCTCCATAAGCGAGGAACACCGCTCTGTCCAGTCGCCAATCGCTGGGATCCTCCAGATATCTGGAGTTCCAGTCCGCCAGGGTGTTCTGGGACCCTGGAAGGTGTTCCGCCGTCACCGATATTTGCCGTTGGAGGCAGAAGTGCCAGAAGTCCTTTGCAAACTCCGCCAGGGCCTTCGAGTGGGTGCCCCCCAAACGGTTGATATACCGTACCGCCAAAATGTTGTCCATTATCAGGAGAATGCAACAGGAGACCTTGTCCAGCGTCAGGGATCTGATCACAAAGGAACCCGCTAGGATTTCCAGGCAGTTAATGTGGAGGCTGAGTTCCCGGTGGGTCCAGCGTCCCCCGAATGAGACATCCCCACATCGAGCCCCCCAGCCGTAGCGGCTGGCGTCCGACTCGATCACAAGATCCGGCCAGGCTCCAAAGATCGCCCTGCCATTCCACGCCTCCATATGATCCAGCCACCACTGGATCTCTGTCCGCGTCTCCTGGGGAAGAGCTATCAGCTCGTAGTAAGAGAGGCCACGCCGTAGGTGATGAGCTTTGAGGCGCTGGAGGGCCCTGTAATGGAGCGGGCCCGGGAAGATAGCCTGAATCGAGGATGAGAGGGGTCCCACCACTCTGGCCAACTGCCGTAGCGAGATCCTGTCCCGCCTCAAGACTTTGGACAACTCCTTCTTGATCTTTGTAATCTTCGAGCCTGGGAGACTGAGGGAGGCCGCCTGGGAGTCGATGAGGAACCCCAGAAAGGTCATGGACTGAGAGGGAAGAAGGTCCAACTTCTGGGGGTTTATCACGAACCCCAAGTCCTGGAGGAGCTGAATAGTTGTGTTTGCATTGGATAGTAGCCGCATGCGAGACTGGTCCATCAGGAGGATGTTGTCAAGGTAAATGATCAAGTGGATCCCTCAAGACCGTAGGTACTCCACTACTGGTTTGAGCAGCTTCGTGAAACACCACGGTGCTGACGACAGTCCGAACGGCAGGGACGTAAACTCGAACACCTGATCCTTCCAGATGAACTGAAGGAATCGTCGGTGAGGGGGAAAGATTGGGACCGTAAGGTAAGCATCCTTGAGGTCCAACCGAATCATCCAATCCCTGTGCAGCAGGAGATCCCTGAGAATGTGAATGCCCTCCATTTTGAAGTGCCGATAAGCGACCCACTCGTTGAAGGCTCTGAGGTTGATGACTGGTCGGAAGCCCTTGTCTTTTTTCTCTACGAAAAAGAGATTGCTCACAAAACCTCTGGGATGACGGACAGATATGCAAATTGCTTCCTTTTGCAGGAGCCCCTGGACCTCCATGTCTATCATTGCCCTGTCCAACTCCAAAATGACCAAGGGACGCGGTGGTACTTCCTGAACCGGAGTCCCCCAGAACTCTATGTGGAAGCCTGACACTGTCTGAAGAACCCAGGCGTCCGATGTTAACTGGGCCCACTTGTGAGCAAATAATTGCAGCCCCCCCCGAGAATTTGAGGGGAAAAAAGGGTAATACTCACCGTTGGCACCTCCGGGGGCGTTGGCTCCACCCCAGGCTCCCCTTCTGTTCTTTCCTCTACCCCGATTGGGGAAGAAGGCGCCCTGTTGGCCGTCTCTCCATCCGTTGTTCCTTGAGGGGTAGGAACTGGGGCCTTGCTGGTACACGCGGCCGGAGGAGCGACCCCTGCCTCTTCCAGCCCCGCCAAAAACCTTCCCCGGGAAGATCTTTGTAATGGAGCTTTGCGCCTTATCAAGCACTGAAAAGGTGGCTACAAATTTGCTCAACTCCTTCACGAAGGGATCGCCAAACAAATTCCCTTGGGCAATAGCCCCAGCCTCTGAGTTGGAGAGTTCTCCTAACTTGGGGTCGATTTTAATGAGAAGGGACCTTCTCCTTTCTGCCAAGAGGGCACAGTTGGCATTTCCTAAAAGGCATACCGCCCTCTGGGCCCATCCCGCCACGATATCTGTAGGCATGGGAGTATTGTTGCGCTTCGCGTGCTCGGCGAGTTGAATGATCTGAGTTAGGGGTCCCAGGACGTCCAACAATTTGTCCTGGCAACCCCTCCAGGAGCGGTCTATGCCGTTCTTGGGATCCCTCACGTATATAGCGAAGAACGTGCACATCTTCGGGTCTATTTCGGGAGTTGCCGCTACTTTGTCTGGCAGAGTAGGGCGAGGGCATTCGACCCGCAACCTGGCTCTAACCTCTTTTTCTAGAGGCTGCCGGATTTTCTGGCGACATAGTCCGCCACTCTCTTGTCTGGATGCCATTCCGAGGATCTAGGATGGTATATATCCTCTGGCTGAAACATTTCTGAATCGGAGTCCTCAGCCTCTTGCGGGTCAGACAAATTGGAGGTTGGACGCCACGGACGCCCTGAATCCTGGTCCTCCTCCGAGGAGGAATCCCCTTCTGTGTCCCCCTCGACCCGCTTGGGTGACCCCGCGTCAGGGTCCAGTATGAGGTGAACCACTTCACCGGTCTCTCTGGGTTCTGAACCCTCCCGGAAGGGTGGACTCTTCAGCGTGCGTGCACTCTAATGGAACGCTTCAGTAAGGATACCGAAGCCCTCCAGGTGCCCGCGTCACGCTTGCGAATTTTCTTGGGGGCCGCCGTACCCTTTTGGTCAGCCCCCGTCCCCCCAAACGTGCCTCTCCCCTTACACACATGATCCGACAGCTTGGCCACACTATCCTTTAAGGGGGCCAAGGCCCTACTGATGGCCTGGGTAATGAGGAGGTCCACCTCAGGGGGCAGCACCCGCTGAGAGGAGCCCTCCCAGGGGACAGGTTGGGGTAATTGTCGTGGTCCTGTGAAGACTGCATCGAGGGACAGAGAGAGGGTAATGACAGGAGAAAAAACTCCCTTATAATATACACAGGGAAGCCCCCCCGCACACCTGTCAGGAAAAGTCAGAGACAGCAAGGCCTCGACGCGCGATCCGCGATTGTCACGTTGTTCTCTGCAAGAGAGGTCAATCAACCGCAAACACGGTGGAATGCGGGGGTTGGAGGGTTAAAAGTGAGCAGGGACTCACTGGAAACCCTAGCGCGTTGCCCTGGGGCGATCGAGCGCTTTACGGGGCTCAAATCGCTTGAGGAAATGCTTCGAGAACCAGAGCGCGTGAAAGAGCACCCTCTGGTGGACCCGGCATAGATTTAAATCAAACCGCACTCGGGCAATGTAAAAATGCCTACCGCGTGTCCCTGGTGCCAAGCAGCAAGGTCAAACAAGCACACGCGTGGCGAGCGCTAAGCGAAGACCACAAGAATGACGCAAAAGTCAAAAATAACACGCAAGCACTCTTCCAACTCAGAGACAGTAAGGAATGACACTTAACTGACGAATGAGCAGTGAAGAAAGAGAGGACGGACGTCGTCACGGAGGGATATTTATACGGACTGTCGGATAACATTGTGATTGGACATTGGTTACCATGGGGATGTGGTCCCATGGGTGTTGTAGTTCGTTTTTTATTGTTGAACTTTGAACCTTCTGTTAATAAAAATTGAATAAAAAGTGAAGAAAGATGATTCATAATCCTGACATAGAATCAATCATGTGAAGCAGGATCTTTGTTATGAATCAGTTCCTACTCTACCTGATCCACGTGAATTTTAGCTCTGTACAGTGATGTAAGGTGTCTAAATCCTAAGTAACCCGGGGGCTCAGAGAGGCACACCACATTAAAAATTAAAAGAAGTGATACCAAAATGTAAAGTGTAAAAATTTATATTTCGGCTTCTAGTGCACTTCCTAAAAACCAACTGTCCATCCCCAAATGTTCAACAGTTTACAGAACCATGCATCTTGGAATCTTAATCTACTTCCTCACACAATGAAAATGTCTCAAAACCAAAGGCTTTTCCTAGATAACTATACATCATACAATTTCTGTGTCTGCGTTCCTAGAAATAGAAAACTAATGCACACAACCAGGTCCAATCCTGCACAATCCCATCCCACACAACTAGAAATTACAAAGATGGAACAGTTGATAGAAGAATGTTTATTAGTGAAAGAGCATAGAATTACATTTTATTACAAGACTAAAGGCTCATGTTACATTTTTTTCTTGCTTTGAATCCCAATAGCAGCCAAGAATAAAAGACCTGCATTACCTAGAAACATCAGGTAAAAAAAGAAAACAATGTAACCACAATAACTCAACTAATCAAAATACGTGTAACCTAATCATTATCTTGACTGGGAGAAACAAGCCCTCTTTTCTTGCTGCTCACAGTCAAGATACATATTGTGTTATGGTATATGTCAGTTTTCATAATTATCACTTAATTATGTATAGTTGTGTCACTCATTACTGTCTATGAGTAGTGTTTTGGGGTGGTTTCTGCTATTCTTGATTTGAAATTAATAGTTTTCTCCTCTCACTGTTGTGCGCTGTCCTGTCTTTGCTTGTGACCCTACATTTTAGACAGTTGCGTCTTCTGATGTGTGCTCTTTGCTCTTTCCTCTGTAGATTCAGCCTATTGCGTCTTCCGATCGCGATCTTCCCTCTGGGAATTTTGGCTGCTGGTGTCTCCGGCGTGGCTCTCATCTACCTTGTTCCAGTCGTGTGCTGTCTTTGGCGCTTTGCGGCCTCGTCAACAGCTTTGAACAAAGGCATCCACTGACATGCTCTGTTCTGAGATCAGTTGCTCTGCTGTTCTCCGGCACAGCTTCTTCCTCACAAACAGCTCTCCACCCAGTGGGCAGGCCTTATAACTGTCTAACCTTTCCCTTAAGTATCCTTTAAAGGAACATCCAATAAGCAGATTTATTGTTTTTCCTGCAGTTTTTCACTACAGACCTTTTTTACTTTACTCTAAATTTACAAAGGGTTCAATTCTCCATGATATGAGACAAAAAAAATGTAATTACATAAATAATATTAATTATACTTAGTTTAATTGGTAACTAATTTTAATTATACAATGACCTTTAAGTTTTTTTTAACCTGTATTAATTTACCTTGACCTAGTTATTTCTCCATTTATGTTCTCTTTTTCTAACAATGTACAGAGGAAGCGATAACGAGGAGGAAGAGGTTCACAATTTTATAGAGGATTTGGGTTCTTTCGTTAAAGACTCTGTTCAACAAGTGGTTTCATCCTCTATAACTGGCATTGCTAAATCTTTGGAAGCCTCTGTCAAAAAATGCTTGATCAGAAGTATAGCGTTGCTTGAGGGAAAGGAAAAAGGCACTTATCATCTAATAAAAATACATTGATTGTTATGGAAAATGTATCCCCGAAAAATTCAGGTCCTCCAGGCCGAGAGATTCATAATGCAGGAAATAAAACATTTTTTTCCAATACAAATTACTAAGCTGAGTGATACTGATGCTGATATCGATGATTAAAATGATGTTCTCGGGGATAACAATGACGTGGATTCAGATCTTAAGATTTGGCAAGGGCCTCCTGAGAAGAGGCGTGGAATTTCTCAGTTGAATGTTGAGAATGTTCCCAACATGCAAAGCCAATGGTTTCAGATCATTTGGGGGAACCTATGTTTGACCCGACTTTGATTCATCACCCAAAATCTCTGGAATGGTCCCCCTCAGATCATGTAGCAGATTATATCGCCCTCCATCTTAAACTCCCACTGGATAAACCCACTAGAAATAAGTTACATTCTGAATGTCCCTGTCCTTCTCTCCCAGACAGTATAAATGCTACTCCTGTGATTGATCCTAACATGTTAATATTTTTCTCTAAGCTTGGGAAAGATCCCAGGAAAGGAGTGGACAGGGCCTGGACTAATTGTCAGGACAGACTCCCTGACCTAAGTGATTTTCTTATGAGAATTCTGGGTTTGGCTGAGGATGCTGAATTAGACAATTCACAAGTTGGCCCAGAAATGTAATCTAATTGGTCTCAGAGAGCTATATGTATTCTAGGTAATTCCAATGCTTACATAGCCCAGGAACAAAGGAAAAGTATCTTCTTAAAAACTGACCGTAAATTGGGCAACTAATCGACCAATGAGGAGGGTCAACAGGTGAATGGCCTTCTATTTGGAGACACTTTTATCAAGAAGTTGAGTAAATATGTAGCAACCTTGCTTCTACTGACAAGGCTCTGTATTCCATGAGAAAAATCTTTGGCTCTCATGTTTTCAGGAGGCCAGAAAAGCCCGGAGTTCCATTGTCACCCGCTAGCGCTCTAGAGGAATCAGCTATAAAGGCTCCTATGGTCAAGCATTCAATCAGGACATCAAACCCCATTACTATCTCCATTGGAGCAGAGGTTTCAGCTCAAGAGGCTATTAGCATAGAGGATCACAATCTACAGGTAAGACTTTACGTTTCTGACCGTCTTCCCATAGGGTGTCGTTTAAAATATTTCCTGACGGATGTCTGATCAAATACCTTAGATCCTTGGGTCTTTCAACCGGTTCTGGGCTAGCGTATACATTTATACCAAACCCGTTCCCAGCATTTCCGGCCTCAACCTCTAATTTTTTCTAAAAAACAATCCAATTTGATACAAATAAAGGTTCAGTCTCTTCTTTCCAAGAGGGTAATAGAACCCACAAAATTCTACCCTTCTGGATTCATAAGTACAATATTTTTAGTTCAGAAGAAATACAAAAAAGTTTGTCCAGTAATAAATCTGAAATCTTTCAACAATTTTGTGGTCTATTACCAATTCAAAATGGAGATGATTGTTCATCTAAGAGATTTTTTACTTCAGAACTATTGGATGATTCACTTAGATCAGCAAGGTGCATATCTGATCATTCTGGTGGACCCACTTAAACAGGTAGTACCTTCAGTTTTTAAAGGGAAATTAAAGTTTACCAATTTAGAACCCTTCCTTTTGGTGTCTCTTCAGCACCTTGGTGCTTCATGAGGGTGATGAAATCCGTGTTGGCCCACTTAGGAGCTCAAGGAACCATATTTATTGTGTATTTAGACAACTTTCTTCTTTTTGCTCAGGCAAAACTCAACTTCAGACACACCTCAACAGTTGTCTGGAGTTATTGCAGAACCTTGCTTTTCGCGTAAATTTGGAAAAAGTCATTTCTCACCCTCTCCCAACAAATAGAATTTCTGGGTTTTCTCATAGACACGAACAAGGCGATTGTTCAACAAAAGGTCATTCTTGTAAGGAAGGAAATTCAATATTCTTAAATTTTTTCGCTAATTTCTTTAATACCTTTAGCTTGTTTAGTTGGCCTTTTAGCGTCTTCTATACAGGCCATTTTTTCAGAGCCCCTACATTATGGGGCTCTTCGGCAGTTTAAAATTCATCACTTTTGCAAAGGGCTTTCTTATTTAGAATGAATTCCTTTGGATCTGGAATCTCAAGAAGAGGTACGATGGTGGCTAAATCACCTAGAGGCTTGGGACGGAACAGCAATATTTTCCACTGTTCCAGATCTTATTTTGGAATCCGACGCCAGTCGATTTGGTTGGGGTGCAAGATTTGGTCATATTTTGACTGGAGGCACTTGGTCAGATCAGGAATCTTGATTGTGCATAAGTTGCTTAGAATTACTTGCATGTTCTTTCACAATTTGAACCTTCACCAGGTATTGAATCGGTAGTTTGATTCTGTTAACAATGAGCAATCTTTGGGCAGTTCACTACATCAGTCATCAGAGACAAATAACGTTCAAACCCTTAGCAAGATTTGGCCAAGAGCTTTGTAAAGTTCAGTCTAAAACAGAAACTTTCAGTTCAAGTGAAATACCTGCCTTGAAACCACAACACCATTGCAGATTGGGTGATACAGGAATCTTCAGGATTCCAGCGGTTGGCATCTACATTGTTCTATATTCAAGGAGATTTCTTCAAAGTGTGGTCCAGTGCTGATAGTTATGTTTGCATCCTGGTTAACTGGTTAAACTTGTTGAAGCTGATATACTAATTAGAAAATCATTAATGATGTTTACATGTTTGAATAGTGAAAAATTTGTAGAAGAATTAATCGTAGAGAAAAATAATGTGCACGTTTGAAAATGTGCCCTCGGGGTACGACCGCCATGTGTACGAGATTGTAATAGTATAACTGAAACTGTATGAAATAATGAAAATATATGAGAAAAATGTAGTAATATGTCATTGAAATGTATAACCTATGTTTTACTTCAATTTGTAATGTTAACTTAGCTGAATTTAAGGCCTAGTCTTCCTAGTTCTCGCACACAGAGAGCAGAAACAATCACCGCGTTTGCAAGAAGCTGCTACAACCTGTATTTGGCTCACTAGACGTTGAAGTTGCTTAGCTAGAATTTTCTGCAATGTACCGGCAGACAGGAGATGATGAAGACAATTTGATACAATTATGTGTAGAGCAGGCTAAATGTACTTTCCCAGGACTTGAACAACGAAGTCACTGACTGAAGAGGAACATGCAACAATTTCGATACCTGAAGAGCCGGATGATGAGGACATCGTATAGCGGACCAATCCACATCTTGTGAAATGACTAATATGGAAAACAGTAGGTTTGGTAAACAAACACTATGGGGGTCATTACAACATTGGCGGTAAAAGCCGCTTACCGCCGTGCAAAAGACCGCCAATACACCGCCGCGGCCGCGGAATTCCGCCACAGCTATTATGACCCACATCTCGGAATCCGCCGAAATACAGACACACACACAAGTCCGCCACACCAAAGGTCAGTGTTAAACTGGTGAAAAAAAAACCTCCACCTCCACGGCAACAGAAACACGCCCATGCTATTACAACCCACGAATCCACGCGGCGGTCTTTCAACCGCAGTATTCCATTGGCGGTACACACTGCCGCGCTCAAAATACACACACATCTCCAAAACACCGCCACATTGGACAATTCAAAATACACACACCTGATACACATACAAACACCACTCCCACACACCCAACACAATATAAAACACACACCCACATCACCCACAAACACCTACGACCACAAATTAGTCACGAAGGCCAGAGAGACAGCACAGAATAGACAATCCCACCACACAGAGGCACACAACACCATCACCCACACAACATCCACGCACAAAACACCACACACCACTACACATCACCACACACATCAACACTGACACCGTCCCACACATCAGACACACACCACCCCTTGTCACGCCAAAGACACCCCCGCTTTTCCGAGGAGGAGCTCCGGGTCATGGTGGAGGAAATCCTACGGGTAGAGCCACATCTATTTGGCTCACAGGTGCAGCACACATCCATAGCCAGGAAGATGGAGCTACGGCGCAGAATCGTGGATAGGCTCAACGCTGTGGGACAGCATCCAAGAAATCGGGAGGACATCAGGAAGAGGTGGAACGACCTACGGGGGAAGGTGCGTTCAGCGGTCTCCAGGCACAACATCGCGGTTCAGCGGACTTGCGGCATACCCCCACAACTAACAACATGGGAGGAGCAAGTCTTGACCATCATGCATCCAGAGGGCCTCGGAGGAGTCGGTGGAGGAATGGACACTGGTAAGTCAAATCTTAACTGTCATATCCCCCACCCTACCTGCATGCTATCACACACCCCCACCCTCACACCCTCCCCTATCACTCCAACTCCTCACTAATGTACTAATAACACAAACCACACATCCCAACACCAAGCCCTGCATGACACAACTAAGCATGGACACCCATCACTAAAGCATGCTCACTGCACATACCCATAACAAACCCTAACCCTCATCACACAAGCCCCCACATAGGAATGCTTGCACTGGGGTACACGCACACCCACCCATTGCACACCATGACACACACACATGCAATAATCATGCTCTTATGCCCCTGCAGGATCACGAAGGACCGTCACCACACCGGAGGGTCCAGACAACTCCACTCCACCCACAGAAGAGGCCCACAGTGACGATAGCAGCTCTGCCCTACTGGATCCTGATGACCAGCCCGGACCATCGTGGGCCTCGGGACAGTCGGTTCCCCTTGCACAGGCACAGCCCAACACTGACCTTCCACCCTCTGGTAACACCAGCACAGCACCCACCCAGCGGGCCCAAACCTCCGTACCCAGGACAGGTCAATCAGCTGTGTGTCCACCACTACAGGGAACCCAGGTTAACCCACCACCCCAACAACAACAGGGACCTGGGGGCAGTGGTAGTGGGCACACGTTCCAGGGGACGGAGGCACAGGAACACAGGGGAACTGGGAGGGCTGCTGTGCGACAGGGGGCGGACAGGCCAAGGGAACCCACTCTCCAAGAGGCCCTCTCCTCCATCATGGGAGCATACCACCACTCCCAGGAGACGATGGCCACGGTCCTGGTCAAGTTTCAGGAGACCCAGCGCCTGCAGGAGGACCAGTATTTGGGGTTCAGGGAGGAGCTCAGGACCATCAGCTCCGCCTTGGGCACCATCGTAGGGGTGCTGAAGGACATACAGCAGACCTTGAGGGACACCGTGGCTCTCCAAGGGGCCCCTGACACTAGCATGGACGATGAACTGCCCACCACCTCCGCTGGCGATAGTGGACAGGACGCCCCACCACAGGACCACCACACCAGCACCCCACCCCCTGCAGACGGACAACCACCACACAAGTGGTCCCTGAGATCCAGGAACAGGACAGAGCAAGATGGCAAGACCCCGCCAGGAAATGAGACCACCCTGATTGTCCGCCCACTGTCCCACTTTGTTACCCTGTCCATACTTAAACTGCCCCAGCTCCACTTCCTATGCCCATATGGGCAGTGCACCTGTGAGACTAATAGACTGGACTCTGCCATGGACATTCCTCCACCATCACCCATCACCATTTTACAACCCCCCTCCATTTTTGAGCACTTAAATAAACACCCTTGAACCACAAAACAATGTTGAGTCAGTCTATGATTTGGTAAAATGTATTATCAATGACAGTGTCAAAATGCGTTTCTAGTTGTAAAGGCAACATACCTATGTCACACATCACAAGTCCTTGAAGGATGCATGCAGATGACACACGTTGGTAAGCACACCTGTGAAACCGTAATGGAAAGGAACAACTCAGTTACCAAATAATCCTATGAAATTACACACAGGATAGAGGAAGACGTGTGAGAGTGAATGTAATGGTAAAAATGAAAATGTTCTCACCTGTGTGTCACTGGAAATATTGCTGTATGACTGACTCCCTGTTGTCGTTGTCTTCTTCCTCAGCTACCTCCTCATCACTGTCCACAGGCTCCACAGCTGCCACAACACCGTCATCTGGACCATCCTCCTGCAGAAAAGGCACCTGGCGTCGCAATGCAAGATTGTGAAGCATAGAGCAGGCGATGATGATCTGGCACACCTTCTTCGGTGAGTAGAATAGGGAACCACCTGTCATATGGAGGCACCTGAACCTGGCCTTCAGAAGGCCGAAGGTGCGTTCGATCACCCTCCTACTCCGCCCATGGGCCTCATTGTAGCGTTCCTCTGCCCTGGTCCTGGGATTCCTCACTGGGGTCAATAGCCAGGACAGGTTGGGGTAACCAGAGTCTCCTAATAGCCACACACTGTGCCTCTGGAGTTGACCCATCATATCAGGGATGCTGCTATTCCGCAGGATGTATGCGTCATGCACTTAGCCAGGAAACATAGCATTTACCTGAGAGATGTACTGGTCTGCCAAACATACCATCTGTACATTCATGGAATGATAACTCTTCCGGTTCCTGTACACCTGTTCACTCCTGTGGGGGGGGGAACAGAGCTACATGGGTCCCATCAATAGCACCTATGATGTAGGGGATATGTCCACGGGCATAGAAGTCACCTTTCACTGTAGCCAGATCTTCCACCTCAGGGAAAATGATGTATCTCCTTACGTGTTTCAGCAGGGCAGACAAGACTCTGGACAGCACGTTGGAAAACATAGGCTGGGACATCCCTGATGCCATGGCCACTGTTGTCTGAAAAGACCCACTTGCAAGGAAATGGAGCACTGACAGCACCTGCACGTCGGGGGGGATTCCAGTGGGATGGCGGATTGGTGACATCAGGTCTGGCTCCAACTGGGTACATAGTTCATGGATAGTGGCACGGTCAAACCTGTAGGTGACGATTAAATGTCGCTCCTCCATTGTCAACAGGTCCACCAGCAGTCGGTACACTGGAGGATTCCGCCATCTTCTCAATTGTCCCAAATGACGGTGCCTACGAAGGACAACAGTGACCACAGAGTCAACTTTTTTCCAGGTATGTACCCACAGTTACACAGAACACGACACCAAACACAAAACCCTTCCTGTATGTGTGTTGAGTTTAGGCCTAGCTATGTGTGACGCAGAAGTAAATGAAGCCATGTGGGCCCCTGACATGGCGGCTGCCTGACCTCTAAACTGGGACAATGGGATTGTGGGGTAACTGCGTTGCCGTTGCACACCGTCGCGGTAGGCGGTCGTAGACCGCGGCGCAATGCTGCATTGGTTAGCATTGTACCCCATGGGTCCCAGGAGCCAATGAACAAGTGTGCCGCCGGTGATGATACGCACCGCCGCGGACGTCACTGCCACGGACGTCACCACCATTTTCTATCTGTTCAATCACTAGATACCTGATCTTCGACAGGAGAGGACCTACACTGCAAGTGCTGCTGTGACCTCGGTCTGGAAGCGACGATGGCTGCTGCGTCTGGGGTAAGGGCCCCTGCCTTCAATGCTCAGGAGTTGGAGAAACTAGTAGACGGGGTCCTCCCCCAGTACACGGTACTCTACGGTCCTCCAGACCAACAGGTTAGTACACAGGTAGCACGTTGTATGGGCTAGGCCTGGGTGGAGAGGGCTGGTTGTAAGAGGGAAGGGGGCAGAGTTCAGGGAACATTAATGCATGTGAATGAATGTGCCACATGTCTAGGGTAGGGAGGGGGGACACTCACATCGACGGTGCAGTTGGTAATGACTTCTCTTCTTCCCTTGTGCATGTCATGTAGGTCAGCGCCCACCAGAAGAAGGACATTTGGCGTGCCATCGCCAAGGACGTCCGGACCCTGGGGGTCCACCAGAGACGGGGCACCCACTGCCGTAAAAGATGGGAGGACATTCGCCGCTGGAGCAAGAAGACGGCGGAGGCTCAGCTGGGGATGGCCCGTTGCACCATGACCCCTCTGATGTTCCGGATCCTGGCGGTGGCCTACCCGGAGTTGGATGGGCGCTTGAGGGCATCACAGCAGACACAAGGGGGTGAGTACAACCTCATTCTGGGTACTTGGCGCGCAGTGGAGGGGCTGGCTGAGGGAGGAGGGCTGTGGGTGTACCTAGGCCAGGCAGAAATACGTAGGCTAGGCCCCTCCGTAATGCAGGCCATGTGGCACTCTACCCCACCGCAGTAGAGTGCCAAGTACAGGTATACATGCCCCTGTGGCATCCATGTGTGCAGATGTCCACCATAGCCATGTAGGCCAGATCCCAGAAGTTGCATCTGTAGAGGCCAGGAGCACGGCGTAGTGCAGGGGGCTGCTGTGTCTGTATTGTCCGCCAACGGTAGCGGTATGCCATGCTCTCAACCTGTCTTTCTTCTGTCTTCCCCCCCCTTTTTGTGCTCTCCCTGTTCTTTTGTGCATCAGCATCATCAGGCGGAGGTACAGTGGCACCAGAGCACGAGGGAGCTGCATCCCACATGGCCATGGAGGGCCACACCACGGACTCAGAATGCACAAGTGGGACGGAGGGCGAGGGGAGCTTCACGTCGGCCACCGGATCACCAACCAGCGACACGGACTCGTCCGCCGATGGGAGCTCCCTTGTGGTGGCGGCACCATCTGTGCGCCCCACTTCTACAGGTACAGCCGCCACCTCCCCTACCAGCACTGCCCTCCCAGCAGCCCCTCAGTGTTCGCCCCGTGCCCGCTCACCCAGGAGGGTGGGCATCACCTTCGCCCCAGGCACCTCAGGCCCTGCCCCAGTCACCCCTGCTGCCCTCAGTGAGTAGGCCATTGACCTCCTCAGGTCACTCACTGTTGGGCAGTCTACCATTGTGAATGCCATCCAGGGTGTAGAAAGGGAGTTGCAACACGGTAATGCATTCCTGGAGGGCATTCATTCTGGTCAGGCTGTCCTTCAGCGAACCCTGCAATCTCTGGCCTCAGCACTGATGGCAGCCATTGTCCCTGTCTCTAGCCTCCCCCCATCCCAAGCACACCATCAGACCAGCATGCACACACCTCAACACACAAAAGTAGCTCAGGCAAACATAGACACCACACATCCCACAGGCACTCACACAAGCATCACCCACATAAGGACACAGCAACATTCACTGCCTCCACTGTGTCCTCATCGTCTCCCTCCTCCCTCCCAGTGTCGTCTACACTCTCACCTGCATGCATTACATCTACAGGCACAAGGACTCGCACCAGAACACCCAGCACCACACCCCGCTCACCTGCAATCACCACCTCCACTCCCATTTACACGTCCCCTGTGTCCTCTCCCGGTGTGTCTGTGACGCCCCCTCCCAAAGTACACAAACGCGGGCACCCACACACCCAACATCCATCCACCTTACAACAGCCTCCAGTACCTGCACCTGCACCCAAAACACTTAAAGTGACACCTCCTACAACCACCTCCTCTTCCTCCACTCCCAGACCCCCTCCAGCTACCCATCCCAGTGTTCGTCAGAAACTGTCCCTCTGCAAAGTTGACCTTTTTGCCCCCACCCCTCCTCCAATTCATCAGTCCCGTCGTAGCGCCTCAGCCAAAAAGCCTCCAGTACCAGTGGTGCGTGTTCAAGGTGTGTGGAGTGCACCGGCCACCAGGGCAGGCAGTGTGACACGGAGCCAAGGCACTGCCAGTCCACTCCCTGTAAAGGCTCTGAAGTTGGAAAGTGGCCGACGGGACCGTGTGAAGACTCCTGGAGGCAAAACAACTCACAGGGGTCCAGGGGGATTGCAGAGTCAGCTGTGACTCCTCCAAAGGTGGGGAAGGGCCAGAAGAAGTCTGCACAGCCTGGTGTGAGCATCACGGCAGAGAAGGGCGGCATCCTTCCCGGCGGCCCGGATGCCACCGCCAGCACCGTCGTCACTGGTCAGGAGACCACCGCCGGAGTCAGTGCCCAGGAGGGCCCAAGTATCGTCACTGGTCAGGAGACCACCGCCACCGCCGGAGTCAGTGCCCAGGAGGGCCCAAGTATCGTCACTGGTTCGGAGTCCACCGCCAGAGTCATTGCCCAGGAGGGCACGAGTATCGTCACTCGTCAGGAGACCACCGCCAGACTCATTGCCCAGGAGGACCCGAGTATCGTCACTGGTCAGGAGACCACCGCCAGAGTCATTGCCCAGGAGGGCCCGAGTATCGTCACTGGTCAAGAGACCACCGCCAGAGTCATTGCCCAGGAGGGCACGAGTATTGTCACTGGTCAGGAGACCACCGCCAGAGTCATTGCCCAGGAGGGCCCCGGCAGCCACAGCCCCGCTGGGCAATGAGGGACCGTCATGCCACACACCAATGCCCAGTCCAGATAACGTCATGCCACACACCAATGCCCAGTCCAGAGAACGTCATGCCACACACCAATGCCCAGTCCAGAGAACGTCATGCCACACACCAATGCCCTGTCCAGAGACCGCCATGGCAAAGCACAGCTGAACAGTCCAGAGACCGCCATGGCAAAGCACCGCTGAACAGTCCCGAACCGCCATGGCAAAGCACCGCTGAACAGTCCAGAGACCGCCATGGCAAAGCACTGCTGAATAGTCCAGAACCGCCATGGCAAAGCACCGCTGAACAGTCCAGAGACCGCCATGGCAAAGCACCGCTGAACAGTCCAGAACCGCCATGGCAAAGCACCGCTGAACAGTCCAGAGACCGCCATGGCAAAGCACCGCTGAACAGTCCAGAGACCGCCATGGCAAAGCACCGCTGAACAGTCCAGAACCGCCATGGCAAAGCACCGCTGAACAGTCCTGAACCGCCATGGCAAAGCACCGCTGAACAGTCCCGAACCGCCATGGCAAAGCACCGCTGAACAGTCCAGAGACCGCCATGGCAAAGCACTGCTGAATAGTCCAGAACCGCCATGGCAAAGCACCGCTGAACAGTCCAGAGACCGCCATGGCAAAGCACCGCTGAACAGTCCAGAACCGCCATGGCAAAGCACCGCTGAACAGTCCAGAGACCGCCATGGCAAAGCACCGCTGAACAGTCCAGAGACCGCCATGGCAAAGCACCGCTGAACAGGGCATGCACCGCTGAAGAAGGAAAAGACCGCCACATCAAGCATCGTTATCCCATGTGCAGCTGGGACAGTGACGGGACCGGAACTGTCACGGGGAGACTAATCCAGTCTGGGCACCATTCCCCCTCCAGAACCAGTGGAGACTGTTATCCACTTGAGAGACTGTGGCTTTGCACTCCCCAGGATGGTCCAGTGGGCAACCCACCCACTGTAGAGACTTGAGAGACTGTGGCTTTGCACTCCCCAGGATGGTCCAGTGGGCAACCCACCCACTGTAGAGACTTGAGAGACTGTGGCTTTGCACTCCCCAGGATGTAACAGTGGGCAAACCACCCACTGTAGAGACTTGAGAAACTGGCTTTGCACTCCCCAGGATACATCAATGGGCATGGAGCCCCGTCGTGGATCTGGCTTTGCACTCATCCGGTTGAGGTGCCCCCCCTTCCCTTCCCCCAGACGTGCCTGTTGTATTTCTCTCTGATGCCCCGGCAGTGTTCTCTCCGTTTGTGGACAGGTATCTTGTGTGGGCCTCGCCCATACATTTTTGGACTAGTGGTGCACGGACATTGATATGTGCATATCTGCACTACTTCTCGTAATGTATATACTTTTGAATGATTTTATAATATATCTGTATATATTTGAGACATGTATATTGATACATTACAATGTTTGAACTGATTTCGTTTTGTCTTTGCATCCTTCCGGGGGGGTTGTGGGTTGTTACTGTGATGTTTCTACATGCATTGGTGTGTGTGTTGTAATATGCGAGGGTGGGGGTGGGCGTGGGGGTGTTGCGTGTGTGTCCCCCTGACTTTTGCCTCCCCCCTCCCCTATGTCGTAGGTGCAGTACTTACTGTTGTCTTCGCCGGCGCCGGCGTTGGTCTTCGTAGATGAGTAGGAATACAAGGGCCAGTAGGATTTGTAATTCCGGCTCCATGGTGTCCTCCTTCCTCGTGGGATGTGTTCAGGTGAGCGTTTTCACATTGCAGAAACTGTTTCCGCCGTGTTTTTATCCACGGTGAATCCGCCCTGGAAAAGGTGGCAGATTGGCGGGTTGTGATACTATGGGCGGTACATTGTCTTCCGCCTGTCTGTTGGCGGTGACCACCGCGCTAATTGTCTGTACCGCCGTGGCGGGCGGTGTGTTAAAGTGGCTGTCTTTGTTGGCGGTTTCCACCAGGGTCATGATTCCCTTTTTTTCTCCGCCAGCCTGTTTGCGGTATTACCGCCGCTTTAACACCGACCGCCAGGGTTGTAATGACCCCCTATATGTTAAAGTCATGTCTGCTGACTGATTGACCAATTAGGAATTAGGGGGATGGACTGGGAGACCCTAATAAAAAGTCATGACAAGGGGCTAAAAACTTCAGATGTGGGAGAATTTAGAAGATGCAGGAGATGCGAGGAGTGAATTGATGACTTTAGGAAACGCTGTCCGAGGTCCTGTCATTGGGCTCATACTCTGAGAGCCTGATGTGAGGCTGACTAATTGATGACCTGACGATGAAGATCTTTGTTGCAGAACCATTCTTTTCCAAATTAATGTTTTTCTTTAAATTGTTTTACATGAAGCCCCACATGCCAATGCTAATTTTGGTTAGGTAGGCTGTTAGAGGTGACGTTGACTGTGACAAATGACTGACGAGCTATTTGCTGAACTCTGTTATTAATGCTGGTATTCTTTTGGCATATGTAGATGCTTTTATGCATGGGTTTTCTTCAAGTTATGAGAGGATGTTTTCATTAACTAATTAATAATTGAACTAATTGAATAAAGATTGATCTAACAGATGATTTAGAATTGTAATCAATAGGGAAATAAAAATTGTTTAACTCTTCAACAAGTTGTGGTTATTCAAGAGAAGATGTTTTGTTAATGGTAGTTAATTATTGATTTCAATGATCACTACATGACTAGGATACTCCATGCGATTCAAAAGGTTCATTGGCCTACACGCGTCCCCTTGTAAGTTTACTTACTAAGGACCAGGCGCGCTTACAGTTTTTGGTAGCAGCTTGATGGTTAGTTTCCTTGGAGAACTAGTTATGTGGTGATTATTGGCTATGGTGGTAGTTTAAGTTAAGGTTAAGTTGTTTGTATTTTTATGAGGTTTGATTTTTTTTTCTGAAATGGCAATTGTAGCGAAGAAAAAGACGCTGGAGTATATTGACAAGTGTAGGAGACACTTGGTTATATGTTGTAATCTGCCTGGTTTAGTAGGTTGATTGGGCGTGGTCAACAAGTCGGTGTGTGAGTTAAAGGAGCAAAATAATTTTTCGGCTTAGATTTGGCGAGTCCTATGTGCACCAGGACAGACCCATTGATCATTTGAGAGTAAAATTCGCAGGTCCAATTTTGCTTGCGAATGAGGGAGACTGAGAAAGAGGAATAGCTATATGAGGGAAAGGGCTATTGGTGAAAATCCGTAAGATCTTTGAAGCGATTGTGTCCCTTCCTGTAGTAAACCAGCAGTTTTTTTTTAGTTATTGGTATTTGGTTAAAGTGCTCGCAATAGTTTGCATTAGTTTTTGCGTGAACTGAAGTTTAGGAGGACAAGCCACAAGACTTTGTCAGCCGCAGTGTGTGAATGTGACGTCAGAGTGTGCCACGCTGGGATAGGTTGGTTAGTAAGAAGAGTCGCGAGCGGATTGGCAGCCGTCCGTAAGAGCAAATTGGTTGAGTAAGCGGGTGAAGGGAATCTTGGGAATAAAAGTCATTTCATTTTTTTATCGAAATAAAAACAATAGACAAAATGAAGTTTTTCAAGGCGTTCAGAAGTGCTATGAAGGGTGATACTTACATTAAGGCGTCAGTGGGGGAGCCAACACCACCGGAAAATTTTCCGGCTTATATTGTAATGGAGGAACGAGGTGTCGCACCATGTCTTTGGTTAAAACAGTGGTGCAAGTTGACAAAGAAGTTAGGAGCTTTAGCGTTTCCAGAGCATGGAACATTTAATTTGAGAATTTTGGACGAATTGTGAATGGCACTATGTGAGACAAAGCCATTACCGAGACCAGCACAGTTTGAGGCTTTAGCGGTTTGAGAGCTAGTGGCCAGAGGAGACTGACGAGAGTGGAGAAATCCTTAGCAGAAGCTAGGTGGGATTGGGAACAGAAAAAGTGGAGAAAAGAGACACTGCAGGGAATTAAATTGTTTCCTGCAATCGCAGAGGAAGATGAGTCAGAGCAAGAAGATACTGCCAAGGGAGGTGAAAGTACAGGAACCAAAGAAAACAAAAAGCCTTATGTAGACGATGAGGACTCAGATGTTGAGGATCTTATTACAAAGTTGTTGAGGGATCGACCTCCGCCATATGCAACCCATCCAGGGGGTCCAGGTACTAGTTCTGATCCGACTGCTTCAGCGCAGGTATCAGGAATAGTAGGACCAGTGCAGACAGATAGTGGATAGATACCAGGGGTAGTACAGAGTACACCTAATGCAGGGACTATTACTGTAGTCCAAGCACAGATGCATCCGCCATCGATACAGAGAATTTATCCAGACGTGCCAGTTCTTGAGACGATCTCGAACTTAGTAGTGCCATCGGAGCAAGTGCTCCCAAGGCCAATGCTAGTTCAGACTGAGCCGACTCCAATGTTATTGCCTCCAGCACAGCCACAGGGTTTGCCGAAGTTTACACCAATAACAGGAACACAGTCAGATGTTACACCAATAATGAATCAGGCTATGGGGGTAACTTTCCCACAAGGTACAAATGTCAGGGCAGCTCCAGACGTGATATCGCTACCGATTACTGTTGGTCCAGCGGTACCTTTATTTGCACAAAAGAAAGTGAGTGCAGGAGATCAGAGTAAAATGTCACAAAGCCTTGTGAGAAGGGGAGTGAGTGATCCAGTACAGATGATGTCATCTGTGGGTCAGACCTTTAATGGATCTAGACCGTTAATGGATCTTAGTCCGCTTGTAGGGCTTCCAGATGCAATAAATGGCCCGAATGCGAGTCAAGGTTTGAAAACGTTGTCGCCGCAAACTCAAGGCGGAGCGATGCAACAGGTACCTGTGCCAAATGCAAATAACATTTCGTTACAAGGATTGACAGCTCAGCAATTGAGAGAATGGTTGGACAGTCTAAATACACCTCATAATACATCTAAGGGTGAAGATCAGATAAATTGTGTGAGGTTAGCTACAGAAGCTACAGAGCTAGTTGAAGGAACAACGGGAGTAAATAGATTAGAATCCTACACGGAGGAAGAACTGAGGTACTTGTGTCCAAAGATTACAAAGGAGGTGGGTAAGATACACCAGAAATTGTCAGAGCTGGCAGAGAAACATGACATCGAGATTGAGAAAACAAAACATTTGAAACAAAGCTACAGGTTAGGTTTTGAGGAAAAGGACTTTGAACATATGAGGTCAACAGGAATGATGGCTCATTTAAAAGAATTGTTGCAGAGTGCTCAGATCTGGGGAGCATTAGAAAAGTGGGAAGGTAGATGGGCAAAGAAGAAGGTTAAGCGAAAACGAAATTCTCAAGAAGGGTCTGAAAATGTTCAGAAAGAAGGGAATCAGTGAAAATGCTTCAGATGAGAGAAATTCCAGGAGGGCAGTTTGTTCATGTCCCATGGCACAGAAGTGATATATTGTCATTCACAAATGATTATCCAAAACTGAGAGAGAAACCAGTTGAGTGGTATCAGCAGACAGACAGGTTTGTGGAACTCTCTAAATGTCTGTGGGAAGACTTAAATACATTGTTGGAGATAGTGGTTCCAGCTGATTTGTGGGTCGAATGAAAAAGAGCAGTGGATCGGCCAACAAGTGAACCGGAAAGGGATAGAGTAACAGGTGCACCCTCACCTGAGGTGATGAAACATTACTTTAAGGTGATTGAATTCCTGAAGACGAGAACTTCTCCCAAAAACACTGATTGGCAGAGAATTGACAGAACAGTTCAAGAAACTAAGGAGTCAATACATACTTACTATGAGAGATTGTTGAAAGCATTCAAGGAGTACAGTGGTAAGGCAGCAATTGAGCCAAAAGACATGTTGCACTTTGTGTTCAGATTCATCAAAGGGTTGAGACCAGAAATAGGACAGATGATTAAAAGTCATTTGATTTGCTAGCAGGTAAAGCCGATTGATGAGGTGTTGCGGTATGCAAAATACTGTAGTGATGAGATTGAATTGAAGCAGAAAAAGGAGAAAGCAATGGTGATGCAGATAAAGGCAGCTCAGACAGGAGTGCAAGGAGCTTTAGTACAACCAATGCCGCAGCAGCAGAGAACTATTATGTTCCAGCCTCAAGTGAGAGGTAGTAGTCGTGGAATGGACATGATTTTGGTACACTACCACAGTACCCAAATCATTCTGAACTATCAGAATGACATGCAGGGAATGAAAAAGAAGTTACCATGTAATTTGTGCGTGGGTCACTGGAAGCAGGAGTGTCCATTGATGGCGCAGGATGGTGTTGTTCAGCAAGGAGGTGATGTCAGTACATTTCAAACTGTGAAAGTCCCAAGAGACGAGAGTAAAGTATTACAGGAGAGTGAGCAAGAGCCTATCTCAACGGATACAGCAGGAGAACCGAGCACAACAGGAGGTCTCCCAGAAGCAGACGGTGCTGGAAAGCAAACAGAGCGGGTGCCAGATCAAGAGGGTGAAAGAGTTGAGACGGATCAAAGCCAAAGTGATTTGACTCCCCTTGAACCCGCTGCAAGTCCATCAAGAGAAAACACCATAGAGAAAGAAAAGGAAAAGAGTCCAATCCTGAGGAGAATACTGACAGAAGGAACGACAAAAGGAGATAATTGGCCTGAATCACAAATCGGAAAGAAGAAGGAATTGGTCATAAATGAAACAATAGAAGAAGAAGTGGATACTACGAGAAAGGATGAATTGAGTGAAGGAGAATTAGGTGGTGAGCGTAGGCTGAAAAGAAAGAGAATAGTGAGTTGAAGATACGCAGGTCCTGAGTGGGCATATGCAGCTACAAATGAATGGCAATATGAGTTTATGTCCTTTTGTTTTGATAGAGAAGTCAGTACTTTGATGTAACTTGAAGGTGCTCAAAAGACTGAGTTGTTGAGCTGATCTATAGAAAACCTAAGAAAAGACTGTTGAAATAAAACTGGAAGAGACATTGATAACCTGATATGACAATTGAAAACCGGATGTGAAAAGCTGCTAATCGAATTTGACAAAGGAAAAAAAAAAAAGAAGGGTTCCTGGATGTGAAACTGAACTGTGAGAATAGAGATATTTTCTTCATTTTTTTTTTTTTTTCTCTGTTGCACTTTATCTAAGAGTTACTTCTGCTTTCTGATTCTTTACAGATCATGGCTGAGTTAAATAATCAAGTTAGGAATGTTAGGTATTCTAGGTATTTGAGTGTTGAAGTGGCAGTTATGTGTGAAATAATGTTTATAATAATGATTGTGGGGATGTCTATTCATGATATGAAAGAGGCTGCTATTAATTCTGTTCCTGAAACTACTACACTAACAGTTTTAGAAAGGTTCAAGTTTAGATGAGAAATATTTGCATGATTATGCTAATGCTCAAGGAGAGCTTTCTTCTAATGCTTCCGCTTGTTGAGTGAGTATGTTGAGACTACGGATGCAAGAGATTGTTTTTGTCTTGTATGCATGCAAATTCCTTCCTCAGTGGAAGAAGGGGTTACGTACCATAGTCTGCCATTAACATATGGCATACGCTGTAGTCTGCTACTAACAAGATTCTATAACCAAGAGTATATACAATACTTTTATTCCAATTATGATTTAGCGTTTTCATTTGTTCCTATTATTAAGTATTTGAGTAAGATAGCTAAGGAGCATGATATAATATTAGTTAGAGGCTTATTTGAACCGACATTAACGTTTGGTACCGCATACGCTCATAAGAATAATTTAACATGTTTACTTACACCATTAGAAAAGAGCTTCATAGGGCAAACTGACGACAGGAGAAAGGCATTGAAGGAAAAGCTAGAGAAGGGATTAGAGAAAAGGATTTATAGGAATGATTATGCTTACACTGCTATTAAAACACAAGGGAAGTTAGCTTTAGATGCTTTACATGTAGGAAAGCTTTGTATGCATAGGCCAAAATCATGCACAGACACTTTATTTGTGGGTAGAGTGAATGTAGGCATGTGTTTCTGTTTCAGAGTAAATGGACCTTTATGCTGAATGGTCAGGACCCTGCGATTCCTGGGATCTACTATATTTGTGGACTTAATGCTTATTACCGTCTTCCTAGAGGATAGTATGGGACATGCTATTTAGGGATAGTTTTCCCTAACATTTATCAGCTAGATGACCTAAATAAGTTCCCGAAAGTGACTGAATTACATCATAAGCGACAGGGGAGGGAAACCTCTTCTGCAATTGTGGGAGATATTTTCTGTGCAGTAATTCCTTCTGTAGGAGTTATTTTGAATGCAAATAAGATACAGAAGTTGTCTACTATTGTGGATAACATGCTGACAAATTTTACAGGGGCAATACTTCTGTTATATACTGAATTAGCTGCGGATAGAGCTATGGTGCTTCAAAATAGGCTTCCTTTAGACATACTTTTAGCAAAAGACGGCAGAGTCTGTAGGATGATTAATGCTAGGCATTGCTGTTCATATAGTCCCAATAATGATAAGGAGATAAGAAACTTACTAACTAACTTAACTAATTCAAGTAAGGATGTGAAAGAATTAAAGGAACCAGGAGTTTGGGAGACAGTTGGAAAAGGATTTGCTTCAGTGGGTAATTGGTTTAGTCAAATTTGGAATGGGGTATTACTGAAAATTGTACAGAGAATATTAATTGTGATTGCTTGCATATTAGGATTATGGGGCATATGTAAATTATGGCAGAGAATCAAATTAAGAAGGTCCAAAAATAATCAGAAGATGGAAGAACAACTTAGGGAAAGAATATATAGGGAAAAATTAAGAAGAAGACAAAATACATCAGAAACGGAATTGTAAAATGTTGGTAAAGAAAGGTGTGATTACATATTTAGTCATCAGAGGAGGGACTGCTGAAGCAAATATACTAATTAGAAAATTATTAATGATGTTTACATGTTTGAATAATGAAAATTTTGTAGAAGAATTAATCGTAGAGAAAAATAATGTGCATGTTTGAAAATGTGCCATCGGGGTAGGACCGCCATGTGTACGAGATTGTACTAAGATAACTGAAATTGTATGAAATAATGAAAATACAGGGAGTGCAGAATTATTAGGCAAGTTGTATTTTTGAGGATTAATTTTATTATTGAACAACAACCATGTTCTCAATGAACCCAAAAAACTCATTAATATCAAAGCTGAATATTTTTGGAAGTAGTTTTTAGTTTGTTTTTAGTTTTAGCTATGTTAGGGGGATATCTGTGTGTGCAGGTGACTATTACTGTGCATAATTATTAGGCAACTTAACAAAAAAAAATATATACCCATTTCAATTATTTATTATTATCAGTGAAACCAATATAACATCTCAACATTCACAAATATACATTTCTGACATTCAAAAACAAAACAAAAACAAATCAGTGACCAATATAGCCACCTTTCTTTGCAAGGACACTCAAAAGCCTGCCATCCATGGATTCTGTCAGTGTTTTGATCTGTTCACCATCAACATTGCGTGCAGCAGCAACCACAGCCTCCCAGACACTGTTCAGAGAGGTGTACTGTTTTCCCTCCTTGTAAATCTCACATTTGATGATGGACCACAGGTTCTCAATGGGGTTCAGATCAGGTGAACAAGGAGGCCATGTCATTCGATTTCCTTCTTTTATACCCTTTTTTGCCAGCCACGCTGTGGAGTACTTGGACGCGTGTGATGGAGCATTGTCCTGCATGAAAATCATGTTTTTCTTGAAGGATGCAGACTTCTTCCTGTACCACTGCTTGAAGAAGGTGTCTTCCAGGAACTGGCAGTAGGACTGGGAGTTGAGCTTGACTCCATCCTCAACCCGAAAAGGCCCCACAAGCTCATCTTTGATGATACCAGCCCAAACCAGTACTCCACCTCCACCTTGCTGGCGTCTGAGTCGGACTGGAGCTCTCTGCCCTTTACCAATCCAGCCACGGGCCCATCCATCTGGCCCATCAAGACTCACTCTCATTTCATCAGTCCATAAAACCTTAGAAAAATCAGTCTTGAGATATTTCTTGGCCCAGTCTTGACGTTTCAGCTTGTGTGTCTTGTTCAGTGGTGGTCGTCTTTCAGCCTTTCTTACCTTGGCCATGTCTCTGAGTATTGCACACCTTGTGCTTTTGGGCACTCCAGTGATGTTGCAGCTCTGAAATATGGCCAAACTGGTGGCAAGTGGCATCGTGGCAGCTGCACGCTTGACTTTTCTCAGTTCATGGGCAGTTATTTTGCGCCTTGGTTCTTCCACACGCTTCTTGCGACCCTGTTGACTATTTTGAATGAAACGCTTGATTGTTCGATGATCACGCTTCAGAAGCTTTGCAATTTTAAGAGTGCTGCATCCCTCTGCAAGATATCTCACTATTTTTGACTTTTCTGAGCCTGTCAAGTCCTTCTTTTGACCCATTTTGCCAAAGGAAAGGAAGTTGCCTAATAATTATGCACACCTGATATAGGGTGTTGATGTCATTAGACCACACCCCTTCTCATTACAGAGATGCACATCACCTAATATGCTTAATTGGTAGTAGGCTTTCGAGCCTATACAGCTTGGAGTAAGACAACATGCATAAAGAGGATGATGTGGTCAAAATACTCATTTGCCTAATAATTCTGCACTCCCTGTATATGAGAAAAATGTAGTAAAGTGTCATATTGAAATGTATAACCTATGTTTTACTTCAATTTGTAGTGTTAACTTAGCTGAATTTAAGGCCTAGTCTTCCTAGGCCTCGCACACAGAGAGCAGAAACAATAACCATGTTTGCAAGAAGCTGCTACGACCTGTCCTTGACTCACTCGACGTTAAAGTTGCTTAGCTAGACTTTTCTGCAATGTACTGGCAGACAGGAGATGATGAAGACAATTTGATACAATTATGTGTAGAGTAGGCTAAATGTACTTTCCCAGGACTTGAACAATGAAGGCAGTGACTGAAGAGGAACATGCAACAATTTTGATACCTGAAGAGCCGGATGATGAGGACATCGTATAGCAGACCAATCCACATCTTGTGAAAGGACTAATATGGAAAATAGTAGATTTGGTAAACAAATACTATATGTTAAAGTCATATCTGCTGACTGATTGACCAATTAGGAATTAGGGGGATGGACTGGGAGACCCTAATTAAAAGTCATGACAAGGGGCTAAAAACTTCAGATGCGAGAGAATTTAGGAGATGCGAGGGGTGAATTGATGACGTCAGGAAATGCTGTCCGAGGTCCTGTTGTTGGGCTCATACTCTGAGAGCCTGATGTTAAGCTGACTAATTGATGACCTGAAGACGAAGACTGACTTTGTTGCTGATCCATTCTGTGGATAGGTAGCTATGAAAGTGTGACTGACTAATTATGCCTTTTCTTCTAGGTACCAACTGCGCTGATTATAGAATTCTCTCTTAGATAGATCTTTTCCAAATTAATGTTTTTCTTTAAATTGTTTTGCATGAAGCCCCACATGCCGATGCTAATCTTGGTTAGGTAGGCTGTTAGAGGTGACTTTGACAGTGACAAATGACTGATGAGCTATTTGCTGAACTCTGTTATTAATGCTGGTATTCCTTTGGCATATGTAGATGCTTTTATGCATGGGTTTTCTTCAAGTTATGAGATGATGTTTTCATTAACAAATTAATAATTGAACTAATTGAATAAAGATTGATCTAACAGATGATTTAGAATTGTAATCAATAGGGAAATAAAAATTGTTTTACTCTTCACCGAGTTGTGGTTATTCAAGAGAAGATGTTTTGTTAATGGTAGTTTATGTTAATTATTGATTTCAATGATCACTTCATGAATAGGATACTCCATGCGATTCAAAAGGTTCATCGACCTATACGCGTTCCCTTGTTAACTTACTAAGGACCAGGCGTGCTTGAAAACTCATAACATCCTCTTTTTTACAGTTGGAGACCAGATCTTCAGGCTTTAGCAACATGTCCGAGTGAATGGGAGACTGGTGGGTGAATATCTTTTATTATGTTGTTTGTTGAAGGGGGTACAATTTTCGAATCCTCCTTTACGTAAATATAACTATTTGTGGGAAGTTAATTCAGATTTGCAATTGTTTCTTTCATGGCAGGAACAAAGACAAACTTTCTTTAACATTTTCGTCTGCGAAATTGAAAGATTTGTTGTGCCTGGTCTTGTTGAAACGTGTGTCACATGGTAAAGCCATAGATGCATCTTCTCTACAATATACCCCTTCTGGGGTAAGTTTTCAGATTTCTAGAAGGACAAAAACAAATTAATCTTCTGTTCATTACCCATATTTTCCAACACAACCTAAATTATGTGTAAGAAATTGTCTGAAAACCTATCTATTAGCACCCACAAATCTGAGAGCGTCCTCCTTCGTTCAACTTTTAATATCATACCAGAAATCTCATAAACCAGGTATTGACATTAACGCTTTTGGAGCTCATTCCGGTACAGAAGCGATGATTTCAAAGGCTTTTTGGGCTGGTGTTGGACTTGAGGATATTCTCAGATCAGGGGATTTGACAAATGATAATACTTTTGAAACCTATTATTGCAAACCAGTTGTTAATATAGCTAGTACTGTTGCGTCTATGCTTTGTGTAAGCATAGCAGGAGCATCCGGTCTTATATAGCCTTAGAACCCGCCGTAGCGGGCTCTACCGGCTATTAAAGGCCCGCTCCCGAGTTAAATGCCCGAGCCGAAGGCGAGGGCATTTAACAAGGGAAAGGGCCTTTAATAGCCAGTAGAGCCCGCTACGGCGGGTTCTAAGGCTATTAGAACATTCTGCCACTCAGGGCAGAATGTTCTCTTAAAAAAAACAAATTGCTCACGGAGCCCGAGGGGATTAGAATCCCCTCGGGCTCCGTGAGGCTTTGTTCACAGCTGCTGCTGTGAACAAAGCCCATTGGAATGTTGGCGCTGCGGGCTTTTACCGGCCAGTAAAAGCCCGCAGCACTCCATTGTTTTCAATGGAGCTGCCAACTTCCAATGTTCTAATAATAAAATGGAGACTTCCCTAGCTTTAGTGAAGGGAAGTCTGGATTTTATTAAAGACATGGAGGTATTATCTCTCCCATATTTGATTTTTCGTAGTGTCAACTCGACAACATCCTTCTCCACCTAAGAAGCTTACAAGTTCAACTAATGTTTAGTTGGATGGTACGAAACACCTGATTTTCCAGACATGTTCTGAAAGGAACCCTTCAGATTCTCCTTGGATTTTTGGCAAACTGCAAATCTCTCATCTGTGATTTGGGCTAAAAATTTCTTCAATCTTCTTTTGGCTTAATCTATTTTGATGATTATATATCCTATGTTACAATCCTAACGTTTTGGCTCTCACAAGAAAAGAGGGTTTGGTCCTCTCAATCAAGATAATTATTAGGTTACATGTCTTTTAGTTGGTTGGCTGAGTTATTGTGATGATATATTGTTTTCCTTTTTGCCTGGGGTTTCTGGGTAATATAGTTCTTGTATTCTTGGCTGCTAATTAGAATTAAAACAAGAAATGAATGTATGATACTCCCCTCAGTGTCTTTAATAAAATCCAGACTTCTCTTCACAAAAGCTAGGGATGTTTCCATTACAGCACCTGGTGAGGCCTGTGTCCCCTTACACAACTCCCCAACCGCCACTCTAGAATTTCCAGTTCCCAACGTTCTAGTAGGGACTAGACACAACCAAAGTAGCTGGAAGGGAAAAATTAAAGTGTGGTGAGAAATAAGGAAAGATAAGGTACAGAATGGAGGAAAACCTGCAAATATACATTAAAACAATGCGTAGCTACACAATGAACAGGGATATAGCACTAGTCTTATCAAACTGGGGTCTTTACTTGTGGATTGCTGCACAGGGACATCATAACGCGAACTACTTTTACTAACAGAGACACTGAACACTGTCTGCAATCCTTATCTGTGCTGTACATAAATACAATGCACACATCATATTAACTTGTGGCCCATAGTTGTTGTTAACTTGTGTTACATTCCACTGTTTCCTAATGCCTTTGCCGTTCTACTTAAACAAGCTTACTGGGTTCTAGAAATTAGATGAGTAACCGTGCAACTGTGTTGGCAGTTAGGGAGAGTGGGCCAGCAGAGAGGATGCTGCTCCTGTAGAGACCATCCACCGAGAAACCTGTAACCTAATTCCAATCACCAAAAGCAACAGTTGCTATTATGCAATGGTGAAGCAAGGTCTGCAACAACAACAAACACTAATGCAGGCTCAAATGTGCAGCAACTAAATGTAAACTATTGTCAGATCATGTTTAACATACAAGGTACGAATGATAAAAAGAGCTAAAACACAAGTGTTTTATTTCTGTTGATTATTCAGCACTGTGTCAGTTGAAGGTCTGCCCACATAGTAAATCAAAACAGCATGTTACAATGAGTAGTACAAAGGAATAAATGCAAAATGTAGCAAGGCTAATGGTCACGCATATGGCTACAATAATTCAGTGAAAACATGATCTCACAACTGATCAATGCCAAGTGACGCACTACCACGAACCGCATGATTCGGAGGTAGAATGTACTGCAGAGGTGGAAAGGCAGTCTGCCAACATGCCCAGCTGCCTGATTTCATAACTTACTTTGGAAAGATCTTCGGTCCGTGATTCTAGTTACTCAGGTATTCCAGAGCGAGAGTAGCATCCGCAGGAAGCTCTAATAGTGTCCTACTATGAGCAAGGACAGCATGGCTCTACTCTAAAAAGGATTATACACCACATACTTGCTCTCGAAAAGCTAGACCATGAACCTATAGAAAAGACCACCGCCGAGCTCACGCTGATGTGTGTTCTGAGGTGTTGTTGACAAATCCTCTGCTGCCAGTCATGGTGTCCTGCTTGATCGCCAGCTAAACCTAAATTGAAGGAGCTGTCCAATGAAAAGGAAAAGCTTGACTTCTTACCCAATCTTACATCTTCAACAATCAAGAACAGGGGCTCTGGAATGTTCCTTTCTTTAATGATGGCTGGTTGGGTTGTAAGCCTATCACACGTCTGGTTGGGTTGTAAACATATTAAACCATCATTTACTGGATAGCCCTTATGGGCCTCTAATCATTATTACTGAACAATTCAATAGTTACATTTATACAACTCTAGGGTCTAGGAGCCTGATTCTGAGACATCAGTGACTATTTCTATGTCAGTTGATAAGCTAGAACTTGATACTAAGAGAGGTGGGAACAAGACTTTGAAATAGCTTTCACCAATAGTGACTGGGACAAGACATTGATATACCATAAAAGAGGGTCTAGCAAAGCGCGGTTTTGCCTCACTCTGTTTAAAATATTACATATGCCTATCTCACCCCAGGTATACTCCAAAAGATGATTCCAACTAGGACAGGGAACTACCCACTCTGTCACCAGGAAGGAGCAAATTTCCTGCACATGGTGTGGGCCTCCCCAGTGGTTGTAGACTATTGGAGACAGGTGATTTCTGCCTTAACGGAAGTGTCATTGAGAGAGGTGAATACTTGTTAACACACTAAAATTGGACTTACACTGTAGACAGAAGGAAAAAAGGCACTCATTCATGGCCCTTTTGGTGCAGTTGGCAAAGGGGCACATAATGAGCAATTGGTTACAATCGCAGGACCCCTCCCTAGACTTACTGAAATGAGTCTAAAGGGTGGCTATTAGCTGAGGAGATCTACATGAATTCGAGAAACTGCCATATGAAATACAAGAGTGGTTGGATTTGTCAGGTTTCTGGTGGGAAATAATAATGACTTAGACCTCTTACAGGTTTCACAAAGTTTGAACCATTTTCTGCAATATGCATTGATACCTGTTAAAGTCCATGATAATGTAATGATATTTATGTGAAGCTGCATCTGTGATCCTTGCTCTGTTTGTATTGTGCTGGTCCTGTGGTTTTGTTATACAAAATACGAAATCAATAAAATGTGTTTAAAAAAACGGAGAACTTATTATGGCAGGTTTCCCACCTCTTGTGCTTTCTCTATTTATCTATCAAGTGAGATAGGCCCTGGTTTTATCAGGCGAAGCACCCAGGGCAAAGCTGATCCCAAACAACACTGTCACCATGATCAGACTCGCCTATACAGCAATCAGGCAGTGCCTGATGGCCTGCTCTGACATATCTGTGTGGTTTTTAGCAGTTTGGGGCCTGTTTTATGGTCATTTGCTCGATATTACCACAATCACTGCTTGCAGCAAACACAAATGGATTCAGTCTCCCATACCTTGCAAAATACTGATACAGCGTGTCTTTACAAATTCAAAACTGGCCTGATTTGCTAATGTGGGACACTTTTCAAGCTATCTGATTCACTATCAGGGGTCACTTTTATTTTTGTGCCAGTCCGACCCTGACTGCAACTCACAAGAGGGCAAACTGGAGAAGGGGAATGCCTAAGGGCCATTTTTGTGTTCAAGTTACCTGGCCACATGAAGACCATTCAACTGTAATGTTGTTTGACCCTTTCCTCAGTGACATATATATATATACATTTTTATTAAATCATGTCCTGCGGTTAAAAATCTTCAGCCCAGTTCCTTTTCAAAACTGAAAACAGGTTTAATGCTTCTTACACTTTAAACACACTCCGAGCCAGGCGAGAACGGCTCAGGCTGATACACTACTGTGTATCTACTCTAACCTTAGCCGCTCCTCCTTGACTACACCATAAACTTTGACTCAATGCAGTTACGCAATCACATTGTGACGACTAGAGCATCCTTTAGGCATGGTATTCAACCTTTTCCTCTTAGGTCAGGTTATCAACTCACAACCGACCAACCACAAACTACCAACAAACTACAAACATTGGGAGAGCTTCTTAGCAAGTTTCCTGAAGATAGTGAGCATTTGAAAACATGACTGTCTGTCTCGCATCTCTTCACTTCACTCCATGTGATGTAATAGCCAACAAAATTTGAAGCAACATTTTTGGAACATCCCTCCAGATTTCTTGCAACAATCACGTTCTGTCCATGTAGGTCACTCTATAAACACATAGGCCCTCATTCCAAGTCTGGCGGGCGGCAGCAGCCGCCCGCCAGGCGGGAACCGCCATTTGGCCGCTACGCGGCCAAAAGACCGCTGCCAGCATTCCAACCTTCCCGCTGGGCCGGCCGGCGCTAACCATGTTAGCGCCGGCCGGCCCAGCGGGAAGGAGGCCTGCAACACAGAAGCCGGCTCCGAATGGAGCCGGCGGTGTTGCGGGCGTGCGACGGGTGCAGTTGCACCCGTCGCGCTTTTCACTGTCTGCTAGGCAGACAGTGAAAAGCTTCATGGGGCCCTGTTAGGGGGCCCCTGCACTGCCCATGCCAGTGGCATGGGCAGTGCAGGGGCCCCCAGGGGCCCCAAGACACCCGTTCCCGCCAGCCTCTTCCTGGCGGTGACAACCGCCAGAAACAGGCTGGCAGGAAGGGGGTCAGAATCCCCATGGCAGCGCTGCTTGCAGTGCTGCCCTGGCGGATTCGCCCAGCCGGGGGGAAACCGCCGGTCCCGGTTTTCTGACCGCGGCTTTACCGCCGCGGTCAGAATGGGCTTGGAAGCACCGCCAGCCTGTTGGCGGTGCTTCCGTCATTCGCAGGGTCAGAATGACCCCCATAGTGTATCATAAATGCATACCAAGGATGTTCTTTCTTAAATATACTAAACATATACACATGACTATCGCTCCTACACGTTTGCTTCAAAACAAACTTGCTGTAACACATTTGGAGCATTCCTCCAACACACAACACTTTCACCTCTCACACCTTACCCTTTTCACCAAAACCTTTCTTACACGCTCCACTCATTAAACCCACACTCTCCTAACCATGCAAAAACACCATAAGCTCATTCACCTGAAACTACTCTGTGTCCCACCAGGGGTATGAGGCGCTATGCAAATGCTGCAATGAGACAAACAATTAGTTCTGTGGAAGTGCTGTCATGCTTCCTCAAGATATTGAGAAGGTAAGAGGATTAGCAATGGACTATTTTGATGTATTTTCTAGGATCCTGATAACCTCGGTTTTTTGTCTTCAGTGAGACTCTTACCGTCTCGGCTTTTGTTAGTATTATGTTTCACTGCTGTGAATGGAAAAATATGTAAATAATCTTGCAGAACCCCACACAGTGGGTTTCAACAGAATTATTTTACTTATGAACTACGTTGCATTATCCTATAAGGATACACTCTGTAATATTAACAAAACAGTATTAATGAATCTTTCAGAACAAACGTGGAAAGACCAAGCATGAAATATGTATCTAAACTAATAATGCACATAAAAAAAAGCATGAACATAAATAAATGAAGAATACTGGTAGAATATCCCCAGATGGATGCCGCTATCAAGCAATTTAATAAAACCCTAAACAGATGTCAAGAAACGGTATGCAAGTTAGGCATGGCAGCAGAGCGTGGACTTCGAATGCAGAACCTCACCGAGCCATATCTTTGCCAGTATCTGACAACAATCAGAGGATGATCCAGCGTGGTCAGTGATGACACAACGCAACGTTCCAGAAAGTCATTGGATCAGTGCAGACCTTAATCCGAACCATACCCTCAGAGGGGGAAACAAGATGGCATCAACTGCGAGGAATAGAGCACTGCAGTCCTGATGGAAGAAAGAAGGTGACTTGATATGGTGTCTGCCCCCACTGTAGTAGACTCCACATGAAGTGGAGTCAATCAGGGGCCATTCTCTCCTCCCAAGGTGGAATACATTTGTAGGGCTGCCATGACTGGAAACCTGAGGCGGCAGGATGTAACCCGATGCCTGAGGAGGCTGCAAGCTGCTGAGAAGCCGGAAAAACATTGCAGGACAGGAGTTAGATCATCCCCACCTATAGACTCTGGTGCACCCTCACTGGTAATAAAGCTTAGCGCCACTGGTACCAGGTAAGACTCATGGATGGAAGGGTTAGCAGCTGTAAACCTTGGGTGCCACAGGAGCAGTGCTACCTCAGCTGCTGTTATGGCACACTACAAGGGACATCTTTCAACCCCTTTTTTATTCATCATGGCATATTCTCTGGCCCATGAACCTACTAACAAATGATGAGCAGGAAGAGGGATGAAGGCACTCACTCGCTCTTAAGGGTGCCACCTGGTTGATCTGGTACGTGAAACTGTGTTTAGACCGGACTCTGGGACTGCCCGATGCAGAGTAAATTTAAACAAGGACAAATATATGATAAAACAGTTGAATTCTCATATAAGTGCCACAGACAGGTGCTTCACAGAGAGGGTGACAGCACAGGCAAAATGGTGGACTGGTTGTTGAAATGGGAGAATAAAAGTGGACCTATACTCCATATAATATCAAAAGGAGAGTCACCAGATAAGCAAATAACTTCCTATTTTTTAAATACCTGCCAAAAATGTATACTAACCACCTGTGCAGCTGTACAAGTACTTGTGTAATGCTACAGCATCTAACAGGGCTAACTGTGGAACAAAAAGAGACACTGGAAAACCTTCAGATGAAGCAATTAAAAAATGAACTCACTGAAAACTCCCTGACTATATCACTTCCCTAGAGTTATATTGTTCGTATTCATCAATAATGACAGAAATTCTCTTAGTGAGTTGTGTTGAATCTTCTAGTAGGTGTTCGCTCCTTGGGTCTATGAGGCAAGCCATGATAGTAGTGAATTCAAATAGGGTATGATTTCACATATTATTTCCAAATATGTAGATGACACATAGGTGTTCTTCAGGTACCCTGTTGCATCAGTTCCACACATTAGACATTTAAAGCACATTTGAAAACCTCTTCAGTCAAAATTCCAATTGCTTTCATTAGGCCTGGAGGCACTAGATGAAGGCATCTAATATCCAAATATAGATATGCAGTGGCAGATTGTCGATTTTAAATGTTTGGTATTAAAGTGACCCATGAAGACAATCTGTATATTGAATTAAATATTGGTTATGCCATTGATTGCATTTGTGAATCAGTAACATTTTGGAAGTCTCTACTGCTTTCGATTTCTCTATTTTCACCATCCATAAATCCTGTACATTTATTTGTTTCAGACTTCTCTAGTTGTTTTCCAGTTATTGGCTATTCATGTAATAGTTTCTGCAATCTCTTTGTTTAAGTCTTCACCAGGATAATAGATACTGTGGCTGGCATATCACTTTTCCAAACTGTTAATGATGTATCTGTAAAAATGCATCAGTCATATCAATACGCATTCTCATATTGTCTCCATTAAATCACAACTTAATCTGTTTCTCTGATCATCTCTTTTATAGATCACATTAAGTTGTTCCCAGAATCACACAATTTCAACAAGTAGAAATTATCCATGCCTCTTTCTTTTACTCTATCCAGTAGCATGAGGCACCCCAATTTACAAATCTCTATCAATGGCATTCCACCATTTTCTATTATTCGTAAAACAACATAGCCAAATATCTCATATTCAACAATTTAATCGCATACCATATTGTTCATTTTTCTCCTATGTCTATGCCATGTAGTATAACAGACAGCGCATGACAACCAATATCAAATTAATTCTTCAATTATAATGCATCTAGGGCCAGATGTAGCAAAGGTTTGCGACTCGCAAACGGGCAGAATCGCAATTTGCGACAGTGCAAAATCGGAAATGGGATGCAAAAAGCCCATTTCCGACTCGCAAAAAGCGATGTGCCCCGTTTGCGAGTCGCACCCGTTGCGACCCCCTTTTGCGACCCGCAATGTGCGTGTCGCAATTTGCGACTCGCAAAGCTTATGCAATTGCAACTCGCAAATTGCGACTAGTCGCAAAAAACCCAGTTTGCAAGTCGCATTTACCACTAACTCAGAGCAGGTGGTAACCATTACCAAAGTATAAAAGGAGACCCAGAAGGCATCTGGGTCACTCAAGATGGCGGACATATACCTGATAGCAGTGAGGAGGAGAGTCTACGCAGCCCAGCAGAGGAGGAGGAGGGGCCACAGACAGGAGAAGATATATAGAACAAGGCAGACCCTTTTCCAGCAAACTGAAGAGGAGATCTATGATAAATACCGCCTTAGCAGCGCTGCCATTCTAGAATTAATAGATTTACTAAAACCACAGCTAGAACACAAGACCCTGCGTCGCTGCGCCATCCCTACGCATGTGCAAGTACTATGCGCACTGCACCTCTTGGCATCAGGGAGCTATCAGGGGGTCATTGCCGTGGCAGGTGGGGTATCCCAAAGTGCAGTGTCAAGGTTCCTCAGGGCATTCCTAGATGCCTTAGTAGCGCACAGGTCTCAGTTCATATACTTACCAAGGAATGAGGCAGAAATTAACAGCACAAAGCTGGACTATTACCGCATTGCCCACTTCCCCCAGGTCATTGGATGTGTAGATGGGACACACATTCAAATATGCCCCCCCGCTAATCTGGAACATATTTTTCGCAACAGAAAGTGTACCCACTCACTCAACATACAGGTTGTTTGTGATGCCCATTACGTCATCACGGACATCGTAGCTAAGTTTCCAGGCAGTACCCATGACTCATACATTTTTAGACATAGTGGGATCCATCAACGCCTGGAACGTGGGGAGTTTGGAGACGGATACCTCCTAGGTAGAGCTGCATACACCTTGCAGACATACACACAGGTCACTGTGCACGACTATCTGGACTTACTAACAGTGTACTTTTGTGCCCAACAGGTGACAGTGCATATGCTCTAAGGCCATGGATCATGCCTCCATTTTTAACACCCAGCAATGAATCAGAGAGGCAATACAACAGTGCGCATAAGAGGACCAGGAACCTGATCGAGCGCACCTTCGGACTCCTGAAGGCAAGATTCCGATGCCTCCACCGCAGCGGAGGCGCCCTCCAATACACCCCCATTACCGCCTTCAAAATTGTGGTCGCATGCGCCATCCTCCACAACATAGCCACCAGACGTGGGCTACCTCTCACCCCTGCAGACCCAGATCCTGATGAGGAAGAGCAAGAACAACCACACCGCCATCATGGGGATAGGAGTCTAGCTAATCAAGGCAGACTGAGACGGGAACACATTGCAACGCAATATTTTGGACGGTACGTGTAAACTCCCACCATACTCACCCCTTAACCAGACACTCCTTTTGTTAAGTGGAAGAGAAATAACTGTTTTAATAATGTAATGGATGAACTATATACATGATTCAATTGTCCATGGGCAGGGAAATGCCAACCACTCATGTGGCACATTAAAGCCATGTGCCACATTTGTTTGTCCGGGCTGTTGGCTAACTTCTCCTGCCCCTCCTGCCAGCCTGGCTGGTCCCAGCCGCATCTATGGTGCTCTGCCTCCCACTCCTTAGCACCCTACTGTCAGTGGCAGATACACTGCTCACTGTGGAGCCCTCTTCACTATCTTGGGGTGTTTCCCCGGTGGCCCTCGACATCTCACGTGTCTCCATTAGTTCAATGATATGTGTGAGACGTCCCAGGCCCCTGGCAACATCCCCAGCAAAATGGCCCATCTCAATTTGCAGGCCAACTGTCCTCCTCGACAGGCCTGTTGTGTTGATGGCTAGCCTGCCGATTGATGTGGCCATCCTGTCCAGTCTTAACATAATCTGCCTATCCCTGCGCCGCCCAGCCTCTGCCTGACCCAGCAGTCCGGCCGCCAGTTCCCTGATGGCAGAGGCAATGTCCCCAGTGTTCTGGCACATCAGGTCCATCCGCCTGTTGAGGTGCCGCATGCTTGCCTGGTTTTGTCTTTCAATGCGGTGCAGCACCCCACTGATCCTGCCCAATGTTGTGTTTTGCAGGCGCTGACCCCGCAGCAGATGTGCCTCACTGCTGGTTGGAGGATGAATCCGGATATCAGACGCCCTTGCCCTGCGACGCCTGCGCAGTGGTGGCTGCCCTGTCCTCGCACCTGTATCCTCCCTGGCTGTTGCTGGGGCAGCTCCTGGCGTTGCTGTTGCAGCAGGTGTTACAACTGCAGGAATGCTGCTGACTGTGCATGTGGGGGTGTTGGAGGGTCCTGGGGTGTCCTCCTGGGCCTGGGTGCTTGGGGTGTAGGGGGTGTCTTGCTGGAGACCTGTGGGACATGGGGAACACACTGTCAGTGTCTAGTATCTGTTGCACAATTCCTAATAAACATTTGCCTATGCACTGCCTATTGGACTACATTTCCCATAATGCATCATTCTGGCTTTTTCTACCCTGAAATGGAGCTAATTTGGTTGTGCATGCACATGTGTACATGGTGGGTGGGGTATGACATTGATAGGGGTACAGGCTTATCACATGGTACTCACCGGTTGATGTGCTGGGCTCTGAAGTGTCCAGGTCCCCAAATCCACACAGTGCCTCCGGCTCAAAGGTTTGCTCAATCCTGTCTTCAAGGGGTGTGGGTGGTGGCACAGATGATGGTCCCCCTCCAGTGCCTCTCATCTCCCGGAGCCTTTCTGCCACCCTCTCCTTGGTCCGGGAGCGGAGGTCATACCACCTCTTCCTTATGTCCTCAATTGTCCTGTGGCTCACCCCCAGGGCATTGATTTTCTCCTGCATTTCCTGCCAGATTTTTCTTTTGGTGGCCTCTGGAACAGTGAGGGCAGCTCTCCCAAAGAGCTCATCATGGTGCTGACAACATTCTTCGGTCAGCACCTCAAGCTCCCTCTCTGAGAATTTAATTTTCCTTTTTCGGGGGGTTCCCTCCATGGCTGCTGCAGCTAGCTCAGTGTGCAGACTGGCAGTTGTAAAAGGGTGTGGTCCAGCCTCCTCCCAGGTGTATTTGTTAACTTCCTGGCTGTGATGTCATCATCATGTGCCAGGAAGTGTTTCCAGAGTGTTTTGGTGTGCTTTCTGGAGTGTTCTGCTGCACCTGCAAGCAATTTTGAGGGAACTCGCAATTTGCGACACCAACTCGCTAATTGCGAGTTCGTTTTTTGCACACTCGCAAACAGCGACCTCGCAATCTGCGGACTCGCACACAGCGTTGCGAGTCCGGATGCGAGTCGCTAAATCGGACCGGTTTCTTTCCTGGCATACCAATTTGCGAGTCGCATTTTGCGAATCGCATTGACTCGCAAAATGCGACTCGCAATTTTTTTGTTTCCTACATCTGGCCCTTAGTTCGGTATACCCATTTTTTGCACTGAGCTGTGCCCTCAGAGCAGCACCTTCTGCCATTCAAAATTACTACTTTTCAAACCTTCATAAAAATACTTGGGAAATTGATAACTTTCCCCAAAATATTCAAGGACTGGTGTTAGAATAGTAAATATGCCTCCTGCAATATTTGGGGGAAAGTTGCCCTTTCTCCACATATTCTAGGACTGGAGTTGGAATAGTAAATTTGACCTTCTAGTGTCCTCCATGCCCACTGCTGCCCCGAGGGTGCAGTTCAGGGCAAGAAACACAAACAAGCATTAAGTTCACAAAACTACTTGTGTTAAATATAGGAGTTTAAAACATACGAATCATCTATTCTTCTACTTTTGTCAGCTTTTTTAACATGTTATTGTGGAATCCATCCACTAATCAGTTCTTTACTTCACTTGTCTTGTTCCAATCAACAGAATATGAATTCATCTTCAATCTCTCATCTTGTTATTAGGGACGTTTACTTCACCCATTTTTAGCTAATCTTTTTATACACTTGGGAGTGCTACTGCTCAAACGCTCCATCCCTTGTAGTTTCCCAAAATTCAATCTAATAATCTTATAAAGAAGAAGATAACTAAACTTAAAGGGGGTACATTTACCTAGTGTGTCCGATCACTGATGAGGAGGAAATATCTAAAATCTCTTTGATTAAATCAGGTTCTCCTATTAATCCCTTGTCCTATTTACGGTCTTCAAAGAGATGGAACTTTTTCTTTCTCCCTGGATCACCATGATGTTTGTTAACTCTTCAGAAAGTGGAGTCATTATGACCTTTTATAAAACTGCACTAGCTATGCCACTTCTGAGAAAGGAAACACTCGATCCAAATGTTCCCTCATCGTCCTATTTTTCTTCTTCCACTTTTTGCTAGAATCTTGGAAATCTGGGTCAAAGTGCAGTTAGCCTTTTATTGTGAGGAAAATGGTGTGTACAACAAGCACCAATCAGGCTTTAGATCCTATTTTAGCATGAAATTCATGCTCACAGCTGTAAATACGAAACACAGATGATTCTGGATGCTGGCAACTCTGAGCAACTCATACTTCTTGACTTGTCGGCTGCATTCAACATGGTCTCACACGTTATTTTACTGAAGAGGCTTGACGCTATTGGTTTGAGAGACAAGCGACTCACATGGTTTGGTTCTTTTTTTGAAGAATAGAATGCAGACAGTGCAGATGGCATCCTTTTGTTCAGTCTTTAAAAATATCAACTGTGGTGTCAGACAGGGGCCTGGCCTCAGTCCTACGCTTTTTAACATATATGTGACCCATCAGGCAGACCTGATTTCCTCTTCTGAATTTCAGTTCTTTGGTTATCCCGATGATACTGAAATTATCATCCACATGGAGGGTGATACCTCACAACTTCAGGAGATATTCAGGGGCTCCATGTTTAAAGGTACCAATTAGATTATACACAGGTGCTAAGTAGACTGGCTGCAATGCCCTATACATTGGGCTCCCTAAGTATATTATTTGAAGGTTACAGCTTATAAAGAATGCAGTAACCAGGCTTAGTACTGGGAAGAGAAAATTTGACAGTTCCTTCCCCCTCCTGATACAGCTTCACTGGCTACGTATTAAGATGAGATGCCAGTTTAAAGCCCTCTGTATGGCCCACAAAGCTCTCTATCCAGAAACTCTTGCTGTATACATTTCTTATATGTTTAAAGGAGACTGTCCTTCTAGGTTGCGTTACTGGTCCTTTGCTGTTATAATCACAACACCAAAGTTTTGCAGAGCATGCTTAGAGGGTATGGCTTTCTCTGTGGTCACGGCTCAGGCCTGGAGAAGACTGCCTTTAGACCTCTGCCTGCCATCTGATCATTCACAATTTCGCAGAACACTGAAAAAGCTATTTATTTACTTAATTTAGGCTTCCACTTTATTTTCTTGTTGACATGCAGAAGGTACTATTTGGCTAGTACCAGGACACTCGAAAGTTAATCGCACAATTAATACATTAATAAAACAAATAAATAAATATGAAATGTGGGAGTATCCATTTCTGTTACATGGTTATTACACTCAACAACAAGGAAGTCATTATAAAACAAAGGAATCATTCAATAAACACGAGTTTAAGAGAAAGGTAGTGACCTTTTCAGAGTTCTAATATTTTGGCCAAACAGCAAGAAAAGAGGTCAGGTACATCGGCACAGTTTTTCAATCATGCAGGGCAGTAGCGGCTTGCAGCGAGCAGAAGGGGCAGGGTGTCGCGCGGGGGGGGGGAGATAAATAAAAATTCAATAGATTTTTTTTAAAAGTCTTAACTCCATCGCCGCCGCTGCCACACCACTCCATCCACTCCTCCGCTGGCTGCAGGCACAGGCTCAGGGCAGCATTGTCTGGGAGCGCCCAACTAGGGCGCTCCTAGGCAGACTGGTAGCCTGTGCAGGCTCCCTCGCCGGGCTGGAGAGAGCCTACTGCGCATGAGTGTGTTTTGGCCGGCCCGAGACAGCCGGCCAAACACACATGCACTCTGAGGGGGAGTGCTGTACATTTCCCTCACTGCTCGTCACCCCTTGGCCCTGCCCCTTTTCCCCAAAAAACGATACTAAACACAGTTTGGTAAAAGGTTTGCCCTTTATAGGATAGTGTGCTGAAAATTATTCTGGAAATACTGAATCATAGAGAGAACACTAGAATCGTCCCAACAGTTAATTATGGAATTAGTGAAATTGGCAATGACGAAAAGTGTTATGATGTTTCAGAGTAAGATATATAAACAGAAGAGAGGAGTCAGTATAGGGGCACTTTTGCTCCACGTGTAGCAAACCTTTATGTTTCAAATTTTACAAACTGCTATGTATATATATATACCAAAATGATAATCCATTCAAGGTGAAAGGATTAGGTTTATATGTGGCATCTTTTTAGTTGGTGGGGTCCCATTCACTGTTTGATGGTGTTTAAAGAAGTATGGCTAAATAGAAGAGCTATAAATACGAGATTCACCATGAAGTATAATAATGATGCATTGAATGGGTGGGTAAGAGTTAATGAAGGCAGGTAAAACGGAGAAACCGCACTGTTTAGAAGAGGTAAGGAGAGAATGAAGAGACAACAAATTTAATAGGAAAAAGCCTGTGTAGTCTCCATGTCAAAAATAATGCCCATTGTTCGGTCTATTTCTACATTGGACAATAAAAGTATTTTAAAGGGACACATTATTTCAATACGGTCCCCCACTGGGAGAAATGTAGAAGAACATTAGATGTAATGGGCATACAAAGCTGATCCTGGTTAGAAAACTGATAACAACAGGATCCATAGTGGATACAATTTGTCACTTCTACAGTTAATAATGATGAAAAATTGAGTGGCTTATATTTAGATTGAATATTGAAAGAATTGTAAGAGACAGGGCGTTTGAACAGTGAAACTCCCAAGTGTATACCCCAAGTGTATACAAATAACAGATACAAATGGGTGAAGTAGACTTCCCCAATAATAAGATGAGAGAATAATAATTAGGAATTAAAGTTCTGTTGCCCGGGTAGACATGTACGAATGTCTCAGTTACATGTTAAAAAAACTGACTACAGGTCAAGAGTAGACGATCTGTACTAATTAAACTCCCATATTTAACATATGGAGCTTTGTGAACTAAAAGCACTATAATTGAATCATGAATTGATACTGATTGTCACGAGCTGTCTATTATGCCTCATGGCCAGGATATATGAGAAAAAAATAAATATATGCTCTGTGATTAAATGGTTGAATGTGTAGGATTTAGCTATGAAGTATTAATAATAATAGAGAATGATAATATATCATTGATATAGATCTGTAAATCGGGGTGCTTTATGCCATTGGTTAGAATACAAGAAGGTGGGTTTTGTTATTCTGGGAACAGTTTAATGTGCTATATAAAACAGATGATCAGAAAAACAGATTGTGGGCCTGATTTAAATCTTGTGCTACTGCCAAGTTGCGTCACCGGCAGACCTGAGAATGCCGTCAGTCGGGGGTATTCTGTTCGCCGGATTTAGATGTTACAGCTCTGCAAGAGGTGGACTGGCAACGGATTGCTGACAGAGGGAGATGGTGGCAGGACCCAGTGGACTTTGTAATATGGCAAGGGCTGTGGAATAGAGGTAAGTGACACACATAAACTAGACCTTAGCCATATGTGTTCCCCTGCACTACACACTACACAACACACCACATACACACCATCATTACAAGTCCAACACAACATAACACATACATGGTGAAAACATACGTTGACATACATCCATGACACAACACACACACACCATTGACAATGCACCCACACAACAACCAGCACAACTACACACTCAGCTACACAAACAAACTCACACACAAGCACAACTACACACATCACGACAACGTCCACCACACAACAACAACACTCACCTGAATGTGTCACATTGCAACACAACATACACATCAATCACACATGCAAGTGACATACATACAGACACAACCATATCACCCTCTCCAGCTCCCTCTAACTCAACCAGCCAATCTACATACATACACTTACTGACTCACATACACAACAGAAAGCAGAAACCTACCAGTACAGGTCCCCATGCAGTGTGCACAAATGGGCACCATTGTCAAGTGTGATTTTAGCGTCGTTGTAGTGCCAGCATTCATCTGGCAATAAATAATGACACCACAATGATGTGTGTATGGGTGCGATATGCACGTTGTGCAAGTGTGTCCCCAGCTATGTGTGACACAATTTTCTCCCTGACATATGGATGTCACAGTGATTTAAAAAAGTTTACTGTGATATGTATATGCCTGCAGTGGTCTCCACCTACCGTGCAGTGCCAGGCAACATACCTTGGCAACACAGCGATCCTACCTTTGAGTCTGGCGATAGGGGAGGCTCATCTTTTCTCTGTGGGTCGGTGGCAGCAGTGACGGTAGGTGTTGCCAGTCGTATCCAGTTGAAAACAGAGGTGGAATTGGGGAAAAAAGATGAGTTGCCACCCCTACCCCCCCCCCCAATTCACCAACTCAGAAGTTTAGGTTGGGCAACCACATTTTGCTTGGTTGTAAGGCACACAGAAATCTGTATGGCAGGAAAAGTGGCTGGGGTCCCGCCGGCAGCCACCTTTCCGTAACCCGTCATCAACACTGACGGTGTTTCTTGGCAGAGACGGTGGTTCATATGTAAGCTTGGGCCTACGGGACGGCCAACATCTAAATATAGCGAGCAGATCATCAAGGCGGCAGGTGGATTTTCAGTTGAAAACTTGACGGGGAACCGTTATCGCCAACATCTAAATCAGGCTCTTTAAGTTGAGCTATGATGAGGAAAATATAAGAATGCATATTGATATAAAATTTATGTATTTTGGAAGACACATTTGTGATACAGTTTAAAAAATAGAAATGCCAGTCTATTATCCTGATGAAGGCTTGAACAATGAAATTACTGAAACTATGACATCATACTTGATAACTGGAAAATTACTAATAGAAAAAGGAACAAATAAATGCATAGGATTTATGGATGGTGAAAATATAGACTGCTGGATACTAACAGTGACTCCCATTACAAAAAAAGTTGTTGCTGATGTATGAATGAGAGTAAGTTTGGGTCAGGTTTTAAGTAAGAAGAGAGCGTCTGTGAACCAGATGTTTTCTAGAAATATATTCAAATGCTGTATAATTTAGCTATGGAAAATATATTGAATACATTATTTTTTGTATTTTGGACATTCATTTAGTCCAGTACCATTTCTGCATTTGTCGCATAATAGTTCTATCCGACATCATTTATTGTGATGTTAAGTTTCTGGTCTGATTAATGACAGAAATTTCGGTCAGAATGGCCTGGTTAATAGATTTGAAAAAATGTTTGTGAGTCAAGTTCCTCTATGGGGCTGAGTGAATTCAACAGACTTTATCCAGGGGTTAAAGTACTGGCTAAATAATGACTGCATGAATATAAGTAAAATATATGAAGGTGGTGTGCCGTGATCATTTGAAGAGGAGAAGGTGCAGTTTGAAGGCTAGCCATTTACTGCTATATGCCAGGTGGTCAAATGCAATTCAGTTTAAGTGGGAAGGTTTCCCAGGCAAACCCCCAGAATCTAGTACACTGTTGGAAGTCGTTGGCCAGTCACAAGGCGGCTGGACACTATCTGCCATACATAAGGCACTCTCCAGAGATTTCCAGAGTTATACAATGACGGTTAGCGATAAATGGGATGGAGATTGTGGAACAGTACTCACAGACACTGAATAGAAGAAAACATTAGAGTACACCAAGAGATCGTTGAGCAACCCATACATCTTAAATATCCACCCGGACCAGCGGTCCTCGGAAAATATTCCCCACTCATTTGAGGAAATGCCCAAAGTGTCAATCTGATAATGCAGACTTGATTCACATGACCTGGGTATACACAAAAGTTCAGTGTTTCTGAGAAGAGTATTCGAGGTGGTATGAAACTTAACTGGAGAAGGAGCCTTAAAGGATACAAATCATTGCATACTGTTCCCACACCCATATAACACACATAAGTGGATGCAATATCACCTGGTGGCTCCTTCCTGACTATGGCAAAGAGGTGCATTGTTAATCACTAGCTGCAGGATAGAGGTCTGGTGTTCGATATGTGGTGTGAACATTTACAAGAATTACTATAGTCTGGGGAGATTCGTACAGCTACAACGTGTACTGATCCAAAATTAGAAGCTGACCTCATTCAACAGGAGGGAACTGTTTGGTAGACTGTGAGATCATCCCGATGCAGAGAAACTGCCTAGTTGGTAACCATGTATGCTTTGTTGGTAAACAGCTAGACAAGTTGCATATGTGAAACAGTGGCGCTACATGCAAACTTGCCATGTCATCTGAACTCGATATCCGATTACAACTGACATTTGTATATGACCTCCTTATGTGATATTTGATCAAAATACCAATAAAACATTTAAAAAATACCTTAGCCTGCAAGTCTACCACCGTTATTATGGCTGATAGCGGATCTGTGGTTCTTCTATGTAGGTGTACACTGCCATTTATGGACCTGGGTAGGGTATTACAGTGAGTCATGAACTACTCGTCTGAAATAGAGAAATAAATGAACAACAGACACTTAAGATGCTATATCCTCTGATGATACATGGAGAAGGCAAAACACAGAGGGGGTTATTACAACTTTGGAGGAGGTGTTAATCCATCCCAAAAGTGACGGTAAAGTGACGGATATACCACCAGCCGTATTACGAGTTCCATAGGATATAATGGACTCGAAATACAGCTGGTGGTATATCCGTCACTTTACCGTCACTTTTGGGACGGATTAACACCTCCTCCAAAGTTGTAATAACCCCCAGAGTCTCTGTTTTATAAATCATTTTTGGAGCTTTCCAGACCGACGAAACTAGGAGAATTCTGGGATTTAAAACTTGGCAGGGAATTGGGTGACGTGGAATGGATGGCAGTATCAGAGCACACTAAACAGGTATCTAGAAATTTGAGTTTTAAAATTATTCAACATTGTGTTCAGTGTTATATGTAGAACAATATTTTCCAAGAACATTAGAATGCTTTCCTCGTGAACCAGACTAGTTACACATCTTTTTAGATGGGGAGAATAACATGATTTACCTAGAATCACAGCATAATAAAATGATACCAGGATTTGAACATGATTTCCGAGTTGAAAGGTCAGCAGCTCTAGCTTTAGCCTGCAGTTCATGTCTCCTCCCTAATCTACACCAGACTTACCTATCCCCCAAGTACTTTAGCAAGATGTTGGAGGGGGTAGACAACTTGTTTCCCTGATGTAAAACTTCTGGTTTCGAAATGCCATGAAAGGAAGGGAAAATGGAACAAGACAGTATCCCTAATTTCGGAAATTACAGAGAGAATCTTCACATACAAACCCAAAGCATGTTTCTTAGGCAAACTACTGAGACCAAGAAAACATAGGTCCATTAGCAAGGATGCCAACCGGGCGTATGTTCAGTGGCATAACAAAACTTAAGCCCTCCCCACCTGCAAAATAGATGAAGGGGTCCCCCCACGCAAGGCCAGCTTAAGCGTTGGTGGCGTCTAGTGCGACAGTCTTTTTTGCCCCCCCCCCTCCCTCATGACCTCCTTCTCCATGAATTCCCCCACTACCACTCTCCAACAGAGCTCCTCACCTCTCCATAGCCCCTTTCTGACATACATTTCTTTTTCTTTTTTGAAGCGCTACTCATAGTTCACTCACAGTTTTGTGATCTGCATGGTCCACGTTCTTTGCAGCAGGCACATTAACCCTCTGTGCTGCTTTATGATGAGAAAAAAACTGCCACTAGATAATATTCGGATCTATCACTAGTAGTAACATTAATCATTAGGGTTATCTTAAATTTTTTATTGTTGCCTTAAAACAGCTGGATGCACAAGCAAGTTCAGTGCTGCCAAACCCATAAGTTATTTTTAAATACAGCACCCACACCAAAGTCAGTGCACGGGTCGCACCACACTAAAGCTGGCCTTGCTCCCATGCTCAGCCCCAGTCAGGAGCTCTCAGGCCAAGGGCCCACGCACAGTGCCTGGTGGGGGGAGAGCTAGTGCTCGAGGGCCCCCCACACCACGGGGGCGACAGGGGATATTGATATGCCATTGCATATGTCCTTGGTAAGAGAAGGATTGCCAAACTTGGAAGTCCCCAATAGTATCTCATATATCAATATGGGAAAGACTTGGGGCCACATGTATGTATGTTAGGAATTGCGATTTCCTAATTGCAATTCTATGTGAATCGCAATTCTTTGCAATTCCATGCGAATCGCAATTGGGAAATCGCAATTCCAAATGTACGTAACTCCATTGAGTCTCTTTTGCAATTGTCATAAGGTCGCAAATAGACCTACCTCATTAATATTAATGAGGTAGGTTGCAATTTGCAACCCACTAGGAATCACAGAAATCACAGGGATGGTGGCCTGCAGGGGTCAGCAGACCACCATGTCTTTGCTTGCTTTTAAATAAAGCAATTGTTTTTTTAACTCAGCCCGTTTTCTATAATGGAAAATAGGATGCGTTAAAAAGGAAAAAATGAAACGTTTCAGTTTCATTTTTTCAAGAGTAGGCAGTGGCCCATGGGACCACTGCATGCTCTTAAAAAACTCTTTTGAATGCATTCACAAAGGGGAAGGGATCCCTTGAGGAGCCTTCCTGTTTGCGAATGCCTTCGTACCAATTTGAAATTGGAGTTAAAAAGCAAATGTTTAGCGACAGCAATCTGGTTGCAAAATATTCATACATAGGACTGCGAGTCGCTATTAGGAAGGGACGCCCTTAACACACCCCTTCCTAATACTGAATCGCTATCCTATTTTTACAATTTGGTGATAGCTTACTGAAACGCAAAATAGGGTTTTGTACATAGGAAAATGCTTTCTTTGGGCCGCAAACGGCCAGATTCTGCAAATCTGACCATTTGCAACCAAAAAAAAGCTACGTACATGTGGCTCTTAGTAAGATGAGCGTAGGCGGGAAATGACGCCTTTACTAGAAAGCATTGACAACATAGATGCTGTGTGACTTGCAACTCACGCGATCCACTTTAGCACCAGGATCACATTTTGGGTATCTGCATGCTCTGTAAATACTCTCCAATCATTTAACCAGAGATGGAGGAAAGGGCTGTATTTCTCTGTTTTCCCAATTATAATGATGCCACTGTACAAATATCCACCATAGTAGCTCCTACTTGGAGAGAGCCAACTGGGACCGCTATCAGATGTATCCCCCAGAAAGGTCCTTGGCTCCTGATGAGACAGGATGTATCATTATATCATTTGAGCTGAATCCTGAATCGTTACCCGAGTGCAAGTCATCATCTAAAGGTTGTTTTATACAAAATGAAAAAGAAATAGCATTCATGGTATATTAGACAGAATGACTTTTCATTCTTCAATATAAACACATCAGAATGCTGCAGTTTCCATACTGCACGTCCCTTCCACCGTGGCTCAAGTACTGAATTGGTTTTATCCCAATATTGCATATAATATGATAAAATCATTGTGGAGTGAAAACAGAAAGGTATACATATGATTCAAGTGCCATGTTTTCAAGTCTCTGATCCTGTGTAGGCAGTGAGTCTTATATAACAAGTCCCGTGATTGGGGGAAAGGTTAAAGCGTCGGGCTGTGCACCATTTTAATATATAGTTGGGTTAACACGTTCATAACTATATTGAATGCTATGGGCCCAGTTTCGGAGTGGGCCTTGTTTCATTTACAGATAGCTATGTAATTCATAGTCAAACAAATGAGGATGTGTTTATCCATCATTATTTACCTCAAGTGTGATCATTCATGAGGTACAGTTCAGTAAAATAATGAGACCCCCCCCTTGCAGAGTGTGATGAGGGACCCCTGAGTCTTCCATATCTGACAGATATACATTGGCCTTGGGTTGAGTGGTGACCTCTGACCATTTGGGGGTCCCTTGAAGGGTTGTGGGTCCCGTTGCACTGCAGAGACTATGGGGGCTATGTTATGGGCCTGGTACAGTTGAGGCAAGCTAGTGTACCATTAGTGATTTTGAACAAAAATGTTCATACTAAGGGCCAGATTTACTAAACTTTGATACGATGCAATGCAGCATGGGAAGTTGCTGGGCTGCGTTGCATCAAAGAAAGAGAGCAGAAATGCACCATATCTACTAAGCTATGATGCAGTTTTGCTTTCTTGTAGCGCTAGCAAACTGATGGATGCCTAGCACCAACGCAAGCACCCTTGCACCACAGCACAAGGGTATCTACTTTGTGGTGAGAATAGCTTTTGTGTAGGAAGGGAAACCTTCCTGTACAGAAATTATTCTTAGAGGCCTATTCCTCTTTGCATTTCGCAGCACACATGCAAAGAAGTATCAAGGGGAAATGAAGATAGTTCTACTTGTTACTGTGGTAGGTGCACCATTTTGATGCAAACCCATGTTTATTGACTTTAGTAAATTTGGATTTGCATCAAAATACATGGCGGTATGTATGGGACTACCCATGCTCCACCCGTGTAACATCTCCCCAATGCTAGGTAACTTAAGGCAACTCTATGCACTGTCTCATCTTACTTTTGGGATAAAATCCTATGCAAAGCCACAGAAGTGGCATAACCCTGACGCATAACCTTGGTAAATGTTTGCCTAGATACGAGAGGTGGAACCTCATGCAATGGATTAAATGGAAGTTAGAAGAAGGGCTCAGGTCGACTATGCCTAAGCATGCTGAATGAGACCCCATTTTTGTGTACTTGTTGCAGAGTATCATATAGTGTACAGCTGGCATACTGAAGGACAAACTGCAGAACTGGACACAATTACAAACGTGCAAACATCAACCAGAATTATGTTGGTATGCACTTGTTTTAAGCATGAGTAGCCAGTGCTGCCAAAGAGAAAAGCATATGAACATATTTGAGGACCTAAAGATGGTCTTGCTTTGTCCACAGTGGAATTGACCATATGTCTGCAGAGCTGCTGCATCTAGAAGCATGCTTAATGAATCAGCATCATTTGACCCTCAATAATATACAGAATGCTAACGTACTGACAAGTCTTGCCATGTAATTTAAAATAAATGTTGTTGTATCCTAACTTAGCCTTGTAAGGTAGTTGTGTGTTCCACCTGGGAGGTACTCTGTTACTTGTGGTACCCAGGTGGACTTTGCGGTAACTGATCTTAATAGCCCAAGGTTGGTACACAGAAAGTTGAAGGAACAACCTATTAGACTAGCAACCGTTTTCAATTGGATCCTGAGGCCCCCTGGACACCAGTGGGCACCAAGGGATAGATTAACAAAGCATTTTGCAGAATTGTGCCATTCACAATTCCAAAATGAATGAAACACAAATCGTGATTCAGTAACATGGTAGTGAAACACACTTTGGGCCTGATTACAAGTTTGCCAGTTGGGTTTTCCGACCGCCAGACATCTGGTGAGGAGCATGCCACGGAGCTGATGGTCTCCCCACCTGCTCTATTAGGAGTTTTCCACTAGGCTGTTCGACAGAAAACAATGATTCCCCCGGTGGAAAATGTGCTGCTGCATTGGTCTCGGCTCCACATGGAGCGGAATCCAATGCCATTGCACAGGGGGCCTCCCTAGCACCCTTGGAATGCGCACTGTCTGCAAAGCAGACAGTGCGCATTCCGAAGGTGCTGGAGAGGGGGGGCCCTGAACTGCCCCCAACACTTGTTCTCTGCCGGTCTTTTCATGGTGTTTTAACCACCATGAAAAGGCTGGCGGAGAACATGGTAGTAATCAGCAGGGCGGTGCTGACTTCAGAGCCACCCTGGATGATCACCACCAAGCCCGTCAGGATCAGAAATCCTTGTCTTTTGGAGGTCTGACCGCCAGGCTTGTAATGTGGCAGTCGGATCGCCACAGCCGTGGCAGTCCAACCGCCACAGCAAGTCTGGCGGTCTTGAGACTGCCAGACTCGCAGACTGGCCCTTTGTGGTTTTGACAAAATACTGAATCCACACTTGGAAGGAGCGCGTTTAGGGAGTCCCTTCCAAACACCAATTCGAATAGAATGTTTTAATGTTTTATGAGCGAAATCCAGTAACAAAACATTACTGTTATACAACCTCCTCAGCGGGTCACTGGTATTGGGGGGTTGATTCAGGCCAGCTATGTAAGAGAGAACAGAGCATTAAGCGGCTTGAGTGATGACTGGGCAAAGTGTCCACCATAACATTTTCATGATTTATGTTCGAATTAGATGTTAATTGGGTTCAGGAAGTTTGCCAGGCTGCTATTAATGTGAAGTCAACATCATCTATTCAAATGGAAATATAGACTGAAGAGCACGGCAGATTATATCTTGCCTAAATTAAATGATCAAATGTAATTCAGGCTGAAAGTCTTGGCGGATCATATGCTCCCTGAGGCACACATCATTCATGGCTGAACAGAGCCTAATACCGATATGTGTACTCATAATCAAGCAGAAGATGTTTTCATTTTTATAAACAATATTTTTGTATCATCAAGTTGTTGAAAAGCAATTTCTAAATACTGGCATGATTAAGAAGAAGTAAACACGGTATTCAAATTTCTCATTGACAATTGTAATCAATTCCACATGAAGGTCAGGTACTTCTGCAATTAGGCCACATACTATGTTATGGAGATTACCGTTTGTAACTCAGCTATTTTTTACCTTATTTGCACATATGTTGCAATAGTACATTTTCTTTTTTGCTAGTTGAAATCCAGACAGAAAAGAGTTTTTACATCCACACAATATTTTATCACTATCTCTTGTTAACTTACTGAAAGTGCAATCTGTAAAATAATCAGACAAATAAAGAGCATGTGGGAGATGCTATTCTCCTTCTTGTGTTCAATAAATTGTAGAGTTTTCCATCACGTTAATTCGGAAGGCCATAACTGTATTTGAAGAACATAGACTTACCCTGTGAGTGTAAATTCGCAAACAGAAAGGTACCCCAACAAAGACATGCACGCCTCCCGAGTTGGGCAAAATTCTGCCCAATATCCCCCTCCCCATCTCCCCCCGGGTTACGGACACCAAGAGCATCGATAAGGAACAGGAGGAGGTGGAAATATTGTCTATTATTACATTTCAGAAAAGAATGTATAGGAATCAGATTTTTTGCAACAAATCCCACCTTATCACCCATTGTTTTCAGCTGCCGAAGTCTCCACGTAAAATACCATCTCTCATAATCCTGGTGACTCCGGTAACTCCTGTTTCATGTTTGAAAAAGCGAGAGACGTGTAGTCCCTGGAAAGCTAATTACAACATTTATGAAGGGGTAGTTTGCATTACCAATGCCTGCACTTGGATTCAGTGGGTCTGTTTTGTATTCATGTGTGCCATGTCAGCGGGTGGCACAATTGTGGTATGTGGCACATCTGGCACTGACTGGCTGTGGCTTAGAAGCTAGCATTTGCTAGATGCATATATATAAACGTCCTGGTTTAGGTGGCATTAAAGTGAACATAAATAGCTTAGGTCTGTAACAGCCATTCTGAAAAACATGTTTAACACACAAAATAGTGGTGTGTATCTTGCCTGGAAAAGATAAAACCCCAGTCTTTAATAGTAATCTTTTAAATTGCTAGAAGTTCATTTAAATTGCCATACTCCCAGTACCTGTGGTGAAAATAGTTCAAAAGATTTGTAAACATTCAAATAGAACTACTAGACAATTTATACAAAAAGTTATATAACATGCTTTCTCTGCGCTAATCAATAGTCTGATCAATATGGTAACAGTCTTCTCTGCACTCAAATCTAGGAGACTCTATGCAGAAGAATGAAATTCTGAACAGAATCAAGGAGGCGTTCAATACAAGCGAGGACTTTAACTCTGGTCTCCAGGTGCCAGAGTTGGCAGTGTTGCTATTAGAGCAGATATTCTCAGCAAATATTGTCTTCGAAAAAGCTAACTTTTATAGAATCTCCTCTGATATTCCCTCGCAATGATTCAAGCTAGAGGCAGAATGTCAAAGAGTGGATGGAATGAGAACTAACAAAGATTTGTTCTAGCTGTTACCAAAACACTCTTAAGTGTAGTGAGTGTAACACCAGGACATGATTTGTTGGTTAGTTAATGTCATAACGATGTCTGTTCCAGGCTCTGGGAATCACCTTGGATGTTTCTATTTCAAACCTATTTAACTCTTGACACTTTTTGGTGTCAACAATGACTAATGAATAGGCAGAAAATAGCATTTCAATCTCAATCGAGACCCTTAAATGATTGATGAACACAAATCAAATGTATGACCTTGTCCTGCTTCGAGATCTGGTGCCCAACATCTCTGTCCATTCACTGCACATTACAGGCAGCCGTGCAGATTCACCCAATGAGGGGGTAATGCTGGCATTGTTGCATTTGAGACTGCAGTGGGATATTTTGATAAGGTATTTGGGCTTTATGGCTGAACTAGGACACCAGAAGCTGGGCCTGGCATATGATGTTGCTACATGAGTATGAGAGGATGCCATCAGTCATACTCTCCCACATAGGCCACTCTCTTTGTACACAGGAAACAGAGTAGCCTCTTACTCGACCAGCCAGAAGCACTTTGAGGTCATGCCAGGCACTATGAAAATGCTACAACAGAATGCCTTTTATTAGGGACTTAATTAATACTTTCTGCCAGATTTCTTTGGAACTGTTATGCATTTGGCACTAACTGATGAAAGGTATGAACCGCCTGCAAAAACAAATACTTGTACGTTGAGTTGTAAATTCATTTTGTGATCTTTCCTCTTAGACTTATAGGAGTGTGCAATCCTTGTACTAAAGCCGGTTTTTAATTTCTTTATTACAGGCAAATTGTGACGCAGCTAGTCACCTGAATAAAGAAACAAAGTAGCCGCTAAACTGAAAAAAAATATTAGAGTTGAGCTCTGACATCACACTGCTTGCTACCAGAGTCAGCAGCCAATCTAAAAGACATGGCATGACCCATAATTAAAGCTGCAGTTGAAAAAAACAAAAAACACAAACTCAGCATTTTTCTTCTTATGCTGTTTTTCTTGATGAAGAGTGACAAGCAGCAAAGGGATATTTACTTCAATATGTTTATTTTGTGCATGCTGAAGCAATGACCTCGGCACATGGAAAAAGTTGAAAGAAATGATAATGTTTATTCAGTACTTGACAAACGTGATCCTCCCCTTCGCCAGCCACACAGTCAACTGACCACAGGAGAACCAATGGCACTAAAGGTTCTAGCTCTCATGAAATACGACATAAATGTTCTACTCATTAAAGGTACAACAGATTACCATACACTTGCCATTACATATAACACATGCCTTAGGTAATTGTAGAAAAGATGGAATCTTTCTCCATGTTTCTACACATTTCCAGCTACAGAGCTTTTCTTTTAAATCTGGCTTGGTAAACTGATTGTAATATAGTTTGAACACATATTTAACTACCTTATTTGTGTGTTTAATTTTGCACTAGGAATTCTACTTATAGTCTTCATGTCTTCAAATATGCTATCTCTTTCATGTGAAAGAGCAATGCACCAAGGGTTTAAGTGGTTTGTGGGAATGTTGATAGTGTGACCATGTATTATAAGGTCACAGAGCTCCTTGGAGAGTTTCAATATCCTTATAATACAAAGCTGGGGGTGCTTTATCCCCTATTTCTCCATTCCACTGGGATTATACTGTACAAGATGTTGGGGCATGTTGGAAATTGCCTTTTATGCAGGGTTATCCCCAAACCTTTTGCTTCTGACCTCCTGTTTTTGATCCTGTGATTAATTTCGCTTTTGCTGGCTTTAGGACTCGGGACACTTTACCATTGCTGACCAGTGCTAAAGTGCAAGTGCTCCCTGTCTAAATGGTATTGGTGATTGGTTTATCCATGATTGGCATATTTTATTTACTAGTAAGCCCTAGTATAGTGCACAACATGTGCCCAGGGCCTGTAAATCAAATGCTACTAGTGGGCCTGAAGCCCTGACTGTGCCACCCACACGAGTAGCCCTGTAAACATGTCTTAGACCCACCACTGCAGTATCTTTGTGTACAGGTTCAAACTGCCATTATGACCTAAAAAGTGCATCCACTTGCCAGGCCCAAACCTTCGCTTTTACTACATTTAAGGCACCCCCTAAGGTAGGCCAAAGGCAGCCCCATGGGCAAGGTGTGGTGTATTTAAAAGATAGGACTTTCCTGAAAGTGAAATACTGCAAAATTCGTTTTTCACTATTGAAAGGCCTATCTCTCCCATAGAGTAACATGGGGATTGCCTTGAAATATCTTTTAAGTGTAAATTCCTATTGGGAGCAGATAGGTATGGGGTTTGGGGTCTCTGAACTCACAATTCAAAAATACATCTTTTGTTGAAGTTGTTTTTTGAATTGTACATTTGAAAACGCCACTTTTAGAAAGTTTTCACTTTCTTCCTTAACCTTTCTGTGCCTCTGCCTGGCTGTGGAATACACGTCTAAGTCAGGATGACAGTTAGGCTGTTTGTGAATTCACTCTAGACAATCACACAAAGGGAGCTGAGGTGCGCCCTGCATATCCTGATGGGTCTTCCTGATCTAGTGTGCTGGGAGGAGCTGACACTTGCAACTGAATAGGGCTGTGCCTGTCCTTGCACAAAGCAGTTTCCAACCCCCTGGAGTTTGTCTGGTGCCAGGGCAAGAAAGGCAGGGTCTTGTGCATTACAAAGACTTTCCTTGAAGTTTGCCTACTTCAAAAGGAGAAATCAGCATAAGTACTGGACCTTTGACCCCATAAAGTTAGAATCCTTCTGGACTGAGGACATTCCACCAGGAAGAAGAGTTAGATGCTATAGGAGGGACTGCCACTCTGCCTGTTGCTTTGCTATGCTGGCTTGCTGCTTGCTCCTTCTGTCCTGAGAGTGAAAAGACTGGACGTTGCTTTCTACATCCTGCTTCCAAAGGTTCTTCAGGGGCTTTGACTGAGCTTACCTCCTGTGAGAAGTCTCAGGGATATCAAAGACTTCATCTGCCAGCACCTAGACTTTCTTGCTGAGAGTTCTGACTCACCAAGTGGTGCCAAATCCAGTCCCCGAAACCTTGGGAATGAGTCCTGGTTCAACTAAGAAGAAACCAAGTACATCGAACCCAGAGCGACTACGGAGCCAGCATTGCTGCCCGACTCTGCGCTGCTGCTTGCACCGGAGCCATGGTCCCTGTTGAGTGCAACGACTGCGGCTGATGCCACAGGCCAGACGCAGCACCTCGGAAGTCCTGCCACAGCGTGAGTCCTGAGTGCCGTGTTACAGATGTCTGTGACACCCAACTACACTGCAGCACTCGTGGCCCCGTGGGGTAGTTGCAACACTGCAGAGTTGATGTCTCTTGTCTTCACCTGCTGGGTTCATCGACCCCTGCCAGATCGAAAGGAACCGAGCATCACCTCCCCTGCACCCTCAAGGAACCAACATCTCACCTCCCCTGCCTAGCAGTAAGGAACCCTTGCCTCACCTCCCCGGTAGTATTAAGGAACTAATATGGCACCGGCTCCAGTGATGCCTCACCGATTCCGTGCAATGTCTTTGTTTCCTCGTTTTCCAACTGTACTGTACCTAGTGTTAGATGATTACCCATTAAATCAAACTTCCACAGGAGCAGGTGCCTTTTACCGAACTCCCTCCAACAGATGCGTGCTCAGACTTAAACTGATTATCTGAACCCTGCATCCACTAGGGGGAAAGGTGAATGGGAATAGAAAAAAAGAGACTGCTTCCAGATCAAGTTCCGGCCTGTGTTTCCCACTTGAAGATAGGATATTCAGTGTGTGTCTCTGAAAACCTGCACCTTTCTTCTTATTGGGATTTCTTTAAAGGAAGGTAGCTGGGGCCTCTGTTACGCCACTGGGGAACGAGTCCATCAAGATGTCATGCTAGTCCCAGTTGGAGCTATTGTGTTTCTAAGCAACGTTTGAACCTGTGACCCAGCACCTCGTTTTTCCAAAACACACGGTGTGTTTACACTGCAGGTAAATATATATGGCTGCTTCAAGCTGGGCCTTCCAACACATGGCCAGTCTCATACAACGCGCCTACAAAACGGGGAGTCGGGCAGAAAACAGAGGGGACTCGGCACCTTAAGGATGACACAAGATGACTCTGACCTTCAGTACACAACTTGATCCGTCCTTTAATAATGGACTCCTTATGGCCGTCTTCTTGCCGAACTTCAGGTTCCAGGGCAAAGCTACGGCCTTGGGATTAAGCAACAGCTCACCACTGGGATGCTATCTGATCTTGGTCATGCCATTTAATCCTCCAGCGCTTCTGTTCAATCTACAATGACCTCTTACACATGGAAGTCGGTTCCGCTTGTGTGTAGGTTCATGTGATTAACTTAATTGAAAATGTGAAAACTGCTGCGTGGTTTTAACTCGTGATAGCCAACTGCCCACGGTTTATAGGTAGCGAGCCTGGGTTTGGTTAAAAAATATACAACTGCTTTATTTTGTCCTTAAAAAAAATGTTCCAATTGAACCACGCATATCCCTAGGGAGGGGGAGCGTGGACCTGGGCAGTTACAGTAATGTGCTTTCTTGTGTTTTTTACATTTTGAATTCACTGTCTGCCACTCAATAATTTTAGCATGCCCAGCAACTCAAAACCTATACGGTGTGCGTGCCTCCTCTGCAAAGAAGGAATGTTACAATATCACTCAGGAAAAAAGGGGTTTAATACCACGTTGTGTGAGGGAAAGATGTGGCTTGAGCTGTGTGAATGTTAATACAAAACAAGTGAAAAGCGTTTATTTGCTTTTTTTATTTTAAAATCCGAGATTTTTTTGCCATGAGGTTGTCCTCAGGAATTCCAGAGCTTGGACTACGCTGTTTTAATTTGTTCCCTAGCTTCTCCTCCTGGGAAGGAGCTATGAGACAGAGGGTTGCTTATACTTGTAGTTTCATTTAGTTGTGGTGTAACTTACTTATTTTATGAAATCAGTAAAAAGTATAAAATTGTTTATAAAAAAAGTAGTATGGTACGTGGCTGGGAAAACATAACAAGCACTGAGGGTATTTGGGGCAGAAAAGACACAAATAGGTCTCCCCTCGGTGGCTTAGTGCAAATGGAACGGGCCAGAGGAATTGGGGAGTATTGATAGGCTGAAGGGCAAGGGAGGCAAGACTAAGCAACAGGGTGTTTAGGTAGAGGTGGGTCAAGAGTTTACCATCTTGTTGACTCCATGTTGGCAGGAAGGGAAACGTGATGGGAAAATTGGTGTATAGCCCATGTTATTATTTTGTACAGAATATTGAAATTGAAGGTGAGGCTTTTATTTTTTATAAAACATTTTATTGAATTTTAACCACTCCAACTCCCACATTTGACACAAAGCAAATGTGAAGTGTCAGAATGACACAACAACACCTTTTAGGATAACCATTAATCTGCCATGGTAGTGTATAGATGAGCTCAGTTTCAATATGGTAAGAAGACTCCCAGGCGCCCAGACCCCTCATGAGCAATCCAAAATATCTCTGTGGAAGAACTGTTCCTATTCATGGACCATGGCATGTTCGAGCAGGGTTCCAGCATAATACTCCTAAAATACCAGGCGCTCCAAGCCCATGCAGTACCTTCAGCCCACTTGTCAACAGACAGAGCCTCTGTGTCCTTCCAAGCTCGTGCTATATCCCATTTGGCAATTATAAGCCCAACCAATGCAGCGCCCTCTGATATCTGTTCCTGATAGCCCTCCATAACATGTAGCAGGGTCAACTTGGGGTCCATGGGTATCTTCCAGCCCAAACCCTGTTGGTGTGTTGGTAATTACTGCGTCCTGCAGTTGCCATGATGCTAGAATTATAGAACCTGGGAGGATCAAGGGTTGAGAGACGGGAGGCGGTTGGCGGTAGGCGGTTGGCGGAGAAGGACGGAGGATGGCCTGTTCTTGATGCAGTAGAAACTTAATAAAGAACTGAAGTACAGCACGGTGTCTAGCTGCAACTCATTCAGTGAATGTCTCGCACAACACCTGTCTAGGGTATCCAGTACCCCCTTTGAGAAGGACGAGAGGACAGGGCAGAGCTTTAATGTGCGCACCAGATCCCTGGTAGGGTCATTGCATTATAAGCAATTGCTTGTAGCGAGGAGCCCCATCTTGAACAGCCGGGCCCTGGTGAAACAAGTGTGGTGGGACACTTTAAGTTGGATTATTCGGAACTGGGAAGCCATCACCACCTCTCTTAGAGTAGCCACCGCTTTTACCCATTCCTCATTCTCATACGGTCCCAGGTCCCACTTCCACACCTCCCTCTCCCCCACCATCGGGTACGGCAGGTTGCAAGGAAGCATCTAGTAAATAGCAGACAAGTTAGGACTTTTAATATTAGTAAGCATGAGCTTGGCCTCTAGAGGCAAGTATTCGGAGATGTCCATTACAGCCTCTAGGAAGGTGTGAGCACATGTTGGACTGGAGGTTCTGAAAGAACTGGGGGCAATGCAGAGCGTATTCTGCCTGCAGGTCTTGGAACAATTTCAGTGACCCATTTCAAAGCACGTCCCCCTGGGGGTGAAATACTTGTATTATCCCATGCAGAAAATCAGTGAACAGCCACAACCTGCAAGAGTCGATTCCCCCTCCACAGCAACATTTCTAATGTAAGCTCACCCACCCATTTCATAGATTTCAGCACATCTGACCACACTAACGACACAAGTTTCATGTCAAAGGGCAGAGGAGCCGACTCGGAGCATCCATAGAGCAAATGCGGGAGATTACTGCAGCCCATGATCCACCCCTCTGTCACATATGCCGGGTCATCAAAACCTTTAAACCACCTGTCGTTTGGGACAAGGAGATATGATGCTCTGTAATATGAGAGCATGTTGGGGGCAGCAACTCTCCTCCCCAATAAAGGGCAGCAACACGGTCCAAAGGAGATCAAGGGAGACCCCCCCACCCAAAAACAACGTGCGAATCAAGGCATTAACTCTGGTGAAAAAGGCACAGCTCACTGGAAAAAGATAGTTCTGAAACTGAGAAAGGAGCCTCGGAGGGAAGACCATTTTAAAAATGGCAGAACACCTCAGCAGGGACAGCGGGAGAATGGACCAATACTTCACATCTATAGAGAGGCCATTCAACTGAGTCTGCAAGTTGAACTCATATGCCTGGATCCTATCAGCTGTTATAAGGAAATCCCTTCGGGATCACCTGTAGTGCTGGCCCCCATGGCATGAGTAGCGGGCACAGGCCAATAGGATAAATGGAAGATTTGGCCTCGTTCAGTAGGAGATCAGAGCAGGACATGAAGATCCGGAAGATCTGGAGTGCCTGAGGTCCTGTCTTCTGCGGGTCATCTAGGAACAACATGATGTCATCTGAGTAGAGAGTTATCCTATCGCTCTCCTTGAAAATTGCGAAACAAGGCATTGACATGAATCCACACTGCCAAGGGCTCATTTGCCAAGGCAAACAGCAAGGGGCAGAGGGGACATCCCTTACGAGTGCCTCTCTGTATGTCATACCAGTCTGAGACGGCCCCCCCAACCTGAACCTGTGCCATGTTTACTTGTTAATACTGAAACCAGCTATTTCTAGCTATAGGTATCTGCTTAAGTCCGACATCTTAGGGCAGGCCTTAGTAGGTACGGTACAGCCCAAAACTAAAGGCATCTCAGCAAGTAGTGGCAGCAGTGGCCACATGTTCCCCTCCACTAGGGCGTTGCCGTAATATGGGGCGTTGAACTGTAAAGGCCAAGCTGGGCAAAAAGTAAAAAAAAAGTCCCTTCATGGGATAGGTTTAGCTATGCAAGTCTGAGACAGCAAGCAAGGAGGCGGTGGCAAAGTATATTGTTGAAGCAAGCATCGGCATAGTGAGACAGCAGGGAGTGGCTGGTTACTGGAGCATAGGGATAGGTGAAGGCAGGCCAATCTTGTGCACTACAACACCAACTACTAGGCCTGCAGGTGCGGTGAGGGAGGTGGGCCACTAGGAGGCGCTGCACAGGAAGCGCTAGGCAACCCCATTGGGGGATGACATCATACCGAGGAAGTTAAGGGGAACTGTAGTTCAATCAGCTCCTGGAACAGAAGAAACAAAGCAAGAAGGCGAGAATAAAGATTCTAGTAAAGGGAAAAAAACGTAATTAATTTAGGTATGAAATTGGAAAGGACACAGCAACAGCAAATAACATTGCAACTAGGGAGTCACTATGCACGAAGGGGTTGAAACAAAATACATGTAACAGCATGAAGAGGAGAGTATGTCAGATGAGCCTGCAGCAGGTGATGAAAAGGATTAAGATATAGCAGTTGCGGGCCAAGCAGCACAAGGTAAAAGGCTTTGGATACACATTTAAGACATAGATAAAAGGCAGAAAGGATCAGTGACAGCTAGAGCAGCTTGGAGTGGCCCCGATGAAAGGGGCCGTTTAGGTTGGAGTGGCCTCTGGGATCAGTCATTAGCAATGTCAAGAAGAGAAGTGAGCAATTTATTGTCAAAGCCAATGGAGTCATCAGTGTCTCTGGGATGTTATCCTGAAGACATGGAGGGGTTGTCCATGACCTCTTCTACAACTAGATAGGGCATGGGCATGTGGATTTCCACACTCGTACTATCAGTGAATGAATGGAAGAAGTATTATGGTGAGGTTTAGGATGGTGACTGAGCACACATTTTTTTAAAGGCTGAGTATGTGGAGAATGATCTAATATTGAATTATGGGGATGAGGGCGATGAATGGGAGAAAGGCAACGTAAGAGATAATGAAAGGGAGAAAAGGAAAATGGACTTGTAATTGATGGAAGAATATCAGCAGGGTGGGTTAATAGTGTACAGGAGGAGTCTCAGTGCTTTTCAGAGGTCAGAAGCAGACAATGCAACTACCAAGGAGTTTCAAGGGCAACACAGAAGAAGTGCATTCGAAATCAGAGATGATCAGGGAGGCAGAGAAAGCTGAAGCTAAGTAGCACAAACTGGTGGTTGGTGTGTGATGTAGGGGACATTGGGTATTCAAGTGTAAATAATTGGTTATTGAGGTTGATTGGATAGATCAGAATAAACTGGGAAACACATTTACAGCAGTGGCAGATAAAGGAGAAAGTAATGAGGTATCAAAGAAGTTATGTGTGCTAAAAAGACAGAGTGGAGATCCATGGGCCAAACAAACAGAAGATAGTTGAGATGAACACAAAGGTAAAGGAATTATATCATATAAAAAAGTAACAATACATTGGACTGGCAAATGTCTCTACATTCACATTTGTCAGTAAAAAAGACAAAAGGATGTATTTGGAAACATGAATTTGTAGATGTTAGAAAGTTATTACTAAAGGACTTAGAAGCAAAAGTCAGGCAAAGGAAGAATGGGAGCTAGTAAGGCATCCAAAAGTGCCAATTACAATAAAAATTTGGACATTTACCTTCTTAATTTACACTATTGTTTACTTCCAAAACATAGATAGACCAGTGGCAATATTTAACTATTTGGCTATTAAATGGAAAGCGAAGATGCATTTTGGTGGCTATGCCTGGCAAAATTACGATGAGGAATTTAGGGCCAGACGTAGTTTGAACTCAGACAAACCTTGGAGTGATGTCTTGTTGCAAGAGATGTAATATACGCATCCTCCAGCAACAACACACACAGTAAGTGTAATTACTGGTCAGACTTGGGGATCACTGAACACTTGACCCTGCACACTCTACCCACTTGACCAGTTTCCCCTCTGGTCTGAAAAATTAATAACACAATTCCAAAGATGTGCGGAGTAGCATAGTATTTCACACAACCAACCAAGTAATACTGCTTAACTACAATTAACATTTATTCTTCTTGTTTGGTAAAAAAAAAATGGACACAAATTCCATTAGATCATATTGCAAAAAAACATAATATACAATTTGTCACAATGGTTCACAAAATCTCAGGCTACAAGTTGTCTTTAGCAGCATAAATTCTTGTTAGTCATAGTTCATAAGAAACAGCACATGTACAGCCAACATGTGTTTCACGGTAAAAACACTGCTTCTTCAGGGCTTCGATATCTTCGATAGTTCAATTGTTTGTCATCAATAAACAACAATTGGAAGGTCAACTGTGTCATTCCCAGTAAGATTTCCGATCATATCTGCACATCACTCTCTACATTCACCCCAAGCAAACATTGTAACATCTGGTCAAATCTACATCTAGTCACGCAACAGTTACTCAATACCATGTCGCTACAAATGTGCACAAAGTCACTCCAAATTCCAATGACCCCACTCAGGATTATAGTTATGCCAAGTCTTCAAAAATAATCACCCCTGGTTTCTCATCTTCAAAAGCACAAATGTGCAGCAGAAATGAAGATGCAAAAAACACAGCAAGTGGGTTGTGTTTAGGAAGAAAGGATTCAGGAGAATGTCTAAGGCTATGCAGGTTTATAAAGAGGTGGCTACATCAGCACTTTCTATATCGTCCCTTCCAGCAAATATTGGGGTATCTGCCAGGAGACTCAATGTTGTTAGGTCAGCCTGTTGTGGGTTTACCAGGTGTTTTTCCCTAGACAGTTCTGCTGGTATAAACATGAATGTTCAACCTGTGGAAGCAGACACCCCATCACACAATGCTTTGCAATGGCAAACAATGGGGGGCAATGGAAACCAACACGAGGGAGAGATCAGCAGTCGCAGTCTGTACAAAAGGGTGCATATTCAGGTTAAGGTTGACAAGTTGATAGCATGGCTGCAATTTTATCCCTATAGGGAGACAGCAATGAAGTTGGAGTTGGGAATTTAAAAAAAGTTTTGGTTGTGCAACAGGTTGCAGAAGTGGGAAACGGTGCTCACCAGAGTGTTAAAAACCCCACCCTTTGTAGAAAGAGCTGGTCCTGTGGACGCTGCTACCTTTTAACCGCATCAGCACAGGACCTCTTTCCGGGACAGAAGTTTCTCACCTTCACTGAGGCACTAGAGACCTCAATGGGGAACAGTCAATTTCAACATTACGGCAAGAAAGTGAAGTCAGCACGGGAAATTTGGACATATTTTCTAGATGCACCTCAACTGAAGGGATATCAGTTGAGGGACAATACAGCACTTGATTGCGCTACTCTTCAATTATGTTCACCGTATATACATGATCCTTGTTAAGCTCTGCAGGATGTACAAAGGCAGAAGTGCAGACTGGGAGCACACACACCTCCTTCCTGTACTTGGATTGGAGCTAACATGGGGCTCACTTTTTTTGGTCGGTTGTGATCAAACCCCTAAGTGCAGTAACAGGAATAGAGTTCACAGCAACACCGACAACATGTCTGGTGGGCATTGTGAAATGGAAGCGTGGAGGTGCCCTCTAAGCTTTCACAATCAGCACTGGTCCTGGCTACAATGAGGGTGGCCATAGGCTGGCTTAGTGAGAGAACTCCATCAATTTACCTGTGGTATAGGGATGTAACAGAGTGGGCCCTTGCTGAGAAAGCACACATGAATATTAATAGGTGGGCCGACAAACTGCAGGACGATCGTGAGGCCTGGGCTAAGCTCCTAGCAGAGCCACAGGGTACGGACAGAGAGGAGCCTGTAGGGCACACAATCACAGCTTACAACTGAACATTGTTTTTAAGACAAAGTATAAGCTTTATCCATTTGCAGTGGATCTTGCATGCTGGCCCCAGGAGCGGAAGAAGTAAAGTCTCAGTTTCCAAACGGCACTTGGGCATGTTGGTAGTAAGGATTGTTGAACTGGTGGGTAAATCAATTGCAGAGTCTACCAAGAGGAGGTATCTATTCTAGCTTGGCTAGAATTTATGCTTCAAATCGATTTATTCGTATTTCAAACAATACAAGATACAACCACCGACATCCAATGACTGGCAGGTAAAATATATACCAAACCGAGGTAAGGGAGCTGGGGGGAATTTACAGTAAACAACCTCACAGAGTGCTGCTTCAACCTTTATTTTAGGGCATGTGTAAGGACGACTGTGGGAGGATGACCCCTCCCAGCATGGGGCAGTGTGCAGGGTACACGTGAGGCCTAATATGCGGAGGTAGGCTTGACAGATGAGTTCTCTAAATTCGTCAGATAGGAAACGCATGCAGCTTCCCCAGGTTTTTTCAAATTGCGGCAGAGTGTGTGTTACGCTGGCCGTTAATTGTTACATGCCCAGGAGATCCCACAGCTTATGGATCCATTGCAAATGTGTTGGAGTATGATCTGTCCCCCGGTGCGCCATATGACCTGTTAAGCCGCACCTAGTGCCAAAGTAATCGCTTTCCCCTTGGGTGAGGTCAGTGGGTATGTGAGTGGGTTCGGCAGGCCCAGACAAATGTAACTGGGAATTTCGGCAAACCCATGTTCCAAATTTTATTGATATCAGCCAGCACTGCATCCCAGTAAGACTGTAGCCGGGGACACTGCCACAACACAGGCACTATGCTGCTAGACTGTCCGCCTTGTCTCCAACAAAGGCACCCCTCTTCCAACTGTCCACCCTAGCTGGTGTGTAATACCAATAATGAACTGTTTTGATCAGTGCCTCCTTTCCCATCGCGCTGGTCCCCGATATGTGGGCTCTGCGCCAGATATCCCGCCATTTCTTATCTATAAAGGTGTGTTTGTACTCCTGTTCCCAACGTTTCTGCGCCGGAGCCTTATGAGCTTCTGTAGGAGTGTTTAGGAATTTGTAGATCTCTGAGAGGATGTGCTTATCGTCTGAGCGGGTAATAGCCATTTTTCAAAACTGGATAAGGGGCGGGTCACATAGGGGTGGATGTTAGGCTGTAAAAACCAATGGCTTAAGGCCAAGTGTTGCTATCGAGCATTGGAGGGTAGATCGTAGCTTGTTTGCAGTTGCGAAAAGTCCATGAGGCCCTCTGATTCAAAGACATCCAGTCTCTTGCAACCCTAACTTTGCCAAGTGTCGAAGGAGGCGCTCTGTGCTGTGGGGGGAAACTCTGTGTTACCTATGAAAGGGGTCAGGGACGATATACGAGTGGACAGGTTGTGTCGTGTCTGGATTGCAGCCCAGACTCCCAACGTAGCCCTCAGAACTGGGGAGATGTATACGCCCGACGGCCTATGGGGCTTGGGCAGCCAGGGTACCTTCCATATGTGGATGCCAGCCACCGCTTGATCAATAAAGCACCAGTGCGTCTCCATCTGGGGCATGGTCCACTCTACCATGTATCACAGCTGAGCCACCTGGTAACATTTCTTTACGCACAGGATGCCCAGACCTCCCTCCCCCCAACCAAGTATGCATATCGCCCGCTATTCGTGCCTTTTTCCCTCCCCAAATAAACTCATCTATTAGCCGTTGTAATTTAGCTAGGACTGAGGGGGGAGGCTGAAGTGGCAAGGTTTGCATGCTATCTTTGGGAGCAGTGACATCTTCACGGCTGCTAATCTGCCCAGCCAGGATGGTAGATACTTCCTCCAGGCTAGTAGGTCTGTCCTGGCCCCTTGTAAGAGTTTTGTGTTATTGCTAGTGATCGTGCACCCCAACGTCGGGAGTATCTGTAGTCCCAGATAAGTAACTCCCTGTGGTGCCCACGTAAACGGGAAGTGTCGTTCCAAGTATGTCTGGTCAACTTTCAGAAGCATGATATTAACGATGCTGTATTTCGCGTAGTTAATTCTAAAACCTGCGGCTTCCTCGAATCTCTCCAATTCCCCCTCCAGTGGGGGTAGGGTGGACATGGGATCCGTCAACACCAGCATCACATCATCAGCAGATAGCGCTAGTTTGTATTCCCTACCGCCCATTCTCAGGCCTTTAATATCCCGATTGAGTCGTACCCTGGTTGGAAACTGCTCCATGTAGAGAGCGAACTGCAGCGGCGAAAGTGGGCAGCCCTGACGAGTTCCTCTATTAATAGCGAAGGTGGGCAATAGTACGCTGTTTAACTTGATTGCTGCTTTTGGGGATCTGTAGCTGGCCCACACCCACTTACTAAATCTCTCCCTCGGTCCCATTCTAGTGAGGACCAACTGTAGGTATGGCCAGTGTTCCCTATCGAATGCTTTCTCCGCATCGACCGAGAGTAGTGCCATGGGGTCTGGGAGTGAGGAGCTTTGTCGATCAAGTGACACAGGCGTTTAGAGTTGTCGCTGCAATTCCGCTCAGGGATAAAACCTGCTTGGTCTGGATCAATTAGGTGTTGCATGTGGGGGCCTAGTCATGCTGCCAAAATTCCCAGAAAGATCTTTGCATCTACATTTAATAGCGAGATGGGGTGGTATGAGGAGCACTGAGTCGGGTCCTTGCGTGTTTTGGAAATGACAATAATAGTGGCCTGGAGTACAGACTCTGCCAGGGTTCCAGATACACTAAATGAATTGTACAGTCTTGCTAGGATAGGTGCTAGTGTTGGGGCAAAGGTCTTATAAAAAGCTGTCTTATATATCCATCTGGGCCTGGTGCTTTGTCTAAGGCCAATGTTTGTATGGCTTGAATCAGTTCCCCAACCCCAATTTCCTTTTCCAAAGCCAGGGATTTCTGAGTGGTGAGACTATTCAGAGGCAGCTGGTCCATATATGTGTCCGTCTGGTTAGGGTCCAGGCTGTCAGCCGTATAGGATGCTGTGTAGAAGTGTCTAAACGCCTGTGCTATGTGGGTATCTTGGGTTGCCCTATTGTCCTGAGTGTCCGTCACCTCTGCTATCTGCTGCCGAAGTGTTTGGGCAAAGAGACAGTGTGCAAGTAGGCAACCTGCTTTATTGCCTCCTACATAAAATTTCAGCTTTAAGCGAAAGAGAGCATATTCCGCTTTGCCTAAATCTAAGGCTTTAAGCTGTTGGCGAGCAGCCGTCAGCTGCCTCCTGACCCTGCATGTACCTGTGTGTTTGTGTTCCGCCTCCAAGTCCCTGACCTCAGACTCAGTTGGGCTCTCATATCTCTCCTATCCCGGTTCAACCTGGCCGCCATTGAAATGAAGACGCCGCAGATTACTGCCTTTATTGTGTCCTATAGTAGGGCCACCAAAACTTCTGGAATATCGTTATTCTGTAAGAACTGTGTGATTGCTAGAGTTATTTCTGCTATTGTTTCATCTTGGCGGAAAAGTGCAGGGTTTAAGCGCCAGGAGTGCAGTTGTGTTGGTGTCTCTGGCATGCAGCAGGTGATAGTGACAAGCGAATGATCTGACAGGGCTGCCACCCCAATGTCTGCCGCTGAAGTGTATGTACACAAATGTTGTGAAACAAGAAAATAATCAATCCGGGTGTAGGACTGATGAACCACGGAAAAGAAAGTGTAACTTCTGTCTAGGAGGTGACGTTGCCACCAAATGTCTACGAGGCACGCTTCTGTCAGCCACTGTCTGAATGACGAGGAGTGTTCCCCCGCTTCTCCCACCGTCTGCATGGACCTGTCCAGTGTAGCGTAAGGAGTCTCCTCCGTTCATAATATCCCTATCTAGCGTGGTCATCATCTGCCCTATTGCTTCCTCTAAAAATGCCTCCTGCTGAGTGTTCGGTGCGTAAATGTTTGCTAAATTGAATGTGTATCCTTGAGTGGTAATGCACAGACGGAGTACCCTGCCCGCATTTTCAAACTGAGTCTGAATCACTTGGCCTGGGAAATGCGTGGCTACCAGGATTGCCACCCAGGCTGTTTTCTTAGGGCCAGAGGTGAAGTATTGCCGGTCAAACTATTTCGAACGCAAGCACCTCCAATCCGCTCTGAGCAGGTGAGTCTCTTGTATAAGGCAGATGTCACAACGTGCGTCTCTAAGGAAGGAGAGGAGCGCCAAGCAGTTAACAGGCGTGTTCAACCCCCGGACATTCAGGCTGAGGATCTTGACCATAAGTAAACAAATTAAGCTGCTTCATTGGTACTAAGAAGATGGATGGGCCCTCTAGTGTACCGTCAACAACTGATACCCACATGCGCACATCTTTCCCTGGGCCACCTGATTGAGCTACTTGTGATGAAAACATAGAAACATTCAAACAGCACATGAACTGGTTGGTCCCCCGCCTGGGAAAATGCACCCAAAATATGACGCTGTGGTCCGTGTCAGTGGCACCTCATATTCAGTTTTCTCGACCAGACCTGCTTGACCTTCCAGTGCCATATTGAGTGAAGTCAAACAACTTTACGACCGTACAGTAAGTGTAGTGATATTTTTCCTTCATCACACTCATCATATCATCTCTCGGGTTATGTTTTTTATTCTTTTCTTTATTTGCAATACTGTTATAATTAACTATGAAAGCAGATGGCCTATGCATGACAGGTCTTTTTTAACTTTGTCTCATTGACTTTGGATACTGGGCACAATTACTTTCTACCACAGTAACTTCTTACCATACTGATTTTGATGTTTTTTATGGTGATGGTTTCTAATCTTTAGCTTTCATGAGCAACACTCTTGGTTCTGCTGCTCAGTTCACTGCAGATGTGTGTTTTAAGATAAAAATCAATGGGAAGTTGATACTATGGTTTTGTCCCCTTTTTAATATTTGTATGGGGTCCATCATCATGTAAACAAAGCAGCACTGAAGATGGCCTTTTGGATGTTTACCAAGTGAGACCGAAACGTTGACACACAACCCATCTTTCCTCTGACAATTTATTACACATAAGAGTTTTGTTTTGTATCAGGAGACATTCTCTAGTACATATTATATGAAAGTGGGTATAGGTTACATTAGCATATGTCAAGAAACATTTGTAAACCTGGTTCACTGCAATAGACACTGTCAGTATAAAATGAGTTATGAAATATTAGAAATTCAGAATCCCTATATTGTTCTTTTGAATATTCTTTATAATCTGTGTTCAGATATGTGCTTGATTCTAATGTAAATTTGAAAACACATACACCTGCCCTTTTGATTGTGTAATTTTCTTTTAAACTAGGCAATTTATATTAAATAATAACCAATTTCTTTGAGATTTCACTCATAGCCATCACTAAAAATAAGAAACGATTTTATATTACTGTTTCGAAGTAAATCTCTTGTTCGTGCTTTTACCTACTCTATTACTATTACCCAAGCCTACAAGGGAATATTGGGTTGCCCTTTTGTGTATCAGAAGGTTTTTACTAGAGCATCTTAATTTATAGGGCATGTCATGTATCTTTGTTATAACAGTCCTATTATACCAATTCACACCATGTCGAGTGGGTTGGTTTTCACTTCTCTGAAATCGTAAAATATGCCCTTTTCTGTGATGTGTGCCAGACTTTGTTTTGTGTGTCCACTTGCTTTTTTTTACAGTGAGAGATATGTCCTAGCAAGTAGCTGCTGGGAGCTAACAGAAGGAGCGGCGCTTATTGTGGACACAAAGAGCACCATGGTGAGTGAGATCTGTGAGTGGCTTATGCCTCAGAAGAAACTACAATCTACTAGGTTCTGATTATTTCACGCCTGCCAAAGCGGAGACTCCTGTGACGCAGAGAACCGGCAGCATGGCGCTCACTAAGGACGAACTTTTGGCCTCCCACCGCACCTTTAAGGTGGAATTACGAAAGGAGCTCACGGCGGATTTGAAGTCAGCGCTGGAGGCACTTTAATCCGACGTTACTAGTCGCATGACCTCTCTACAAGCAGACATGGACTCAGTGGGGAACCGCACGTTGGACCTTGAAACCCAGGTCCAAGAGATAAAACAACAAGCAAGCCCTTTGAAGGAGGCGGTATCACAGCTTAAATCGCAACTCCAGCTATTGATTCTTAAATGCGAGGACTTGGAAAACCATTCTCGACGAGACAACATTAGAGTGCAGGGGCTGGAGGAGGGCAGTGAGGGCCCAGACTTGGAGGCGTTTGTGGTGGGTCTCTTCTTGCAGCTTTTGGGCCCTGATCATCCAGAAGTGCAGATCGAAAGGGTGCATAGGGTGAAGAACTGCCCCACCATTCAGAATAAGAGACCCCGGGACATCTTGGTGAAATTGAGCTCCTTTAAGGTTAAAGAGCGCATACTCCAGAAGGCGAGGTGTCAAGACGTGGTGTCTTTTAAAGGTGCTCAATGTAGGTTGTTTCAGGACATTGCCCCAGCTACACTGCTTCGACGACAGTGCTTCCGTTTGATTACGGATGAGTTGAATGCGCAGAACATTCGATACAGATGGACATTCCCAATTGGCATTGCTTTTGAACTTAACAACATGCCATATCATTTTGTGGAATGTGGAAAGGCGGCGGCCGTGTTGGGTCTCCAGGAGAAAAGTGGAGACAAGGGTATTGCGCGGCAGGAAGAGGCGCGACGTCGGGAAGAATCTGTCATGTCTCCGGGAGGAGACGGTTGGAGACTGCCGTGGAGGAGGACTTCTAAGGAGTAGTTTGTGAACCTCTCAACTGCTTGCAGCGGGCTCTGGGGGGAGACGTTGTTCGCTATTTGCGATGGGCTATGTTGGATTATTCTGCCGAGGGAGAGCGTGGTGGCACTAGATAGGCTGGCGATCTACTGGTGGCCTGAACACTTTTGAAATAGTTCTCTTATCACTCCTTTTAGGACAATGAAGGGAATCTTTGTACCATACTCTAAGTGAGCTTCTGTCAGGGGTCTGTAGGGGGGTGGAGATGGACAGATACCCCTCCAGATCATGAAGACTATGCAGAGTTTTCTGTTGCCATGTGGGAGACTTATAGTCGTTCTGATGTTATGTTTTGGGTTCTTCAGTTTCTTGTTTGATTATTGTTTTTTGTCCCTATTTCTTTTGGCAGAACAGTTGGGGAAGGGGGGAGGAGAGGGAAGGGCAGGGAAGGGAGAGGCGGTACATGGGGCTCAAGAAGACATGATCGGCCAGAAGTACACATAGGCGAGTACCTCCTAGCTACTTTGGTATAATGGTACACTGTTTAACCTGGAATGTTAAGGGATTGAACTCGCCCAATAAGCGATCACAATTACGGAAATTCTTTGATGATCACCAATACGATATAGTGGCATTGCAGGAAACACATCTCAAGAAAGGTGACGGCCATAGGCTGCAGCATAAATACTACCCGCAGATTTTTACGGCGTCTGCAACAACAAAACACTGTGGGGTAGCCTTGCTGTTCCATAGACCCATGCATTTTCAGCTCTCGGGGTCGCATTTAGATAAGGAGGGCAGGTTTTTGTTGGTCAAGGGATCCTTGGGCGGACTGGTTTGTACGATAGCCACACTTTATGCACCTAAAAGTGGCCAATCACAGTTTCTTTTGCACTTTCTGGATGTGCTGGGGGGCTTTGCAGAGGGCGAGATAGTGCTCATGGGAGACTTCAGTCTGATTTGGGATACCACTCAGGACACAACAGACCCTCAGAGACCGCCTACTAGAGGCTTTACCAAATCCGTTAAAATGGCATTTCATAGAGTGGGGCTTCTTGATGCTTGGCGTGCGTATCACCCCACCACAAAAGATTCTACTTTTTTCTCCCACTCTCAAAGGTCCTGTTCTGGGATCGATAATATTTTCATAAGTATGCCTTTGCGGCAGCTCCTTCGGGCGGCCACTATGCACCCGATAGTCATCTCCGACCATGCGCCGGTAGAGGTGAGTTTGGAGTGGACTCTCCCGAACGCTAAAAGGGGGCGCTGGTATTTCCCACATGTCCTAACTAGAGACTCTACGACTCGAGATGTGCTGCAGAGAGCTATTAGGGAGTTTTTTCACAATAATTGCCCAGGGAATACCCCTCTTCCTACCACTTGGGATGCATTCAAAGCTGTCATCCGGGGCACTTGTATCTCTTTAGCGACATCATGGTATTGGTTAAAGGCTGAAGAGCGATTGGGTTTGGAGTGGGCATTGCAGGAGGCTGAGGGGGTACACAAGCTCTCCCCCACTTGGCAGAATCAGAGGAAGGTAACCTCCATAAAGGGCAAACTATTTATATGAAAAGGGCAGAGATGGCAATACTACGGCTCCAGAGGTCTCATTAAGATGGGGGGAACAAAATTGGTTCCCTCTTGGCTAGACAATTGTGGGTTAAGCAATCCAAGAGTTACATTGCACAAGTACGGGATGACTTGGGGGAGTACCATTCAGAAGAGGAGAAAGCGTGGGCGTTCAGGAACTTCGATACCCGCTTGAATACCTCGGACAACCCGAGTGTTGCTGCCCAGGGGAGCTATTTACGACACATTCAGCTTCCGCAGGTCTCTAGGGACACTAATGAACTCTTAGAGGCTCCATTCACTCTAGAAGAAGTACGGGAGGCCATTAACTCCCTCCCTCTGCATAAGGCCCCCGGTCCAGATGGTTTCACTGCGCATTTCTACAGGACCCTTGGGGCTGAACTTGTCCCACACTTAACTGCATTGTTTAATTTCATACGATCTGAGCACACACTCTCCCCTATGATGGGGGAAGCTCTGATCTCACTTATTCCCAAAGAGGGGAAGGATCCTCAGCTTTGTGCATCCTATCGGCCCATTGCCCTACTTAATCTTGACGCTAAGCTGTACACCAAAATATTGGCACGGCGATTGGAAGGGGTGTTGCAGATTTGGTTCATCCGGATCAGTCTGGTTTTATCAAAGGTAGGCAAGCTCATGATAATGTTAGGAGGGTTATCTATCTGATGGAAAAGGTTGGGAAGAAGCAGGTCCTAGCTATGCTATTAGCATTAGATAAGGAGAAAGCTTTCGACCGGGTGGAATGGTCCTTTTTAGTGGCCACCTTTTGGCGCTTTAGGTTTTGGGACCAGTTCATAGCTATGATGATGAGTAACTATTTGGGCCCCCGGTCACGGATATGTGTTATTGGAGTGATATCGGATTTGTTTTATTTGTCCAGGGGAACGAGGCAGGGATGCCCGCTTTCTCCATTGCTTTTTGCTCTAAGCGTGGAACCTTTAGCGGCCCAGATAAGGGCAGATCTGAATGTTCAGGGCATTCGATTTGGCTCCGATCAGCACAAGCATTCTTTGTTTGCCGATGATATTCTGCTTTTTATCACTAATCCACTCCAAACTCTTCGGGCTGTGTTGGAAGAGTTGAGTCTCTTTGAGCAGGCAGCAGGCTTCAAAGTGAATAAAGGGAAATCCTATATTCTCAATCTAACGATCCCTGCTGCAGAAATGAGTGTGGTGGCCTCCGCTTCTCCATTTGCCCTGGCTAAAAAAGAAATCTTATACCTGGGAGTTCGGCTCACACCTATGGTGACAGACCTATTTCAGGAAAATTTTCCACCCCTCCTTAAGACACTGCAAACTGATTTTAAGAGATGGTCCATTCTTTGCCACTCTTGGCTAGGCTGCATTAACACCATTAAGATGACTGTTCTCTCGCGGTTGTTATATTTGTTCCAAAGTCTGCCCATTGACATTCCCCAAGATTATTTTACTGAGCTGCGCAGGTTGAGTACTCAGTTTATTTGGCAGAACACGAAAGCTCGGCTCTCTAACAAATTGCTTACACGCCCTAGAGATAAGGGCGGTCTCGCTCTCCCAGACTTTCTTCTATTAATATAGAGCAGCACAGCTCCAGGTTATTGCGGAGTTGTCTCTCCGAGAATCAGATAAGCTGTGGCTGCATATGGATAGGGCAGTGACGGGGCAGACATTGTGGGATGTGTTGTGGAACCCTAGGGGTGACCCCCAAAAAATGCGTATCTTGGCACCCCCACAGCTGCTACTCTTAAGGTGTGAGACACGGTGACAAGTACCCTCCGACTCACGACCTTCCCCTCACCACATACCCCAATTCATTATAATGCAGACTTCCCTCCAGGAGCCACACCAGGACCTTTTGATAAGTGGAGAGAGGGGGGGATGTCTAACGATTTCTGATCTTTTCCATGGGGATCAGGTGCGCATCTTTGAAAGTTGCTGTAGGGATTTCCATCTCCCCAGCTCCGAGCGCTTCCATTATAATTAGTACTCCATTGGGTTACTCAACCTCATATGAGAGTGGCCGCCGTCAGGGAGCTTCTTCCTATTGAGAGATGTGTTCAGCAGGGGGGACTGGTGCGGGCAGCATTTCCACACTATACAGATTATTGCTATCAGCACAACATCCGTATACTCCTCGTCATTTGGAGTTTTGGGAACGGGCATTGGATGGCCCGGTGGAGGAGGAACTTTGGTCCCGACTATTTCAGGATATAGTCAAATATAACCATTCCATGGGGCCTAGGGCAGCTCATTATAAACTTCTTTATAACTGGTATCTTTACCCAGAGAAGCTTAAAAAAACTCTTCCCTCAGGCATCGGATAGGTGCTGGTGTGGATGTGGGATGTTGGGAGATTTTAGGCATATCTGGTGGGATTGCCCCGTTATTTGGCCCTACTGGAATTAAATTCTGTCACATCTAAAAGAGATTCTGGGCTACCCTATTCCGACATCACCGGCACATGTCCTATTGGGTCTGCGCACTCCTAAACTGCAACATCAAACGCAGGGTGATCGTTCTATCCTTTGGCTGGCATTGGGGGCAGCTTTGACAGTCCTAGCATCATACTGGAAGAAAAAAGATCCGCCCCCAATGATGCTGTGGTATACCAGACTCTGGCGTGGGCTTGCTATGGAGCGTTTCGCTGACAAACTGGATAACTCTAGAAGGAGCTTTGACTATATTTGGGACCCCCTGGTGAGGTTTCTTTCTAGGGGTGTGCCGCTTACTGCCTGTAGTCCACGTCTGAGAACGCTGCACCTTTTCCATGTATAAGGCTCGGTCCGGGTGGGTGAATCCAGGGAAGGAGAGGGGGAGATGTGTCCTGGGGGCAACTGCACCCCTTATCTTCTGGTACCCTCAACCCCCGCTTGTATAACATACATGGTAGGAATATGGGACATAGAGTTTTGTTGTTAGTTTTATGTTATTGCCGTTTCTGTTTTTTTCCTTTTAGTTTTGGTTAATCTGTAACCTCTTTTTCTGAAAGGTAACTTCAGTTAGGGATGAGGTGTATACTCCGGGGGAGATTTGAAAGCTTTACTTGCATTGGAATTTAGTTCCCCATGAATATGGAGAGGCTTTCCCTTTTCGCGAGGTGGGGCTGAGCACATTTGGCATCCTGCCGGAGAATCTGTGTGATCTGATTTATCAGTTTCAGTGTTTCTTAAATGATAAATGTCAATAAAAACAGTTTCACAACAAAAAAAAAGTTGCTTCGGATTGGCCGTGGGAGCTTATATTCCTGTCAGCCATTTCGGTACTGAGGTACCGAAACAACTGAATGGCTGGCTGCAACATATGAGAAAAGATTGCAATCATCATTACAGGACTCAAGGACTTGGTAAGAAAGGGAGATAAGAGAGCAAGGTGAACACACCTTCCCTGCCAGGCCAATGTGGATAGTGACAGGGGTCCCAAAGGGATCATCCCATAAGTTATATTTTTTAATAGAATATTTTTGGTCACAGGAACCACAGTTCTAGATGATAGAACTACAGTACCCAGTTAGGCGTCCTGTGTGGTGTGTAGTACCCAATTTGTACAGCTGACTCAAAAAACATGTTTTAAAAAATTAGAAGGGTCTTGCCATAGTCTGAAAACTGTGCTCAGCAAGGAGTTAGGTCCCTGCTGGAAAATGGGTGCTGTCAAAGTACTCAAAGGTGTTTGCCTCCTGAGAAAGCAACAGGAACCCATTTTTGTTGCTGGTCCCTATCTCGTTTTCCTTCCTCATCCTACCCTGTAATAGATCAAGAGAGGGGGAACCCAGAATGGTAGGGGAAACGGGGAATGCTATGAGAGAAGAAACACTATGGGTGGTCTTGAAGCCTTTTCTACCTGGTGGTCCTCTGGAGGTCCCCGAAGTAACTTTCCAGATGGGTCTGTTGATGGTGATGTACTGAAATAATAAATATGAGTCAACTCGAACACACTTTTGCTTAATCACTGCATTCAATTATTATGGTTTATATTGGTTGACTTCCTATTCTTCCCACCTACTTATTCACCCCCTTGTCAAATAGTTTTATTTTGTTCTCTGCGTCAAAGTAAGTACTGCATCATCTGCCAAACAAACACAGACAAACAATACTGCATGTTCTCACTGATAAGCCCATTTTCTTATCAGTTATTGTATTGGCCTTTTACATGTTGGTTAGACTTTCTCTGTATTCTTGTTGGTTCTGTATATCTTGACTAAACCTCACTCAAAGGTTTTCAAAATTAAGGGCCTGATTTATATGTTGGCGATAATGGTCCCGCTGTCGACTTTGACTGTAAACCCACCTACCACCACAACGGTCTGCCCATCGTATTTAGATGTTTGTGGTTCCACAGGCCAAAAACTGCATTCAAACCACCGTCTCTGCCTAGAAACACTGCCATGTTGATTGCGGGAAAGGGAAAAGGGAATGCCAGCTGGACTGCACCCATCCTTCCCACCGTGCAGATTTAAATCTGCCTCACTCCCAAAGAAAAAGTGGTGGTCTAACCTCCATTCTTTAGTTGGCGGATTGGGGGAAAAGGGAGTCAAACTCACCTTTTTTCCACTTGCCCTCCGTCTTTCACTGGACAGGGCTGGACAACACCTGCCATCGCTGCTGCCACTGATCCACTCCCCCAACACTGTCGATGGACTACAGGGTAGGGATGCCACATTGCTCGTGTACGTTGAGTGGGTACTGCACAAGGGGTGGGGACCAACGGAGACATATACATTCCACAGTACTTTTTTTTTTAATCACTGTGATATGCATATGTCGGGGGCACAAGTGGGTCAGACACAACACATATTGCAAGCATACACAACTGTCATTATGGTGCCAGTATTCATTGGCAAATTAATTCTGGCACCACCATGACGGTACATTCACACCTGTCAACTGTGTCCATGTGCGCACATTGCCAGGAGACCTGTACCTGTCATGTTGTGCTGCGAGTTGTGTGTGTGTGAATCAGTACCTGTATGTGTGTATGTGTGTATGCAATGTGATTGGCTGGTTGAGGTGGGGGGAGCTGGTGTGTGTGAGTGTGTTTGTGTAGCTGAATGTGTAGTTGTGTTGTTGTGGTTGTGTCGTGTGGGTGCAGTGTCAATGGTGTGTGTTTGCTGTGTCATGGATGTATGTCAATGTGTGTGTTTGGTGTGTGCAAGTTTTGTAATGTCAGAATGGCAAATGTGTTATTGTGTGAATGTGTTGTGTAGTGTGTAGTGTAGAGGTACACCTATGGCTTTGGAACAGTGTGTGTCACTTACCTCTCTTCCGTAGACCCTGCCACTGTACGAAGTCCTTAGAATCCAGCCGCTGTCTCCTGCGTTAGCGAACGGCTGCTATTGAGACCGTCAGCAGAACTGTAACATCTAAATATGGCTGGCGGAAAGACCATCAAAGTGACAGTATTCTCGGGTCCTCACCAAAGTTGCTTGGCGGCCGACCACCAACATCTAAATCAGGTCCTTAATCTGCTAGTTTCTCCTTAAACACATATTTTGTTAACGGAGTTGCATCTGGTTGGCTTTTTCCATAAACACAGCTTGGTTAAGTGGCTAGTGATTGGTCACAAGGTGGTCCTGTGGACTACACTGCGTAATTTACCAAGATACACTACACCTGTTCCTGAGATGGGCACAGTGACATACAGCCTTAGAGCTATGATTACAACACCAGTAAGAGAAAACCACTTCTAAGTTGGACATCCCTACATTCTGCATTATTCAGCAATCTCCAATTCCTCAAAATCTTTTGAAATTCCGGAAATAGGCATCCACACTTTATAAACGTCACCCCATGGCCACACAACTTTCCACGGTCCCCTACCCCTCAACTGATTTTGTTTTTTGAGGTACCACAGAACTCCAGCGGGATTACATGGGAGGGCCGAACAAGGTGCCTTAGTATCTCACAGGGCCTTGTTGAGTCCTGTGGCAGTACCACAGGGCATGCTGCACATTTTCTTTTTAAATGTAGTCCCCTCTTATATATATATATATATATATATATATATATATACACCTATGCAATATGCTAGTTATTAAAAAAAAATTTAAACTTTGTTTTATTAGTTTTCCATGCAAAACAAGCAGTGCAAAAGACTCAGATACATGGGCCCATAGCACAAAAACATGATGTAATGGTCTCCAGTGTTAAGGGTCTCCACACATGATAAAGACAGCATGGCTTGAACGTACATAATGAGGAATGCACTACACATATACCAAGTTGAAAAGCTATTCTAGTCAGCGGCGGCCTGTACCCTTTTAAAGTGGTGGGGCAAGTGAAGTGCCCCATCACTTCCCAAAAATACCACCCCCTCCCTCCAAAACCCTAAACTAAATCGCCCCTCAAACCAAAAGCCCACATAACACTAACTAAACACAAACACTACACTTACACGTACAACACTTTTACATACATTACACACACATGCATCATACATCAGAAAAAAAGGTTCTTATCCACAGGCTACGAGTCCTGCTCCTGTGCTTCTTCTCTCCAATAGAGGAAGAGCTCCCCTAACTAATCCAGACGCTGCTCTCATGCTGTTAACCAGTATGAAAGAAGCAACTGGAGTGGATGGAGTATCCTAGCTGGACACTTCTTCAGGCCCTGGAGGCCTGTGCCTGGTCTCCAACCAGCTGTCTTAGGTCAGCTGGGTGGAGAGCTTCAAGGTGTGCATGCCACTTTGGCTGGCGTAAAGCAGCCGGCCAAAGTGAAAAGCGCACTTTGGAGCATCCAGTCCAGGCACTGCTCCATCCCTCTGCTGCTGAAAACAGAGGTAGTCCTTTGCTACCTCTGCTTCTAGCAGCAGAGGGCATGCCCAGCATGTCTCTGGGCTGTTACGCACTGCATAAGAAAAAATAAAATGGCAATGAAATCTTTTCATTGCCATTCTATTTCTTCCTGCTCGGCTCGCAGAGGGTGGGGGGGCCTTGGGGGGGTTACACTCCCCGTCCTCGAAGAGCCACAACCACTGATTCTAGACCATATAAATCATAACCACACTTGGCAGTGACGTCTCCCATACATACCAGCAAGAGACACACGTGTCACCCTTCATCTACAGAACCAGAGTCAGTGTCTGAATCCTCATCACTATTGAACCTAGCTAGAAGGAACCCCCAAGCCATCACATTAAGCAGATCTTTTAGCCACAGGGACACCTGCCGTACTCGGTATCCTTATCACTCAGTGGCAACCTGCTGCTTAGCTTGGAGTAGTGCAAGCTGGACAATCTTCTATGGAGTTTTCCAGACATTAGGCCTTGCCACTATACACAACGGGCAGCCCCCAGGAATGAAGGCGATTGTGAGGCCAGCAGCCACCTCAGTCTTAGGAACACTGCCGCTAGAAGCCCTGAACCACTGCGCAGCCCCAGGCAAGGTGCAAAATGGTGGCACCAACCCCCCATAATGTGCACTCCTCGCTGCCCTAGTGGGATCTATCCTATTTAGCTAAAAAGAGGTCACATAGGTGTGATGCAAGTAGTTAAAGTGTAGCAGCTTGAACCTGTTGTTACAAGAGACAGTCTTCACCAGTTCACATGCACACACTTAATCTGCATCCGCTGTGGGTTCCTTCAGCTCATTCTCCCATACCATCCGTGCCTTATAGGGAAGTTGTGTCATGCATCACATAAAAGCCCTATAGAAGAGGGTAATCAGTTGTCTACCCTCCCCTATTGGAAAAGGATGTCTAATACCTGGGAGGGCTGCAGCACTGCCAGGGAACCACTCCATATCTCCCTTGCCCTGATTTCTAGCTTAGCATAGTGCAGAAAGTGTCCTCGTCCTATGTTAAAGGCTTCCTGCGCATCTGGGAAGGTAAGTAAATCCTCACTAGTATACAGGTCCCCGGCTAAGAGGCAGATACCCACCCTCCATTGGTTCATAGACATAATGAAATCGGTTGTACATAATGGCACAAAGTCCCAGAGAACCAGCTCCCTGTCAAAGGGAGCACTTCGAGGCACCTTCTTGACGGCCTATTCCCCTTCGTGGCTGTGTGCCGGACCAGATAAGGGATCAGACTCTCCGATTGGCACCCTCGAATCAATAGACATGCCAAAGTGTCTTTACCAAACAAGCCTCGGAAGAGTCTTTTCTCCCAGTTGTCAGGTTCTGTGAGCCACGAGCGGCATTCTGGAAATGTTCTACGAAATTAGAGTCGATGTCTGGGAGAGTCAAGCCACCATCTTCCATGTCCCTTTTAAGGACTGGCAGATCTACTCTGCTTTGCTGACCAGCCCAAATCAATTAAACTAACAGGGTGTTAAGTTTTTGGAAAACTCATGGAAGAAGCAGGAATAGTGAGTTTTGTACCAGATAGAGGCAGCACCAGCCTACTCATCTCTTAGAGGGACAATTTATTCCATAACCTGATTTATCCCATGAGACCCTCTAGGACCCTGTCCACATTCAGGTGTTGATGAGAGGCCTCTGTGTGTGTAACCATGATGCCCAAATATCGGAAACTCACAATTTCCCAAAGAATCCTGAAGTCTGGAAGCCACTCTTGCGGTGTTCCCACCAGCGAAACAACAGCGTCTTCCAGACATTGACCTTTAAGTTCGAGACTGTGCCAAAGTCAGTTAGCAATCTCATCAGGAGCGGCCCTGCCTCTCCAGGGGAGTGAATGTAAATGTGCACATATATCCGTGTATAGCGAGGTGATGTGGTTGGATGCCCCATGGTTCCTGCTCTCTGCGTGACTCCACTGGCTTGATTGCGAGAGGAAAGAGGAGCAACGACAGAAGACAGCCCAGCCGTGTACCCCTCCCCACCGTTCAAGCCTCCAAGAGTGCACCCCCATCCCTGATGGGCACCACAGGGTCGGTACAGAGCAGTCTCAAAATAATGATCTGTATCTCATCCCCTGCAATACTGCATTAGAGAGCCATACTCCACAATATCAAAGGCTTTCTCCAAGTCTATCAATACAAGGGCCATATCCCAATTATCCCCTATAGTTTCATGTATGACATGGGTAAGCCGACCGAGGTTGAACACCATGCTGTGGGCTGGCATAAACATGCACTGATCCTCATGCACTAGATCCCTCACTACCCCCACACCTCATCGCCAACAGTTTACTGTGAACCTTGACATACAAATTGCATAGTAATGGCCTATACAAGGATGGATCCACAGGATCCCTCCTGGTTTTCACATGAGGCAAACAATCCCTTCAGTCATGGTGGGGTGGAGGATCCGTTCTATTTAAGCTTCAAGTAGGGCCTAATGCAATTTTTCCTTGCTCTGAAAACATTCTACCCAGAGAAGTTTTCCCCACCAGGGCTTTTGATTTATTAAGGGCACCCAGGGCTACACCCAACTCCTCAAATGTGTGTGCCTTGTGCAACTCCTGCACACAATTGGGTACAGGCGTGGCAGACCCACTCCCGCAAAAAGCTCCTCTACCCAACACGGATGCCCACCAGCGCAATACACAGTTTGACAATGTGTTCCAAGGGTATGCAGGATGTCCTGCTAACTCGTCACCAGATCACTGTCCGGCATGCAAAGATGCAGGATGGGGGACTCCAGTTCATACTTCAGGATCTAAGCTAGGAGCTTACTGGATTTATCCCCCTCCCATGCAAGTGTTGACAGGTCTTAACAATGCATTTGTCAAAGGTGTTCCAGAGCTCCCAGACAGCCTGCTGAGTATGCATTACATTGGTGTGCATCACCAACGATCCCAGCTTGACCTATGTAGTGCTGCTAGGTGTCACTCCTGAACATCAATGTCCACCTCCAACTACCTCTGAACACTGCATGTGGTCCCTATGCATAGTCCCCCCGCAATAACTGCTTTGAGAGCCTCCTACTCAGTAGCTCTGGTGGCTGTTGTTTCTCAATTAACCGCTAAGTAATCAGTTAGCCTGGCCTCTAGTGATTCCCTGCAGACCGCATCTGCCAGGAGCTCCAGGGGCATGCGCCAACTGCGAGCAAGGTTGGGTTCCCCACCCCACTGCAAGTGAAGGAGCTCCAGGGCATGATCGGAGAGAAACTGCCACAAGTGAGTGTCCGCACACAGCCAAGCAGGGTCCATTCCAGCCACCACTAGGTGGTCCAGGCGACTAGAAGTGTTGTGGGTCAAGGAATTGGCAAGTGTACACAAAGCCCTCTGGGTGCAGCACACGCCACCCATCCAGGAATCCCAAATTCTGCATAACTGAGGCAAGTGATCTAGTCATCAGTGACTTTGGCCCTCATTACAACCCTGGCAGTCGGTGATAAAGCGGCGGTAATACCGCCAACAGCCCGGCGGTAACAAAAATGAAATTGAGACCACGGCGGAAATCGCTCAGACAGCCATTTTAACACACCGACCGCCACGCGGTAGCAACAACAGCGGCGGTAACCACCAACAGCCAGGCGGAAGACAATGTACCGCCCACAGTATTACAACAGGCCTACCTGCCACCTTTTCCGGGGAGGTACCAACAAAAACAGTACACAGAAGGCACCCCTGGAGACGCAAGGAAGAACTGCACCACCATGGAGCCTGAGTTGCAGGTGTTCCCCATGCTCGTTTATCTCCTTCTTCGCTATGAACACCAACGCCGGCGAAGACGACCACAGGGAGTACTGCCGCCTAGCACTCAGGGGAGAGGGGGGGGAAGAGAGTGACACACACACGCAACACGCAACACCCCCACCCCCAACACCATAACACATAACCAGATGCAGTAACATTACATTTTCACCCCGTACCCCTCAGGAATAATTGAAGGACAAAAGGAATTGATTAAAGTAAGTGTAATAAGATAAAAGTGTAGTAAATCATGCTTCAAAATCAAAACAGTATATACATATATATATAAATGGAGGGACACGGCCCAGTTCACAATGTCCGTGGGCCACAGGGCCACATCACATAGGCCAAGGCCCCACTTGGCTCCTGCAACAACACGGAGAGAACACCGCAGGGGCATCAGGTCGAAAATACACAGGCACCTCAAGGGGACAGGGAATGGGGGGGGGGGCAACTCAGCTGGAAGATAGTACAACACCACTGGTCCTGGAGGGGGCTACTTGCCCTGTGTGATGTCCTGGGCAGTGAAGGATCACAGTCTCTCAAGTGGGTGGTTTGCCCACTGCTTGCTCCTGGGGAGGGCAAGACCACAGTCTCTCAAGTGCATGGTTTGCCCACTGCTCTCAAGTGGGTGGTTTGCCCACTGCTTGGTCCTGGGGAGTGCAGGGCCATAGACTCTCAAGTGGGTGGTTTGCCCACTGCTTGGTCCTGGGTGGTGCAATGCCACAGTCTCTTAAGTGGGTGGTTTGCCCACTGCTTGGGCCTGGGGGTGCAAGGCCACAGTCTCTCAAGTGGGTGGTTTGCCCACTGCTTGGTCCTGGGGAGTGCAAAGCCACAGTCTCTCAAGTAGATGCCTTCTCTATTGGTTCTGGAGGGGGCCTTGTGCCCAGTGTGCTTCATCCTGGCAAGGATGGGTTAAGTGGATGGCTTCTTCCACTGGTTCTGGAGGGGGCCTGGTGCCCAGTGTGCTTCATCCTGGCAAGGATGGGGTGCGTGGATGGCTTCTTCCACTGGTTCTGAAGGGGGCCTGGTGCCCTGTGATGCAGCACTTGGGGATTGCAAGGTCACAGTCTCTCACCTGAGTGTCACACCCACAGGATTTGCAGGGTCCAGGACGCACAACAGTCCATGGAGGCAGGACTACACACTGCCCTCCGGCGGTGACGGCTGCTCAGTGGTGGCAGTGGCGGTGCTGGTGTCAGTGCTGGCAGTGGTGATGGGAGGCTCCAGCCCATCCCCTGCAGCCTCGGACAGCTGCCCACTGGGGCTGGTGCTGCTGGCAGTGGTGCTGTTGTCGGTGCTGGCAGTGGTGGGGGGAGGCTCCAGCCCATCCCCTGCAGCCTTGTACGGCTGCCCACTGGGGCTGCTGCTGCTAGCAGTGGTGCTGGTGGCGGGAATGCCAGTGGTGGGGGAAGGCTTCAGCCGTTCCCCTGCAGCCTTGGACGGCTGCACCGCCATGGTTGGTGTTGGGGGCTCAGAATCAGTTCCAGAACGAGGCCTCCTGTCCTTCCTACCTGCAGGGGCAGGCCCCTTGCCCTTGGCAGCTGGTGGTGCCTCCTTGCCCTTGCCAGCAGGTGGTGTCTCCTTGCCTTTCCTCTTGTCAGCTGGTGGTGCCTCCTTGCCCTTGGCAGCTGGTAGTGCCTCCTTGCCTTTCCCCTTGGAAGCTGGTGGTGCCTCCTTGCCGTTGGCAGCTGGTGGTGCCTCCTTGCCTTTCCCCTTGGCAGCTGGTGTAGACATACTGTCAGTGCTGATGAGCCTCTCACACCTGCAGTAGCTACCAACACTACTGTGGCCGCGGACTGGGTCGCTGAAGTGCTCAGCTGGGTTCTGACCACCCTGGCCCGACGTGAATGACGGGGAGGGTTAGGGAAGAAGTCAACGGCAGAGAGGAAAAGGTTCTTAGGGACACTGGGGCGGGAAGGTTTGGGAGTGGAGGAAGAGGGAGTTGTTGTAGGAAGGGTCTGTCTGCTGTGTTTGGGTGCAGGTGCATGGGCTGGATGCTGTTGTGAGGTGGATGGCTATTGGGTGTCTGAGTGCTTGTGTTTGTGCACTTTGCGAGGAGGGGGCACAGACACAGTGGGAGAGGACACAGGGGGGTGGTGACTGCCAGTGAGGGGTGTGTAGTGATAGGCATGATGGTGATGGGGGTAGTGGATGAGGATGTAGTGCATGCAAGTGTGAGTGAAGACGCTACGGGGAGGGTGGTGGACGAGGAGGAGGAGGGGGACACGGTGGAGGCAGTGGATGTTGGTGGGTCTGCATCTGGATGGTGTTTGTGTGCGTGCCTTTGGGAAGATGTGTGGTGCTTGTGTTTGCCTGAGCCACTCCTGTGTGTTGTCTTGGGTGCATGCTGGTCTGAATGTGTGCTTGGGATAGGTTGTGGTTGAGGGGAATGGGACTGGGTAGAGGAAGTTGAAAGGGGGAGGCTAGAGACAGGGATAATGGCTGCCATCAGGGAGGAGGCCAGAGCCTGGATTGATCTCTGTTGGGCCACCATGCCAGAGTGAATGCCCTCCACGAATGCATTTGTTTGTTGCAAATGGCCTGCCAGCCTTTGGATGGCATTCACTATAGTTAACTGCCCAACATTGATGGATCGCAGGAGGTCAATAGCTTCCTCACTCAGGGCAGCAGGGCTGACTGGGGCAGGGCCTGAGGTGCCTGGGGCGAAGGAGATACCCACCCTTCTGGGTAAGCGGGCACTGGAATCTCGCTGAGGGGCTGCTGGGAGGGCGGTGCTGGTACAGGGGGTGGCGGCTGTACCTGTAGTTGGGGTGGGCACAGAGGTGTCTGCCACCAGCAGGGAGCTTCCCTCAGAGGAGATATCACTGTCAGAACTGTCCCCTCCTGTCTCTGCCGTGGTGCTCCCCTCGCCCTCTGTCCCACTGGTGCCCTCACTGTCGGTGGATTCGTCCTCATGGGCCTTGTGGGATGCAGCTCCCTCCGTCGCCGGTGCCACTGCTCCTCCACCAGTTGATGCTAATGCACATAAGGACAGGGTGACAAAACAAAAAGGGGGAGAGAGACAAAGGATACGCTTGGTCAATGGCTGCCCCAACAACACCGTTGGCATACACAGCACCCTCACACAGGGAACAGGTCTATGCACTATGCAATGCACTACCAGTCACAATGCTAGTCACCAGCCACAAGGACAGGAATACCTAACGCCAATAGCAGCATACCAGGCACCCACAGACCCCTGCCCAGTAGTGGATGCCTACTAGCTTTGTAGGAGGTGGTGTTCATCAGCTCCTGCCCAACACTGGACCTATCCTGCAATGTTCGGCCTGGCCTAGGGGCACCCACAGGCCCACATCCCCCACCCGTAGACCACCCCACCACGCGCAAGTAGTAGATTAGGAAACTGTACTCACCCCCTTGTGGCTGCTGTGATGCCCTCAAGCGCCCAACCAGCTCCGGATAGGCCACTGCCAGTACGCAGAACATCAGGGGGGTCAGGGTTCGAGGGGCACCCCTTCCTCGTTGGGAGGCCATCCCCAGCTGGGCCTCCGCCGTCTTCAGTGCCCAGTGTCTCAGGTCCTCCCACCGTTTGCAACAGTGGGTGCTCAGCCTGCCCTAGATCCCCAGGGTCTGCACGTCCTTGGCGATGGCACACCATATACCCTTTTTCTGATGGACGCTGACCTGCAGACAAATAAACATAGAAAAAGGTATCAGCCATACCGTCTGGCCTGTTAAACTCATGTCCCACCATAGCCCTCTCATCCCCTTACGCACAGACATTGCCCACCATACATTCAGCACGCTGCCCAGGACCCTTCCACCAACCCCCCCTTACACGAGGCCCTCACACACAGAACTACATTCATTCATGCCCCATGCATTGTGCTCACAGTGTACTCACCTGTTGATCTGGAGATCCATACAGTATTTGGTGCTGTGGTGGGACCCCATCCACCAGTCTCTCCAACTGTGCAGCGGTAAAGGCAGGGGCCCTTTCCCCAGTGACTCAAGCCATGGTCGGTTCCAGACACAAGTCATAGCAGCACTTGCAGTGTAGGTCCTCTCCTGTTGAATGTCAGGTAGCAAGTGAGAGAACAGATAGAAAATGGCAGTCACATCTGCGGTGGTGCGTACCGTCACCGCCTGCGTACTTCACCATTGGCCACTGTAACCCATAAGGCCCAATGACAACCAATGAGGAGTTGCACAGCAGTACTCGGCCACCTCCTGCAACGGCGTACAACGTCGGCAGCATTACCTCGTTTCCACATGTCCATCCACACAGGACAGGCAAGCGCCATTTCAGGGGGAGGCAGGCCATGGCACCCAACTTCGTCACATTACACATAGGCACCATTTGGGCCTATCCAAAAACATACTGTTACTGTCACAATATGCAATACAGTGTACAGTTTGGAAATGTGGAATACTGACCAGCTGCTCACTCTTTTGCCCCTAGAGTACAACCGCTGCAGATGAATAGGAGATAGAGACATCCCCCGTGTACAGACCCCTGGTGGACTTCGCAACAATGGAGGACAGGCACATTATCTTCACCTACAGACTTGACAGGGCCACAAAAACAGACTTGTGTACCCAATTGGAACCAGACCTGATATCTGCTATCCGTCAGCCCACTGGGACCCCCCCTCTTGTGCAAGTCCTATCTGTGCTGCATTTCTTGGCAAATGGTTCTTTCCAAGTGACAGTGGGCTTGGCAGCAGGAATGTCTCAGCCAATGTTCTCAATAGTGCCGACCAGAGTGTTGTCTGCCCTGATTAAACACATGCGCAACTACATTGTTTTCCCCCAGGTGGAGGATTTGGCCACAGTGAAAGCTGATTTCTATGCAATGGGACATATCCCCAACATTATTGGGGCGATTGATGGTACATATATTGCTTTTGTTCCCCACCCCACCCGGAGAAATGAACGAGTGTTCAGAAATCGAAAGAGATTTCACTCGATGAATGTGCAGATAGTGTGCTTGGCGGACCAGTACATCTCCCATGTCAATCCAAATATCCTGGGTCTGTGCATGATGGCTTTATCCTGAGGAATAGCCACATCCCATATGTGATGGCTCAACTCCAGAGGCACCCGGTGTGGCTAATAGGTGAGCCCATGGTTCCAACCCAGTATATGTTGGTGTATGGGTATGGTGTTGGCCCCAAGGGTTAGTGTTTGGTTAACAGGTATCCATCAATATTTGCAGGTGACTCTGGTTACCCCAACCTCTCATGGCTACTGACCCCAGTGAGGAATCCCAGGACAAGGGCAGAGGAACATTACAATAAGGCACATGGGCGAGCAAGAAGAATAATCGAGAGGACATTCGGCCTCCTAAAGGCCAGGTTTTGTTGCCTCCATCTAACAGGTGGTTCCCTGTGCTACTCACCCAAGAAGGTGTGCCAGATCATCGTGGCATGCTGTATGTTGCATAATCTTGCCTTGAGATGCCAGGTGCCTTTTCTGCAGGACGATGAGGCTGGAGATGGGCGTGTGGCAGCAGTGGACCCTGTGGACAGTGACGAAGAGGAGGCAGAGGATGAGGATGAGGACAACAGAACATCAATCATAAGACAGTACTTCCAGTGACACACAGGTAAGACACTGTAACTTCACCTTCCATTGACAGTTTTATGTTGGACATTGTACATGGTACGCTGATTTTCCCACTACTATGGCCACTCACTGTACCCTTTGGCATCTCTATTTTCAGATATCTGTGCCCCACTCTGGCTCCTGGTGTGTTGACTGCTGCCAACTACAGGTCATACATATGTATACATTACTGTACAGTTGAATTGCAATGTTTACAGCTTGTTAAACGAATACATATTTCAACCAATTGACAGACTCCATACTTGTATTTGTTCCAAGGGTGTTTTATTTAGGTGCTAATAAGTGGAGGGGGATTGCAATGGGCTGGGCTGCTGATGGAGGAAAGTCGAGGGTAGAGTCCAGTCTATTGGTCCATTGCCAAGGGGGCATAGGAAGTGGAGCAATGGCAGTTCAAGGAGGACAGGGTGACTGAGTGGGACACAAGGGTGATATTCAGGAGAGTCTTATTTCCTGGCGGGGGTCTTGGCAATCCTCTCTGGCTTCTGCCTGGATCGCAGGGACCGTTTGCAGGGTGGTTCTCCTTCTGCAGGGGGAGGGGTGTGGTGGCCTGTTCTTCCTGTGACGGGGCCTCCTGTCCACTAGCGGCAGCGGAGGTGGAAGGCTGTTCATTATTTTGGCTAGTGTCAGGGGCACATTGGTGTGCCACTGCCTCCCTCATGGTGTTGGCCAGGGTGGTGTGGATGTCCCTCAGGTCCTCCCTGATCCCCAGGTACTGGCCCTCCTGCAGCTACTGTCCCTCCTGCAACTTGTCCAGTATCTGGCCCATCGTCTTCTGGGAATGGTGGTATGCTCCCAGGATGTTGGTGAGTGCCTCCTGGAGAATCGGTTCCCTGGGTCTGTCCTCCCAGCTTCCCTGTTGTCCTGTGCCTCTGTCCCATGAAACGTGTGCCCACTGCCACTGACCCCAGGTCCCTGATTGTCCTGTGTTTGTGGGTGGCCTGGGGTCCCTGTAGTGGTGGACACATTGCTGATTGATGTGTCCTGGGGACAGTGGTATGGGCCCGCAGGGTGGTGCTGTGGTGGTTTTTCCTGAGGGGGGAGGCTCTGTGGTGGTATGGGACTGTGCCTGGGTTACCGACTGTCCGGAGGTCCCTGATGGGCCAGGTTGATCATCCAGATCCAGGCGTCCAAAGCTACTGTCATCACTGTGGGACTCTTCTGGGGGGGGGGGCTGGGTGTTGCTGGCACTTCCTCTCCAGTGACATTGGATGGGGGACCTGTGGGGATGTAAATGCAGTGTTATTGTTTCTGTGTGTGCCATCTTGTACATGGGTGTGTTGCCCTCTATGGTTGCTATTGCCCTGGCAGCTTAGCCTTGTGTGAGTAGTGATTTGGTGGGTTATGTGACTGTCTCTAGTGTGCATGCTTCAGTGATGTGTGTCCATGCAGGTCTGTGATGGGGATCAGTGCATTGGTGTTACATGCAGGGCTTGGCATTGGGATGAGTGGGTTGTGATGGTGGGGTGTATGTGAGGTGGCGGGGTGATGGGGGTGAGGGCAGGGGTGGGGGTATGTGATGGCATGCTGGTAAGTGATAGTCATAGAGAGTTGACTTACCAGAGTCCAGTCCTCCTGCTACTCCTGCCAGGCCCTCAGGGTGCATTATTGCCAAAATGTGCTCCTTCCATGTTGTTAGTTGTGGGGGAGAAGGCGGCGGTCCACTGCCAGTCCTCTGTACTGCTATCTGGTGTCTTGCTGCCACGGAACGCACCTTCCCCCGTAGGTCGTTCCACCTCTTCCTGATGTGATGTCATCCCTTGTTCTTGGGTGCTGTCCACGGCGTTGACTCTGTCCACGATCCTCTGCCATAGCTCCATCTTCCTTGCAATGGATGTCTGCTGCACCTGTGATCCGAATAGCTGTGGATCTACCCGGATGATGTCCTCCACCATGACCCTTAGCTCCTCCTCTGAGCACCTTGGGTGTCTTTGTGGTGCCATGGGTGTAGTGTGTGTGGTGTGTGTGAGGGTGTGTGGGGTGAGGTGTTGGGGTGTGTGCTGTAAGGTGCATGGATGGTGTATGGGTGATGGTGTTTTGTGGCTCTGGTTCTGTGGGTGCTCTTGGTCTGTCTCTCAGTTGGCAATATTGTTTCATTGTAAGGGGTTGTGGGTATTGTGGGTGTGTGTTTTATAGTGTTGGGGGGTGTGGGTGTGGTGTGTGTCAGGTGTGCGTAGTTTGAATTGTCCAATATGGTGTTGGGTTGTGTGTATTTTGAGCGCGGTGGTATGTACCGCTAATGGTTTAGTGCCATTGAATATCCGCTGCGGTGATTCATGGGTCATAATGCTGTGGGCGTAGTTCTGTCGGCGTTACAGTGTGGGTTTTGGTACCCCCAATTTATCACTGACCTTTGGGCTGGCGGACTTGTGTGTGTGTCTGTATAGTGACGGATTGGTATGTGTGTGTCATAATATGGGTAGCGGTAATCTGCCGCGGCAAAAGTATGTTGGCGGCGGTCGGCATGGCGGTAAGTGGGACTTACCGCCAATGTCATAATAAGGGCCTTTGTCTCTTGTCTCCGAGGGGCGCAATCCCTTTCACCATCCAGGACACCATTAACGTCTCCTGCCAACATCACAGGGGACCTCATGCTACCCTCAGGTAATTCCTGCATTCCCTCCTAGAAATTCCTGTCATTCATTTTAGGGGCACAGATGTTGAGAATCATAATATCTTTACCATCTAGTGTGCCTTGGAGCAGGAGGTAATGACCCTGAATATCAGCTTTGCTGTATGTGTGATGTAAGGGAACCCCAGGGACTATCCAGATAGTCAACCCCCTAGCATAAGAGGAATAGGTAATTGAGAAAAGCTGCCCCCTCCACTTCTTTCCCAGCTTCTGAGATTTGCTACCCATGAGATGGGTTTCCTGAAGGCAGGCTATCTGCACCCTATTACGCCTCAGTTATGAATGTATCCTTTACCCCTTAGAGTAACCGTTCAATTCTCTGACTGTCATGGTTTGTACGCTTCTTACCACTGTACTCTGCAAGTCTCGGGCACTACCTGGTTTCTTGCTTGTTCTGGATTGGCCAAGATAAGGGTGACCCCTTCCAGTAGCCACAGTACTGCAGACAATACTATGCCTAGCAGGCCGTACCCTCCAGAAGGTGTCTCAGAGAAAAAACCAAAATATGTGAAAAAACCTCAAACCACAGGAACTCTTGAAATGAGGCAAAAAGAGAAACAGTAAGAACTCGGAATCAGGAACAACAAAACTGCTGGAAAAAACAGGACAGAGATCCAGAGTAAATGGGAGCAGGAGTGAGGATCACCACCAAGACGGAAGTGTTTGCAACGCAAGGAAAATAAGACCTTCTGTGCTTTTATCCTACCAAACAGGAAGTGACATGTAGGAAGAACTAATGATACCATTTTGGATTGGGAAAGCCACATAGAGATGAATAGAGAAAATGCCATGTCAGAAAAGGAAGTAAGCAATGCATGCAGAGAAGGAACCACAGACACCTGGGGAAAAGAAAATATGTCCACAGGAGGATAAAGAAGAAAGAAAAAAGAAAAAAGAAAAGGATTCCAGCATAGCAGGTAAGAGAAGAAACTTACCAGGGCTGCCAGCAAACGCAGCACGGCCCGGAGCCCAAGAGAGGACCCACAGGTCACACCGCGGCCAAGAAAACAGGTCCGCAGCAGGACCGGCAACCGGAAACACGGACCGCCGATCTGACCCGCGGCGTCACACTGACATTTGACATTCTGTCTGATGATATTTGTACTGCCAGCCATCAGGAGAAGCAGCTCATCCCCAGATCCTGTCTTCACCCCCTCTTGAAGGGTTAGTCAGCCCAAAGACCCCACCAAAAGAGACTGAGCAAGATAACACTTAATTCGTACTGCAATTATAAACATACCCTCCACCAAGGTCAGAAAGCAAAGCCAAACAAAAAGAACATACCCAACTCCCCCCACCCCGGACAGACAAGTTTAACAACAATAAACCATACTGCTCATTCAGTCGTATCAATGCTGCCAGATCCTGCAGCCTAAATCCACAACCATTGCTTACCACTACTTGTGGAAAGGACTCCATAAAGCCCCAAACAAAGTGCAATGCTGTACCAAATGAAAGATAAACAACAAAACCCAGCTGGAAAGCGCATAGAGCTCAGGCATAAATCCAGCTGCCCTCCAAGAGGAAAAAAGAGAAGTAAACATGAAAGCAACAAAAAATTCCCACTCAGGCGGCAGGGTCACCCATCACCATGGCCGCTGCAGAGGTAGGCAGAGCTCCCATCCGGGGTGGAAGTCAGCACCATGGTGCCATTACCCTGAATGACAATCCTCAAAGGACCTGGACTGCCACTGCCCTTAGTCTCACAAGGCACAGGCTCTTCATGGGACCTCCAACTTGAGCTACATGACCCCTTAGTACCACAGGACCCAGTTCTCCATGAGCCCACCTTGTCCCACATCTCCAACCATCTCCAAATGTCCTCCGGGAAGTTGAAGAAATGAGACTTACCTTCAAAAAGCACCCACAATCTGGCAGAATATAGTAGCATATACCTTGAAGCCCATGGATCACTGCTTACTATTAACCACCTGGAAACTTTTCCAATTCACCTGTACTTTTTAGGTATAGTCCGGATAAACAGAGATCTTGTGATATTTGTATTGTGCATTGTTAGTTTCATGGGTCGCACGCAAGATATAGTCTCAAACCTTATAATTCGGTATATGCGCTGTGATGGCCCAAGGCAGTGGCCCTGAGTGGGGGGGGTGGCACAATTGCCTGGTGCACCCTTTCAATGATAAAGAATGAGGACAACCCAGTGGGCCGTAACGTGTCCCGAACTCAACGTTTTATGAAACTTTCTTCCTCACCCCACTCAGTCTGCTCGGGGAACCCCAGGAGGCAGACATTGTTGTGGTGGGATCTCCCCACTGAGTCTTCCATCCTCGCCTCCAGGGCCCCAGTTTTGGATGTGACTGTTGCCACCTGCTTTTTGAGCGATTCCACCTCTGATTGGAGTTCAGCAATGGACCCTTCAGCACCCCAGACCTTGTCCGACACCTTTCTGAGACCCACCTGAAGGAAGTTCACCTCAAGTGCCACAGTTTCAAATGTATTGTCCAATGCCAGGCAGGAGCCCTGCTTAGCATTAAGGATATCTGCACAGGAGGGCTCCTCAGCTGATAAGTACCGCATTGGGTGGCCTCGGGCAAAATTGTGTTGTGGCTGGCACTGCTAGAAGGACTCCTGCGTAATGTAGTGTTCCTTAGTGTTCCAGTGGGGGACCATGCCATCTGCTTCTCCCCATACAGGGGACCAGGAAGACCCCACACCTGAACGTAGCAGTCACTGGGTCAGTTGTCGCAGATACTCCTTAGGCTATAGCACCTCCCTCGCCACCTGGGTCCACGCTAGGCCCTATTCCATTTCAAAGGTGGTCACTAGCCACCTCCAGGGCCCCGCAGAGGCTTACCCCACTGTGTCCACAAACAGCCACTGTCCAGTCCCCTAGTGCACAAACCGGGGACAGGAACAGGGGACCAGAGTCCAGGTAAGTGGATGGTTCATCTGGGAGCCCCTCAAGATATCAGGCGCAACCCCAAAGAGGAGAAAACAGCAGTCACAAGCAGCACCAGGGGCCCTCTGATTCCCTGCCTGGGCCCCCACTATCAGTACAGACCAGATTGTGTCACCACAGCTGGTCTACACATGGTGGGAGAGAAGAGGGGGCTTGCCAGGCCCCAATCTTACAGATACACTGTCCCCCGCAGCACCACCGGTTATTATGCCCCCAGGGCCAGCACTCACCGGAAGTCCAAGATCATCACCATTTCACCCGGGGGCCCTCAGATCCGACTGGGAAGAGGAAAGCCCCCGAGGCAGCATAAACCTTGATGAACGGGCACCCCCTTAGTGCAGGCTGCAGATGGGACTCTGCCATGCAGCTCTCAAGCAGGCCGACTCCGACACACAGGAGCCCTAGCGACGGGGTGTGCATGCCTTGGGTGGTTCTGTCAGTCTGTGGAACAAAGAAGGGGGCAGGAGAGAACCGACTTACAGCCCATCTCCATGCTGCCAGTTTCCTGAGGACAGGGAGCATGGGGGCCTTCAACTGCAACTGCCGGCACCGCCACTCACTCGGTCTTCCTCTGGGTGCTGCGAGCTCTGCCAGCAGCCCAGGCCACAGCCGATTAGGAGCAGGCCTCCCGTGTGCTGAGAGAATCCCTTTCCCAAAGGCATTGGCACAAGGGTGTAGGAGTGTACAGCTACAAATCGGGTAGCCACTGGTCCGGTAGCAAAGCGGAAACTGGCAGGAGAATGTAGGATTTTGCTGGAGCTGCTTAGGAATATGTCCTGTTGGCCATTTTGCGTGACCACTCCCCCCCTCACCCACCACCCTCACCCCCTGTTATTACCATTGTTGACTGCGGGGAGTGACATATATATTTGCATCTGCATTTATGGTTTAGGTCATGGCATTTTTCCATGTGTACTTGTTCATGCATGAAATTTGTGCATTACGGCAAAATCACATTGAAGAGACCTCTTCTATTAGGAGAGTTGTTTTCCCGTATACAATAATTGTTACATGCAATCTGTGAGGCAATAAAAAGTGTTTTTCTCATGACAATCTGTTGTACCATGGTAGTAAGCCTGAGTTTGACTTGTAGTAATAAACGCGTGAGTGTATGTTTATTGGTACAGTTGCTCTAAATAAAGTGTGGTATATATGTCATGCAAAAAAGGTTTTCCCCGGATCAGTGGGTCCTCTGCAAGTAGATCTGCAAAGGGTATAGGACCCTTGTTATCTATATTACTTTTTTGTTTAATATCTCCAGAACTACTGAACTGATTAACACCAAATTACAACAAGCATTTGCAATGCACTAGGGTCTCGCATTTGTCGGAGTTACAGCTGTTCACAGTTGTAAACTCCCAACCAGATTTTTCTTGCATAAAAAAAAAACAGCGCGATCGCGCTGCTACAGTTCACACTAATAAAAGTATCGGCAAAAGTGCAATTAACTGAGTAACAAGGTCGATAGTATGCGAAACGCTGGACTTCTGCCCAGTGAGATCACGCTGCGAAAACAGAGAAAAAGTAGTCCACAAACCCAGCGAGCCTCGCATGTTTTCTGTACTTGGACGCTGCGCTCAAGGAGGCCTAACCACTGGAAAAGGCATGACGTATGCGTGCCTTCCACTAATGAAAAGAAGCGGATTCTAACAGGCAAGCCAACTTGCCAATGAAAGACACTGACGTGACGTCGAAAGGGCTCCGAGCTCACTAGCGAAACGCATGCGCTCGCGCATGCGACGCAGGCTTGACCCTATAAAGGGCTCTTTCTGGACTAAACCAAGAGCTAGCTTTCTGCCAAATCGATCCGGCAGTTTGGGCTGGAGCCGTGTTCAAAATCTCTAAGGGAAATTGCATGAGGAAAACACATTTTTTGACACCCCCTTTTTCTCTGCCCTCGTTTGACAGATCACCCCGAAACTCTTTCCATGCAGAACTAGGCAAAGTAGCAAAGTAGAGCACTGTTTTGGGATATATATATATATATACATATATACATACTTACATATACATACATAAATACATATACATACATATATACATATATATATATATGTATATATATATATACATATTCATACATATATACATATACATACAAATATATATACATATATACGTATACATATATATATATATATATGTATATATATATATATATATATATATACATATATATATATATATATACTATAGTGTCAAATGGCGTCAAAGTTATTAGCAGAATAGAAGTTATTAGCAAAAACCTCTTCCTATGGAAACTAGGTCCTAACTATAACTATATGTAATATATATATATTGCCCACTGACGATCCCCAGTAAATAGTTATAGTTAGGACCTAGTTTCCATAGGAAGAGCGTTTTTGGTTTTGCTAATAACTTTGACCCCATCTGACAAAATGAATCCTCACAAACTTTTCAAAACTAGTATGCCACTCACTTCAGCTGGTGTCTTGAAAGTTTCAGGGTGCTTCGTCAAGCAGGGGCCAAGAATAAGGGCGATCACAATATGTTTTTTTCCCCATGCAATTTCCATAGGGTTTCTTAGGCACGACTGCAGCCCGAACAGCTTGCCAGAATTACCCCAAATTAGGCAGAAACTTAGGTTTTGGTCCAGAAAGCTCCCTTTTTGTGATTTGGTATAAACCTGATTAGTACTTTTTGACAGAGATATTAATGGAAAAATAAATTTTAATATCTGGGCGGAGCTGAAGAACAGATCTAATGGTGAGGTCTGACTGGCTGCCAGTACTTCAACCAGGAAGTGCTGGCAGCCATCTTGGAACCAGTATACATGATATCACCTTCTAAATGATCTAGGGAATTGAAAACGAGAGCTAAAGCTTAAATGTAGGGAAACAATGCACTTTAAGGAATATCATGCTGTGGCGGCAGTTACAAGACTCTGGAATGCACTGTAGTTGATAGGAGGTTTTGAGGGTCACAAAAAGGAGAATGTATAAAGGATGATAACAGATTTTAGTTACAATATAAATCATTTGTTGATGGTACCATACTAATTTTAAGATTTGTGGTGTGTTCTAAGGTGATTTTACCCTGTGAAAAGCCTTTTGCTGGTATTTCATGAATCATGTTTGAGAGAAAACTGTTTTCTCATGATTTTCCATGAGAGGTTATGGAAGGTGCTCCAGAACCTAAAATGAGAGAATATTTTTCGTAAATTCACTCTATCTTTCTCAGCCATATGAGAATGAAGTCTGACATTCTCAGTAAAACATGAACGTCTGGAGCAGGCTGTCAGTTGGTTCCCTTGTGTTCGACTGCAGTCTCCCAGAGTGTTCTAAAGAACAACTAGAGTGCTAAGAGTCTTCCCTATGACAAAAGTGTGGCACAAATTAAGCCATCTTGATTGGATCAAGCTGGTAAAACTTAAAACATTTAATTCCAGAAAGGAACAACGTGAGGGGGTTCATTTTGTTATAGAAATGATGGTTAGTGCTTTAGAAAGAAAAAGTAAGACACGTTTTAAGTGAGTTCTCAAACATCTTCCTCTATTTCATTAAAACATTCTGACATGCAAACTGAAACACGCACTTTCAACACCAACAGCAGACTGCCACTTAATACCCTGGTGAATAGCTACTCTACTACAGTGTTCTAATGAGCAACTACAATGCTAACATTCTGAATTGATGCCAAAAGTGTGGCACATTTGAACGCCATCTTGATGGAATCAAAGTGGGAAACTGAAAGCATTTTCTACTTAGGATACTGCAGTAAATGAGGAAATTAGGGAGCTTCACAGCGAATACATCTCCAAGATGGCCCCTGGTGGAAAAAGAGCCCAAATGTAGCACAAATATCACCCAAATGCAGCCCAAGTATAGCCCAATGACAGAAGTGTGCAGAACACGTAATTATTTTGTGCTTTTGCGGTTTTATGTAGCGCAGACTTGACCCAAAGGTATTGGAGTGCTTTACATGAGCATCAGTTTCATTACACAAGGACACATTCATTTTGGTTTTATGCATGGGAGATTAAGTGATTTGCCCACAATCAGAAGATGTTGAGCTGACGCTGAAACTTGAACCCCGCTTCCCCAGTTGCAAAGTCTGCAGCTCTGGCCGTAACACCACATCCTCTCTCCTAAGTGTAATAAATAATCAAGTGATGAACTGGATAAAAACACATAAAGATAGCAAATATTTTATAAGTGCTTTGTCGTGATTTGAGAATTCAGAAAATATGTCCTTTTTCTAGTTTTATAAAGCACTATCCATAATTTCTATGGGGATAAGGCCCCCTCATTTTTACAATTTCTAAAGCAAATGCTTTAGGTATTAGAGTTTTGATTACATCAAGAAACCATCAGGCATGCCAAACTTTTGTAATAAATAGAGAATCTTAGCAATCTAGTTGTTCATTATAATATAATACTGTTTGGTGGCAGAGGTCAGGGGCATGGACTCAGATAACTGAGGGCAGAGAGGAGGGTGCAAAGATAACAAGATGAGCACCCTGGGCAGGCGGGAGGGAAAGTGGCAGCACAACGGACCACAGAGGGCAGGGAAAAGGGGGACAGGGGCAATAAACCAAACATGCAGGACAAGCAAGAAAGGCTGTGGCAATAAAACAGACCATTGAGGGCAGAAGGAAGAGGCAGTGGCAGTAGAACCATACATGCCAACAGATCCGATTCAGGCAGGAAACTCCTAATGTTTTTAAGCCCAAAAGGGCTTTATTTTTGTCTGTCTCCAGCCTAAAACCTATGCTTTTGCAATGTAAGTCAATGGTGAAAATCTCACCAAGTTCAAAATGTTGGCAATGGAAGGCAGGAGCATCGGGGTAGGGACATGGACTCAGATAATAGAGGGCAGGAGGGAGATGAAAAGAGGCACCAAAACTGACCTTACGGGCAGGCATCAGGGGTTGCAGCAGCATAATACACCACACGGGGAAAGCGGAATGGCAGATCAGCACAGCGGACCATGGAAAGCAATAGGGAGGGGACAGGGCCATGCACATGGACAGCAGAGAGCAGAGCGGAAAGAGACAACGGCAGCAAGCTGACCATATCGGACAGACAGGAGGGGCAGCTGCAGCATAACAGACCATGAGGGGCAGGAGGAGGAGGAGGAGGCAGGGGCATGACAACAGACTAGACAAGGCAGAAGGGAGGGGATAGGGACACATGGAAAATGAAGGGCAGGGGGCAAGAGCAGCAAGCTGACCATGGAGGGCAGGCAGGATGGACAACGGAAGCATAAGACACCATGGAGGGAAACAGTGAGATTATAATGGCATACACATAGACAATGGAAAAAAGGTGGGGGGGGGTCATGGGCAGCAAGCTGGCCACACAAAGCAGGTGGGAGGGGCTGTGGCAGCACTGAAGACCATGCATTGCAAGCAGGAGGGTTAGTGGCAGCCCAGTAGCCATGGTGGGCAAGAGGGAGGGAGAGGGGCATGCACAAAGGACCATGGAGGACAGAAGGAAGGAGTAGGCCCTGGACACAGACAAGAAAGGGCAGGGGATGAGGCTTCTGAACAGACCACGCAGGGCAAGCAGCAGGAGCAGTTGCCGCAGAACAGAGCATGGAGGGCAGAAGGGAGTGGCAGCAAAATGGACCATGGAGAACAGGAGGGGGGAATAGGCGCATGAAACTTAAATAGGCAGGGGGAAGTGAAGAGGGACAGGCGGCAGCCATCTGACTGTGCTGGGCAGGTGGGAGGGGCAGTGATAGCTCAACAGAACATTCAGGGTAGTTAGGAGAGGCAGGTTCATGGAACATGGTGGGCAAAAATTAGGGAGCAGGGGCATGCACACAGACTTCGGAAGGCAGAGGGAAGGGGTTAGGAGCAGCAAGCTAAGCAGGGAGGCTAAGCAGGAGGGCAATGATGGGGCATGGAACTGGGCAACAGAGGGCAGGAAGAGTGGCAGGGACATTAAGCTAAATGGAGGACAGTGGCAGCACATCAGACCATGCAGGGCAGGCAGGAAGGGCAGTGGCAGAACAACGGCCATACAGGGCTGTAATGAGGAAGGTGGGGCAGGGACTTGGACAAAGGATGGCAAGGAGGGAGGTAGGAGCAGCAAGCTTGGGTGGGCACAGACCAATGCCAGGCCAGGCCCTGCATCCATCCTCCCTCACCGTGCATTGCAATGGGCACCTTACTTAGGCCCACATTACATCTTTGGCGTTAAGTAACGCCTACCGCCACGGCGACCGCTGCCAAAAGACCGTCACTGCGGCTAACATCCGTTTGCCATAATATGACCACAGCTGGATTTCCGCCACAAGAAGGGCAGAAATCCGGCTGTGGCCATGCTGGCGGACAGTGTTAAGGTGACGCTGCTACCACCAGCAGTGCCACGCCAGTAGACCGTCGCCAGCTGTATCATGAAAATAATATGGCCTGGCGGTGTTCTGCTGCCAGGCTCTGCTGGCGGTACCAGCGCCCCGTCCCGTCCCCTGCCGGAAGACCCCCCTGGATTCAGGTAAGTCGGGTTTCCGACAGGGGAGGGGGTGGAGGATGCTGTGTGTGTGTGGGGTGTGTGTGTATGAATGTGTGAGTGTGCGTGCATGCGAATGAGTGTGTAGTGTTGCTTGCGTGTGTGTGTGTGTGAGAATGCGTGTATGAATGCAAATGTGTATGCCTGTGTGAGTGAGTGTGTGAATGTGTGGTGTGTGCCTGCGAGTGTGCGTGTATGGGGGGGAGGATTGCAAGGGGGACGTGGATGGAGGGGGGTGAGGGTTGTCTGGGAAGTGTTAGGGGGGAAGGAATTCCCTGTCACTGGTAGGGCCTACCGCCATAGTTTTCGTGGCATTCATAACCATGGCGGTAGGCAGGGTCATAATGCTGCCCCCGGGACAATAGAGCCCACCGGGCTGGAGATTGTTATCTCCGGCCCGGCAGCTGCTACCGCCATGGCGGTCGGTGTGGTACATTGGCAGGTTGGCTTCAGCCAAACCGCAAATGTCATAATGTGGTGGTATGTACCGCCAGCCTGGTGGTGGTACTACTGCCACATTTTCACCGGCTGCCGGGGTCATAATGACCCCCTTAGTGTTTAAAAAACCTTAGAAATTCACTAAAAAAACAAAGGTTACTGCGATGTTATAGTTGGTTCAGATTTTACACGCAGAAAACCGTAGAAAATCAGCTGTTAGAGGTATTTCAAGTAACTATAACTTGTGCCCTAAGGGAAACTATAACTCACATCCTTGCGATGCACTGCTAATTACCCAAGATATTACATAACTCATGATATCTTCTATGACATTATTGATAATATCAGTGAAACTTTTGCAGTAGCATTATTGATTAGAAAACTGTGTGTGGCGAGGGTGCGAGTTATAATTACCTTAGGGCACAAGGCTAGTAGATATAAGAAGAGTCAATAACCTGTCAGGATAATGCCTCTAGATTGCTGGGATGAATGGGGAACAATTAGTGTTACATGAGATGTGTCTCATTTGGAAACCGGTGGACCTTGAGCAAAATTAATCTCATATTGAGTCAGCTTTTACAGGCAGTCAATGTGTCTGGGGCAGATTCAGTCACATTCTTTTGAGGTGCAGTGTTATCGACAGGACATGGTTATTGGAAAGGCAGAAGATATTGGCTATGGCCCATCACAAACTCCACTGGTGTAACCAAAAATGGTGTCACTCAAGGTCTGAGTCAGTTTCACAACAGAATGATGATTCAAATACAGAAATAGTTCATCCGTGTAAAGGCACAGTCTCCTGTTTCAACTGTTATGATTGAATGTCAGTGGAGCTTATGTGTGGTCAGTTGCTGGGCTCAGTCCAGGCACATCAGAGGTTTTTGGAAAACCATGATCAAAACAGCCATGCTGGGTCATACACAGCACGAGCACTGGTTTTTAAGTCTTCAATAAAAATCATCCTGGGAGAGTGAACACGAGGCAGGTCCAGCATCTGGTACCATCTGGTGGTATTAGGCATGTTTGTTGCCTCATCATTATTAAACAGGACAGACTCACTTCAAAATTAATTAACACATTTTGGAACATGACTGTGGGCCTCTGAAAAAGAGCAAAACATGAGGTACTAATACCCCATCTGCCACAGCCTTGGGAAGTCATGTATCCGTACTAAATCTGTGAAAACTAGGAGGGGCAGACTTTGCAGGGTTACTCAGATGTCATGTCACTACCTTTGGGTTGCCTTAAGGGCTGGTGTACAGTCAGTTGCATTTTACATTGTTGCTTCTGAAAGGCTGGAAAGGCTTGGGTGTAGACAACTATATGTCAGATCAGTGTCTTTGTGGGCAAGTGGGTCTGGGCACAAGTCAGTCAGCAGCTGCTGGCTTTAAAGTAGAGGGTGAGTGGTGTCAGGCAATTACGGGATATCCTAAAGATCACTGAGGGTTGGGGAAAGGGTTGGGCAGTTGCTATTCAGGATAGCAACTAATGAAGCTGCAGTGCATGTTCAAACCACCTCTCAGTGTACTGAGCAGCTGCTTGCACTTATATTCCTAAGTATTCCTTCCCTTTCAGTTTTGAAGTTAACTTTGAGTATTGCAATCTTTAGATCTTGGATGCTGTGGTAGGGTCCTGAAAATAGCATGCCCACAGCGGTTCTGGTCTCATGAAGCCCTGCTGGTGAAGGCTTGGTCGCTTAGGAGGAGATTGGTTGCTTTGTCCAATATGACTGTAACGATCAGTCACAACCAAGGCTGATATGGCTGTGCAATCTTGTAGGAGCCAGACATGAATGCCAGAAACTGATTACCTATGTCAGCAGGATCCGGTAAACACCTTAAAGGTAAGGCAACCCCAGGCGAGAACAGTACCCCCGGGATAGGGAAAGTGAGAAAACAAAAGATGGTGTCCTTAGGACCCCTCAAGACGACTGCATTAGTCCTCTTTGCTGCTGCTGACTCCTTCGGTGTTTGTGGTGTATATAATAACAAACCTGAATGTGTTTTAGTACACACCATAATAAGGTATAGATCGAAATATACAGAGGTCGGCAAATATATTCTCTTACCCAATAACTCTTATTTTCCAACTAGTACCTATTTGCGGGAACCTAGCGTATGCAGTGAGCTCCTAGAAGTGAATACATAATGTAAGTAAAAGTATGTATGAACAAGGGACCGTGACAACAAGGAAAAGGTAAGGTTCAAAACAGACCCAGAAAATGATGTGAAGTTAAATCATTCCCTACCATACCTTGCAAAAATCAAATATTTATCCATAAGAATAGTAACGCTCCAAGGTTCGCTAAAATAGTACCAAAACAAGTTAATAATCTTTACTTTTCCATTGCTTACTGGTAATAGGAGGAATGTATTATAACAGTCTTTTCCTTCTATTGCTGAGATGATAACCACCAGCCTTAAGGCTCACAATGTCACAGCACTGGACGGTGACACATATCCAACAACATGTAGTAATATGCACCGTACCAACAGAGAAGAGCAGTCAGCTGTTGATAAATCCTTCTCCACCCTTTTTGTCTTTGCAGGTTCCAAGGGAGAAGGTAGTCAAGATCAGCAACATGCCAATAGGCCAGTAACACGTGAAACAGAAACAGAAACTGAGAAAATGCCAAACATTCACCACAGTGGCCACCAGGTTGTAACAGAAACGAGGCTGTCGGAAACGAAATTATGGGAGGCTTTACTTTAGCACAATAATTGCAGGCGGAGAGAAACTCCTAGGTGCAGCTTGTATGCTGCCGCACCCGAGGAGTCCACCCACAGCAAGTGCAGACTTCTGGGAGGGGCATCAACGCAGGGGGACACGGACCATGTTTTCTGCATCGCCCTCTTCCTTTGCTTCTGGATTACCGGCTGCGCACCCCGCGCAGGAACGCGCAGCTGTGGCAATAATGCCCCATCCTGAGTATTTTGCACCCTTAAATAAGTATATCTCACTGTCAGAGGCACTGTTGTGTCTCCTGACTATTTTGTACTTCTGGCCTGTTTGCAGACAGGTGAATGGAAGGTTAGATACCTCAGGGTTTACTGGGTGTAGCTCCATCTTCTGTGGAATGGATATGCAATATGCTTCTTACCATAAACCTTTTGATATTGATTGGCTGTCAGAATGCAAAGAAGGGGACATCTAGAAATACCTCTTGTGGTTGTTCCTCTTGCTACAGAAAGGTAGATTCAAGACCAATGAAAGTACCTATGTTTCTAGATAGCATCTGTGAAGGTCGAGCGAATACAGCCTTATTTACCACCTCTTCTGCCGCATTAGGCAGCATGTACCCATGATCCTGTGGTGCTTAATGTATTTATTTAACATATCCATAAACAATGTCTCCTGGAAGTCCCTGTGCATACTCTCACGACGTGCAACCTTATCAACTGAAATGCAAGGTGGTGTTTATGGATACTCAGAATGCAATTGCACACCTCCGCCACTACCTGCATGTTGCAAGCACATGCCATTAATTATAGCTGACTCCCACTCAAAACATGCAAGCACTGTATTCTTCCACCACTCAGAGATATTTCTTTCATTCAGAGAAGCAACGACCAGGCATTTCATCCTGTCGGCATCTATTGTCTGTGGTCAAAAGCAGCACATTGCCTAGTCTCTATCAATTAAGATAACCACCTGACACCAGGTCAGTACAGACAGTGTCTCCACCCCATCCTTTTCATCTACAAAGCAATGTTTTTCAGTTTATTAGTCTGTTCAATAGCGTGGAAGCATAAGAGTACAACACCCAGAATGCATTAAGCTGTCAAACAAAAGTCCTGTACTGGAAACATTGCTGCAATCAGTGCTTAATTTGTGCTTGTTGTTTCCGGTGTGGAGCACCGGAACTTATTTTTGCAGGCCGGCACTTATTTTTCTGCCTCAAGCATTTACTGCGAGTAAAAGACACATATAGGAAAAACGGAGGAAGAGAAAAAAGAAAAAGAGTCACGATGGGAGAAAGCAGAAAGATGTAAGAGTGAGCTGAAGGGGCAGGGGGTGGCTTTAAATGGATTGAAGAGGCTTCAGGATTCGTCTGCCTCATTATTCTGTGTTTGCACATTTAATTGCAGCAGCCGCATGTTTAAAAGGATGGCTTGGGCTCCGGCACATTTTTATTTACAAATTAAGCCATGGCTGTAATGTCCTCGGTGGAAGCAGTCTCCAGGCCATCCATTGTGAAAAAGGTTCATGAATAGCCTTCGTTTGAAATAGTGCCACAATAGATCCAAGTGACCTAACCTCTAAGAATTGACTGGGGGTAAATGCTTGATTTGTTGCGCATTCAATCCATCATCTGTTCTTTTTGCATTTGTAGCCTTAAGTGGGAAGGGTATGCCCAGACGTGGGTTCCGTGCTCGCTATGCCACCAGATTCAAGCTAGCCTGGCTGATGAGGGGTGATACCCCGAAACCGGTCTCAGGATGCTTGTTTCTGGTCCATGGGGGACCTGACCTGGGAGTTCAGGCTGGAATGTCCCCATGGGGAACAGGATCAAGACTGATTTGCATATGGTTGGGCCCAAACTGGAATGGCATGGCAAGCTAAAGAACTGATGGTTAAACCCAGATCTGTGACTGGTGGTGAATGTTTGATTTATTTTGCATTCCGTCCATCATCTGTTCTTTTTCCAAAATAATATGTACAAAATCCCTAGACCTGCACTGACTCTCCTCTCTGACCTCTGGGGCTTTAGAGCTCTTGTGATCCCAAACCCCTGCTCCCTACCGACTCAGTGAAACTTTGTTTAACTCAGTGATACTCAAAGTACGGGGGCTACATGCGGCCCTCCTCACCTTTATCACCTTTATTACCCTGTGGGTAATGTGTACATGGCCTGCCATGATGAAATAGGTGATGTCTTGCAAGGTTCATGGGACTTGCACTGGTCTAAGACTGGTGTAAATTTGCACACGCCATTGATATTCTCTTAACAATTAGCCCCTCAACTCCCATGCCAATCTGTGGAACTCGGCATGGTGAGGTAATACAGCTTCTGGATACTGGTTGGTATGATCCCTTGCAGCATTGCTTGTCACAGGGTGCTAGCTCAAGCCCATGCACCCCTGTGGGGAAGAGGGTCCCGATCGTTCAGGGGCCCCCAACTCAGTCTAAAGTCTGTGGATACATTTGAGCTATGGGAGTTTCAGGGGCCCTTCACCACATTCAGCAGGGTGCCCCCATCATTTTGTGTTACACCATTGACCTACTGATAATTCCATAAGAATCAAGTCCTTAGTTGTGCTGCGGGTCCTCTATCTGCAAATTCAGAGTACCTTCAGCTGAATCATCTTTTTCTTATTACCTGTACTGAAAATGTTCACATCGTTATAACTTAAAGAGGTTTTTTCATCAAAGTTGGCTACAAACATAACCCAGAGGGTCAAGGAACCAGCTTTTTTCTGACTGACAGGGACATCATTCTCAGGGGCGTAGCTACCAGCGGTGCAGCAGGTGCAATCCACCAGGGAACAACCCCTTGAGCCCTGAGAGGGCACCTAAATAACCATGCAGGAGTTCAGAATGCAAATATGACATTCATTTTTGTTTTTATCTTGTCACATTTGCAGTGCGTTTAAAGACAGAGGTCAAATGTCAGTCTAGTCTTCTGACAAATTGCTGCTTATTCTCTTACCACGGAAACTGGTGTTTACTTTTCTTTCACATACAGCAAAAGTGTGAGGATTTTGCAAAGTGATTTATGTGAAAATATTGCTGTTGTGAAAGGAAAGGTTTGTAGGATGTTGTTTTCTTCTAACACACAGCAGCATTTAAATGCCTATAAATTAACTGTCTAAATATTTAAAAATAAATTAGCAGACAAGCACAAATGAATTGTTTTTTCTAATTCTAAAATCTGATGGAAACAATGATTTTAATGCGGTCAGAACAAATAGAGACTTTACTTGGTGATGTGCACATGACAAATATTCGCTGAAACTCAATTTCCACATATTATTGTCTGTGCGCTATATAGATAACATATCTGTAAAATTGTATGGATCTGCAAGTTTAGTGGTCATTCCAATGGAAAATGTGCTGTCTGTAAATGACAATGGCTACTACACCATACTTTATTATTATATTTGTGACAGTGTGCTCCTAAATGCACCCCAGCTACATACTACACTCTTACCACTCTCCTGATTACTGGACGTGGCTCATTTGTGATACTGGTTCTTTGTGTGATGCTTGAATTTTTCAGAATCCCTATGAGATCAGTGATGTAACATCAATGGCAGCATCCCCAGTCTGAAAATTGTTCCAGCACTACTACCTACTAGGGCCGCAGGAGCTCTTACAGCACTGGGAGCTTGCCTTTAGTTCTGTCTGATTCCCTTAGCTCCAGGAGTCAGACACCGAGCAGCACAATCCACTGAAGCACCTGTGAGAGCACTGCAAAGACTTAATTCCCCACATACTGAATGGCCAAGCAATGCGCATGCTCACTTTTGTAAAGACAGAACATGCCATTCAGCCCTGGCTGCCTGCTGCCAGCAGGGGTCAAAGAAGCAGTTGTGCCCTTAATGTTAGGTGGCTTTTGAAGACATGACAGTCACAGTAATCATGTTCATTCTGACGGGGCATCGGCAGACAATGGCAGTTAGTAAAAGAACATAGACTTATTTAGGACAGAATGCTGGAACTGGGAAAATGAATGATTTGAGAGTAGGTTGTTTAATTTTATGCTCACAATATGCACAGTACCTTAAAACTACTTTGTGGAGCCCCTAATGCACAATTCTTCCTTACTAAGAATAGAAGTACGAATAATTATCTTTCTGAGACGTGTGGAAACTGGTCAGAGTTTCAGAAAACAGAATGTTGCTCCCCAGAGCAAGTTACTGAAAGAGGAGGAACTTGAGTATTTATTATACACTGTATTGTATTAAAGATGGGCAAGCTAACAAATTAAAAGGGAGAGTCAAGTTTAGGGTCTGTTTTGGCTCTAAGATCCCAGGCACAAACTGAGCCATTGGAACATTTAGCATGGAGATTGTGCAACAAATATTATGTAAAAATATGATAAAGTGTCTTCAAAATTCCAATTAATATATTTCTTTGACAACCATTTCACCTTAGTACACCAGATTATAGCACTGGATTGAGAGGCATTTACTTAAAGTGATAGTTGTTAAACGTGAACTTAGAAACATTTATGCCCCCAACCCCTCACTTTGACAACAATACCATTAGTCAACTAAGAGGCATGCCAGTTCTCAAGTGCACCCTGTATGTGGGCTATCTTCTAGTTTTACACAGAGCAACATTATAGTCTTTTAAGTCAAACAGAAGAGAGATTTTTGTACAGCACACATCCTCACGTATTTCACAGTTTTCTCATTTGCAATAGTGATAGGGGCACAATAAAATAATATAATTGCCTAGGATCACACAATTTGGTCAAGTGGCCAAACGGAGATTGATCCCAGATTTTCTGCTCTCACATCAGGTAATTCATTCACTAGATTGTTATCCCTTTCTCGGGCCTGATCAACATCAAAGCTTAATGCTTTGTCTTTCATTCTTGGTGCATGAGGTTACAGTGTGGGCAGCAGGGAGAAGTCGCAATACAGCTCAGCTCAATTTGGACTCAAGAAGACCTCAAGCTGAATCAGAGCCTAGCATCTGCATCTGGCTTGAGCCTTCAGTGGCTGACCCATCTCTCTAGTTTACACTGGGTATTCTGCGTCTGAACTAAGCTTAAGTGCTGGTTCCAGCGAGATACCTATTATGCATGTGATGATATCTTAGCTTGCATTCCTGATGACCATCTTGTACCTGTGCTGCATGTGAGGAAGACTTACACTGCTTCCAAATGCTGGTGGGTTAGGGGGCAGGCAGAGGGGAGAAGGGTGTGTGTGTGTGTTTACACACAGGCTTGGAGTGCTGCTACCGATGCCGTCCATGTTCTGTTCATGTGAGGGAAGCTTGCATTGTTTCTGAACAGATCGGTATGTGTTTTATGGGTGTGAGGGAAGCGTGTGTACCTGCCAGGTGCTGTGCCTGTTTCGTGTATGGAAATCTTACTATGTGTGTGAGCCAAGCTTGCACTCATACACCCCAGTGCTGTTCCTTACACGTGCACCAAATCTGAAACGCTGCTTGTTCATTGTATCTAAGTGAGGCATTAAATGGTGCTGCCTAGTGTCACCCTGATATGTCACTGATGGAAGCCTGCAGTGACCCGGCAATACCACATGTTCCATAACTTGGAAGCAAGCTAGCACTGGCCCTAAGCGACACACTTGTTTCACATCCTTGAAGGAAACTTGCAATGGTTTTGATGGGCCACAATTGTTCTATGTCTTTGACTGAAGTTTGCACTGGCCCTGCAGTACCACATTTGTTACATGTCTTTGAATGAAATTTGCACTGACTGACCCTGCAGTACCACACTGGTTCCATGTCCCTGAAGACAACTTGCACGGTTCCTGCATATACAACACTTGTCCCATGTCCTTGAAGGAAGCTTGCACTGGCCCTGTCATGTCATTCAGGGAAGCTTGTGATGCTCTTGACCAGTGTTGTACGTCTTATGCCTGTGTGCCCAGGATCCCCTGCACTCCTGTTCCCTATGCTCTATCTATTTCTAGGTCATTTAGGTCTGACCAAAAGACGGTTTTAGCTGTCTCACCAGCCTCATGTGTTATCTTAAATAATACATAATCTTGCTTAGAGAAAATGTGCTTTAGGTAAGCTCACTTCAGCTATTCATCAGACAGTTTGTCATTCACATATTAGTTAGGCCCTCCAGGACAGCATACATAAACTGGGCAGTGCATAAGTCCTTTTGCCATTGACTTTGTTGCCAATGTTAGGCTGCACCTAGTAGACAACCACTGCTCTTCAGGATATCAGGTAGCCTGAAAAAAAGTATTTTGCCTGCTGACTACGGGTTATTCTGAATCAGAGACGTCCACCCTCAGAAGATATTTCGGTTAGTCCATCCCTCAGCAGCACACTTGCAAATGCAGACTGGGACTAATTGAGTAATGAGAGTACCAGAAGCTCCACTGTCATATTACTAACCACAGCTTTTATGTGTCAGGCATTACTGCTGAAAGCTTCAAATCCATGCCACCATCTTTAAACACCATTGTGCATACTCTATCGTTTTGTACTGTTGCAAAAATGGCAGACCGGTGCAAAGCTTTATTTTTTTATATTTGTACTGAAGCGCATGTCCTCCGCATTTAGTTGCCGTATGTTTTATTTTCTTTCTCTCTTTATTTTATCTGGTACTACAAAGGAAACCACTAACTTGTTTTTTAGAAGCAAGTGTTTTTTTTTTAATGCCAAGACTCATCTCTTCAAAAGCAAACAATAATAAGACTCACATAGTTGGCATTGTTGGTGCAAGTGTAGCTTACTTCAGGAGCGTTGAATTACACTAGTGGACTGACGCACCAGCTCTTCAACCTGGGTCTCCTATGCTACCATCTCTTCACACTTTGCTTCTTCCTAGTAAGCGGTTTACCTGTGTGTGCGCAGCCTGCTTGTGTGGGTGAAGGATAGCTACCATTGTTGTGACTCCATTGTGAGGGATGTGCCTGGGTGAATGTGAGACTAACACTGTCTTTTGTGAGTGCAGGGTAAATGGTCTATAGGTAGAAAGTTGTCCCTGTGTCAGTGCAGAGTAAGACATATGCCTGTATGAGTGAGGTGTGAGAGATGTGCCTAGGTGAGGGCAGCAGTGTGAGTGTATGGTCCCTAAATGTTATGTGTTTGTGTACTTTACAAGTGCCAAATCTATTGTCTTTGGTAATGATTTTTAAGAGTTATGGATTTGACTTGAAGAAATGTGGTGCAGGAACTGCAGTAGTGTGTATGAGAATGGTAATAAGTTTTAAAATGCCAGATGTAGACTCTGTTGAAGGAGGCTGAGGAATGTTGGGGGCAGCTGATACACTGGGATGTCACCATAGTTGGGGGGGCCCAGTTACTTTGCTTGCTCTGGGGCCCCTGGCAACCAAGCTAAACTGCTGATCATCTGTCTGGAGAACTCCACAGTCCTCTTATTTTGGCTTGCCAAAAAGTAACCCCCCCTCCTTCCTGAACCTTCCTTGCCAATCCTGTAATGGTGGCCTTCAGAAGCTGAAATTAGATGCTAATAAACGCTGCTAACTGTTTCACGGCGCAGACGAATAAACTGTTATTTACCCTGACTTCATGTGCCACCGAAATAAATACCAGATTCTAGCTGGACTATAACTGCATTTCCTGTTTCAATTTGGCAGCCCCTTGATGTGCCATAAAGAGGGATGCAATTCTCACGTTGGAAATCTGGCATGAACATTCTGCGGCGAGGAATGGGCTTGCAAGTGCCATACAGTGCATGTAAATCAACACCGGTCCCGACCACACCAGGCCAGGCTGTGTGCCTGCTCTTCATCAGCCTTGTTTTCCTGTTTGACTCATGACTGCAGTGTACATGTGCAAAATGTTTTCCAGAGAAAAAAGATTGTTCTCCTGCTTGCATGCACATCTGTCTTGAAGCTGGGTGGTAAACAAAAATGCAAGTATGTGCACCAGGAGTAAAGGTTTAGCGAGAACGCACTTGCACGTGCAATGCTATACATTATAACATGTAATACATAGAACTCGAACTCTCACCCCAAACAGCCACCATAAACACTATTGTGTGGACATTTTGTCTTAAAACTTATAGACCACAGTCATATAATATAATGATTGTACTATTGAGTGAATAAAGAATAAAACCGGACACAATCTAGGTGAAGATCAGCATAGAGCGTTTAGCAAAATGTGTATCTTTCAATCTCAAAGGATACCAAAAGTGCAAACATAAAGATACATAAGCGTCTCTGTAGGATACTGTCCGGCTGCTGTGGGGTTGTCTAGACCAGCGGTCCTTAACCTGTGGTCCGGGGACCCCCGGGGATCTGTGACCGTTAGGGGATCAGCGACTGCTTAGACAATGAAATATTATTAACAGATTAATAAAGTGCATGTAAATAATGACACAAAATGTACAAATAAATATTTTAAAACGTTCTGCAAAAGTGAAGAAATTTGAAATTGGAGGCTAAAAATTAAGTTGGTATCCTCAGATTGATTGTGGGAGCTGTACACGTGCATCAAAAAGAACACAGTATTTATGATGGGTGGACTTCAATTGAATTTAGAAAAGCTCCAACCTTCCAAGGAAAATTCAAATGTAATTATTTCATATTTGTTTGTTGTGAACTAAATACAATTAATGGTTTGGGTATTTGTTTGATGAATGCTTGTTTCTGTGTTTTTGTACATTGGTTTGCAGTTCAGATCATCAAAATTGCTTAAGCCGGGGTTCTGGATTCCAATAATGACTCAGTGGGGGTCCTTGGATTCCAATAATGACTCAGTGGGGGTCCTTGGATTCCAATAATGACTCAGTGGGGGTCCCTAGGTTCCAGTAATGAATAGGTGGGGGGCCCACAGAAGTCAAAACGTTAAGAGCCACAGCTCTAGACAGTTTGGACAATTCGTGTCCATGGAAGCCGACGTTTCCATACACAATATATTTCTAAACTGGAACGTGCACTATACAAATACTAATTTACAGTAACAACAATTAATTATTTCCAACAAATGGCATTATATAAATGTATTGGTGAAGCCTTCCCTGTATAACTCACAATAACCTAAATCTGCTCATCATACTTTGGGAACACAGGAAAACCTTTTTAAATACAGCTGCGAAATTGATAATGATTTATTTATTTTGACTTTCAAGTAGCATAAGCCTGACCCAAAGACCTCAGTGCACTTTACAATAGAAAAAGTACAAACAGAAATAATAATGTGATACAAGCAAAATGGCAAAATGGGACAAACATAGTAGAAAAGTAAAAGTAGTAATTAAACACTCTTGAATTCAAATAAAATAGTGAAATAAGTACAATTCTTTCAACACAGTAGTAAAAGATAGTGTGCCAACATGCCGGAATTAAAAAAGATTGATTTTGATTAAATTGAAGAGTTCTAGAGATTAATGTAATATCCCAAATTTTTAGAACCACAACAAATTTTTAGAACAAACTTTCGCGACTCACGTAGCATTAACAGATATTGTGGAGCTTTTCTATGTAACAGACAAGCTTTTAAATTACTGTTAAGTTACCAAAGTAACATACTCTTTACAATGGTTTCCGTTCTTCTTTGTAATGTTACCACCTTGGTCGCACCCTTTGAAATGTCTTTATTCGACTGTGGCCAAGCTATTGATCTGCCTATAAAACTGACTGCTGGCGAACTGCACTGGAGCTGGAACACTTTTCAGAATGGGGTGCTGGATTGAGGCATCTGTTCACACAAATCACTAGATCTTTGTGTTGGTGCCAGTCATTTTAGCAAATATGAAAAGCCCCTACTGAAGCAGAGTAGGAGGTAAGGCCCCTTATCCATTTTTGTGTTAAAACGAGACCCAGTGGTGCCTTTTGGATGCAAAATAGATATATATTGCAGTTTTATATGGTGTCAACACTGCCCGAAGGCATTGGAGCGTTGTACATGAGCACCAGATTACACTACATAAAGTCTGATTCATTTTATCTTAAACAAAGGAGATTAAGGGCCAGATTATGAATACGGCAGTCCTAGGACCGCCGTAGCCGCATTGGCTGTCCAACTGCCGCATCCTTGGCGGTCTGACCGCAAGATTTGGATGCTGGCAGTCAGACTGCCATGTAGTGTGGTTAGTTTTACGTATTCTTTGCGCTTTAGCTTCAGGCTTTAGGCCTTTGTGCATTTTGCCCTGAATATGTTTTATTCATTTGCTGACAGCTTAGAGCCTCTGTGCACTCTGCTCTACATGCTTTTTATTAGGCTTCGTACTGTTATTTTTCAAATAGCCAGTTCTACGGTGTTGTTTTTTATTCATATCACACTGTTTTGCCTACTTCAGCACTGGAGTTCTCCATAACATATTTACTCTGTGCTTCAGTCAAGGATACAGTCTGGTACATTGCCGATAGACGTGGTAAGAGTTTAGACTTGGCATTCCTGCGTAGGGACATTTTGTGATCACGATGACATGTTAGTTATAAAATCACTTCCTTGTCCCAATACACGCGAGAGGGAGATTCCGACCAGGGAACCACAACTAGACGCTGACTGCCTCGTTGCAGATGCTGAACCAGATCACAGGCCTTTGCTCAGGTATTAGTGTGTCCGTCTCCCTAGTGATACAGAAAGGCAAGCTGAAAGCTTAAGATGCTGTGCTCCAAATAGAGCAAGCAGAGGGAGAGTAGAAACGGTTAGGAATTATGATAGCTTTATTTCTATGTTTTACTCTCCTGGTTACTATATCAATCCTACTATGTTGTATTGTTCTGGTTATTGCGGCTCACGCCTTAATATCTAAAATACAGTCGTTTTATTAAAACATTATATAAAACTTATACTGTCTTTGTCATTTGTATATGAGACCATATTGTGAATGAGAGAGTTGGTTTGGATCTGAGTGACCACGACTTCCCTGAGAAGTTCCGAAGATGTCATGCGCTCGGCTGCCCAATCATTTCTTCCCCGTGGGAGAAATGAGGCACTGCTAGTTAGCCGGAGCAACAACCGGATTTAGGGTGACAGAGTTCCTTACACGTGGGTCAGACTCAGTCCCCCACACCGTTATCGATCCTGCTGCCTAGAAATCCAGTAGTCTCATTTATGATAATGAGAGCCCACGCGACATGGCGCCGCCAACGTTTGGTCTGGCTCTAATGTTTGGGTCCGACTGACTCTCTCGGTCTCGTATATATTTTGACTCCTCGGTTCCGTATACGGAGACGTCCGTGGGGCTGAGGGTTTCCGCCACCACGGGTTGGGTACATCCTCATACTTTGTGGTTGGTTGTTCAAGCTTGAACTTTGAAAGGAAATACCCTGATATTGGTGTGCCTTCTCTGTCCTAGAGCTATTATTGTTATACTAATGGCGAATCCAGTTGTAATAAATATACCGCTTAATATGCGATTGCCGCTCACGGGTCATCTGATAGCACATGGACTGGCGGTCCAGGGGGGTCCGGTCACTTTTGTGGTGGACGCCCATGCAGCCTATAGAACAGAACTTTTTTATTCTTGGGTCGTATTTCCAGCAGCTGATGGGGGTACAAATACTTTTCACGAATATACTGTTGCGAATGTCCCTGGACAATACAGGGCTTATGCATGCTTAGAAATACCTTTATCTTATCAAGAACACCATAATTGGCTTGATGGCGCCCTCCCACATTCAGTAACACCAGTAAGGTTAGGTCCGTTGAGTAATGATGGTCCGACCTGGCCTTTATTGGCTACATATACACCATATCCTGGAGTGGCAAATGTGGCAGTGGCTGAAGTGCGTCGTTTATATGTGGAATTAACTGCAACGTACAGACGATTAGTTCAGTTTGTGATGCAGACATTAAATACTAATGCAGCGCGTGCTGCTCCAGCTCACCCACATGCGGTGGTACCGGGAATCAATCCGGCCACTGTACACTCTGTAATGGGCAAAGTACCGGCTAAACGTGAGGAGACTCCATTTTGGCTGGCGCAAAAAATTAATACGCTGGAAGCAGTATTTCCCCATACGGGACCTCAGGATAAGCATAGGATTTTGATGATGTGTTTGCCGTATGGGATGGTTCCTACGGTGGATCTTTGTAATACTTGGGGCACGGTGTTTGCCGCACTCTATACTACAGCACACGGTACACCGACTTTGGCTAATTTGCCGGAGGTGCTTAAACAAATTCAGGATGAATATGGGGCTGCCCCTGCCTTAGATTTAGGCATGCAATTGATGGGTAATTTTGCCGCGGTTTCTTCTATTATTTTGAGTAATCTCAAGGGGGAGGCTGTAGCACTAGCAGTGCGAATGCGTCTTCGGGACGTTCCGCAGGTTAATCAGGAGCGGGAACTTCCGAGAATAATAGCTGAAACATATTCTAGTATTGGTCGTGATAGCCTAGGGGCTCGACCGCAGAAGCCACAGTTGCAGGGTAAAAATAATAAGGATAATTCTAAGCAACAGCAACCTGAGGGTGCGAAAAAGCGCTGGGATAAGAAACAGCAAACACCTAAGAAAGATGGTGGGCAGTCTCCGCAACCGGAGACCCCACAAAATAAGTATAATCTCAGGAATAGGGATACTTTGAAGACGCCTGATAGATATCAATATACTGATACGCGCCAATCTCGTTCCTTTCAGGACTCCTCGGAGAAAAGAAGTGAGAGAGGTGGGCGGTCAGAGCGGAGGACGGAGAACGTGAAACCGAGACAGGATTCACAACGCTCAGTGGAGGTTTCTATTAAACAAGAAGAGAAACCGCTGCAACAAAAACAGCAATTTAAAAAGAAAAAAGTGGCCGCAGTCTCAGTTAGACATGCCGCTCAAGAAGAGGGTTCTCTTGACGAACAAGACATGGGCGTTAGCGCTGTTGGACAGCGCGGCAGAGGTCACAATAGTTCGCCAGAGTCTTCTAGAGCTTCTGGAGGCGAAAGCAACTGATGACTTCATACAAGTCGAGACGGCGGATATGCGAGTCTCTGCTCCTGATCAAGTATATCTTGTGACTCTACGATTAGAAGGGGACATTGACCGCGTTGTACACGCCATCTTTTGGGACCATGTGGTGAAATCATATGATGTCCTGTTGGCCGAACGAGATTGGCCACCTGACTTTGTTCGCGACTGTCCGGTAGGGGAGGAGGTTATAGCGCCTTCCTTTTCACCACTTGTTCCGAGAGAACTAGCGGAGTCATATGGTAAATCATGGGCTCTGGCACAAGCCCCCGCCCTATATAGAAATAATGTGGGGTGGGATAAACATTCACCTTATCATGTCATTCCCATTAAAGGAGAACCTCAGCCACAGCCGCAATATCCTATTAAATTTGAAGCAAGGGCATCGGTTCGTAAAATTCTTACACAATTGGAGTACCAAGGTGTGATTGAGCCTTGTGTCTCGCCGATGAATAATCCCTTGTTTCCGGTTGCTAAACCGGACCATTCCTATAGGATAGTGGTGGATTACAGACATTTGAATAGTCATGCACGCACATATGCAATACAGAATTCACATAGCGCTGCGCTTATGAATAATATAGTGCGTAAAAAATACAAAACAACCTTGGATATCTCGAATGGATTTTTCTGCCAGAATATAGCACCCGAAAGTCGGGACTATACCAGTTTCAGTGCGTTTGGCTCTCAGAAAAAGTTTTGTCGTTTACCTCAGGGGTATAAGAATAGCCCAGGCCTGTTTTCGGCTCGTGTGACTGAACTTCTGCACGAGTTGGACCCTGAGGCGTTATCATATGTTGATGACATTTATTTGACGGACGATGAGATTCTACAACATCTCAGTCGCGTATCGCGCATTGTTGTGGGGTTTGCTGATATTGGCTATAAGTTTAATTTTAAAAAATCAAAGATTGCCTTCCTCAGCGTCATTTTCCTGGGATATGAGTTATCGAGTGAGGGCAAGAGCCTGGCGCCACATTTTTAGGAGAAATGTGCTTTACTGCAGCCTCCGAATACGGTTCGGAAGCTCCAGTCTTTGTTGGGGTTTCTGAATTTTGGCAGAACTTACATTCCTGATTATGCTACACGTATAAAACCCTTATATGAACTGATTCGCCCAAATTTTTCAAGTAGATTTTGGACGATTGAGCATACACACATACTGCGAGAGTTGCAGAATGATCTCTTAGCGGTTAAACATTTACACACACGGGACAATAAAACTCATTTGGTCATCAGGGTGATTCCTGGGGCTGTTGGATTTACGTATGTCACCTTTAATGAAGGGGAGACAGTCCCGATAGCATACAAGTCCCACTTGTATTCTGCTGCAGAACAACGTTTTGCACAGACTGAGAAAATTCTCACTGCAGTACAGATGGCTGTGATCAAAGAAAGACCGCTAGCCCAGGGCCAACGCATAATTGTCGTTTCCCCAATTCCGGCCTTAGAGGCTGTTACAAAAGCGAGTGTTCCTAATTCGAAAGCTTTACACCCGCGGTGGATACAATGGGCTACGTCTTTGACGGCCACTGATGTGGATTATATATTTGACCCTAAACTGCAGACTCAAGAATTTCTTCAATACGAAATAGAATACCCTGTTCCTGCTGGTACATTGCCTATTGACCAATATGAAGTGGTCATGTATACCGATGGCTCTGCGCAACCGGCGGTTGGGACTAAACAACAGTATTCTGCTGCATGTGCGGTGGTGAGCGGCACTATGGAGGGGGAAGTGTTCTGCCCCCGACATACTTATACTAAAACCTTGGGAGATTGCACGGCACAGCTGGCTGAGCTCAAAGCTCTATTGTTAGCGTTGGAGCATGCGGATCCGGCACTTTTAACCTTGCTGGTCTGTGACTCCTACTACTGTGTGCAGTCTTTCAACGAATATTTACACTATTGGAAGATGAATGGGTTCAGAGATTCTAAAGGCAACACCATTAAGCATAAAATGTTGTGGGGTAAGGTTGCGGATCTGAAGGATACGCTTCCTAAAGTCCATGTTGTGCATACACTTGGACACCAGCGCGTTGGAATACACGTTGCTGGGAATACTTTGGCTGATGAGGCTGCAAAGTCGGCAGTGGCTATCGCCACTGTAGCCGCGGTAACTCGTTCGAGTTCAAAACCAGACATAGCGATTTCGGCTGCCATAAAAGCTTCGGCTGATGGCACGCCATTTCCTAAAGGATTCCCTTCTAAATATAGTTACTGCTTGAGTGGTGCACTAAATGCTGTTGTTCATATTCCAGGCGTTGGTGTACGTGAGTTACCGAATAAGATTGAGAGACCTCGATTAATTTCTGCAGCACATGAAGGGGTGGCATCTGCGCATGCTGGTGTGGCTGCCACGATTTCACTTTTACAGGCCCGTTATTGGTGGCCTGGTCTCTATAAGGAGACAAAGCAGTATGTCCTTTGTTGTGACGTCTGTCAACAAATTAAAGCATCGTCGGCTAGACGCCCGCAGCAGACTCCTCTTCTGATATCAAATAGACCATTACAGTGTGTGTACTTGGACCATTGTGGTCCACTGACACCAGATAGTGCATACAAATACATATTGGTTGCTGTAGATTCGTGCTCCAGATTTGTGTGGGTCTGGCCACAGCACTCGGCTGACGCTCGGACTGTTATTAAAGATTTGCGTATCTTTGTCGATACATTTGCAGTTGCGGCTTTTCATTCGGACCAGGGCCCTGCTTTTGCCTCTAAGGCATTCAGGGACAGCATGGCTTCGTTGGGGGTCCAACTCCAATTCTCGTCTCCATTTCATCCCGAGGGAAATTCTGTCGTGGAGCGTTTAAATCGTGATTTAAAGCAATCCTTAACAGCCAGGGTTATAGGTACGGGTCGTAGTTGGCTAGCCCACCTGTATGGAGTACAGAGAGCACTTAATAACTTGCCTAGAAGGTCACTGGGGGGTCGTACTTCATATGAGTGCCTGTTCGGAACACAAATGTATGTTCCTGATCTAGATGGTCCTGGTGTGGAGGCGGCAGATACGCCCTTTGACATAAATGATCGTGTCACTGTTTTACAGGATTTACAACAATTTCGTGAAGATAACTCTTCTGCGAGTGCTGCCTCCTCTGGAATTAAGGATGAGCCAGTAACACCTACTGGTTGGATACCCAGGATTGGGGATCTAGTGCGTGAAAAGGTCGCAGTAAAGAAAGAATTTGGTCCTTCTTATCGAGCACCTGTACCGGTGTTGGGGGTGAGCGGCACGAGAACTGTGATTTTGCCGCCGCTGCAAGGGGCCAAAGGAAATCGCTTTGTTTCCATTGATAATGTCAAGTTACAACATGTGGCCGATTCTGCACAGCAGACCAAGAGGGACACCCAGTAGTTCCGGAATCCCTCTCACTACTGGGGATGAGGTCCCGCTGCAGGTGATTTTCACCGACACTGTTTCCTCTCCGAGCTTGGGGAGGGTGGATGATGATCTTGCGATCGTTCCACCGACGGCGATTAATATGGAATCTTGTGATCAAATTGCTGTGCGTTCTACTGATGTTTCTGAACATGTGGTTTATAGCGTGCCACGGCGGGAGCCTCCGTCTGCTTCTTCGTTCAGAGTTGCACCTTTTGCTAGAACTGCTTCAGGCTCCTTCAACAACGCTGATAATGATGGGTCCGGCTCCTCGTCTTCAATGTCTTCTGTCCACGGTCCACGACGGCTGCTGGGATGGCTTAAACGAACATATTTTGTTTTTCCTTGGAACTATTTTTGGCTGTTTTTGGCCGTGATGACTATTTTATTATGGTTGGGATTTGTGGTTACTTTTTTTCTGATAATCCATGGTCATTTTCTTCCTGATCGATCTGACATTGAGCACGTGGAGACTGTGTTGAAACCACATTTTTCGTCTCATATGGTTCGAAGAGACTTGTCCACAGTGAACATTTCTGCTATACCAGTTCGGGATGGAATTGTGTGGGATAAAGTAATGTTTGATATATATGGTCCCACTGAATTGATTCAAATACCGTATGTCCTCAAATTATCAATGAATGATATTGTTATACCTGGCATTGTTTCTGATGATTGGGATGTGAAGACAGTAGATTCTATGCTAACGGATTTGCAATATTATACTGTCTATGACGATGAAGATGCTTACCAGTTTAGAGATAATCATGGTGACATGTTTTGTTACAACTATTATGGACACCACTTTATTCATAAAGCTAGTAGCCCTAAGTCCATGTTTAATTATGTGCAATGGGAACATTGCTCGACTCCTCCACAAGGGAGTTCAAAAACGTATTATGACAAATTTGCATATTTTACTGGGCATGATCCACGTAATGCTAGGTCCTACTATTTTAAAGTTACACCGTATTCTAATAAGCAAATGTTATTGACCGATACTAAATTACTGTATTCTAATTTGTTTGTATCTAAACTGTCAGTCGAGGGATATGAATACTGGTTCAAAACTGTTGACTTGAAAAGTGTTTGGGGTACGAAAAATTGGCAAATGCGAGGCAGGGACACGTTATTTAGAGCATGTATTATCCCTGTGCAGATGATTTTCCTCAATGACACAGTACAACAGACTAGCTGTTTGGGCTTAGCGACGATTAAGGAGCTAACTTTGCCTAGTATACCTGTCCCTTCTAAATTAACAAATTGGCAGCACTATGTGAATGCTACTTTCAGTGACTTTACACATTGGGTCCAGAATGGTAAACTTAACACTTCATCGTTACATCCAGGCGGGTGGTTATTATGGCCTGTAGACACTAATATGTGTCATCAACGTTTTGTCACCTCTTCAGGGGGGTTCAGGACTAGTAGGGCAGACCCTCGTTACGTTTCACCAGAACATGCTGATATTATAACTACATACAGTGTGGGGAAGCTTTGTCAGCAATGGTTGAAGTCCTCCACGCTGGATGCAGTTAAGTCACATCTCATGTTACTGTCTAATAATACTGATTTACAAGATTTTTTGTCAGGTCCCAGAGTACCACGGAAGAAAAGGTTCTTATACGAGGTTTATAATGAGATTTGGAAGCTTTCACAAGAGGCTGCAGCCCGGTTGAGGCAGATTGATCAAGCAAATCTGATGCAGACTTTGTCTGTTGTTGATAATGGCATGCATACCCTTTCTGAACGTGTTTACACGATTGACAGCATTGTGTCCTCTGCTATAGACATTATTAAATCGGACATGTCTTCTTTATATCATGGGCAGAGTCAGACATGATCCATCATGCAGCTGGGTTGGACTCTTCAGACCTTGAAGGCGGGTCGCGTTCCATGGCAGCACGTTCGTGCCAAAGAGATCTTTATCTCTTTTAATTTGACTCGTCAACAACAACTGATGGCTAAAAAGGAAGCGACATATGTTATGTTACATATTGAAAAATTAGAGAAACTGCCTTTCACGGTAGCTGAGATTCCGTCAGCTGAATGGTTGATCCATGGGGTTATTAATTTGCCTATCTCTACTTTGCAATTTACTTTGTGTTTGAAGCATATTCCGGTAGGTAGATATGAACTATTGGGAGACAGTTACATACACGAGGTGTGGGACCTTCCCTTTCAGTACAGATGCGTTAATGGTTTGAGGGAGGTTTTTCTTAGCGGCAGCGAATGCGAAGCTTCTGTCAGCCATTCAATGGTTTGTAAACAGCTGTCCTTGCACGGGGCGTGTAACGCTTCGATTGCTAACTTAGCTTGTTATCTGAAGGGAGTTCCAGTCCCGGTTATTAAAAACACTTTCCAGGTGCTTCCTAACGGCAGTTACATTGTTCTTAACAGCGAACGCTGCTGTGGCATGCGTGCCGGAATAGTTTACATCGTCGTTGTCAACAAGGCCGTTACGTGCTGCGGGAATGTGTTGTTTCCCCCCACTCAATTTAGGGAGGTAGCACACATCTGGCCTCATATTGCTACTTCCAAGGTTGATTTCGACAAGTTGAGTCGGCTAAAAGCTTTATTGTTTCAAAAGCATGTGGCCCTTACATCTGCTAGCGAGACCTACGCACTTCAGGTGGCAAGGTCATCGGCGGAGATACAGTCCCTTTTGAATACTAACTTTCCGAATCACTTCGGTGAACTTGTGGGACGTATATTTAATGCATCCAGCACTGCTGGTATTGCACATTTTTTCAAAGTCGTTGGTGTTGGTTTTGCTCATACCTTCTCTTCCATATTCGGTTTGATACCTTCGGCTATACATTCTATTTTCGGAAGCATTTTTGTGGGTTTCCCGATTACTTTGGCTTTATTGGCTGGGGTCTTGCTGTTATTGCTATTTTTTCGCAATGGCTGTCCCGTCACGACGAGATCCTGTACTGCTGCTCCCATCAGCGCAGCTGTGTCGTGAACGCATGATGCAGCATTTTGGAGCGACAGTCCTGGGACATTTGGAGTGCGACTGGTCTCTGTCATTCAGACCGGTTTTGGATTGTGTGCAACCCGTGTTTCGATGCCTTTGGTGCTCGTTTGAACATGCACTGGCTCTCTGTCTCTCATTGCAGCGCCCTCCAATGGTCGATACTGATCTGTTGATGTTCCCGATTAGGGCTCATTCCCAGACTTGTGCACTACGGATGCGCTTACTTCGTGAGGCAGTTTATGAGATTCCCTTCCTGGAGGAAGATGGTATTGTCTCTTTCATAGGCCCTGCACGGGGTGCCGCCCTGAATGCTTTTGGGGCTTTGGATCACACCTGCTCCATGGTACTTTGTGGCGTGGATCTTCCGATATTGACATATATCGAAGTGGAGGAACTCCTGCGTTCTATTGCTTCTATCTGACGATTGGATTTTTACAAAATTGACACTATATTGAATTTGGTTTTATGGCCACATGTTTCCTAAATTTATGACTTTGCTGTCTTCTCACCTTGTCGAAATACTTGTTTTAGGTATTGTTTATATTTAGGGCATCCTTTTATATTCTTGGAACCACTTGCTACCGACAGGGGGAGGGTGTAGTGTGGTTAGTTTTACGTATTCTTTGCGCCTTAGCTTCAGGCTTTAGGCCTTTGTGCATTTTGCCCTGAATATGTTTTATTCATTTGCTGACAGCTTAGAGCCTCTGTGCACTCTGCTCTACATGCTTTTTATTAGGCTTCGTACTATTATTTTTCAAATAGCCAGTTCTACTTCAGCACTGGAGTTCTCCATAACATATTTACTCTGTGCTTCAGTCAAGGATACAGTCTGGTACATTGCCGATAGACGTGGTAAGAGTTTAGACTTGGCATTCCTGCGTAGGGACATTTTGTGATCACGATGACATGTTAGTTATAAATTCACTTCCTTGTCCCAATACACGCGAGAGGGAGATTCCGACCAGGTAACCACAACTAGACGCTGACTGCCTCGTTGCAGATGCTGAACCAGATCACAGGCCTTTGCTCAGGTATTAGTGTGTCCGTCTCCCTAGTGATACAGAAAGACAAGCTGAAAGCTTAAGATGCTGTGCTCCAAATAGAACAAGCAGAGGGAGAGTAGAAACGGTTAGGAATTATGATAGCTTTATTTCTATGTTTTACTCTCCTGGTTACTATATCAATCCTACTATGTTGTATTGTTCTGGTTATTGCGGCTCACGCCTTAATATCTAAAATACAGTTGTTTTATTAAAACATTATATAAAACTTATACTGTCTTTGTCATTTGTATATGAGACCATATTGTGAATGAGAGAGTTGGTTTGGATCTGAGTGACCACGACTTCCCTGAGAAGTTCCGAAGTTGTCATGCGCTCGGCTGCCCAATAATTTCTTCCCCGTGGGAGAAATGAGGCACTGCTAGTTAGCCGGAGCAACAACCGGATTTAGGGTGAGAGAGTTCCTTACACGTGGGTCAGACTCAGTCCCCCACACCGTTATCGATCCTGCTGCCTAGAAATCCAGTAGTCTCATTTAGGATAATGAGAGCCCACGCGACAGCCACAAGAGTTGCTGCAACCGCCACAATCAGTGATTCCACGGCTGCGGCAGTGCGGAAAGCTGTGGACAAGCATGGTGGTGCCAATGTCGGTACTGCCATGCTGATCATGACTTGCCTCTGCCGGCCTTTGCATGGCAGGGACAGCCCCATGAAAAAGCCGCCAAAAACACAGAGACGCGGCCACAGGGGGGACCCCTGCACTGCTGTAATATGGTGTCTAAACCACCAGGAGTGGGGTAGACTCGATTTGGATCCACCGACCACAAACCCAACGCGAACACATCGAGGAATTTTGTGAATGTGTGCTAGTCCAGACATGAGTGGTGTCGTCAACAACTCATTGACGAGGTGAGCTTTCAAACTTTTGGGGAATTGCAACCTACGCGCTTCAGGTCTTTGCGGCGATTGCGCTCGAGCTACACTTGAGAAGAACCTCTGCGCGTGAGGCACACGAGCGTGTCTTACGTTGTTAGACACTCGTGTCTCTTAGCAACGTTATGTGCTCGAGAGCAATTCAAAAGGAAATAATTCCAGGGGGTGCGAAGTGCACTAGCGTGCTCTATGTCGTTGACGTATTGTTGCCTAGCAACCTGCGTTAGAGATCGGATCTTCACTGTTTGGAGCTGTTTGTTTATGTACTGCCATTTTCTACGGAGTCGCATTCGGTTGTTTAGCAACACCTTGTTTTTGGAAAGCGTCAGTCTCGTTGGCCCGGCGCATCTGTGGACTGGTGCAGCATACACAAGACTGCACACGAGGAAACGTGAAACACATATGTTTATTTAAACGTGTGCAAGGACTTATTACGACTTGAAATCTCTCTTCTTTGCTTTCCATTTTGGTGCGATCTTAACGGATTTGAAGATTCAGCGATTTCTTTTTGTATCTATATATTTATAGTGACACTCGCATATATTGTAATACTCACAGTATATTTCTACAAGTTTAAGCGTCTTATTTCCGGAGTATGTCAAATAACCAGCTGGTGGTGCAACCTCCACCTTTTCTACAAAAAACTGGGAAGCCTGAAATAAAGTGGAGCGAATGGCTAAGAATTTTTGAGAATTACCTATCAGCGATAGATGCTATGGGATATCCACCAGCTAGGAAGCTAGCTCTCCTTTTTAACCATCTTGGGACTGCTGGTCAACGTGTATTCGACAACCTACCAACTATTCCACTACCAGCTGGTGAGGACATTGTTTGGGACGTCTACATAGAAGGAAAAGAGAGGATCAAAAAACAATACTCTGATGATTCAAATGTTCTGCTTGAGAGGTTTAATTTTGCTATGTGCAGACAGACTGCTGAGGAGTCTGTTGACGAATATTTAGCTAATTTGCGGGTGTTGGCAGCGAGGTGTGATTTTGGGAACATAGTAGACACGTACATAAGAGATCAATTCGTCTTCAACTGTCATTAAAAAAAAATACAAGAACGTCTCCTAGCTTGTCGAAATCCTTCTTTAGATGAAGTTGTGGACTTAGCGAAGGCCATCGAGAGATCTATAATCACGTCTAGAGTAGTGAGTGGACAAGGGGGTGGGTATGTGCCAAATGAACAAACGAATGTTGGTCAGATAAGTGATGATACAGGAGTAAGTTATGTTAAAGAAAGTTCATTTAAACAAAAAAGGAAAACTTATTCACAATCAGTTAAGTCTTGTTACCGTTGTGGTTCTCATAATCACATGGGCAACAATTCTGCCTGTCCTGCAATGGGAAAAAGATGTTTGAAGTGCCAAAAAATTGGTCACTTCCAAGCAGTCTGTAGACAGACAGGCTAAAATGTAAATTCCGGGGGCAAAATGAAAATCAGTAATGTGTATACACCCGACACAAGTGAATTAGCCCTTTGTTCAAACAGACTATCTAACATGGTTCTCAAGTAGACAAGTAGACTCTTCAAGTGATAATAAAAGTTATGACGTTGAACACATCAAGGGTCCATTATGCAAAGCTTTTATAGGATCTAAGAAAGTTTTGGTTATGGCTGATTCTGGAACACCAGTTACTATTTTAGGGGACAAAACTTTCTTTCAATTGTGGGAAGATACGCAAGTTTTGGAAAATGCGGACATTGCACCTAAAGCGTTTGGGGATCAGGATATTGATTTGTTGGGTTTTTTCAATGCTTCTTTAGAGATTCTAGGAAGATCTGTAAATACAAAAATTTATATAGCTGTGAAAGGGAGAGACATTGTAGGCTGGAGAGATCTGGCGCGTTTGGGCATTGTGTTATGTCCCGGATGAGAAACTCCTATAATTTTAGGTCAAAGGTCGCACAACTATGAAGGGAACTCCGTCTTAAATATCAACAACGCAGTTCCTGAACATTTCATATCTAAATTCCCAGAGATTTTTGCTGACAAGGTGGGAACTGTTAAGGGTTTTGAACACACCATTAGACTTAAGGATGGAGTGATTCCAGTTTCACATAAGGTTAGACCGGTCCTTCTAGCTATCAGAGTTCAGCTTAAAGCCTTGCTTGTTAAGTTAGTTTCGGACAATATCATTGCACCAACAAATGCCTCTGAGTGGGTTTCTCCAATTGTCGTTACAAAGAAAGAAAATGGCGACCTTAGGCTATGTGTTGATTTGAGATCACTTAATAAGAACATTTTGGTAGATTGCCACCCACTACCCCACATGCAGGAGCTTATTACCACTTTAGGAAACTCTAAATTATTTTCAACCATACTGTAGACTTACATTCAGCCTACCACCAAATTGCTCTTAGCGAAGACTCTCAAGAGTTAACTACGTTTGTTACCCCTTATGGAGCTTTTAAGTTCCTCAGATTGCCTTTCGGGTTGGCTTCAGCAGCGAGCGTTTTTCAGAAATTGATGGATACGTTACTAGGGCATTTGAAGGATGTTTGTGCTTTTCAGGATGACATTTTAGTTCACACTGAAACCATTGAAAAGCATCATGAAGTGCTAGACACAGTATTTAGCATTCTTCAGAGTTGTGGCTTGACTATTAAAACCGAGAAATGCAAGTTCTTGGTTGACAGTGTGGATTATCTCGGTCATTCTATTTCAGCTGAAGGCATTAAGCCCAAAATGTGTAATTTGGAAGCCATAAAGAAAGCCCCTCCTCCGTCCAACAAAGATGAGCTACGCTCTTTTTTAGGACTATGTGAGTATTATTCAAGGTTTGTGAGTGGTTTCGCACTTTTAGTACAGCCCTTAAGATCACTGCTTAAAAAGGGTAGTAAATATGTTTGGGATAAACAGTTGGATGATACATTTAAGCACATCAAACAAGTGGTGTTGTCTACGCCCACTTTGAAATCTTTCGTACCCGCTGCTAAGTCGTTTATCACAGTTGATGCTAGCCTCAAAGGTTTAGGAGCAGTTTTTGGGCAATGGCTACATGATCAAGAAAATACAGTTGCATTTGCTTCTAGAACTCTTTCTCAAGCTGAGAGCAATTACAGCACTATCGAAAGGGAAGCATTGGCTTGTGTCTGGGCTGTCCAAAAGTTTAGGACATACATATGGGGAACTCAGTTTATTATCTACACTGATCACAAACCTCTAGTGTATTTAATGAGTGGCAATGGTCTTGGTAAAGCATCCGCTCGGCTTGTAAGATTGTTGTCCAAATTACAGGAATATAATCTTGAGGTAAAATATATACAAGGAGGAAAAAATGTAAGGGCAGATTGTCTATCCAGACTTCCTCTACCACACTATACTGACACAAATGATGATCAAGACACAGAATGTGTAGTTGGTGTGTTAGATCTTGTCTCTGCATCAGATGGTTTATTTAAGCAGGAAGAATGGAAATTAGCCATGTCTAATGACAACTTACTATCGCAAGTTTTGCATTACATAAGACATGGTTGGCCTAATAATAAAAAATACTGTGGCGAGATGAATACGTACAAACAGTTAGCTATGGAATTATCCTGTGAAAATGGGTTCTGTATGAGAGGTTCCGTCTGTGTACCACCTAATGATTTGATATCGAGACTAATTAAAATTGCACATGAGGGTCACCTAGGTGTATCTGCCACTTGTAAAACATTGAAAGAAAAATATTGGTGGCCCAACATTGATAAACAAGTGGCAGATTTTATTGATATGTGTCCAACGTGTGTAGTGTCAGATAAACACTGGAAAGGTAGTGTTAAACCTTTATACAGTGTTCCTTTGCCATGCAAACCGTGGAAAGAAATTGCTTTGGATTTTGCTGGACCTTTTCATATTCTGTCAAAAGACATGAAATATCTAATTGTAGCTATAGATTATTTCTCTAAGTGGATTTACTTTGCTTTTGTTGAGGATGCTGATATTGACACTGCCATACAATTTTTGTCAAATTTGTTTGCTTTGGAAGGTGCTCCCTCGGTGATTGTTACCGATAACGGAGTACACTTCACTTCTAAGAAAATGAGAAGCTTCATGGAGAAGTTTAATATTCATCAGTTACAGGTTGCTTTGTACAGTCCGGCTTCTAATGGCTTAGTAGAGAGAGCCAATAGAATTTTAAAAGAAGGAATCCAAACAGCTTTAGCTAATAATTATAATGTTCATGACTTTCTCAAAGAGAAAATTTGGGCCTATTTGAATATACCACATTCCACCACAGGAGTTTCTCCTTTTGCTCTTCTTAGAGGGAGAGAATCGAGATCTAAGCTTGTGCCAATGTGGATGGCTGATTCTTTAACAGACAAATTAGGTAAAAGTGATATAGAATTGAATGACTTGAGGAGCCAAGTCTTAAAGAAACAACGGAGCCAAAAAAGTAATTATGACTTTAGGAATAAAGTTAAAGAAACTGAATTTAATGTTCATGATTGGGTGTTAATTAAAAAACCTCAAAGGGTCTCTAAAGGGGAATCAAAATAGTCTCTACCTGTTAAAGTAATGAGAGTAACAAAAGCTTCTGTTTTATTGGATGGGAGAGGGTGGTGGAACAGAAATAGTGTTATCCCTATTTCTGCCAGACAAGCAGAAATCTTTAATGAAGTCTATGCTAACAGACAGGTAGACATCTCAGGTCATTCCTGGTTTCATGAGGTTCCTAGGTCTACTCATACAAATTTAACCAAGTTAATTCAGGTGGAAAATAATGGAAACACTCTGCAAACTCATGCCCCGATTACCACATGTGAGAATGAGTTAGAAATGCAATCCATCCAGGATGAGATAGTGTTACCTGACAGTGTTGCATGCAGCAGGAATCTTCCAAACACATCAAGTTTGATGTGTACTCGCAGTAATAGAGCTATCAAGATGCCTTCCAAGTTTAATGATTTTGTGTTGGAGTAGTTTAGTGGTAAAATGTAACTTCTTTATTTTTGTTTGTTGTGTGAAGGGGAAGATGATGTAATATGGTGTCTAAACTGACACATGTTGTACATATATATATATTGTTAGTGTAACATGTTTAACCTTGTGAACAAATATGCTGTCATTTGTATTGCTTTTCTGTCTTAGATATTGGCTACTTATAAGTTCTATGTTCCATCTTACATCAGTAAGTTCTATGTTCCATGTGACATCAGTGCCCTCAGGTTCTGGAGCTTTGTGGGTGGGCAGTTGGAGTTTGGCTCTGGACCTGTGAGGGTGTTGATGACTGTCGTGGATTCAATAATAAAACTTCAACTTAAGATGTGAAAAGGAGTTTCTGTTTTTGTCTACTACCACCCTCGTGCTACAACTGCCCATATCCATGTTGTGGGTCTTGCAGAGGCCCCCCTGTAAGCACAGTCGGAATGCGCACTGTCTACAATGGCATCAGTGCGCATTCCGACTGTGCTGATGGCCCCAACAGTGTGGCGGCATTGGCCTCGGCTCTCCCTTAGAGCCAAAGGAAGTGCTGACACACTGTCTCTGTCATACAGCCCTGCGGAAACATCGTAATACGGTGGTCAGGAGGCCGCCAGCTTGGTGTCTCTCCCCTGACCGTCATCTTGGTGGTCTGATGGTCGGATCGCAAAGTTAGTAATCGAGGCCTAAGTGATTTGCCCAAAGCCAATTCTGGGACTTGAACCTAGTTCCCCAGATCCAAAGTTGGCAGCTCTGGCCTTTAGTGCTATAGTGAGGATTCTCTGTTGAAATGGCATTGTGAAATAAAAGAAACAGCAGCAATAAATACTGGAAGGTTTACCCAGAGTCCTGCTTGGGAAATACTTACAAGGGTTTGTTTTAAAACTGAACGTAGGGACATAGTTTAGCACCTTTGCATCAGTGCTAATGTAACAATTTCCAGAATTGGAGTGCTGACATCACTGTTAGATCACTGAAGTCATAGGTTTGTGAAAAAAATCATAGAGTTACACAAAGTGTAGCAAGTGTATTCAGCAAGAGAATGGTAAGCAATTGTTATGTAGCTGGTGGTGGATTTGGAAGCACATGGTTGCAAATATATTACTAGAGTATTTAGACACAGCGCATTTACCATTCAAATCGCCACTAAATTTGCACAAACATACAGTTTTACTGATAATACTATAGAGCACACAAATGATAATGTGTGGAAATCAGGTTTCAGTTCATATATATTATTTACTCCTCACCAAGTAAATGTGCCATGATTTGGTTTGATCCTCTTTATTTCCCAACTGATGATATATTCTGGAGTGTGTGTACAGTTCATTTACTGATATTAAAATGTCGTTGAATGTTACAAAAAAGACACCCTACAACCTTTCCTTTCACACTACCTTTACCCAAGCAAGACTGTCACATAGTTCGCTTTAAAAACTTGTCTCACTTTGCAGTTAGAGAAGGAAAAGTAAACACCAATCCCCACATTAAAAGAATACACAGCAATTTGTCAGAAGAGATACCCTAATGTTTGACATCTGTCTTTGAGGCGCAGCAAATTGACAATGTAAATACAAAATGTAAATACATTTTATATATATAATATAAAATATAAATATAACTATATTATATTAGAATGTATTGCTTTTTCGCAACCCACCAGAAATCGCCTGGCAAACCACCAATGAGACATGCAGTTTGGAAAACACTGAACTACAATTTGTATTAAAACAACAAATCACGTGAAATTGTCCACTCACAGCCCACAAAGGCCATGATATCATGACTCAGCTCCATTTCAGCGCCTTTCTTTGTAGTGAAAAATGTTTCCCAATCCATTCCTTTGAAACAGCCTGCAAAAACACACAGGCTGCTTGGCCTCCACCCCCATACAAACGTACACACCCAAAAATAAAATTCTAACAAATGTAAATTTATAACATCTGCTACTATTAAACAAAGGCCAGAATAGAATAACATTTCACATTAAAAGTACTATCAAATACTATCAAGCCCTTGTCTCCATGTTCCTAACAGACATTAAACGTTCTGTTGCAAAACCTATAAAGTGTTATATTCTGAGGCAAGGCTTGAGATGAGAATAACATGCTTAGATCTTACTCACCACTACATCATACCCATCTTGCCAATGATATTGAAGCCACAGCAGCAAGCAGCTTCCCTAGGAGATGAGGAGTTGTCCTGTCCAGCTCATTTGCGCTTCCTCATTGACTCTGCATATGTTTTCAGACACTTAATGAAATGTAATTCCAGGGCCCCCTAAAAAA